>NC_092803.1:140576167-141776167 GCF_040954645.1 Diabrotica undecimpunctata
AATTAACCTGTTTTTTGTTTCCTCTCCACCAACGATAATAAGCCTTAAAAAAACAATATGGATCATTTTTACCTGTACTATTTTACTTTATTATTTTTTTATTAAAAAAAAATGTTCGGAATTTAGTTGACAAATGTAGAGCAATTATTATTATTATTGGAGAAGCTGGTCTTAACTACCAAAAAACCACAAGAATTTTTAATCACCGATTTCCTGACCATCAAATTGATATGACATTATTTTAGATCCATTATTTCTAATTTTTTAAACTGGCAGCAAACAAAAAACCGATCTGGTAGAAAATCCACTACAGAAGACATAAGTTGTTTTAGTATACCACTTTTCTAAACTCTACCAATCAATAAGACATTTTAAAAGAAATTATAAATAAAAAATATCAAAAAGAAGCTTCTACTAGATGGAACTATAAAATTCTCACAGTTATAGGCAATGCATTTTGACATATCATGGGCTAGCACTGGTAGTAGATCTAATAATTTTATCCAAGAAAGAAGCTACTTACCATGAAGCTGTTGCCAGTAATTTTGAATCAGGACTAAATTGACAATAGGATATGGGTCTGACATCTCCAACTTGACTGCAATAGATAGACATGGCATGAATCTTTTTCTGCAACTCTTGTGTTCTGGCTGTTTTTGTTGCAGCTGGCAACTCACCCATTCTTCTTGCTTCTTCAAGCCGTTCTTTAGCCCTTGGTAGGGAATAATGAGCTATCCATAATCTGGCAACTCTTAGTGAATCTGGACCTTCATGGTACCAAGTTGTTTCTTGATCTTTTTCATGCTGTTTTCTTTCTTCTTCTGCCTCTCTTCTTATTACTGCATCCTCTCCTATTCTGTAAAGTTTATTTATCCATTTATTTAATGGAACATTTCATTTACAATATTATAATTGACAATAAAAATAAACAATTGAAATGCAACTAAGATAAAGCAAAATCTTAAAAAGTATGAAAAAAATCGGTTGCCTGTAAAGTCGGTTTTACGGGCGAAGATTTTACGTGACAACGTCTTTTTCTCGGTAGAATATTTATTGATATGAATATTATTAAATTGCACAATAGGAACAAGGAATTGAATGAAAATAAGAATTGCACAAATTTTAACTATAGAAATATATTTTGTTTACTAAAACATTGTACATGTAAACTTAAACTTAACTAATTTCTATTTGAGTGATTTTGTTGAGGATAGGACGATGATAGGAGAAATAGCATCGCACCAGCGGACCGATCATGTTTGAGTGGGAGAGAGACACAAGGCATTCGCCGGTCCGGCGGGCCTCTCTCTCGTTCGGTGACTCATCGTAACCGACGTGAGCGGGCGTTACACTTTTTCATGAGTGACTCCGAGCCACAACCTAATTTAAGACGTTGTCATGTCAAAAATGAAATAATACAAGCTTTGATCTATCATAACTGTATGACTATTTTTCTAACTTGGCCATAAGACATAAATTGAGTTCAGATTCAAATTCTCATTACAAACTAAAGGCATTCAAAAAATTGTTTTTTACAAACAATATGTATTATTGTGAAAAGAAATATGTGATACATAATAATTCATGTAACCTTCTGGCTTAGGTCTAGTATTAGGGTTTTAAGGCCATACAAGCACCCCTAACATGTCTTAAAAACCACATACATTAGCTGAGACCTACGAGATTACATGTCCACCAAAGCATCAGTTAGACTAGAAATTGAAAAAAAAATTTATGTCAGTGCCAGGAATCTAACCTGGGCTCTCTAAATTGTTAAGCCAGTAACATAGCTGCTGAGCTATGGCTGCTACTTATAAAATATATAAAGTTAATAAGTTCAAGAAGTTTTTTACAATCAACTTTCCATTAAAAATTATATATGAGTAGAAAGAGTTGGTTTTTACAGCTCTCAGAACATTGCATATTCAGATGATTCAGTACCAACATTTTGTTACAAAATTGAGAATGCTATTTAAGTAGTTATTACAAAAATAAAATATGTAACATTTTGCCATTTAAATTAAAGGGCAGCAGATTATACAGTGTAAACATACACAATCCATATTTAACTATAAGATGAAATAGTAACAAATAAAGAGATAAATTATAATTCTTAACTACAGCACACAAAATATTTAAAGCCATGATTCATGAAATGTGTTCCCTGAAGTACTACTGAGGATCCATGAATATGAACTCAGTTCTTTAAGTTGTTCAACTTCTTTTAAAAATATACAGTTGTACTCATATACAAAGTCCAGTAGATAAACTCAATGTAAAAAAGTTATCATAACGTATTTATTGAAGTTAGGTAAGGTTAAGACAGTGTAACATATATAATACCACTTAATGAAGCTATGTAGATTGTATTGCAATAACAAGCTATGAGTTTTGTTATTTATTTGTCTACATATCATTACATTACATTTATAAAGTAGAAATAAAGAGTTTTGTATAAACTTTTTAATATCATTTATGAGTCCAAACAGGAAGGAATACATGAAAATTGATGATAATAGTCTTAACAGACCAAGAAAACCAATTATTATCAAATTCTATAGCACTTGGTTTTGCTAAGAGTGAGGAGTGTTTTACCCTTTCAAATGGTTTTAAGAAATCTATGTAAATGCAATCCATTTATTCATTTTACAAATAATTCAACAGGTAATTCTGATAGACCAGCTATTTGACACAGTGCTTCTATCAGTGTAAAAACCATGTTGCTCAGTAATAATGAAATTCTTATATAAATGAACCAATATTTGTGTTAAAGTATGTATCTGTTTGAGATTTCATAACACTAGAAATTTTATAAACATCAAAAAAGGGTGCCTCTAATTGAGATACTATCTTAACTCCACTTAAAAGTGTTAAAACTCTTGTGAATGTCATTGAGACAGGATTTTTGATGTAATAAAAGTTGTGTCCATTGTATAACTTTGTTATATGTTAAATAGCAATAAGCAAATACTCCCTTTAAGTGATTATATATATATATATATATATATATATATATATATATATATATATATATATATATATATATATATATATATACATATAGAAAATTGTTAATTTTTCTACCTGCTCAGTATATCTCTAAGTCGTGAGCGTCTATCAGCTGGACCTTCTCCAAATAAACAAATTGCTTCACCCAATTGTCTTAAGTTTCTTTTAACTTCAGCATCATCTGTAGACACATTAATTGATCTAGCCTTCCTTCTTCTTTCAAATTCTTCAATTAAAGCTTGTTTATCTCTGGACATAGCATCTTCCAGTTCCATATACTCTTTAAAAAATATATTAAATATTACACAACATGCAACTTTTAGGTTCACTATTATTTGAAAATTACTTAACACTTACCGGAAGGCTCCTGTACAGGTGAAGCGGCTGCTGGAGCCGATTTTTCCTCATTACTATCTTCGCTTTGTGCTTCAAGTCTAGCTTTCTCAGAATCTTCCAAAGACCCATAATGAATTGTTTTGATCTTTTTCACGTACTGAACTTCTTCATCGTCGGACATAATGTGTAAATATAAATCTAAAACCAGACTAAAACTTTGTTTTTATTTGTTTATATCTTAGGTTATGTTAGAACATAACCCTATTTTAAAAATAGGAATGTTGGAATGGAATTGATGTTTTATGTTTTGACGTGATGCATAAAATCATAAAACTAATCTTGTGCAAATAATCATAGACGTAACTTAAAAGCAATCCAAAGGAAATTTAATAATACCTTTATAAAAACAAGACGAAAACAAGTAAAAAATATTTTGCTTTAATATAAAATGAATTTCACCTCTTATTGAAAACGTATTTCATCAATTCTTACTTTTCATGTATCAATACCAAGATAGTTAGTGAAAAGCCGCCTCCTGGAAATATTTTCTTGTGTTATTAAAACAGTTCTAAGTCAAACAGTAATTATTAATCTTTTCTAAAATTAAACAACATTTGATATCTAAACATAACAAACCAATACTAACTTCTTAGTTCCGCTATGTTTTTATTAAAGCCAGTCTTGCAACTATAAACTAAGTTTTCGTCAGATCGTTCTTTCTTATTTGATATGATATGGTCTCTGGCGAGACCAGATAACAGGAGAGTGGAGACAAAGACATAACCAGGAACTCCAAGCACCCTATGGAGAAGAAAATAGTACGATATATTAAGGCAAATCGGATTAGATGGGCAGCAAATACCTAAATGTTCGATGCAATAAAATATAATGATAAAATATATTTAAAATTTTTATTTCACATAGATATCGCTTTGACAATTGAAAACTGCTCGGTCAAAAAATAATTCGCTTCACTGAATGACCTATACCACTTTAAATTACTTATAAAAACAAATGACATTATAAATTTAATTATTTATATTGTTCCGCTTCAAAACTTTGTAGCTGTGTAATATTATTCTCGCATTTTAATAAACCGACCACCTTCCAATTTCTTTCAATTCTAAAATTGACTCGGACACTCTCTTGTCAACTCGCTAGCTAACTTCTCCCTAGGATCAGCTTTAAAAACGAATCGTGATCTCACGTCCTAACCAAATTCCTATTTCCTCTTGCATACTAAATTCTAGCCTATGCTTCTCCCGATGCAATTATAATTTATTGGTACTTATATATATATATATATATATATATATATATATATATATATATATATATATATATATATATATATATTAAAAAAATGCTTCGAATTTCGAGTGCCGGAAGAATTGGGGAGATTAGCAACAAAGTGGTCCATCTAGCGTCCTATTTACAAGGATATAGTCCATAATTTCTAATATTATATTATTTATCTATAGATATAGTCGGTTCGCTATTCCCAGTCCGAACTGTCTAGTGGATTTAGTAATTATTTTTTTGCGAAGTTAGTTACTTTTTGACAGACTAGAAATGGCTGGAAATTACTATACAACCAAACACACGTACTCATAGCCAATAATAGTAAACAAACTAAATAGTAAATAAAATGGAACTTTATGAATTACTGACAATCAATGTTTATAATACTACAACTATTTATAATAATTCTTCTTTTTTCAATGAAAGAAGTCTATAATAAAAGTTTATTTAAGCTGTTAATAACTGCAAGCTGGGAACTTTTGTGTTGTAGGTTTCCAGCTATGAATCTGACAAAATATGCCCGAGCACAGCCACCTAAAGTTATTTTAGGTGACTGTGGTGTGGCCCGAGTTAAGCGAATGGACCTTATATTATGCAGAGTATATACTCCCCAGAGTATATTGGGTATGTATTGTGATATTATGAGAATATTATTGTTCTTAGAAAGAGAGAGAGAGAGAGAGAGAGAGAGAGACTCATGATTCAAGAAAAACTGGAGAGAAAGAGAAATGGCTAACTGGATGAAATGGTACAAGAATCTTATATACTAAAAGGCTAAGCCCTTTTCTTGTGCGCAATACTCCTCCTAAACGGTGATAGATAGGAGAATAATTTTTTCGAATAATTAAACAGATTGTTGAGTAGATTCCCTCTAAGGTTTAAAATTTAAAAAACTCGAACCGGTTTAAAAATGGCGGTCATAAAATGAATTTTTCCTATAGTAAAGTATAGGAATTCAATATTATACACAATGCAACAACGCGTCAATTCTCGAATGCTGGAATGCTCCAACAAGTGTTTCCACTTAAGGAATAACGATAATGACCACTCAAAATTCGGGATCCTCCTGTCTCCGATTTTATTTTATGGGGTCTGTTTTACACTATCTGATGAGTTGGTATTTTTTTATTTTTATGTTTAGTTAGAAAGTATTCTGTTTCCAACAAGCGCAGCGTGTGTGAGGTGTTGTGATTGATATTTAGAGATTTAGACTACGTTTTGAGTTTAATACTTGAAGAATTAAATAATGAGGTAAGCATTACTTTGTTTTTAATTTATTAGTTAGAAATATATTATTAATTTTGTTGGGAATAAGTTACAATTTTACTTTAAATTAGGTTTATTTTAAATAAATAAATAAATAAATAATAAACTTATTATAAAGTAAAATTGTGGCGTATTCTCAAAAAAGTGGAACAGTAGGCGGTAGTGTAGACTAGCGCGGAGCATCATACTGTTTTCTGTATTTTTTAAATTTAAATAATATTTAAATATAAATTTGAAAGAAAAGTATTGAGGACCATATATAGTGGAGTAAATGAACAGGGTCTGTGGAGAAGGCGATATAACTTTGAACTCTATAGACTTTTTGGGGATGCAGATATTGTGAAGGCCGTCAAAATAAACCGCCTAAGGTGGGTGGGCCACGTTATGCGGATGGATGAGAGTGATCCCACTAAAATAACTATGCTAAACAGACCGGTCGGAAGAAGAAGAAGGGGGCGACCTAAACTCAGATATCTGGACGATTTACAGGAAGATCTGAGGGAGATTGGAGTGAGGGGCTGGAGAAGACAGACACTCGATAGGGAAGGATGGAAGAATGTTTTGAAGCATGCCAAGGCTCACGAAGGGCTGTAGCGCCAACTGATGATGAAATATAAATTTAGTTAGTTAGTTAGAGTTCTCAAACCGACTTCTTTTTCTTAAACGTGGCATTTTACAATCTAAAATATGCAAAAAAAAAGTTACTTCCGGTTTTACTTCCGTTTTTTATTTAAGAAGGGCGGAGTCTAACAATCATATTGTTTCCGTTTCCTAATGTAAATCTTCCTGAAAATGCTAAAAAAACTACTGTATCGATTTTCAATTTAAAAAAATTCGCGTCGATACAGTTTATTTTTAGGATTTTTGGAACATTTACACCAGGCGACGGAAACGATGGATCCCCAAGAATTTTTCTCCAGTCGTCTCTATCTATCGCCTTCCTCCGCCAAGCACGTATTTCCATATTTCTCATGTCTTCATTGATGTTATCTATCTGTTCTGGGTCTTCCTCTTCTTCTTTGACCAATAGGTCTATCAAGGAGCGTTTTTCTAGCTGGGTCGGTTTGCTCCATCTGCATTACATGGCCTACCCACCTCAGACGTCCTATCTTTATGTGTTTTACGATATCTGGTTCCTGGTATATCCTATAGAGTTCGAAGTTGTATCGTCTTCTCCAGACACCATTTTCATTTACCGCTCCATAGATGCGCCTTAGTATTTTTCTTTCGAAACATCCTAACATGTTTTCATTGCTTTTTGCTAAAGTCCAGGTTTCTGAACCATATGTTAGGACTGGGCGTATTATTGTTTTGTAGAGTTTTACTTTTGTATTTCTTGATATAACTGTAGATTTAAAAAGGAGATTAAGCCCAAAATAGCATCTATTAGCCGTGCAAATTCTGCGGTTTATCTCTGCGGTAGTGTCATTTTCAGTATTGGCGAGCGTTCCCAGGTATACAAATTCGTTAACTGCTTCGATGACGTCATTTTCTATAACAAGTGGCCGTAGTGTTTGTGGTTGAGTACCTATTTTCATGTATTTTGTTTTATTGGTGTTTATTATTAAACCCATTTTTGTAGTCGCTTGCTTTAATGCTACGTACGCCTCTCGTGCTGCGTTTTCCGTTCTCCCAACAATATTGATATCTTCATCATATACTAAGATTTGCACAGATTTGTTATATATTGAACCGGTAGTTGTAATTTGTGACGTACGTATTACTTTTTCCAGAGCTAGATTGAATAGTATACAGGAGAGTGGGTCTCTCTGACGTAGCCCGTTATTTGTTTTAAAAGGTTCAGAGAGTTCCCCCTGGATTCGTACTTTGCATTCAACTTTTTCAAGGGTTAGTTTGGATAAACTTACCAACTGATTTGGTACTCCTAGGTGTATCATTGCTCTAAACAATTCTCTTCTATTTACAGAGTCGTAGGCTGCCTTGTAGTCTATAAATATGTGGTGCGTGTCTACACCGTATTCCAGTGTTTTCTCTAGAATTTGTCTCAGGGTTGAAATCTGATGAATTGTTGATTTACCACCCCTGAAACCAGCCTGGTATTGTCCTATTATTCGCTCTGCATATGGTGCCATACGATGGCATAGTTATCGTCATCGTTAGACTCCGCCCCTCTTAAATATCAGCAAAACTTACATCAAAACTCGATGTCGAGTTGGTCCGCTAGTCTATTAGTAAGATGAGAATAGACGAAGACATTCATAATTTAAAGCGTTTTCATAACAACTAGTGGTAGTGAATAGTAGTGATTAAAGTTGAGTATAAAGTATAATTATATGCTTTCAAAACTACATAGTTTTCATATAATTATATAAAAAAAAAACAGGAGTAGGTAGTGGATATTAGATTTTTTGGATATAAAATTCTTTCCGTCTTTATCAAGAGTAACAATTAGAGCAAATGTAAATTATGTTCCTCGATATTTTTTATGCTACTTGTCTGTAACTAGAACTACGGCTATGGTCTATGGTGTGGAATTGTATAATATGAGAATTGTAGCTAACTTCACAAAATTCAATTTAATTTCTTGGAAAAATAATACTAAAAAAGTCTATAAAAATTTCAATTGCGCCATCTATTATTAGGTAGGAAAATGTTATACTTTAAGATTTTCAATAAGGTAGTTTACAGTTTGTACGGATTTTTGTCATTACAACAGTATTTTCTATCTCCCTCTGAATGTTTTTTTCGAAAATCAAAGAGAGAGAGACAAACAGAATATGTTGCATGTTCGAATTCGGTTTTAATTGTTATTTTAAATGACAAAATGCCAAATAAAAATTAAAATAATATCAAAGAACTGCTGATGACTAATTTGAATAACGATGAGAGCTTTGATTCGTCATAATGTATTTATCTCATAATGAATTCCAAAGTTTTGTTTGACTTTGAAATGCGACGCGATCATTGAACTTGATTTTCTGTTTCTTTTCCTAGGATCAAAAAATCTCACAAGTTTATAAAAATAAATATGAAGAAAGGCCTAATTATCATCGGTACAGTCGGTGTAACTAGTAAAAATTTTGACCCGGTTTTGAGTTTGCGTTATATTGTCTATTCATTGCCTATCCGATGCCGTTAGCTTAGCCTAAAAAGATAGTTGTTTCTTGAAAGCCTGTGTCAGCCACTTTTAATAAAAGTGGAGGAAATGTGGGAAAATATTGAATATTTTTTAAGTGCATTTTTTTAAGACGAACATTATTGATTCGGCCCAAAGGCTTGGCCCGGCTAATATACGGACTATACATGGTTTATAGGGATCTTACGTGGTTTCTATTGGTTCACTGACTCATAAAAGACATAGGGACACATTTTTTATTGGAATTTTCCAAATGACTGAACATTTACATACGCGTCTACAATTTTTGAGAAAAGGTCATCTGAGCGTTGAAGTGATATTGTTATGAATTACTATGAAAGTTACGATTTATAGGTGTGTACGGTGGTTAGTGAAATGTTGTCGTTTTTTAAAATGCGAACTATGAAATTATTAAAAAGAATCTGAAAAGACTGCAAGTATTATTGATTTTTTTTTTCGTTTTCGAGTAATTTTCAATGTGTTTTTTAAAAATACCTTTAAAATTCATGTTGTAAACACTAATAAATAACGTAACAATTGTTTGTTTGCAAAACATAACCAAGAAAATCGTGAAAATGTTACCTCAACAATATTGTTTGCGATGGAGATACCATCATTCGAATCTACAAACAATGTTTTCTCAACTTTTGGAACGTGAAGCATTCTGTGATGTTACTTTAGCATGTGAAGGGAGAACAATAAAAGCCCACAAAATTGTTTTATCAGCCTGTAGTACATATTTTGAAACAATCTTATCCCAGTATGAAGAAAAGGACCCAATCCTTATCATGAAAGATGTAAAATACATAGATATTAAATGTTTAGTAGAATTTATGTATAAAGGAGAAATAAATGTTGAACATGTAAGTATACATCTTCCATATTTTGATTCTAAAGCAGGTGTCTGTATAAAAGACCAAAATAGAAACATGACTACTCCTCCATAGTCATCTTTCTTCAACAAAATATGAATTTATTTTATGATTTTCAGTTCTGGCAAGTAAATTTATATGAATTTTAAATAAAATATAATTAACAAACTTTTAAAAGGACATTTTTATACCTTATTTATTTTAACAAAAATTGTGTTCAGTCTATTGTTCTAAAATAAGGAAAAATCTACTAGAATACTATGAAATTTCATATTGGAAATAATAGGAAAAGGGTGTCAGTTCTTAGAGACTTTACTAGAGCTGTTAATCTAGACAACAAAATAAACATTTTAGTAGATCTCTAGGATTCATCTATGAAATATTTGCTAATATGAAAATTGCAACAGAAAGAACAAACAAATTAACAAAAACAACACCAGATTTGCAGGGTGTCTATAAGAACCATAATGATGAGTAGAAAGTAACAATTAATAATTACAACTTGGAAAATGCTAAAAATATTGTTTTCGATTTCTTGTTTTAATTTTATGTTCTAATTTCAGTTACTATTTAATATACCTCTTCTTTATAAGAAAATATTTCCAAATTTCTTACATAAAGTACTTTAAATTGACAAAATGTCACTGAGTGTGAGTGTAGAGTGAAGAAGTCACTTCTCCAGCATTAACATCATGCAATAATTCTTGTCTTTAGACTATTTTGGAAGTCCAAGAAGTTAATATGCATCTTATGGAGTTCCCTGAAAACATTGTATGGATTTTAACATAGAATCACGAATAAAATAGAAATCTACATATAAAACATAATAAATGGGTATATCAGAGTAATTATTTAGTAAATAAGTAAAGACTTAGCGAAAATATATAAGGTCATGCAAAAAGCTGTACTGCTTACAATGTCCAGATGTGAATGAAAATTTATGGGAGATAATCCAACGTACCAGGTCACTATGTATCAAAATATCAAAAACATGAATTTATACCTCCAGAGCTCTATTTTATTGATATCTTAGGTATCAAAAAGAGTTTTTCCCTTAGATGTAGTGAGAGTTGTATAGTTTAAATCTGAATATATCTAGTCCTGTGATTGTACAGCTGACAGCCTGAATACAGCCAAAAATTTACTAAAACTGTTAATATTAAGCTTGTTTTTGTGTATCCATACTGTTAAGTGGTTTTTAAATACAAAAGACGTAAGTGACCATAAAAGATACAGCCTGTCTCATGAGGCTTGTATGCGACTGGTTATTGATGCTGTTAGGTTAAAAATTAACTTAAATCCCATCTGAAAACAAAAAATCATGACTCAGACAATGGATATTGCACTGAGAACCATGAGTCACATTATCAAACAATACTAGTGGTTTTCAAACAACAAACACCTTACCATTGCATTAAAACAAAATAGAAAAACAAATCAAGACACCTGTTGCCATTTTATGGTAAAGAATGATGCACAGTCATTCAAGGAAGCCTGTGAACATGTGCCAAGGATTGAATGAGGTTATCCTACTTCAGCGATGGTTTTGTGGAAAGTTTCCTATGATGACATCCTTTCTTTACATTTTTGTGAAAAGAGTGTTAACACAGTGGAGAGAAATTATGAGTGGAACATTTTAACACATGTAGTGGAGCCCTAAACTACACTATGTTCCAAAATAGACCAAGGATAATCCAACATGAGTCTGTACCTGATCATAAGGCTAAAACTACTCAACAGTGGCTTAAAATCATGTACCTAACTTGTAGTGTACTAGTGACCGTTGGCTGTCAGCCAGCACATATCTTAATCCACCCCATCTGGTCAGTTTTAGAGCACATGGTCTGCAAAAGTCGTCACCATAATCTGTAGTCATTGAAACAGGTGCTGATAGAAGCTGTGGACAATTTTCCTGTGGATGACCTCCAAACAGTGATCAATGAATGCATAACAGACTTCAGTTTTAATTATTTTTAAGTTAATGTTTTCCCTGGTTTTAATTTGGATTTGTGGATATATTGCTGAATATATCACTTCTTTTTGTCTTTTAACACTCCTCTTGACGACATCTAAATAATAACAAGGTAGCATGACAGTGGTCTATTGGGACCACAAATAAGGCTATATTTTTTATTTTCTTTTAATTAGAATTTTTTAAACACAATATTTTTATTTGTACTTATAGGGTATTTTCTTCTATCTGATGGAAATATTTTGTTTGTTTATGCCTGCCTTGTATTAAATTAAAGTAGATCAAAAATAAGGGCTATATTTGACATAATAATTTTGACAGCTTACCACACTTAAAAAATCAAATTGTTCTTCTATTTTACAAAAATTGATCAAAACAATAATGAAACTATATTAAAAAACAAAGAGTTCAGCAAATATCTATGACACAGAAAATACACAAAAAATAATCACATGGACAGTTTCTTAGGTTTTTTTGCTGAATACACTCCTCACAGCAGGCTATATTTATGATCCATGCATAACCAACATTTGCAAAATGTGCAAAAATATCTTGCCCTCTTTTACATGGTAGTAGATTAGGTCGGTTTTGTGTCGGCATTCCTAAGTATTTCATAGCAGCCTGTGGAATGTTAGAATTTAATCCTGACATTGTATCCCTGGATTCCAATTAACTTTTTAATAGTCTCCTCCTAATTTCTTAATAAATTGTCTTCGTTGTTTAGTATATTCTGTAATGGGATTATTATGTTTGGTAATTACAAAAGCATTTATAGTGGCGATATTTAGGACCCCATAAAAAATTACATGTGGCCACTGTTTAGTATTTCTAGACACATCGTAAGATGACGCCATTTTATATACAATATCTAAGTCACATTTGGTATCATTATAGAATAAAATCATCTCTGACAATCATATGTCCAAATCCAAAACCAAAAACAGGGGAACTTACAGGGCGGTCTTTCACATTGGTCATAATTGGGAGCAATGAGTGAATTGTACCCACAACTGTTAGCCTGTGTTCTCTTTTCAGTAGGATAACAAGGTTGCAAGTAGCAAACCAGCAATCCATCGTAATATTTCTTCCTGTTCCATAGATAGGTTCACACATCCTTGTAGTAACTGCTGCACATGAATTATCTACTTTATATGGTCCAGCAGGTTGTTGACCAGCATATATTTCCATATTATTAGTGTAAAATGTTTTTTAGTTGACAGTGGTAAATACTTTGATACCATATTTTTTAGGTTTGTTTAGAATGCACATGCAGAACCTACACCTTCCATGAAAAGCAAAAAGCCTATCATTGAGAGTTACATAATCAGCAACAGTATAACAAGATTGACTGTTTTTTACAAATGTTTCAAAAATCTCTCTTTTATCAACTAGTTTATCGATTTTGAGTCTTTCGTCTCTGGTTTGTTAATAATCAAAACATATTACTTTTAACAAAAATAAACAAAAAACAAACCAATAAAAGCTCTCATTTCCAGAACAGAAATAAGTTTAACTTCTTTTTAATTTTTGTATCTTCAAGATATTTCTCTAATATAAATATTGGTGTATTCTACTAAAAGTTCAATAATATTTTCCATTAGAAGATCCCACGATTCAATGCGACTCATTCCTTTTTTTGCTTTTTAGATAGTTCCTGGTAAGTGAGAATCTATATTCTCCCCTCGTGTGCGAATATTTGTAGGGGATGCAAATTTCTTCCATTTAGTTCCATCCTTCACATAATAATGTAATCTCCTGTCAGATTGTTCTTCATTAATTGTTTGTTCTTCAATTGTTGTTGTTGCTTCCGGGATATCCTCTTCATCACTTTATTATCAGATGTATTTCATACAGAACCAAAACTAGATATCCGAAACTAGAGGGAAAATAAGATAAATTAATTAAAGTTCCTGTATATGATAAAACTTACATAAACGAATCCATGGTGGTCTCTCATTCCAAAGTAAGTTTTTTGAAAAAAATAAGCCTTGAATTTATAGAATTTACCTCGTAGGCATGAGCTGACAGACCACCGTCATAGACCGGACAGTAAAAGACTGAAACTGAAATAAATCAGTCAACAAATATCGATAGTGAGGAGTTGAATCTAGTTTTCTGGATTTTACTGGCTTGGTATCCTTTGTTTTATTTTTTGATGTGAGGAATCAGCCCATTTTAGATTTTCTTTCATATGTCTTTTTCCACCTATTCCTCTATCATATCTTTATTTTGACTCTTGATACTTTTCTTTGTAGTATTCAGTTCATTACTACTTTTAAAACAGTTTTCTCATCTTTTCTCAATGTGTTTCCAAACCATTTTATTATCTGTGCTTTTAAAATATTTGTATATAGAACTAACTTGCTTATTGATCAGACTGAATGATCAGATAGCAATAATCATAAGATTCCTGTTGGAGTTTTATTAAAAAAAAATCTGATTTTATAACTCAGACTTCTTATTTTTATCCATTCTGGTATTTCATATTTAATATAAAGCATATTCCTTTTCTATTTGGTCTTTCTCTGCTTTAGTACATTACAAGTGAGATACTTTTTTTTTTTTCGGTGCAAAAAGCTGGTATTAAACTCAGTATTGAATATGTGTCTGTACTGACTTTTGGTGGCTGGCTTATCGCATGTGTGATTCTCTAACATTCTTCATTATGTAGTAAATACAATTTGGGAAATGTTAAAGAATCATCAAAATACATCTTATTTTTTCTTTTCTGGAGACTACGCCTATCTCCAGATATTAATTATTTTGAATAGTGTAGTTAACCACATATCTGTTACATCAAAAATGTCCAAAAATGTTTTTTTACAAACTTAGCGTTGGTGTTCTGCTAACTGCAAATTATATTCATATTTCCAGTTTCCTCTGGACTCTTTTAACTTTGAAACCTTTCTCTCTTGTCTGAAAACATATCTACATAAATATTAGCTCTGCTTGTCATGATCAGCCATTTTCCAAAAATTATTAAATAAATTGAGTCTTATCACTTTCAGATAATTTTGATTTACATTTATCGTTACATCCAGGTCCCAACTCGCTCATTTTCGTTAATTTTTCAGTTTTACTAGCAAATTCTTGCCCAGAGTTCCACAGTTTCTTCAAAACATTTATTTTCCAAACACTTGGATTCCTTTGTCCTCTCCCTTCTCAGATTTTTTTTCTTTGGGTAGGTTGTTTTTTCTTACACACATTGATGAACTTGTACCTTTGGTGCATGTAGAATTTTCTGCTGTCAATGTATCTTGAGTATGTCGTAAATGATATAGGTGCAATCATTTTTGTTTGAAAGTGTAATAACATTGGTGGCAACGTTTTTTCCACCAAGTAATTCAAAATTTGCACTTACAGTGAGGTTATTTTATTGAATAACTTTATATTTACATAAGATAGGATAAAAGTTATTAGACCAAAAAAGGTTATCCTTTAGACCTTTATAGATGTTATTTAATCCATAGTTGAAAAACACTGTATATAAACACACATAATATAATGCATTTACACACATGAGATATAAATTCACACA
This sequence comes from Diabrotica undecimpunctata, assembly GCF_040954645.1. Classification (NCBI taxonomy): domain Eukaryota; kingdom Metazoa; phylum Arthropoda; class Insecta; order Coleoptera; family Chrysomelidae; genus Diabrotica; species Diabrotica undecimpunctata. Next base: position 140,591,560 of record NC_092803.1, read on the forward strand.
TTTGTAGGCAAGAGACAGAAAGTGAGAATGAAAACATCACATATATTAGGGGATTCCCTGATATAATAACGCGTGTTTACCACGCTGACCGGGGATTCACGCAACTCTACAGCAGTTTGACTTGTTTATTCATTGTGAATGAACACATTTAGTGTACACCAGTAAATAAGTTAAAATTTTCGTAATCCCACCCTTTAAATATGGACAAACGGAAAAGAATCAATCTAAAGATTAATCAGAAACTAGAGATTATACAAAGTTAGAGTCTGGAACGTCTGTCTCATATATGTAATCAATCTTCTTCTTCTTCGTGCGACTAGTATTACTCCTGTTTGTCTGCCTCTTATTCTGTTTCAGTCGTTGTTGACTGTACATTATCTTTCCACCTTTTTGGCGGCCTTCCAACGGGTCTTCTGCTATACAGCTTGTTGTTTTTACAGATGTTCGTTAATCTATCTGGTCCCATTCGGTTTACATGTTCGTTCCAGTTTTTTTTCTTGTTTTTATCCACCTGTTAATATTTTGAATTTTGCATTGTTCACGTATACTTCTACTGGTTTGTCTGTCTCTTAATGATATGCCCGCTATTGATCTTAATACTTTCATTTCGATATTGTTCATTTGTTGTTTCGTCTTTCTTGTATCAGTCCTTGTCTCCGCTGCATATGTTAGGATTGGTCTTATAATTTGGCTTATAATATTGCTCTCTGTAATCAATATGGCATAAAAAAGCAAACTGTTTCGAACATAAAAAAAACAAAAGCAAAATAAATAAATTTACATTAATGTGTTATGTAGGAGAGAACAGAAATCTCAGAAAACGAATGAAATTGCCTCGTGAAACTTCACTGGAAGAAGCAATCTTAAATTGGTACAGCCAACGTTCTAGTGGGGTTCCGGTCCGAGCAGTCGAATTGAAATCTGTTGCAATTAAATTAGCAAATCATATGGACATACCATTCAGAGCAAGTCATGGATGGCTCTAGTGCTTTCGCAAAAGACATGGAATCATGAATAAAAGAATTTACAGCGAAGCTTCCAGTGCACCAAAAGAAGAAATAGAACCTTTTAGGCAAAAATTAGAACATATAAGTAACTAAATGCTATTAGAATCTTAGATTTACAATGCTGACGAAACTGGTTTGTTATGGCGTACTTTGCCTGAAAGCACACAAGCCTCCAAATATGAAAAATCCAATTCTGGAATAAAAATCAGCAAGGACATGATCTCGGCACTGCTTTGTGCTAACGCCGATATATCGCATAGATTGACTCCTGTAATGGTTGGCAAATCTCGTAAACCTAGAGTTTTAAAAGATATAATGCATAATCTGCCCGTTTTATATTGTAGCTCTAAGAAGGACCTCACCTCACTTCACCTCAGATATTTTGAAAAATTGGTTTTTCAAAGAATTTGTAACTTCAGTGAGAAAATTTCAAGAGAAGAAATTGGAAATACCACCAGAAGAGGTGAAATATTTATTGCTTCTAGACAACGCTAATGCTCATCTCTCTGAAAATATTCTACGATCAGAAGATGGCAACTTTAGCTGTATGTTTTTGCTAAAAAATACGTCGCTTATTCAACTCATGGATCAAGGAATAATTTTGGCAATCAAACCAATATATCGCAGAAAGTTTTTAGACAAAGTAATGGTTGTATTTCACGATGGAGATAATGCAGAAGATACAAGAAGTACCTTGCAAAACTAAGGCCTTACAATTTAAAATCAACAATTTTTAATTTTGCTGCAGCATGGGAGGCGATGAAAGAGCAAACATTAAAAAATGGTTGGAAGAATTTGTTTGATGGCCAAGATGCAGACATAGATTTAGAAGGGTTGGAAGTTATTGATTTCTGTAGGACAATGCATAATAATGCCTGAGAACATGTAGCTGAGAAAGATGTTTTACAATGGCTAGAAGTAGTGTTTGTACACCCTGATTTTCGATCTCCAGTGTGTGTTTTTGTAGAGGAACACACGGGCGAGTGAAAAGTAAGCTTTGTTTCCCTTTGCTATTCTTCTTTTTTTTTACAGTTTTTCTGTTCCATCCGTGTGTAATGCAATTACTATATTACCATCAACATTATATATTCTTAATGAAAGTTATTCTTAATGAAATTTATTCTTTAGTTGATGAAAGCAGTAAAGAGGTTTCTTTTTTTTGGTATGTGATTGGTTATCATCGATGACTCAGTAATGAGTTGTTTTTTGCAGCCCATGGAACCCTTAGCGCATCGTTTCTGTTGAGACTCTATGATTTAGAGCACGGTGTTGGTAGATACGCTGGATTACACAGGATTAGTGCTCCGTGACCAATTAGTGTCGATAAGCACTCATGAACACTCCAAGAACTTCTTTAGCCAGAAGTTATGAACGGTTATGATATTAGTCTGGTCCAGAGGATTTCCAATTATGCAGCTCTTTGATAATATTTGAGACTTCACTAGCGTAGGGTTTATAGGGAGTAGTATTATAGTGTTGACAGTTGTTCGTTGTATCTTCAATCCATCCAGTATTGGTGTTAAGGAAACTGGTATGGATAGTCAATTTCCGCAAAACTCATGAATGTCTTCTTAGTCTGGGTGAGACTTATTAACGCTTTCTACAGTGGAATTGAGTTTCTGATAGAATGCCTTTTCAGTATGCTCAAAAAGTGCATTGTCGCATTTCCGGTTGTTACTAACTTTGAACTTTGTGTTGTTTTTTGGATCATATTGTGAGTGTCTTGCAGTGTTTAGCATATTTCTTCAGCTCTTCTGATTACTTTTCTACTTGTTATTCATCGAATATATTCTGTGACTTGGTCAATATCCCTACGCAGTGATTTGATTTTTCTTAGAAGCCGTTTTCCCAGGGTGCAACTCTATTCTCTATCATTCTGACATTAGTACCTGGTCGTGTTCTGATTTTAATGCCCATACCATTAGCAATTCCTGTTTCTGCAAAGAACATCTGCGTATGCAAATATTCCAATGATGGGCTTCTACGATATAATTGGGTAGGACTTAAATATTCACAATTTGTATCAGCGTACCTAGTTTCTTAGAAGAGTTTATTTTTGGTAGCGGTGGTCTGCCAAGTGGGTTTGTTCCATAACACTCTTGTATGGTACGTGCCATTTTGCTTACCAGGCTATCGCGCAACTCGTTGTTGCCCTGATGTGTATTATCAGGTTGTGTTTCTTGTATGGCAAATTCAGGAATCTGCTCATGTATATCATTAAACATCATCAGCGTAAATAAAACCTTACTGGATATAATGAGCAGAAGATCACTGATATAGACACAAAAGAGTAGCGGCTCTGATAGACTCGGCTCGACTGGTTTATCTAGTGAATAGACTTCAACAAGAACCCGGAAGTATCTGTCGGATAGAAAATTTTGAATCCAAAGGTTTAATTTCCGCGGATACTATATTGATCCAATTTCGCCAGTAATTGACGCTTCTAAAGATTTTGAAAAGTCTAAGTGAACTATGTCACCAGGATGCCAATTGTTTAAAGATGACGACCAATCGTTTACACAATGAAATAAGTTTGTGATCGTTGAACGACCCTTGATAAAGATGAGCAGATGGTGAGAGATGACATTTTCTTGAAGGAGAAACTCATACATAGCTTCCAAAGTATGGATTGCATTACCTTACCGACAAAAGCAACCAGACTGATTGGACGAAAATTATTGCAATCAAGTTTATGTCCTTTCTTTAAAATAAGAGTAACCGAAGCCAATTTACAGAATGAGGGGAGAGAACCTTGATTAAAAAGGCATTAATTATGAGGATTAGAGGGTGACTACAGATTCAGCACAGTGTTTAAAGAAAAAGGAGGTTTATCCAATCTAGGCGATGAATTATTGCATAGTTTCCGTAAATTTTGTTTAATTGCCTCCCGTGTGAAAGAGATGTTATCAAATGTTGCATACACACATGGGTACATTATTTGAGATGCGGTATCCTTAGATTTAACTATAAAAACCTGAGAGAAAAATTACGATAAACATTCCGAGGATTGTTTTTAAATATTGTTCCTTATTATTCTGTGGTTTTACAAAATGTACTTAAGTATGTTGGGTCTGGTTATTTTGGTGTTTGTGAGTTTTTTTGAAACTAACGCTAAAACCCAGTAATTATTAATTGTTAGTCAACTATTTGAGCCATTAATATACATTAAATTGTTTTTTCTCCTTAATAGTTACTTCCTTAATGCAATTTATTTTTAATTTTTTTTAGTGTCATCTCGCTACGTTATTGAAAACTGCAGAAGAACTTAGGATAAAAGGTTTAGCGGAAGTTTCGTGGCGAGATGAAGAACAACCAAATAATAATGAGACCAATTCCAATGGTGTACAAACAGCAATACCCCAAGTACAGACTGTCATGCCCAACAGGTATATTTTTTTTATAATAAAAACACAACACAACCATAGTTATATATATATATATATATATATATATATATATATATATATATATATATATATATATATATATATATATATATATATAAATATGGTGAGTTTTTGAAACTTAATGTTGCTTCTTGCATCTCAGACGCGATCGTTTCCTATTCCATTTTACACTCTTTTTTGAGGTATGACAACCTGCGCCGTCCTATATCATATCGAAACTTTTTAAAAATATGTCACCTTAGCTGATAAAAAATAAATGGGACGTGGAAAGACACCCACATAATAATTTAATTTTTTTCCTTATTAATAATTTAGTTAGGAGGAATCTATACCACAAATCTTATCGGCCGAATAAATATCATTTCTGCTGAGTGTGCGATGAGATCATTCGGTTAAACAAAAGTTGCTGAAAGAGCGCGATTAATATTCAAATGTAACGAGACAAATTTATAACAGATAATGCCGGCTACCGTGTAAACAAAATACCGAAATATTTAAAGTAACGAAGTAACGATAATATTATATTATAATTCTGTTTGGTATTCGGTACTTAGGGTATTGGATAGTAACGAATGTATAAAGTAACGAGTAGTTACGTTTTCGACATCACTAAACTCCGTTCCCAATTAAGCTTTTATTCGAGTTTCGTGTCTACAATTGTTTTTCATCTAATCTGAAAATACAGTTAAGTTTATATCATTTGTTATAATGTTTTAGCACATGTAAGCTTATTAAATGCAATCGTTTATTAAGAAACAGATTGACTCCCGTGGGACATGGTAGATAGCTCAGTTCCTCAGTTAGTTAGAGCATAGGCACGGATCGCTTAGATCGCGGGTTCAAACCCCACCTGGTGTCAGACATTTATTAATTTGGTTGAGCTTTATGCTTTATTATAGCTATGGTAATTCAAGCTTAAAATGTAGCTACTCTGTTACTTTATTCTAAGATCTAAAGTAATGTTTAATAAATAGCAATAGGCTAATGGGTAACTGCGAGACTTGCAAGACTCTTGCTGCAAGACCAATACCAGGAGCGCACTACCAAGACCAAGACCAGGTGTATTGGCGCAAGACCAAGACTGTCTAAGTCTCGTCTTGTTCTTGCATTTGTACAAAACTAGTTCTAAGATGTGATCAATATATTGAGATAGATTCAAAGTGCCTTTTACAAAAACCGGAACAGTTCAATAGAAAAATTATTTCAGCTCACATCTTAACTTGTAGACCACTATATGGACGCACAACCTGTATATGCTTGAGTCTCTCTTGTCGAACAGGTTCCCTCCAAACTTTCACTCTTCTTTAATCAGGACAGAGACAAAACCTAGCTTCATCTGTGAATAATACAGAACTTCATTCTTGTAAGCCCCACTGCACATATTCTTGTGCCCACCTTAACCCTTAAGTTCCTGAATTTTAATTTGTTTAAAAAGATTTATTTTTTTGATTTCGATGTATATGGGAGAAGGTTTTAAAACAAAATTCATACACTTTTTTTATTAATTATTTTTGATTTCTTAGAAAATTGCCGTTACATATATGTAACGCTATGAAGATATAGGAGCAAATATAAATTTAAAAATAACAAACAAATAATACAAAACTCGATGAAAAAACATAATCAAAATATTTTAGATGAAAGTCTATATTGCACTCGATGCATAATCCCACATTGCACTTGCAACACATGATACGTACATGCGAACTGCAGCCCTCACGTGCACAACATCACCTCTTTTTATCGAGAATATAGGTCAGATGATCAATCTTGTCATGTCTTATTCTGGCTACTTTGGGCGAAGATGGCCTGCCTGCACCTTTTGTTTTGGTACCATATTTCGTAAGATACGATATTACTAGATACCTTCGAAATTCTAATTGTGTATTTTCCAATCAAATGTGGACGTGGCACCTGGACAATTTGTTTCTCAGCCTGAGAAAACCGTTTCACATTATTTATGGGAGCGACTCCATAGCAGGTTGAAGCAACTGTAACAATATTGTTGTCAAGCCAACTAACGAAAATGATTCTATTTTGGCGATCTAATATAATTGCGGAAGTAAAAGCTGCGTTTTGACTTATCAAATCACCATTCGTCCAGGAAAACTTCATCTTTTCTTTCACTTGTTTTTTAACTTTTGCTGATGATCTGGAAGGCCCAGCCTCGTCAGTATCATTATATATTTCGGAATCTCTTTCACTATTTCATAAAACAAGTTCAACAGGTGCCCTAAGAATTCTTCCGGACAACCTATTCAAATCATAATCTTCCTCATCACCAGACTCCTCGTCTGTAAGCACATTAAATTCTGGGGGTTCAGTATATATAGCATCAACGTCTAAAGAGTCATCGGCATCAATCATCTCCAGCGCTTCTTGAGGAGAAAACTCTTTTCTGGAACAAAAAATACGTTACAATTCTAAAAGTTCGTATTTTCGCTCCCGTATGTTCCTAGCGTTACATATATGTAACACCAAAATAAAAGGCATAATTTACAAAACCAGGATAAAATTTCGAAAAATTTATATTATCAATAAGAAAAGACATTAGTTTATGCTCAATTGAAAACACTTTAAACAAAATATAATAACAAAAAAATAGTAAAAATATACTTCAAACTCAAACTTGAGATCCATTTTTACCGAAAATAATAAACACCGTCGCACATAATAAACACTCAACTAAATAAACAGGTTATGTCAAATCCTTGAACCAAACGCTGAAAACTAATAAACAAGTGTCTCTTCAAAGTCATGCATCGCCATCTAGTTAACATTAGAATCACTTTCCGAATTTCAGGCTGATGATTTTAGCGGTTTCTGCGTTACATATATGTAACGCCAGTAGCTTAAGGGTTAATCTGAGTCCACAATTTGAATGACGTAACATGGGAACTCTTGATGGATGTCTGGCGTGCAGGTCAGTTTCATGTAATCTATTCCTCAAAATTTGGTATTTTCTAAGGCACCATAGAGTTCACGTGCAGTTATTTGCACATTTCGATTGGCTAATCTTACCACATACTCAACATAATCATGTCGAGGAGTAGTTTCATGTTGACAACCCCCATGTCTTCAGCGACATTACCAATTGTTCATATCGACGTCACAATCGCGAAATCACGCTCCTAGGCACGTCAAAATGACCTGCAACACCAGCTTGTGAAAGAACAGCCTGAATCATATTCACAGCACTTACCCTTTGAACATGTGTTAAATATCGACGCTATATGACTATCTTTGCGTTTAATAATCTTGTTTTAGTAAAATTTTAAATTATCTAAAGAATATCTTTAAAATTTGAAGCATTATTTCTTTACAATTTGAAGCGTTAATAGGACGAATTTGAGGCGTTATAAGTTTTGCCGTAATAAAACAGTGCAATTGAAAGATTAATTTACATAGCATACCTTGATTTGTAGAGAACAATGTTTCAAATCGAATGGTATGTATTAACAAAAAAGTTTGACAGTTTTTATTGAAAAAAGTGGAATAATAATAATGGTGTTCCTTAGACATTTTTGATGTGTGTATTAATATACTGAAAAATCATTCTAAAATTGTTTTGGACGCCATCTTTGTTTTTTCTGTCTACGCCTCTGTAATAATTAATATCCAAGAATATCTTTAACGCCTTTTTGAGACGATCCCTTCTTGAAATACACTTTGTACCTCGATAGAAAAAATACACCCAGTTGGATACATTCGTACATACCTTATTCCTATCAAAGATACTTTTAAGTCGCTCTTCAAAAATAATTTTTGAATTTCAAGTGTATACTTGTGTACTACTGGGTAGTATGAATGTAGATATTCTTGTGGGTAAGCCCAATTGTGTTATTTATTTATTTATCGTATGGCGTACAATAAGAACTTCTTCTTCTTCAGTGCCTTATCCGGTCCGGATATTGGCGATCATCAAGGCTATCATGGTTTTGTTGACTGCTCTGCGAAACAGCTCCGCTGAGGTCATCCCAAACCATTGTCGGAGATTTTTCAACCACGAGATACGACGGCGTCCCGGTCCTCTTCTGCCAAATACTACCAAATACAATAAGAACACATATTTAAAAAGCAATATAAATCATTACATGGAGTATTACAAACGAACATCTAATGCATTAATATAGTCTAAAACATTTTCGGTCGCATTCAGGAACTCGTCAAAAACTCCAGGGAACCGCCTTCGGGGGTATTCTTCAATAATGTGACGGACGGTCTGTCGTTGCGCACCAGTCACACTCCGGAGTAAGGGCTTTTCCCCATTTATGTAAGCTGTCAGCACATCTACCGCTTCTTGTTCTTATTCTGTTTAGCGTTGTCCATGTACTCCGGGTCAGTTCAAAGCCTGGCGGTTTCTGTTCGATACAGGCTATTTGCTGTGCTTCCTGTGGTGAGTCGCGCTCCCCTTGTCTTCTCCAAGCGTTGGTGAGGTCGAAATGTTCCTGATGTAAGGAGGTGGCCCTTAACATGACAGGATATCTGGAGCGCAGTCTGTTCATTTCGATATCAAGCTTATCATGGTGGATGGGTAGTTGATGTTTAGACTGGATTTTTCGATATTCTCTGAGAAGGGAGTGACTTCTTCGTAGTTTCGGCGGTGGAATGTGACTCAGGATGGGAAGCCAATAGTTGGGTGTTGGTCTAATTGTACCTGAAATCATTTGCATTGTCTGGTTTAATTGGGTGTCAATAATCTTCGTGTGTTTGCTATTGAGCCATACTGGGGAAGCATATTCAGCTGTCGAGTATACAAGTCCGATAGCAGATGATCTGAGTACGGAGGCTGAGGACCCCCATGTGGTACCACATAACTTTTAGATTATATTATTTCGCGTTTTCAGTTTTGCTGCCGTTCCTTGTAGGTGTTCTTTAAAACTTAAAGTTCTGTCAAGAGTCACTCCAAGATATTTTGGTGTTGAGTTATGAGTTAGTAGTCTGTCTTCAAAGTGAACGGACTGTTTTTTGTTGGCTTGGGCATTATTTAGATGGAAACAGCACACTTCGATTTTCGTCGCATTAGGCCGTAGCCTCCATTTGCGAAAGTATTCTCCCATAATGGCAAGGTCATCTGTTAGTATTGTTTCTGTAACTGCCATGTTATTATGTCTATTATTATGGGCTGCAATGGCCCAGTCGTCAGCGTAGCCAAATTTCTGCGAATTTGTCCTAGGTAGGTTCGCGATGTATAAATTAAACAGTAAGGGTGCCAAAACAGATCCCTGTGGCAGTCCATTGCTGAGCTTCATTTGGGCACTTTTTGAGTTGCCCGTTGTGACTTGGAAAGGTCTGTCGGTGAGTATGCTATCAATGAGTCTAGTTATCTTTTGACACGGGATGGCACGGTTTATTTTGCAGATTAGTCCTTGTCTCCCAATTGTGTTGATTCAGGGTTATCATGTGCATCAGTAGTATCTGGTGTCAAAAGCTTCCTGCTTTCCTGAGAGGACTAGAGAACAAAAAAAATACTATACAAATCGAAACACCTGCTATAATATACCTGAAGACATATAAAATCTTCTTCTTCCTCTTTATAAGAAATTCTGCTTGTTGTTGGCATACCTCTATGGAAGGTTATCACTTCATCTTTTGTGTGGTTGTCCGATACTTCTTTTGCCGATTGGTGACTTATCTCTTGATATTTTGACGATACGGGTCCCCTCCATGCTGCTTATGTGGTTATTGCATTCTTTTTATTTTATTTTGAGTCCATTCATTTATACACTTAACATTACATTTTCTTCTAATGTCTTCACTTCTCTTTCGATCTCTGAGCATATTTCTTTTAATTCTTCTCAGTACTCTCATCTCTGCCGTTGCCAGTAGCCTTTGCGTTGTGGCTGTTTTGGTTCTTTTTTCTGAGGCATGTCATTATTGGTCTAAAACTGGCGTTATAAATTCTTGACTTGATCTCATTGTTAATGTGTCTGTTTCGCCATATAGTGTTATTAAAGCATCCTGCCAGTCTATTTGCTTTTTGTACTTGATCTCTCACTTCTTTGTCCAGGTCTCCATAGCTAAACAGTGTAATTCCTAGGTATTTTATTCTTATTGCTTGTTCAATACTGATGCTATCAATTTCTATTTTACATCTGGTTTGTTCTTTGCTGACTACCATTGTTTTAGTTTTCTGAGATGAGATTGTCATATTAAATTCTCTTGCTCTTGTGTTAAATCTGTGGACCAGTTTTTGCAGACTATCTTCATCTTGGGCTATCAATATTGCGTCGTCTGCGTAACAGAGTATTTTGATTTCTTTGTTTCCCATTCTGTATCCTCTTCCTTTGTTAACGCTTTTGATAATTTCATCCATGATTAAATTGAAGAGCCTGGGGCTCAATTAATCCCCTTGTCTTATTCCGCTGCCTATTTCTATAGATTGTGTAAGTTGTCCATCTGTTCTGACTTCCATTTTGTTGTTTTGGTAAATGTTTTTCATAGTTTTTATAATATTGTAGCGAGATTTAATAAAACGAGCGGTTCGAATTTATATAAATATATTTATTTATAAGTTTACAATTCGGTACTCTCTTATCAACTCCACTCACACATAACATCGTTACATATATATACCAAAAATTATTGTTCTCGAATCTTCTGGGGTAGTCCCACCATTCGCCTACGTGACGTGTTGTTTTCTCTCGCACTCGATACATCGCGAATGTTCTTGATGCCTTTTTCGAGATGCAACCGTTACATGGGCCATGCCGAAAACATGTTCGTAACAATATATAGGGGAACTTTTCTATTATACAGAAGGTGGATTACATCTTTGAGTACTCTGTCAAACTATTAGTTCCTTTACCTCCGTTCTATGACGTCTTATGAAGCGCCTTATTTCCTTTTGCAGACCGTAAAAATCATGTTCCATTTCTTTTGAAAAGCGTTCCCAGTGATAATTTTTTATTTTTCTTACAAGTGCAAGTGTATTGTTTCTATTTGTCTTGAAATTATGTTATGCCTCTTGTGTATTGGTTGACATGTATTTCAGGTAAGCTTTTTTCTTTTCTTTACAGTTTTGCTTCACTTCTGTACAAAACCATGGAGTTCTTCGCCTTGGAAACCATTTAGTTTTATTTATATTTCTTTCACCAATAACTTTCTTGGCCGTGGCTAAGATATTAGACTTACTTTTTGCCCAGCTTTCTTCGGCTCCATCACTTTCTGTGATATATGTGTATCTGATATGTGTTTTCATTCGGATTTTGCACAATACCAATGTATAATCGCTTCCTATTTCTGCTGATGTTAGTGCTCTTACATCCAAGATTTGAGAGGTGTGTAACTCTCTATTCGACAGAATATAGCCTATCATAGATCTTTGTCCTCTACTTTTTTCAAAAGTGTATTTGTATTTTTCTTTGTGAGGGGAAAATGTATTATTAATACGTCTCCGTTTTCATTTCTGGTATTTTCATTATATCGTTGTTTTATTCCTGGAACTATATCATTGCCAACACGGGCGTTAAAATCACCCATAATATATTCATCATTTGGGGTCTCGTTTATTACAGTCTGAAGGTGTTCGTAGAAGTTTTTCCCTTGTGGTGGTATCTCTGTTGTTCTCTGGTGTATAGATTGCTACCACATTCAGGTTTGACATATAAAATCAATTACTACATTAAAAATAAAATTCAAACTTAAAAGTGAATGCAATAAGACATTATCTGAAAACGAATTCACTTAATGTAATTAATATTATACAAATTATTTTCTCTGTTTATCTTTTATTATTCAGACAAATCATTGAAAATTGAGATGCCACAGATAAGCAGTTTTATTTTAATAGCTAATTAATTCTTTAATTAACTCTAATTAATCTACTAGCCCTACCCCTTCGACAAAAAGAAAAAGAGGACGACCGCCCATTGATGACTACGACCAAACATTCACCACTCCAAAAATTGCTTCAGTATCTGGAGGTATAAATCAAGAAGATGCCTATTCGAATGATGCGATGTCTAGCAGTGAACATGACTTAAACATATGGGACGAAGATCAATCAGCAAATGAAGGAGCAGACAATACCGAAACAGATGACCCTCCAGTTAAAGTTAAGAAAGAGGTAAATGATTTTTTTTAATATAATTGTTGTAGTGTTTTTTATAAAAATAATTTAAACTTTTGAACAAAATTAGGACGAACTAAAATACCTTTTAAAAATCGGAAAAAACTACGATATTTTAAATTACCGTAAAAATGTACTCTTAACATTATACTCTTAATCCTCTAACCGTTTTTTTTTTTCGTAATTGGTTTAAAATATCTGAAAATTTCTAATTAGGGTAATTTATATCTTTATATATAAAAACCTCGTGTCACGATGTTTGTCCAAGCTAATATTCAAAAACCACTGAGCCGATTTCAATAACATTTTGTGAAAGTGTATTTGTTGGTCCAACTTAGGAGATAGGATATTTTTTATTAGATGAATGACCCTTACTTTTTTAATTGTAAATTCAAAATGTTTTATACGACTTCACCTCTACAGTTTTAATTTGATCCATGTAGTTATAAAATATCATAAAATGACGTTTACCAAACGTCATTTTATATTTTTATAACTTTTTTATAATAAATCGAGAACGACTGAATTGATTTGGCTAATTTTGGTTTTGAAATATTTATTTAAAGTTCTGGAAAGGTCTAATAAGTGAGAAAATATGATGAAATTATAAGGAAAATAGTAGATGCTACGGTTTTATTTTCCCATACAAATAGTTATTTTATAATCTTATACAAAAATTTTTATAGGATCTACTGTTACAGTGGTAGTTCATTTAAACATAAAGTGACGTTGAACAACTTTCGTCTATCTAATTTTTTCGTTTCGCTTAAACTCGAGAAAATATGATAAAATTGTAAGGAAAATAGTAAGTAAAAAGCAAGCAGTTCTACAAGCAGTTTAATTTTCCCATTCAAACAGTTATATGTACTGATCTATACAATTTATACTTTCAGATATCAACTCTTATTAGTTGTATATGAAGTGTTTTAAAAAATTTGATTTTTACTCGAGAGTAAAATATTTTTATTTTTGACATTGAAAATTAATATAACAAAATATGTTTAGAATTAAAAATAATTTTAAAATGTTCAACATTGTTTATTTTCAATAAAAAAACTATTTTTCAACATTTTCTCTGCAATAAAGTTAAACTTTAAATTTGTGCATTAATTTAATACATTTTAATAATTATAAACTTAATGAAACAATTCTTAATAAACTTAAATTTTAAAATCTACTAAGAATGTTAAAAAATGTTAAAATCTTATTGAGTAGGTATATTAAATGCATAAAATTTTCTAATTTATATTTTATAGTATATATGAAGAAAGTAAGTTCTATTATCTCTAAAAAGTATATTTTATAAAAAAAATTATAATAATTTACTACAAATGTAGGTAACTTACAGTTGTTCTAAGCATTGCGGAGAGCTGGAAATATTGGAAACGGTAAAATAAAACTGCATCCAAATGCACAATGCATCAAACTTCTAGATAATTTCTGCTGTTTTGTTAAGACCAAACATGAATTAATTATAAGTGTCTTTCCGGCTATACTGAATAATTCTTGAATCATAATTGTAGAGTGACGGGGCAAAGTGATCTAAGTGCCAAAAAATATTTTATTGGGAAAACACAAAAAGCCGTTTTTGAATCAAATTTATTGTCGTAAATCGTTTATTTAAAAATAAAAACTGTTAAATTAAGTCATTTTAAATATTAAACATGCTTCAAATATAACACATATTACAAAAAATGAAAATGATAAAGTGCTTAAACTGTCAAAATGTTTAAAAAATATTGTTTATTGTCATCATCGAGAAATTGCAACATTGCAGTAATATCTTTCTTTTTAGATTCTTTTAAAGGTAAGGAATTTGGAAGAGAAGACAGTGTAGCATTTTTGATGGTAGTGGCAGTAATGCCAGGTTTTAGGACTATACAACTTTCCCACGGTTCTAAATCACTGTAACTTTTCTTGTACATGACGGTCCCAGGGTTGTTCTTTGAAACTCGAATCCAAACAGCTGTAGAAATTCCAAGTTTGGCTGTATTCAGAAACGCAGAAGAGGCTGCATCAAAATCAAAAAACGTTTTCTCGTCACCCATGTTCAGAACTTTGTAAGGACGTGAAGGTCTCGCTGTGACTATCGCCTTCATAACATCCTGCATATTAATTAGCTTGCATTGTCTTGCTCTTTTTTCGATTAAAGCAAAATCCCGATCTGAAGCTGAGAACGAATGACCTGATACAAGAAACTTATGATCAATCGTTTCAAAAACTTCATGGCAGACAAGAAAAATGTACAAGAACAAAAGCATTCGTTTTTCAACTGACCTGCACAGTTATCACTCCAAACGCACAGATTTTTTTTGTATGTATTCAGTAGTCCACAGTTTAGTGTTTGTAAAAGGCAAGATGCCATTTGGTTGCCTCCTCTTCCTGATTGCCCCTCATGCCAAATACACATCAATCCATCATCTGTATCAGCCACGTGAATACCAAAGTTGTAACCAGATATTTGGCGGGAATAGTACATACTACTGTGAGTTAGTTTGGGTAACGAAAAAACTTTCTGCAAATCCATTGTTATGGTGCACATGTCACTTACTGGCAAGGTACTTCGTATAAAGTCGCTTTTTATAGATGCGAAAACAGCTTCTACTTGGCGGTGATGTAACTCAAGTTTTGTTGTCCCTGTTTTCTTGGTTGCTGGGTCAGAACTTTTGGTTGATATGCTCAGTTGATCGCATGTTTTGCAAGTATCCACTCGTGGTCGACGGAAGGATAGGTTCGGAAAATCCTTCAAAAAAACACTTCGGTAAAACTTGTGCGAAATATGAGTACAAGGATTCTTTTCTTGAAATGCCCTGAAAAGTCTATGCACATTCAGATCAGAGCTCAAATACTCTTTGTCCGACTTAAGTCGGTTGTAATGACTGACATCTCTAGGGAAGCTATTAATATGTTGTTTCACTAAACGACGATCATGGACAGTGAATTTAAACATTTTTGCACCACCTCGCTTGTCTGTGTACATGTAATCCCCACTTTTTTTCTTCTTGACAATGGTTGTAATCCTTTGGGGAGTAACAGCAAAAATCTTCATGAATGTCTGTTTACAAACTTTTTGTAAACCTCCCTTACCATCAGGAACAGTGTAACTCATAGTGCATTGGCGTCGGCTCTCTGAATCATCATCGTAAGTACCATGACGACGTCGTGTTACCGGAAGTATCTGAATCAGTCCCATAAGATAACTACCCTGTGCATTTAAATCCAGTGAATAGTAGGACTCATGGAGTTGCATCTTCTCTATTCCAGTCAGTTCCTTACAATAGCTGTTCTTACATTTGCATTCAACCTGAAAACAAAAAAAGCAAAATATAAGGTTACATTGCAAATATTGGTTTTTGTTGCTAACGTCATTATTGCACACATACTCGAAAATAAAAATTAATACTAACCTCGTTTTTAGGTTTACGTCTTGCCGGAACTAGTTTTTTAAATTTATCGGTAGTGTACGAATTTCCACTAACTCGTGCCTCACTCCGTATTTTTCTCTTACGTTTTCTGTTTTTAACTGGTTCATCACGACAAAATGCTTGTTCATTTATTATTTCATGCAAAATAGGAATTTTAACCTTAAAACGACACGTTCCCGAACGTTTATAAGCAACTACTGACATGGAACAATACTAATAAAGAAGCATGGCACTTAGAACAGTTTGGCCGGACACGTCCGAAGGACATACCGCTAGCTTGATCATGCAGTCAATTTTTAAATTAGGTAACAGTAGAATAGGGACTTAAATCACAGTGGGGCTATTGGCGATGGCATATCAAACACTTTGAGTGGAAAAAGTGATTTTTTGATTTTTTGGCACTTAGATCACTTTGCCCCGTCACTCTACAATTAGCTTAGTGAGCAATCAAATTTGAAATTAACTTCCAGATTCAACAGTTGTTACCAGATGATCTGGTATATTTTAAATCAATCGACAGTATTGTTAATGAAGACGAAGCCGTAAATTATCCAAAAGAATTTTGAAATTCTTTTGGAATTATTTTTGAAAGATGGTGTTTACCTAGAACTGAAATTGAATCGGAATTGCGAACAGAAATGGAATGTTCATAAAGTCTATTTTGGATTCTACGATTTGTTTGGCCTATATAAGATCCGGGACAGTCTGCACAAATTGATCGGACAAGAGATGAAAGTATTTGTTGGGGGGTAAATATTGTCTTCATTCCTCTTGATTTAAGAATTTTGTCGATTTTGTCAGTGACACCCTTCATGTAAGGAAGAATAGCTTTCGTGTGACGCGGGTCTGAGTCTTTGGGTTGAGATTGAGTCTGTGTCTTATTCGTGTGATTTTCGCTTTAACCATTTTGGATGAGGGCTCGTTTTTGGCTTGGAGACTCGGTAGACTAAGACTTTGGAAGCCCTGAAGAAGTCATCAACCAGGATGTCGAAAGCTCGGCGTAATGATAATCGACGCGGTTCAACCCGGAAGACTGTTGAGTTAAATATTAATTCTTGTAATAGTATTAATGTTAGCTCTATGAGTTGCATAATGTATTCATTATGAATGAAAATGTATTTTATAAATTAGATCCAATGTATTATTTTTAATATTATAAGTCAAAATATAATAATTGCCGAAAATATATGTATACATTAAAAACTACATCTGCTACCAAGAACGTCGGGAAATTGTATTTTTACACATAAATAAATCATTTGTTTTAGTCACACGACTATGATGACATCGGAGTGGATGAACAAAGTAACACATCCGCGAACGAATCAAAAGAAAAATTAAATGTAAATCTCCAGGTGAAAACTTCCAACGCCACAAATTCCAATGTTACGACATCTGGAAACCCATCATTCCTTACCCCCGCTTTAGAAAAAGAATGGCCTGACGTTATCAAAATGAACGACTACTTGAACACGGGTAGGCGACAACAGTTCTGGGAAGAACCGTTTACGAAGCGAGTAATGGACGCCATCAAAACGAAAAATCTCGAGATGAAAGTTGCAGCTGAACTGTTAGGTGTATCGTATGGAACGCTGTATGGGCGGTATAGAGATTCATATGGTTGTTTAAAACATCCCTATAGGTAAGTAATTATTAAATGAAATCAGTAACAGTATTTAGTATTAATATTTAGAAGCGGTAATATTATTTTCTCAGAAGAAAAACTAAAAGCACATCATCAAAAATATATAAATGCCTAGAATGTAGAAAACAACTGAATATAAATGATTATCAGTCTAAGAAAGAACGAAGCATGGGAAAGAAACTGCTCAAGAATAAATACTTACATGGGTGGAAGTCAGTGGCGGCTGGTGTGGTAAAATTTTGGGTAGGCCAAGCCAGCAAATTACATAGCTATGGTCACGGGGTCATGACCCCCCCCCCCCAACTAATTTTTTAATGATTTCTCTGTTCATTTTAACTTCTGCGTTGTATCTAATTTTTGCGATTTTTTATTTTTCATCTAGCAAATCGCGAACAGAAAACGCCCTCTTCTGTACATCCTTAACGGACAGCAAATTACTTAAATGTTCCTTGCAACTGGAATGTTTTTTTAAGGAGGCAGACATATTTTTTAAATCAAAGTATCCTTCACAATTCTATACATATTTCTTATTAGAAAATAACAAACACGGCCAACAATATAGTCTGTTTTTCGTAATATTTCCAGACAACCATTTGTAGATATCATACCAAGAGCAATTAAAAGTACGCACCTTTTTCCCATCTTTTTGGTCAATTCGCAATGTTGGAGTAGGCCTTTCATTCATAATAATTTTTTTTTTCTATCACTTTCAGTTCTTCTAGATAATGGCGATTCCAATAGTGAAACAACAATGTCCAAACACTCACTATCAACATTACTATTACTGCAACCTGGTAAAGCGTCATAAAAACTCATTTTTATGTATCAGTTATAAAATAATCTCACATATATAAGTTGCATACAATCAGGCGATATAGAAATCACGCAAATGTGATTTTTTTTTCTTCGAATTTTACGAATTTTTTAAAATTTATTTGGGCAACCGTGCACTTGTTTGCAATTGTGTTGTTTGTTTAAAAATATGTTACAATTATAGATTATGTTACATATTATTTTATCATAATTTAAAAGAAAATTTATATTACAATTCGATAATTACGTTACAAGTGACAACGATGGTCATCGTAGGCCCGATCGTCTGGAGCCTAAACAGCAAGCATAAACACGACAATATAAATCGTTGTCCGGCAAGCTGCTTAACTTCAAACGCTTTTTGTACGGGTATCTTATGTGAGCTGGGTCGGCCAGTTCCGATCGGGCCTATTAATGATATTTAAAATGCCTGAATACGATTCGATGCTTTCTGTGGTAATATAATAACTTAGTTGTTTTAACGGACGCTAATGTATTGAGTGATTTAGTCCATTTAAAAGTTATTTACATGCATTAACATAATTTTTAAATATATGTTTTTCAATTTTAAAGCTCTTAAAATTATTGGGTAGGCCCGGCCTATCCTGCCTACCCCCAAAAGCCGCCACTGGTGGAAGTGAAAGTGCTGAAAGTTGGAAAATTATAAGGAACCTTAGAAATATGTAATAGGTTTATCAAAAACAAATAGTTGGTGTGGCATACATACAGCGCATGTAGAAGTACAATTAAAACGTCTTAAATGGAAACCAGGAGTGAAAGAAAGACCAGGAAGAACCAGGATGAGCTGCAATAAAGAACTTGGTAAACATTTGAGAGAAAGGAGGAGAACTTATGCAATGACCGATCGGAGTAGAGATTCGGATGACGTTAGAGAAGTCTAAAACCAGTATAGAATAATAATAGTAATATTATTTACTCGAGGAAAACAATAGACTCCCAAAACAACTGGAATGGACACCCACGAGTAAAAAAAGAGGGGGAGACGAAAAAATGGATAGAAAGAGAAAACTAATGCTAATAAAAGTTAACTAATGCTAAGAATCTGTAAGAAGAATGTGTTGATTAGTCTTAGAACTAAGATTACTGCAAGAGAAGTGATTAGTTATTACACCTAAGACTAATAACACAAAAATAGAAAAATAAAGTCACTGAGATTTCAGAAAAGTTGACATTTCCACTCAGACGATTTCTTCGAAAAATAG
This sequence comes from Diabrotica undecimpunctata, assembly GCF_040954645.1. NCBI lineage: Eukaryota > Metazoa > Arthropoda > Insecta > Coleoptera > Chrysomelidae > Diabrotica > Diabrotica undecimpunctata. Next base: position 140,611,151 of record NC_092803.1, read on the forward strand.
TTATTGTTTATCGTGGGTACTTCGGAAATAAACACCAATCACATTATATGAAATGTTAACACAAAGTCGACGAGACCTATGAAAGATGTAAAAATATACTAAGTTATTTTATACACAAGAATATTTTAAAATCCTTAAAGAAATAAAATATCGGAAAATTATTCTAATTCTGCTTGGGGACTTAGACACCTGAAAAAGAAATAATTTATCAAAAACTATTTAGATAAAAAGTCGCTTGGCGAAAAATGAATATAGATTAATATCGCAAAAATTCTAGAGACTTAGAGAAAATCTGAAAGAGAAATAATTTATAAAAATAGAATTAATTATACAAAATTATTTTAAGTTAAAAATCCCTGAAAATATCCAATAATTAAATTATAAAATTGTTCTAAGTCCGTTTGTGAACCATGGCGCTCTGCCATTGGAGCTTGCACAACAGCCAATACTCAATTTCGGGCAATACCATTAGCTGCAATTATGGTTGCAATTTGAGCAATCTTAATGCCGGAATTGAGCTATTGGCGACATCACTTCAGAAAAAATGTTAACTAAAATAAGGGAAAGGACGCAACCTTGTCGCATTCCTCTTTGTATTGCAGCATCTTCAGTTAAAGAAACTGTTTTATTCTTATACAGACTTTTTGTTTCCAGTAGGTTTTCTATAATTCTCTTATCATTTTTATCTAAGCCTATGTTGAAACCTTTATTGGTCCAAACATTTTTGTGATATTATAAGGGAGAACATAGCTTCCTTAATTTAGTTGTCTTTCTTGAATCCGAAGTCTAATTGTATATTGCAACTCTGATAGGAATGTTTCTGGTCCTTCGTCTCTATTACTTGAATACTGGGGAATCTGTCTGTCCTCGCTGTATATTTCTTCAATATTCCTTTTTTTTTTTTAATTAAAATTACCCAATGTTAAACTCCTGTATGTTAGAGATAAATTTCCTAGGCACCATCCTTGACTTCCTTAAATTGAAACATCCTTATTAATAATTTAAAACATAAAACTATGCAGCTATACAGAAAAAGGTATTTTCATTATTAATATTTAGTATTAGTATTTAGTTTTAACATTTAGTATTAGTTATCATTAGTATTTATTAAAATATAATGCATTTCAGCTAAAGCTGGGAAATTATATCTAAGGAAATAATAATTTTAATAAAATTTTGAGCTGGTCAATATTGGTCTTAACCAAGGTCATTAATCTAAACATACACACACCGTTTTTTCCCTTTGAGGGGGTGTTTTAGAGGGAAGCCCGGAGGTACAAGTGGTAAACTTTGTTGCATCTTTTTTTTTGGTCCCAAAATTGACATTCTCAGCAAAATTCAGATTGTTCTTATGATTTTTATAGGTTCAGTTGCGTTTTCGACTCTGACGTCTGGAGCATTATTGGATGTCGAAATATAAGTAAACTGTTTTTTTAGGGTACGTGACTTTTGGACAGAGCAGGGATTCACGGACATCATATTGAAGCTGAAACGTAAAGAAGTTACTTTGTTCCGTGCAGCAGAACAATTGAACGTGACTCCACAGACTCTTTCCAATTATTTAATATCCATGTCGCAGATGGATACGGCCGATGCGAATTCGAGTCGACAGTCTAATGCGGGGGAGTCGTATGAAGACTCAGACGACGATGCTGATTCGATTTTGCCGGATGCCCCTTCCAATAATTCGCATTTGTTTAAGAATTTAGTATCGGGCAGTGCAACTGGTGGTAAGTATTGTAGTACAAGTATTTTTTGGTTCTTTATCTTTTTCAAAAGAACTTTGTTATCAGTCATGTTAAAGGTCACTACAACAATAAAAAACTGGAGTCATCTGTATCCGGTCATGTAATGATACATTGTTTTACGGACTTATTGTTTGTGGCCTGGAATTATTTCAGAATTAGGCGTTAACAAAGGCTATGTGGCAATAGTGTGACGGGTAGCTCTGTTAGACCGCGGATTCATTTGAACACAGGTTTAATTTAAATAAAAATATATTCGAAATAAATAAATAACAAAACGAAATTAAATCCTAGGTAATATTTGCAACAAAAAATAAAATGTCAATCCTGGCAACGTTGAAGACGGCGCTAGGACCCACTGTTTATACCTGCGAAAAATAAATGCTTTTAATGTCATAAAAATCGAAACGAAATTACGATGTGTTAGTACACACACTCGCGCGCGCGAGCGGTAAACAGAAGGAATAATCTGGGTTAGAGGTGGACAAATTGATCAACACTTGATCCGGCAAGGAGCGGGAAGTGACTAATCAACACTTAGTCACGGAACGGGTCGGTATTAGATCAGCCCTCTAAGACTGGATTTTGGAACTGGCACTAGATCAACACTAGCAGAAGCGGTTGACCTTCGGTCAATACCCTAGGGCCAGTGGAGTGGTTCCCAGATCAACTTTCTGATAGATAGAACTCGGTTCTCTCTTGCGGCGGCTGGTCGTCCATCTCCCGAGTGCGTGCGTATAGAGCAGAGGTAAGCTGGTGGCGATCACATCGTTACAATGGTTGAAAATATCTTTCTTTTTTAAGTCGCAGACGAAATATCATGAATAATTCCAGACCATTACCTATAAGCCCGGAAAATAAAATATCATTACCAGACACCATCAACAAAAGCAATGAAATGTTACAAATAAATCCAGTTATTGTGTAGCTGTAATGAGGAAGTCCTCAGACAGTTCAGCACAGATCGAGAACTCCTGAATATTGTTAAAACCACAAACATTAGCTACTTCGTTCCTATAATAGAGGCAATAAAAATTATATCCTTCGCCTGATTATCCAAGGTAAAACAGGTTAAAACATGGATAGGCCGTAAAAAACTCTCGTGGCTACGAAACGTACGACATTGGACCGGACCAGGAGTAGAACAGTTATTCCATGCAGCAAAGAACAGGGACCAATTTAACGTAATTGTCATGAAGATAGCCCACGCCTGCAAATAGGTATAACACTGTAATAAGAACAAACCATAAAACCTTTAAAAACGAACAAAAAATGGAAAATTATGTTAAAAAAATTCTACTTTCTGATGAAGTTTTCATACAAGCATGTGAGTTGGAAGAATATCCATTGTTAAAATTAATGTTTAATGCGATGTAATTGTGCGGCATAATTTGCTAGGTATCATGAACTCTATGTAAATGTATGCTAACTCGTATAGAGTCTGCAAACCAGACTTCTACGAGGTGAAGTAATTATTGTCAGTTAATCAAAGAAGAAATACATGGTTCGTCCTTTTTAAATTGTTACATTCTCCGAGAGTACTTGTCTTGCATTATCCTCAGTATATAGTGGGTTTATCATATAAATGTATTAAGAAATATTAAGAAAAGAAGTGAACATATCTAATAACACCGTTCTTTTGAACTTATTTTATTAGTGGAATAAAACTATTGATTTAACATTTAATGAATAAATATTTTATTAAGCTTGTAACTGGTAACATCTAAATCATAATAGATATATGGGACACAACCTTTCTTTTTCTTTCCTGATAAAATATCAATTTTTAGAGTTCTTCTATTGCTCTCAGAAGAATAAGGGACTTAAATTGCAGTTTTAGGGCAGGTGTAGTTTGCCAGTTTCTTCGAAAATCTACATGCTTGTTCCACTTTTCTTGAGTGAACAATGGTCTGGCGAGTATGTGTAGTCGAGTAAAACGTTTCTGGATTGATTTTCTAGAATTTTTCAATGCAGTTTCAAAAACTTAAAAGGGGTAACTTGTGAAAGAGTTAAATTGAAAATGTGCTGATCATACTATTCGATAAATATGATAGATGATGATGAGTTAATACATCTCCTAAAAGGGAAAGGGCGAGAAACAAGGTACCACAGAACCTCCTTTAATGATGGAAGTACAGTATGCAATCAAACGTTTTAAGAACAACAGGTCATCAGGAATCAACAGCATTCCTATAGAACTCTTTATACGTGGAGGCAATATCCTTATAGATCAAATCTACAAAATAATTGTCTGGATTGAAGAACAAATGTCAGAAGAATGGTGTACTGGAATTATCTGCTCACTATACAAAAAAAGAAGATCTACAGGAGTGTAAAAATTACACAGGTGTAACCTTCTTGAACACAATAGTTGCATAACTGTATACGAGAAAAAACTTCTTGGTGAATACCAGTGAATTTAGACAGTATATATCTATGATAGACCAGATCTTGGCTATTTAAATGTTAGACAAAACTAACGAATTAAATATCGATATTATTCACTTCTTTGTGGATTTTATATTAGCGGATGAGACAGTGTTTTAAGGTGTAAACTATATGACGCTACATCTCCGACAAAATAATAAGACTTGTAAAAGCAACACCGAGTAATGTACTCTGCATGACTGCGGCAAACACTTTTTAGAGACTACCAAGTGAATCCGAAAACATATGGTACCCATCTACTAGACTTGTACAAGCTGCTACAGGGTTTTGGGAATTCTGGAATGGGTATCATTAGTAAATGAAAGCAGTATACTAAGCCATTTGGGTGAAATACGACCGGTTTATAACAGACGGCTCCCGAAAAAGAAAGTAGTCTGTAGAGTACAAATACTCCTTTTCAACTTAGCACTGGAGAAGATTGTGAGAATGACTTATACAATAGAGGAAGTATATCTAATATATGACGCTGATCATCTGCACTTGATCGTTCGCATCGACCGCAAACTTAAAAAACATTTAAAAAAACACTGCAAGACCAAAAACTTAGCCATACAAACTAATAAATATTAGACACACATGCTACTGGTGCCGATACATGCTTTCTTCTTCTCTTGGCGCTACAACTCTTTGTGAGTTTTGCCGTCTTAACAATATTCTTCCATTCTACCCTTTCGAAAACTTTTCTTCTCCAGTGCCTGATGTTCAAAGCTTTAAGGTGGTCCATTCATTTTTTACATAGCCTTCCTCTTCTTCATGTCTCTGCATCATAGAGTGCTATAATTTTGACGATAGTATTGTAGATGTATTTATTGTTCTTCCTTTGCTGATATTCTTGTGCTACCATATTGTATTTAATTTGCTTGGAGCGCTTCTTCCTTGGTTCATTCTTTTACTTTTCTCCGGTTCCTTCTTTACTAATTTTTGCACCAAAATAACTATAGTTTTCACATCGCCTCATTCTGTCGTATTTTATTTTATTCAGTTTTGTTGTTAGTCCTGTCTTTTGGTATTCTTCTCGTAATTTCCTTGCCATATATATTCCAAGTAATCTTTTTCCTATGCCAGTATTTTCTGGCCATCAGTGAATTGTTATGTATATAGCTCTGTGTTGTCCAATGGTATAATATCAATCTATATTCAATATATGTTTGAAACAAGGTAGGTGAGACAGAGCATCCCTATTTGAGACCCTTAATTCTGTATAATCCTTTAGTTATCTTATTTTCAGTTTTTATATTAATTGTTGTATTCTCATATATCTCCTTGATAACTTTAATTAATCAATTGCTATGTGTCTTACTTTGGTTATCGGTACATTATCATAGACTTTGGTTAAATCTATGAAAAGTAAATGGAGACTTCTTTTCGTATTTACTTTCTTCTTCTGTAATATTTGATTCAACGTAAATAAATGATCTACACATGAATTTCCTGCTCTGAAACCACTTTATTTTTCTGTTTTTCTATACCTATATTCATTTTCAATTAATTATTGTATTACTTTTCCGTACAGCTTTCTGAACGTTGGTGTTACTGTATATGGTTTTATCTCCTTTTTTGTATTGGAGTTATATATCCTGTTTTTCATTCGTCTGGTATTTTTTCCATGTTTTTATGGTTGTTTCTACTGAAATCATTGTTAGTTCTATTGGTTCGCCATGTATTTCTTCTGTCTTCTGATATTCGTTTCTGCTGTCTTTCAGCAGTTCTTTCTAATATATTTCCCATTATCTCTATTTAATAATTATAAGTTGGATGTTTTGTTATCTTTTCTAATGTTGCCTATAAATTTCCATGCTTCTACGCATCTTGTTTCCCCTAAGAGTGTCTACAGTTCCACACACTTTTTGTTGAATGCTTCTCTCTTATTTTTTAATAATATTTTATAGACCAAGTATTTTGACTTTGTCTTCGATTTCTTGTGTTCTCTATACGTTTATACTATATTACCTTTTTCAGACTAGCGGTTTTTTAATAACTCAAAATATGTAATTGGTGGGTCATCATGATTATGATCATGATTTGAACTTGATTTCGTCTTAGTCTTCAACAGATCTTTCTTTTTTGGTACCCTCATCACGTGGCCTAGGTATTCCAGTTTGCTTGTTTGTATAGTGGGGATTAGTTCTGTTTCTTTACCAACTCTCTCCAGTACTTCTTTATTTGTAATTCTATCAGTCCATAATATTTTTAATACTCTGCGGTATAACCAGAGTTCGAAAGCCTGGATTCTTTTTAATTTTTTTAATGTTCAAATCTCAGCTCCATATAATAATATTGAAAATATATAACATCGAATGGAGTGGTTCACTCGTATAAATGCTGATCTGGCAATCTCTATTCGCCTGTTTATTTCTGCAGTATGATCATTGGTTTCAGTGATCAAAGTTCCCAAGTAGTGATATTTTTTCTACTTGTTCTATCACGTTACCATTTATTGACAATATTTGGTGTTTATTTGTAATTAGCATATATTTAGTTTTTTTAGTGTTTATAGTAATTTCCATCTCAGTACTATTCATACTTAAGCTTTCGATTAGATGTTGTAGGTCTTCAATGCTCGTTGCAATGATCACAATGTCATCTGTATATCTTAAGTTGTTAATTAATTTTCCATTAACTAACTCCCGCTTTGATATTATTGAGCATGTTTTTAAAAAAATCTTCAAAATATAAGTTAAACAAAAGTGGCAATAAAACGCCTCCCTGTCTAACTACCCTAAAGATTTTCATTTCTTCTGACTGTTGCCCATCAATTTGAACTGACACTTTGATCCCAATATAATGTTTGGATTATCTTTATGATTTTACTGTCATTTTCAATGTCCTACTATGTCGAAAGCTTTTTCATAGTCAACGTAGCACAGGTGTAGGTCAACTTTTACATCACGACATCACTGAATTAGTATGTTAATGGCAAATAATTCTTCTCGATTACCCATTCCATTTCGGAACCCGAACTGCGTCTCACTAAACTCCTCCTCTTTTCATAGATTCTCTTATGTATTACTTTAAGCAGTACTTTTAAAGTATGACTCATTCAGTGTTCGATAGTCAGTGCTCTCTTTTGCTGCTTGTTTTTTAGGGATGGTTATAAACGCTAATTTTAGCCACTCTTGCTGTATTATTCCCGTATCGTACACCGTGTTGAACAAATCTGCCAATACTTCCAAGTTATCCTCTTACACTAATTTTAACAGTTCTACAGGTATTTCGTCTAATCCAGCTGTCTTATTATCATTAGGGTTTTTGATAGTATATTTGATTTCAGCTATCGTGACCTTCTGTCTTTCTAAAGGATTTAATTCTTGCATCTCCTGGATTTCACATCTTTAGTCATAGTTAACATCTGCTCCAGGATAAGTTTTAACTGATGCTAGAGAATTTTTATTTTTAGAGAGAGAATCCTATGAGCCTTTCTCCTATCTCGTTTCTAGTTCCCAATCCGAACTATCTTTTACTATATTTTCAACTATACCTGCTAAAATTATTTCATTAAAGTTTCCTAAAATGTATGTAATGTCTCTAGACTCTAAACAATCAGCTGTGGGAGCATAGACTGTATTCATATTAATATTGCAGATCCGGGCTTGAATTTTTAGCATTATTATTCTTTCTGAAATTTGAACCACACCTAGCACTGATTTTCTAATTGTATTGCTTATGTTGAACGCTACTCCGTATAGATGATCAGTTTTGTATCCTCTAGTGTAATACATATTGTGACTATTTATTGATATATTCCCATTTCCTGACCATTGTACATCACTACCACAAACTGTATCTATATTTAGCCTCTCTTTCTCTTTGATGATTCTATGTAGTTTTCCAGGTTGATACATTGTTCTTATATTCCAGGTAGCCTATTGTTATCTGAGTGGGTTAAGTATATAATTTCGTACGAAATGAATTATTTTTAATTCACACCTAAAAATTTTCGTGTCTTTCAATGACTGTTTGGAAAAATTCATTCAAATGTATTAAATTTGATAGAGAGCGTTCTCCATAATTTTCAATGAAAGAAATTTTATACATTCTGCGCAGTCAGTTTTTACTTTGTCCGAAATATTAAGTGGCTTCCTGAGTATTAATTGATGCTAAAGTAAAGAAAAAGCTATAAGAATTTTAAAAAGAATTTTATTCCACTAAATGCTTTTATATACATATGAGTGCGACATTTACTAAACTAGGAACATCATCATCACTAGCAAATTGCCCAGATATCACCATCGTGAAGAGAGAGAGAAACGACGATAGCAAAATCAACAATAACTCAGATCATTCCGAGAGCAGCAGCGATCAAGTCAAATGAGAACAAGTCTCGTTTGTCGCTTAATAAAAATTTCCACTTATTAGTATTTTGTAAAGACCAAAGTAATTTTGTACTGTATTTAGTTGTATAGTTAGAAGGCTTCGTGGGAAAACAGCATAACACAAATTGGCACAGTCAGCAGGATTATGTACCACTCAGTGATGCATGTTGTATCATTCGGTGATGTATGATGTAACTAATAAATGTTTTTTTGTATGAACTTAGTGATAAACAAAATGCTCTCTCTTAGAAATTTTATTGACCTAACCAGTGATTGTACATAATATGAAAATATGTATTCAACAATATCTCAATTCATTTCTTCTTCCATATATTATATCTTTAGTTTTAACTATGATCCAGTTTCATATAAATTCTTGGTATAACAGAATGGTGCTTTCGTTCGCAATTTTTAATTTTTTTGTTATATTATATTTTATATTTAATTTTATTAAAAAATTTAATTTTTGATAAATAAAATTATTATAAATTTGAATGAGTTGTAAGTAAAGTACGTCTAGAAAGTATAGAAATTAAAAAATATTAATAAAAATTACTTACCAATGCATAAGCCACTGATCCTTATTCACATTTGGAAAAGCTTTCGAACTTTTGTCATAGGAAGATGTGTCTTTTTCTTGATCTTTATTGTTCTAGGTTAGATGTTTACAGGGTAGAATTATTAGCTCTATGCTCAACCACTCAATCTGGAGGGACGATGATTTTTCTATTAAGGTTGTCATACCTTGTCTGTGAGGATCATCGTATGTCGATTAGGCTTCTTAGCATTTAATGACACAAGCTACTGCCATCAAAACTCCAATAGCCGTTCACCCCTCTTCTATTATTCTTAGTTATAAGTTATATTAAATCGGGCATGTTTTTTTAATCACCGTACATAAGGATACTAGAGATGGACTATTTACCACCCTATCATTACTGTATACTGCGTATTGTATCATCTGTAATTTATAGTTTAGTACAATGCAGAAACCTCGCTCCTACAAGAAAATTTAATTTCTGTCCCAGATCACGATATTAGTAGGAAGCTTTTACTATGTGCAGAATCTATTTCTGCTTAGTATCCGTAAATTATTGCCCACCAGGTGAGCGGCAAGTTCCCTCGAAGTAAAGAAATTGTCACAAAAGTTTTCGGATTAACGAATCCTCCGAATTTGATATTTTTCTTTCCATTGAGTTTTGTAAACCCAATACAAAAATGATAAACCATAGTTTCCATAGATCCTGTGCTCATAGTTATATGTCATAACAATTTCAGAACTATATTGTTGTAGTTCAAAAGATGTATGCTCATAATACTGCAACAAAGAACTGCAAGTTGTCTACATTTGGCGTAGCTCAGTAAAGTCAGTTTACTAACCTAAAAAACTTATTTTAAAACCTCTTATATTTAATTTTTTAATTGAATATACGTTCTTTGTTTACTAAAATAATAAATTTCACATAAAAATTGAAAATAATCCCATCCATAAAAAGGGAGACAAAACCAAGTGCTCTAATTATAGAGGCATCTCCCTACTTAATACGGCATATAAAATCTTATCAAACATCTTATTAAGTAAGCTGACACCGTTTGTAGAAAATTTCATGGGGAATAATCTTCTTTCATAATCTCTTCATATATTTCCGGCAAGCGTACGACAGCATTAAAAGGGATCAGATGTGGAATGCAATGGCAGAACTGTCAGTTCCAAAAAAACTTATCCAGCTTGTTAAGTTATGTGTGAATAGCTGTAGATCCAGAGTACGGATAGGTAACAAACTCTCAGAATCTTTCGAAATAAGCAATGACCTGAAACAAGGAGATACGCTGTCACCTCTCCTCTTTAATATCATCCTGGAGAAAGTAGTAAGAGCAGCACACCTTAAAACAGAATTACTGACAGTAAGTGGACCAAAATTACTACTAGCATACGCAGATGACATTGACATTGTGGGAAACACTGTATGTGAAGGAGACTTTTAATAAATTGGAGGTAGAGGCGCAAAGAAAACTGGTTTAAGGGTAAACGAAGAGAAAACCAAATACATGTGCATCAACAGATAAAAGGGACGAGATAGAATAGGGCAAAATGTGACAATAGACCCATATAACTTTGAAAGAGTGGAGAGTTTTAAATATCTCGGAGCAACAATCACTGCAGATAACGATATCGCGGAAGAGATTAAAGGAAGAATTCAGGCAGCAAACAGATGTATGTACAGCCTCCACAATACTATTAAATCTAAAAGCCTAACACGAACATCAAAGATTAGAATATATAAAACGGTGATTAGACCGGTGCTCATGTATGGGCGTGAGACGTGGATCCTCACCAAAGAAACTGAAAGAAAACAGATGTTTTGAGAGGAAAATCCTCAGAAGAATCTTTGGGCCTTATCACGACATTAATAGCAACCAATACCGAATGAGAACAAATGCTGAGGTCAAGCAGATGTATAGAGCGATTGATATAGTCCAAGAGATTAAATCCCAACGTCTTAGATGGGCTGGCCATGTCCATAGACTCCCTAATAACCGCCTCCCAATTAATATGGGAGGAAGCCCCCACGGGAAGAAGACCCTTAGGACGTCCACGAATGCGATGGAGAGAATTTTTGTCCGACAGATGTCGGATCGTGTAAAACTCACAACTAATAAACCAGAACTTGTTCCGTGCATTTTATAAATTCCAGCACTTCTCGAACATTATTTTCGTGTGTTCAATAGACGTCGTTATACTACACAATTTATTGATGATTTTCTGATACCTTGAACGAATTTTTACTGACATAAGGCACAAAACTTACAATCAAAGTAAAATTGAAAATAGTTTCTAGACGTACTACACATTCAAAGTTGCATTTGACGCCCAATTTTGTTGGAAAAAAAGTTAGTCATACATTTTTATTGATATAGTTGACATTCCCCCGCTGTACATATTTTTTGCGTTGAGCTGTTTTGCCATCAGGTCGATTTAGAAGGAAGTGTCTCTTCAGCTGAATACGAAATATAAAATTGAAGTAGTGATATGGTGAATACCAAAATAATTTTTGTAAATTACGAAATTGCGCAGCTGCGTTAGAGGGATCAATCAATTTCGCTGTCTTGTTTCCATTATCGACCATTCCACTGTGACAGTGTGTTTCTTGGACATATTTATTATTTTTTATTGTAATTTACGTTGTTGGTTTGTTTCCAAAAAATTAGATGTGCCAAGTATAAAGACTATTTCCGTAATTATTAATAGACCACATGTAATAATTACGGAAACACAAAAATAATGTATTTCTACTGGATGTGGCACGTTATAATATTGACAATTTGCAATTGAAAACAAATATTGTTTATTTCAGTTAAAAGTTTTCATTAGACATCGAATAATATATATTCTAATAAAATTTTGTAACTTACAATAAATAATTGTCACTATCTACGTGGAATGGTCGATACCTTTATCTGATACGTACTTGAACGAATGCGGTGTATTATATACACACACCTTGTTGATATATTTAGATTTCACCTCAAGATCTTTGATAGCTTTATATTATATTATAGTATTCAGTTTCCAAAACTTATCGTGATTAATTTGATGCTAGTTAGGTAGTATAAGTGAAACATTCAGTATATGCGTTATTTAGAAATGTGATTTGGAAAGCACTGTGGGGATTACATGAAATTATTTATTTGTAAAAACTGAAAAAATTAAATATTTAAAAGAAAATTCAGGACACATCGCCCATTCATAGCTGTAAATATACACAGTGGATGACTCATATATTAAACTTATATGGTAATATAGAACTTTTTGTGTTTAACTTTTTACTTTAAGGAAATATATTTATATTCTTGTTTATATTTTATTACGCCATAAAACTTACAAATAGTAGTGTCACTATTAGTAATATCATAGAGTCGTGAGATCCTATCTCAGACTTAACTTCTCATTTATTGCCCAACTGGATTCATCCACGATTCCAATTCAAAGCAGATTCAATTTTGGAACTGCTCCATTTGAAAAATTTCTTTAGCCGGCGTATAGCTCGAACTATAAATCTATTTTAAGCTGCTCACGTCGAAGTGAGTGCGCTAGCCTGTTGAGCCAGTTAGCCGATACATATGACATTCATTGTGTTATTTACTTTTTGGCGCTATATTTATAATGAATCAAGTGTAAGAGAAATCACTAGAATAAAAGAACCCGGCATATTTATTTTTGGTGGACCTTAAAAAGGCATTTGACCGGGTCAAATTAAAGAAGGTTATCCACTTATTGTACGCAAGAGAGATACCTCTAGGATCAATCAAAATATCTTCCAGAATAACACAATAAAATAAAGTAGAAGAACGAGCTCTTAACATAAAGAAAACCAAATTTATGACAATTAGTAAAAAACCAATACTAAACGCTCAACTTACAATCAACCAACAGAATATCGAAAGAGTTGAGCAATATACATATCTAGGCACCAATTTAAATAGCGAACGGGACCACTCAACAGAAATTAAACAGCGAATAATAAAAGCAAAAGCAGCATTCGTTAGAATGAGAACCATTTTCAACAGTCGAGACATATCATTAAAAACAAAATGCCGTCTATTGAACTGCTACATATTCACAGTTCTGCTCTACGGAATGGAAGCATGGACACTGACTGTTGCATCTATGAATCGGCTCGAAGCTTTCGAAATGTGGTGTTATAGGCGCATCTTACGTATATCCTGGGTTGACAGAGTTACTAATGTGGAGGTCCTGCGTAGAATGGGGAAAGAATGTGAAATTCTCATGACCGTCAAAACTAAAAAGTTGGAATATCTAGGACATGTAATGAGAAATCAAGAACGTTACGGCATTCTCCAGCTGATTCTCCAAGGGAAAGTAAATGGTAAGAGAGGACCGGGAAGAAGACGCATTTCCTGGCTTCAAAATTTACGAAAGTGGTATAACACGACTACCACTGAACTGTTCCGCGCTGCAATAAATAAAGTAAAGATAGCCGTGATGATCGCCAACATCCGGAACGGATAGGCACTTTAAGAAGAAGAAAGAAGAACGAGCTGACCCAATTGAAGATGGCAGTTGGACAAGACAGGGGATTCCCTGAGCCCTCTATTGTCCAACCTGATTATGGATGAAATATTTTAAAAAGTAAGAACGAAAAAAGGATTACAAATAATCTGGTATGCAGACATGAATAAAACAATATGGAGAAATAAAAATATCGGGAAAGAAATGAAAGGCAGAATTTACAAAATTAGAAAAATCGATGCTCATATATGCCGAATGACAACAAGTAGAGCAGTATAGAAAACTTACTAAGGGCACATTGAAAAACGGAGAGAGTCAAGTCTACAAAAAATGAAGAAGACCTTTTTGAAAACATCAGTTGTTCATTTCTTATGAATTTTGTGCCTGGAAAGTTCTTTTTTATTCACAGCTGGGATAAACAGCGGTTTTTGGCGACGTTTAAAGCACCAAGTTCATTTTTTCTGACGAACTGAATTAGATGTAAGCGACGTTTCAATTAAAATTATATCATAGCTGCACAGGCTCAATAAATCCTTAAAATCTAAAATCTTTTTTGTGCGTCTCACAAATATTTTAGAAATAAATATTTGATTGTATAATACCGAGTTAAACATCTTTTTTTATTATTTAACATCCCAATATACACTGTAATATAATTACAATAAGTAAATTTTCTGGCAATATTTAACAATATAAATATTATTAAAGAAAAACGGTCTTGTAGAAAACTGCCCATTGACAATTTCCTGTAGAAAACTGCCCATTGACAATTTCCTGTGTATTAATTGAAATATCTAACATAAAAATTCTTCTTGCCAACAGTAACACGACGTTTTAATTTCCTGTATACTGATTTCGCGAAAATTCATTAACCAAAGCAGAATAGGGAAATAAATCCGTAAAGTCTTGACTTTATTGAAAGAGTATTCATTTATCAAAAGATCAGCCGTGAAAACACTTTAAAATTGTAGCATGTAACATTGATTATAGATAATAAGTAGACTCATTTCTGCCATGATCAATGATCAATACAGACTTCCAACAAGTTTCTGGTACTTCATAGCTTATAATGTATTTCCTATTAACCTTCCTATCAATTTTTGCCATATAAGATTCCTTTATTTTTTTTATTTTCTGTTTCATTGTATATTCCTCAAATGATTAAAACTCTAATAACAACTCGTTCTTGATACCTTTAACAGCCAATATGCGTTCCTCTATTATCTTATTATATAATAATCCTATGTATCCTATAATAATAAAAAAATCACATAAATTACATATATACAGTCCATCTAATTTACTTACCGTTGCACGTCATTATCATTGACAGAGATCGAAGTTGACATAGTTGCCAAAGTATAAAAAAATCCTGAATCCATTTTAAATCAAATAGATCACATAATTATTGCAAAAGTGGATTATACAACAAAACAAATTAATATTTAATGTAAATAAATAGAAACAAAACATAGTTTAAGTTAAAAAATAATCTTGTTAAAAACAATTTGAGCCGCTTGTATGCGGTGTATAAAGATGTAAAATGGAATACATATATTTTTATTTTATGTAAAATGTAAAAAAGTGTCAACACCGCAACTGTCAAATAAGTGTTACCAATTTATGCCAAAATATCACCTTCATTCGATTACAGTTATAGTGTGTTCCGAACAAATGTTCTTCATAAAAACGCTTTATAATGCATTTATACAAATTAAATGAAACATATTATTGTGTATTTCTTTTAAGTTAACAATAATAGAAATCTTTAAATATTATTTCTACGCGTATATAATAAAATATGTCTAGTGGCTGTAATGCCAGTGTACTCCGCAAAGTGATTCTAAAAAAGGACACATCTACCGCCTAAATATTTCGTGTTGGTATCATCTGGGCAATATACAGGGCATTGCATACCATTTGTAACGAAAATATGTAGTGGTAAATTTTGCAGTCGAGTATAACACTGACATCAAACAACGTCTGAGTAACATATTTTTCTATTTATTATATACATAATATTGTGTTGTTTAATTCTATTTCATGAAGAGTCACAACCTAATATAATATAAATAAGTATGTAGATATAATTTTATTTTAAGTTTTATTACAAACACTTTAAACAAAAAGTTCAGTTTTACCAAATTTTTAATAATTTTATTATTCATTGTAGTTTTGAAAATGTATCATTCCAGAAAAACAGTTTTATTATTTATAATTTTGTATGATCCAGAACAAACTGAGTTCCAGTTATTTAAAACCATAGGTGCCTTGCTTACTATATATTTGGAGTCGTTGGGAATTAGGGAAATACATATATTGTCATTCTGGATTACTTGATTCATTGTATATACTTTTATATAATGTATATACCTTTATGCTAATATATTTATTAATTTTGCAAAGTTTTATAATATATGTACTTAAACAGTAAGATCTTAAGTAACGTAAGTACTTATTTATTCATTTTACTCTCTCGGAACTTCTCAAAGATAATAAAATCAAATTTGAATCGATTTCTTCACAAATCAGTATTCTAAATAGTATTTTCATCACACGAAAATTCATTAAATAATCATTAACAGTAATCACCAAGGATTGCCAAAATAAATTATTTAAAACAAAAATACACTATTTTGGCACTTATTATTTTGTATAGAAAATATGCATGAAAAGATGGTTTAGTGCTGTAAATAAATATGGCATAATAAAAAACAAAATACAGTTAATTACTATTTAACTGGGAATAAGCCACAATTAAAGGTTAAAATACGTTTATTGACGTTTCAATTTCCACTTCGGAAATCGTTCTCAAAATACAAACATTAGTATATTATATTAAAATACTAATGTTTGTATTTTGAGAACGATTTCCGAAGTGGAAATTGAAACGTCAATAAACGTATTTTAACCTTTAATTGTGGCTTATTCCCAGTTAAATAGTAATTAATTTAAAATGCCACAAGAAAATAGCTTCAGAACAAAATACAGTTAACTTCGTCCAATCCGGAATCCTGTTTCTGTTTCAAACGATAATCTAGCACTACTTTAGAGGTGTAAAGCCTGCCGTTCACATTCTAACAGCGCAGTTCGATTTTGCAGTATGAGTTTTACTTTCAAATCAGAAACGATATACTTTTAGCGGCTTTTGCTCTTTGTATAAACGAAAACAATACAAGAAACGTAGGTGGTGGTGCAAAGATTGGTTGTTGAAAAGACAGACACACTATGACGTACATTTATTAGAAGAATTGCGATTATATCCAGATAATTTTAATTCCCTTTTGTAACATTTTCAAAAATTATTAATTTTCTTTTTTACCAGCTCTGCGTTAGTATCCGCTTTCACTTCTTGAAATTTAGCAACCAAAATCTTCACAGCTTTTTTTCTAGCGGTTTTATCATGATATAATGTCGATTTTAATTTCCAAAGACACTCTTGTTCTTTATAAATATCAAAGAAATTTCTTAAAAACTTCTAGCTATAAGCCATTTTCGAAATTTGCCAGCAAATGATTTTTTTGCAGTCCTACGATTTTGTCGTTGACACAATACACACGACCCAACCAACTCTGTCGTACTGCTACAGACTGACTTGTTTGTCTGCCGTCAAATCGCGCCGATTTGACGGCAACATCGTACTGTGACGTTGGAACGTGAGTGGCGGGCTCAGGCCACTAGGTACTAGACAATTGGGCAAAATGTAAAATAGCTTGTCCAATCTATAACTTGATACGTATGTTAACATTTTTTTTAAATATTTTTGCGAGTAGGGCTTATAAAGAAATTTGATTTAATATCAAAATTTCTTAAATATCGTCAGTTAATTCTCTCATATTTAGAAACAAATGGAAGTGAAAATTTGCCAAAAACTTTCTAAACTGAAATATGAGAATCTTAAAATCTCTTAAATACCATGTAGCGAGAGATAAAAAAGAAATGATACCGTAAGACAGAAAATATTCAAAATATTGGATACATTTTGATAATCAACACAAGGAGAAGGTGGAAGGAAAGATCACGTTGATTAAACACTTAACGACACCCGAAAAATTACTGAAACTTAACTGAACATATTAGCTGTGAATTTACCAACAATTTGTCCATGTTTTTTCCTCTATCTTACTTTTTATCTCTTGTACGGATGTGGTGGACATCATGTTATCCTGTCGACGGTTTCTGCCCAATGTGCTCTTAGTGTTGTCAAATTTACAATATTTTAACAGTTTTTCATAGATTGGCGATTCCCAGTATTGTATTTAAATGTTACCAACCTTATAAAATGCCTTACTAACCAAATATTTTTTACTAACCCTATTAGTTAATCAAAATCGTTGGTGAATGTATCTCTCCCCCTTTCTATCCTGTGCGCTTCTAAATATACAAAAGTAGTTCGCTTCTAGCAGATATCTACATGAGCAACCCAATATAAACCGGCGGCATACGTTGCTTTTATTTATTGTAATAATTTATAGCCAAAGTATATATTTAGGTAAGATTTTTTTAGGTTAGGTTCAAATGTATTATATTGAAAAACATTCTTTATGCTGTATTTATTTTAACCCGTACGTTTTTAAAACGGTTTTTACTGGAAAGTGACATTAGGCAAAAGTTATTTTCATCATTAAATTCAAAAGAACTAATTGTGTAAAGAACAAGTGAACTTTGTATATTTACATTAGGGCTGCAGAGCTAATATTTAATATAACTAAAAGCAATATTTTTCAAATCTACGAAGATTATTTAAAAAAAAATAATAAAAAAAACATGAGAAAGTTAATTATTTAGTATAAAATACACTAAGTGTATACTACTATTAAATAGTAACTATTGACTTTAAAAATTATTTGTCAATTTTTAAATATGCATTTTAGTCAAAATCTTACTTAAGAAATTAAAAGAAGAAAAATATTTTGCCTCTTGTCCAGTCGTGTATTTAAAAAATCAGTATTGTTTTACAAGACTATTACATAGAAAATGCCAAGATAATATAAAATTATTGTCTCGTAGAAAAGTAGGTATATTTTTTAGATCATTGATTGCTATATTTCTATTTGTTGTTATGTCCAGCTGTGGTATTAAATTTAATGAAATGTTTTCGATATAAAAGTTAAATTGGAGACAATCAAGTAGTTTTATATTTTTTAAGTAGACTGCCTATAGTTGACAAGATATGTGACTCGAATAGTAAGTTTAAAAATTAAATTTGATAAAGAATATTGAAAACCATTTCAGATTTATCTTTTGGTTTGCTGACAGATTACTCTTTAGAAAGACCTATATTTAAGTTTGTAAACATTATTTCAACCCTTTACTCGGATATATCAACCTTTCACTCGGATATTTGAGAGACAACTCTGTTATAGTCTTCTACACAGTTGAGTTATATATTTATTATTTTGGAATTTTGTGTTCATAGAATAAATTGGTAAATTAACATCAATAGTGATAAAATAAACCAAAATACCACAGCTGGGGTTACATCAACATTGTCCAGTTACGAAGATTACATGATGAAATTTAGGTATTAAAAAAAGTTTGATCCAGATTGATTCCTCTTTTACGCACTATATGTAAATTAGAGTATTGGCAATGGTAGTGTAGTATTAGGAACATATCACCGGTCCGGCTGGACAGTCTTCTGCACTGACTTTAATATTGCAGTCCTATTTATAGTGCTTTAATCAGTACGGTTCATTATCTATCGATATGTGGGTCACATTTTAACTTTAACACTGATATAATTGAAATAACTTTTATACTGCTGTCAAAATATTTTTTGTTTTTACGCAATATGCTTTAACTCAGAAAGACAGAGTCTAATAGTTATAATACACTCAACTACAAAAACGATCCAGTCAAAAATTGACTAATTTTGATGAATTACTAATTTTTCCTGTTGATCTAATTATACTATTTTTTAATAGAAGGAAAGTTTTGTGGTTCGACAGTGTCTTTTTGGCCAATGTTTACTTTTTTTATTACAGAGCGAAACATACAAGAGCACTATTTATAGGTAATTTCAACATTCTATCAAATAAATTAATAACCACATTACAACCGGTATCAATTTTAAAATCCATGTAAAAAAGTTTAAACAAATGTTTTTAATTATAAACAACATGTTCTGGCACATGGAAGTAGTAATGAGGATATATGTACTTTAACAGTGAAAGGAAGCTTTTAATTCAAAATAATTTCGAAAGCGATTCCGAGATCTCACTTTAGGTGACTAGCTTCTAGCAATTGCTACTCTTATCTTCACTTTCAGGTCACAATCCCACTTGCTGTTTAATGTAGCTCCAAGATATTAAAACCTTCAATCCGTTCAATACCTCTATTATTTAATTCAACTGAGCTTCTTTATGGGTTTGTCTGGTGATGATCATATATTTAGTTTTTGCTATGTTGATGTTAAGCCCGTACTCCTCTCCCACTCAATTTATGATATTCACTCAATTGTGCAGTTCCTCTATATTGTTCGAGATTACGGTCGTATTGTCAGCATATCTTAGGCTATTGATAGAAAAACCATTAATTTTGATGACATTGTCATTCTGTTGTGCAAGCTGAAATGTCTACATAAATGTTGAACAGTAGTGGGGAGGGAACACAACTCTGTCTTACGCCTTTCCTTATCTCAATTTCTTTTGTGTATAGGTCGTTGGCGATCCTAAGTTCCGGATTTTGATTCCAATATAGTTGTTGAATCATTCTTATGTCTTTGTCATCGAGTTCAATTTCGTTTAACGTCTGTATCAATTAGTTCCAGGTCTGACCAAGTGTCATGTGGAGACCAAGAAATAATCCAATCGCAATTTGCGCCTCTTATAAGATCTCACGTCTATCACTGAGATGGCCCACCGTTTAGATATTAACATATGGTCAATTTGATTAAATTCATTAGTACCAGATATATTCCATGTATATATATATAAGCGGGGATCCTACAGCTTCTGCCGCTTCCCGCATTTCGATCGCCATCTTTTTCTATCTCTCCAGGTGTCTTCATCAATTGCTCTATCTTTCATGGTTTCCATAACACCTTGTATCCAAGACTTGGCTGGTCTTCCTCGTTTCCTTCTATTACTTGGATTGTATTCCATAGCTCTTTTTGGCCATCTGTTGTCGTCCATCCTCTGTACGTGTCCATACCATATTAACTGTCCTTGTCCCTTATGAATATTTTTGCGAGGAAAACACCTACCTACTACTCTGAGTTTATTTGCCATTGCCAACTGTGCTAATCTTGTACCATTGTTGCTGGTAATATCATGTAAACTATGATTACCAAAGACTTCTACATACATTGGTTTCTTTTTCCAATTTTGGCATTTGCCTTTCCCAGAAGTATGGCCGCATCTCTCTTTTGTACTTTTTCACATTCAATCGTAGAGTTCGTCATAGAATTGATCGGTTACTAGTACTTCTGCTGCTTCTTGTTGGGCACAGATATTCATGGTTTATATTATTGTGGAATTTGTCTTTTAAATGCATTTTCCATATTATTTCATTCTTCTCCACTATAATACAGACTATAGTTTTTCTTTTTTATGCGTCCATGCCCTTTGAATCCGATCTCCTGAAGAGCAGCTATGCTTGTACTTCTACAGTTTCTGGGAAATACTTTACATTTTGCCTGCCTGCAAAATTGTCCTTGGATATTCCAAGTTCCTAATTTCAGGGTTAGTTTCGTATCCTTATTGCGCAGCTTTAGTCGTCGTCCATTAGGCCGTCCGGTTTCTACATTGTTTTTAGCATTCACAAAAGATAAATTTGAGGTGTAAAGGTTATTGACGTGTTGCACCCGAGTCCGGTTCCAGGACTGCTGGCTCTAGCTGCTGGACCAGCCTCTGTTTATTCCGGTTGTAGCAGCAAGGCATTTCCTCCAGGCTTGTGATGTTAGGGTTATACCGGCCCAACTTGGACGGCATATTCTCGTTTGTGATCTAACAGTTAATTCCAACTTCACTCATCTTCACCATGTGAAGGCTATGTTGACATTTGAGTAGAAGAGGCTATTTGAAATGCTTTCTACCTCCTTATTGTTATCACGTGTAATTAAACAACAATAAAGAATTTTAAAAAGAAATACGACCGTATGATTGCTAAATAATTGATTAAAATCGAAAAATAATTGTTTTATACGTGGATTATACTTTCAGATAGATAAATAGATATTTTTGTAGTTGAATTTATTATTTTACATGCATTATGTAGCTTATAAGTGCCTGGGTACGTCCTTTTGTATAAAATTTGCGGGAAAATAAACAATATGTACAGATATTTCAACATTTATATTTAAAAAAAATAAAGATGTAATTAACCAGCACTTGTATGCATAATTTTTTAAGTTAGTTAAAGTGTCATATAAGGTGTGACATATATTTCGAAAAAATGAACCACAAGTAGATTATTAGGGTGAAAGAAGTCAGCCAGGAGTGGATAATGCATTTTAGGTAAAATATGAGTTAAAACTGTTTGTAGTTTAAAAAACTGAATTTGAACATGAGACGGGGAAAAAATATTAGATGAGTTTTGGAAAATGTTTTTCTATCGTACCTTTAAATTGCTGTCTGGAAAAAGTTAGGAGATATTTTTCTTGTGATGTCTTTAATTTTCATTATTTTTCATAATTTTCGAATATAACTAAATTGAATTGAATGCACCAATCGCAGCGACCTTTAGATTATAGACCGACACGCGTTTTTAGATTTTATTGTACAAGGGAAATACCGTGATGGCACTGAGTAGACGTCAACTTTTTGTTGTCGATAACAAACAAAAAAGTATTGAACAAAAGCATAAATATCACTTATTTAATGGAGACTATATCTCTAGATAATATTGTTAAGGTATAATCCAAAATCAACCAAAACGTAATGATTTCAGTTTCATTATCAAATTCAATTAGAAGATGTAATTACTGACGCTCATATTTTACCCAATCAATATGTAATATACATAGAAATAGTTAATAAAACTATTCCATAGAGTCACACATCGTGATGTCGAAAGTATTTTTTAGAAAACTAGTTTTAAATATCGACAAAATCCATTATTCACTTCTGGTAGCTATTTTATTTAAAAAAAAATCTCAATCACCCTGCATATAACAGAATCTATTTGCTCCACTCTCAGTATTTGTATTACGTGTGCATTATTCATTATGGGTATTTAATGCAGATGTGTCCATAAAACTCACTCAAAATGAGGTAGTTTTGGGTTTATATATCGTTTTCTTATTAGTGAGAAATATTTCACGTGTATAAATATATCATAGGAAAAGTGTGAGTAATTTTTTTGTACTAATATACTTTTTTGTGTTTTATAGACAAAATTTATAATAATTTACCTTACTTGATCGTACTAGGTTTTTACTTTTTCCCAGTATTTTAAATTTATAATATCCACTTTGATATTTCAGTTTCAGAGGTCTAATTTTTCTCCTGATAGTTCCATTTGCAATTTTGTTCCATTTTATTTTTCTTTTTTCGATCCTAGGCAAATGTGACCTTGATATATTAATACAATTATACTCACATACACATCAGACATTTAAACAGGATATAAACCGATCCATCAAAATTAACAGGCTTGATGGCTAGATCAAGTACAAAGAATAAACGAGATGGTCTACAAAACTCTAACCAAAAGTTGAATCAGATCAAAGCAATATTTAATAACCAAGTAAAGGGGGGTCTAAGAAAACCAAGGAGAAGCATAGAAATGAATTGAAGCTGATCTTGGAACAGGTCAAGAATCACACAGGTTTCTAGAACCAAGAATGATGAGTTTTTTCTGTAAAACTCAGCTTTCATGGTACACAGTTCCGTTGGTATTACGATGGCAATATATACTTTATATACAGAGTAATACGCATACTAGATCTGTCCCAAAGGTATCCTACCTTCGTTCATTGCAATTTTTCATCTTTAACCAGTTGATTGCACCATTCGAAGTAATTCCCATTGGACTTGGCAACACGCTCCCATATGTGCTTTGAGTCACTGAAGCTGTTCTAAAATTCAGTACTTGTAATAGCATTAAGTACTGGAGTCACATTCGCTTGAATCGTCTTTCTGTCTTCCAAACGTTGCCGTTTAAACGGCATTTCAGTTTTGGAAACATAAAAAACGGGATGTGGCACTCCGGAGATAGTTTTCTTATCGTCTACGCAGCGATTGTTTTTAATTAATTTTATTTTAGTAAGAAACACGCATTGGACTGCGTTTACTACTCTACATAGTGTGTGGCTGCGAGATCTGCCGTTACAGCAGAAACAGCATTGCGTTTCAGTCGTTTTTATTTTATCATATCTTTGCGCGATCCACCTCTCCGTCTGTAGCATGCGATAAGAAAGCTATGCTTTTAAAAAGTTACTGCGTGCCATGTTGGAGCTGCACTAAGACTGGATGTGTTGTACAACCTTGTATTTGCCAAAAACTAGAGCATAAGTCTCGAGGAATGTGCTAGCGCACTTGATGAAGAAACAAGTCGCCGATCGTTCAAAAGGGGACTATTTTTTCTCATTGCGCCACTCAATCCTTTTGATGGAACTTGAACTTGAAATTCTTTATTGATTGTCTGATCCCTTGAAGCGTAATCATGGTACATAATCGGAAAAACCAGCATGTAGGCTTGGACGGAAGTTTGCATTGTGAAGACTGTTGTTTTGTTTCCGGATCATCACGCTAAAACAATGACTCGCTGTAATGATCTTTTTAAGTACATTTTCATTAACGACAATTTCCATATTTTCCAGATCGACTTTTGACGGAATTTTCCCACCTTTGTCGCGAGATTGAGTAATTTTGAAATGAATTATGCGTGTCATTCTCAAATTCTTAATTAGAATTTTTGAAACACAAGTTTTCGGCATTCCAAGATCACCAGTTTGCACACAGGGTATTTTACTCATAAATTCATTTTCAATGGACTTTTGCATCATTTGACAAGTATCCAGATCATTTTTTTTTTTTCAAGTTTAATACAAAACTTGAATTTACTGATTACGTTCCCACCTCACAGAGAGCGCTGTACCAGTTGTCCGACAAAGCCTTCTATACTATTCTGGTCGCCTTTTTTGTAGTATTTGTCAGTTCCGCATCTAGTTACACATATTAAGAACCAAAATTAAATAGTAAACCTTGTGAACTCATTTCATTAGTTCTAAAGCTAATAGATCGATAGTTCTAAAGTTAGGAGCTCAATGCAAGTGTTTTCTGGTTAAATCATAGTACCGAAATCAGTATTTAATCGATTCAAGAACCATATACTTTTGGTTAGAACAAAAATGGACTGGTATTGAAAACAAAGGGACGTCTGTGTTCTTAATTGCTAGATGAGTTTGCATTAGTTGTTTAGTGTGACATAATCATCATGTTACATTCAAGACAATTATAAAAATACATATCAAGAAACCTTGAGAAAATGATCAAATAGAATTAATAAAAACTATAACTGTCTAGAAAAGAATATTGATGATTAAAATTCTTAGAATCAACGAAAAAATATAAACGTCATGAATTGTAGCCGGCAACATGAAACGAATATTATAATGTTTACTCGGGACTTCGTGTTGTTTGGATGTAAACTGAGCAAGGAATAGCAAGCTCGAAGTGAAAATGTGAGTCCTTGAAAGTCGTCTGACTTGGAAAGGCCATGGAAAGTAGAAAAAACCATACTATGTATATTCGTGATACATTCTTTTCGCTAGATGTTGTTTTTGGTTGTCCTTCAAGTGGATCCTCTTCAAGTGCTGTATATTCACATTTAAATCACTTACTATTTTTTACAGTTGATAAAGAAGGTGGAAATTACTTCATAATTCCACAAGTTCGGATAAATTTCTGTTGATGAAAAACCATTCAAAACGAAGGACTGAACAGTATTAAAGTTTATTGATTAGATTAAAAAAAACAATATACTTATTTACAATAACAACGTAATACAAATTCCTTTATAAACAGAGTATGCTGCTGGTGTTCTATTTTATGATCTTTTTTCTATTCATGGTTTTATATCTCTTATTTCATCGACAGTTTTACCTTTGTTTTTTAAACTTTTGGGGGATTAATAACGACATGGAGTTATAGTAAGGAGAGAAATGACTATAACTATATATAAAATCGTATTAAATGTTTATTATATAACCCAGTGTCTTACGTGATATGTACATTTTGTAGAAACATATCCAGTATGCTGCATCAGTAGCATTTTTTAAATAAAAAAATTCGAAAACGATAATAAAAAATCTACTATCGCGTTTTGGGTCAAGTTAGTACCCATTAGAATGATACCAACTAAGTATATTATTTATGTATACCTTATTATTATTATTATAAAAAATGTAGACTAGGCACAGACTTTGTCATATATTTGTATTGAGGCATGTACATCATGCTTTCCTATTACAAACTTATATTATACAGTTTATATTTATACATTTATTCATTTTGAGTGTTTATTCGTAAGATATATCAACAATTTTGTTAATACAGTTAAAGGCGAATAATATTTAAAAATTACATTTTTTTTTTCTTATTTTTTAACTTGATACGACAAATGTAAACGTATTTAGTTAGACTATAAATACTTTTACATGAAGAAAATTGACTTGTAGTATTACTTTTTAAGTAGTTTATTATAACATTTCTTCAAGAAGTAACATAATAAAATTATGAATAAAAAATAAATGGCAAAATCGAAACCAAAACATAATAAATTCTGAACAAAGACTGCAAGATATATTAAGATAAAGATTTATATTCAAATGATAAATTGATGTTCTGCACACATATATCTATCACATGGATGCTGTGGCTCTTTACTTGCCAGGGTTTTGGATAAAAAAGTACGAGGGGTTATCAAAGCATCAGTTAATATTTTTAAACAAGTTGATGTATTATTATGATTATGCAACCTTTGGAATTGATGGTACATAAAAAATTAATTCCTACAGCATCTTCTAACATACGATACGGAGTTCTGACCATTTTTCTCGTTTTCGATTGACAACTGTTTTCGAATGACAAGGTTAGTCAAAAGTATCAGCTCCATCCTTAATCGAATTGTATAACATCGTAATGTCTGTTTTTTCTGTTCCTACATTTATTTCCTTTCAAAAATGCTTATTTTTTCTTATCTAATGTCGGTAAAACTAAAGTAATATCTTTTGAAAAACAAAAAACTTCTGAATTAATCTCTTTGCTTTTCAGATAGTGTATAGCTATTTCATTTTCTCTTTCTATTATTTTCCTATTAGGAGGAGGAGTTTCTAGTATGGATGTGATTTGTCGAGATAAAAAAATCATATATTTTAAGTTGGACCAAACAATAAACTTTTACAAAATTTCCTTGGAATCGGTTCAGTGTTTTCGAAAATTAGCATAAACGAACATCGTGCCACGAGATTTTATATATAAAGATATATAGAACGCTTTCCTGTTCTCTGTTGTAAAGCCTGTCCATGATCCAGTCAGAAATTTCAATATTGACGTTCTACAGTTTACCACTTTGACACAAGCGCATGAAACAACTCAGGCATGCATAAAATGTATAATAACCTAGCGTGTATTTCATAAAAATTTCACAGAGTTGTCTGTATAACAAAAAAGAAGTCTATAAAATGAGATGGGTCACTCCGGGAGTTACCGAGGAGGGCAAGCACAGCTTTCATACCGTCTAAGCATGGAGATACGATTCGAATCGACTCGATTCATTATTTTAATTTAATAATAGTTGACTACTTCACGTAGTGTGTGGTCGCGCGATCTGTCGTTACAGTCGGTTTTATTTTTTTCACATCTCTGTGCGATCCTCCACTCCGTCCGTAGCCCGCGATAAGAAAGCTATGCTTCCAAAAACGATACCACTGGATAGATATATACAAGAACATTTACAGGAATTATATTGCAGCAGCGTAATATCGCAGGAAGGGGTTAAAGTAAAGGAGGAGATCGCTCATCTCAAAAACAGAAGTAGCTAGAGCCATCCAAAGATAAAAAATAAAACTCGGGTCCTAATAAAATACATAGAGAAATCCTCAAACTGCTAGAACATGAGTATATCGAACCTATAGAAAACCCTTTTGACACCATTTTACCTGTTCAAAAGGTGCGAAAACTACAGAACCATAAGTGTGATGAATCATATGTTTGAAGACCTTTCTATATATTATTTAAAAGTGTACTTTGAACTAGGGAAGCACTATTCAGTCTCTCTCTCTCTCTCTCTCTCTCTCTCTCTCTCTCTCTCTCTCTCTCTCTCTCTCTCTCTTCAGTTCTGACTCCCTGGAGGGAGTGTAGTGGTCATCGTAATGTCGTGTATTGTTCATCTCCAAGGATCTGTCTCTGGTCATTTCTTTTAACTCGAGCAAAAGGCTTTTTCATATTCCTGTAATTTAGTCGGTCCATCTTGTTCTTGCTCATGATCTTTGGCCTTCTACCTTTCCATGGATAATAAGTCTTTACATGTTTTCTGTGTCTGCTCCATAACATGTATAAAGTATTTTAATTGTTGGATATGAACTTTACTGACCTTTAGCTCGTTTAAAATTGAATTATTTGTTCTATTTGGTTGGTCCACGAAATTCGTAACATTCTTCTCAAATAGAACATTTAAGTGGCGTTGATCTTTCTTCTTTCCGCTTGTCGTAGGGTCCAAGATTCACATATGTATGTCAGTATTGGCAATATTAAGCAGTTTATCAACTCATTTTTAGGTTCGTAAAATTTGAGAGTCCTTCCATATTTTGGCCATCTTTCCTACGACGACTTTGCTAGATCACATCTACGTTATATTTCTTCCTGTAGTGACCCTTTGTTTGTGATCAATGATCCCAGGTATAAGTATGAGCTCACAACCTTAAACCGTGGTTATGCGTGGATAATTGTTATGTCACGATCCACTATCATTATCTTTGTCTTTGATATGTTTAACTGCAGACCAAATATTTGACATTCGTTTTCAACCAGTCGTATGAGATCAATTAACACTTCTTGACTATTTACAAGAAGGGCTGTTTTATCTGCAAAACTTAAGTTGTTTATTTTTCAGCCATTTATTGAGATGCCCTTTTCCCATCCTTCAAGCGCTCTTCTCATAATATGCTCCCCATATATAAATAATTGTGGAGACAGTATACATCCTTGTCTGACACCTTGATGGAATTTGTTTGAGAGTGCGCCAAGTACAATAACTGTTCCAGTGGTGTGTTCGTATAGTTCAGTTATAAGCGAAATTAAGTGTTGTGGTACGTCTACTTCTTTTAGTATCTGCCATAAGTGTTGCCATTTGACCCTGTTGAACGCTTAGCGATAATCTATATACAAATGTATTGGGGGATATTGGATTTCCTAGATTTTTATATAGTACTATTCAGTATCAAAGTGTTAATTCAAAGAGCTAGAGACGTAAATAATTATTTGTCCGCTTTCTAGATTACGAAACAGCCTTCGACAAAGTAAACCACAGTAAACTTATCGATGATGTCAGAAAAACAAGGTGAAATCAAAAAAACTAAGATTGAGGATCATAGGAGACTTATATTCCCAACAAAAGGGCATCGTTAAAGTTGACAATAATTACTAGGAAACATTAATATCCAAAGTGAGTTCGAGAGGATTGAGTTTTCACACTTATTGTTCAATATTTACTCTGAATGTCTATTTAGAGAGGCGATGGCAAATATTGCAGACGGACTTTTGGTAAATAGGATATTTATGATCAATTTCCAATACACTGGCGGTACTGTTCTTGTTGATAGTGCAGAAGACCTTCAAAGGTTAACTGACATGACATGACGTTAAATGGCAATCAGCAAAAACCCTAATGTAAACTATTATTTGTTTATAAATGGTAAAACACAAGAAATAGTCCAAAACTGCACATATCTATCTAGAAAACCAGAAGTATGTTTTATAGAATGAAAACTGTTCTTGGCAATGTGGACGTTGATATAATGGTTAGATGTCGAGTACTTAACTATTATGTATTCTTAACTCTCCTATATGGAGTAAGAAAATAACAGCATTCGAAATATTGTGTTACCGAAGGATGATACATATCTCGTGGACGCATCGAGATATCAACGAAAATGTTTTACAAAGACCAAAAGCTGATCTGTACAGTAAAACATAAAAACTCTCATATTTTGGTTACGTGATGAAAAACGATAAATACCACATTCTATAAGGTATCATGCTGGGTCAGAGGACCGGGTAGACGACGAATACCTTAACAGAAAAATCTGAAAGAATAGAAGCCTTAACCATCCTTAGGAACTGTTTAGAACCGCTGTAAACAAACTTATGTGAGCTAGAATGATCGCCAACGTCCAAATGACAAGGAAAGAAGAAGATTGGATAGAAGCAAGTGACAAAAGTGTTATCGAAGAAGAAAATCAAAACGATTGATTTGAAAAACAGTGTGATCAAACAACTATTTAAAATAAAACCAGGATCGTTCATTCTCAAGTAGGACAGATGACGAAACAGCTAGTAAAAAAATGATTAAGTTAAAAAGAATAATAGATTGTTGAAGAGTAAGCTGTTGACTCATCGCTTGAAAACGCTTATAGAAATGAGAAGATAGGGGCAAAGGACTAAGCGGTTTTTATGTACTTATGACGTTGTCTACCGGAGGTTAATGATAGAAAACTGCAGATTGTAGCTTGGAATATTTCTGCTTATATCCTTGTATGTGTGTTCGCCTCATGTTAGTGTTTCCATTCTTGCTTTGAGATGTTTATATGTTTTGGAAAGATTCGTAAAACCTTAATCAGTTTTTGTATTCCCTGTATCTGTGATATTAATCATATATGTCCAAAAAATGTTATTTTAAAGTTTTAGAACAGTTTTAAACTATATTCAAATAATCACATTATTTTTGTCAAAAAATGTAATATTTGTTTTTCCTCTAACTGTATTAAACTACATATAGATATAAAATGTAGTGATCATATAATCAGGTATTTCTATTATAATAATTTGTTTGAATTATTTGTGAAAGGTGCATGGGAAAACGAAGCAGAAACATGCATATTATATATCCTTGTCTGGCGCCGCAAGTTGCAGGAGTTTTTATGATCTACTTTGTGCAATCGAAGTTTAAAATTAACTAAAAGTTATGTAATTTCTTCATAATAAATTTATGTTATTGATTTTTTATTTTTTTTTTTTTTCTTCGTGCTCAATATTTTTTTTATTCGTTAGTTCTACGTTTGGTATTAAACAAGTATTTTACTGAGAATTTATAGTAATACTTGTTCCAGGTATTTACCTCTCTATTTTAAAACATTATTTGATATTGCAAAAGTCACATTCGCTGAATATTTTATTAATGTAATTATTTTCGTTATATAATATTTACATTAAAAAATATTCCAAAGTTAACTTATGTCTAAATTGTTCTAAAAATAAAAAAAAAATGTGTAAGACCCCAAAAACTCGCTATTAAAAACATTCTGAGAATATTTTGTCCCCGTTTCGGCAATAATTTGCTGATAGCCTAGTCGGGATCTGTTTAGAATTGGTTGTAGCCAGCCGTATCTTAGATTTTCATAAAGAAAAATGTTTTCTCTAAATCTTTAAAAAACATTTGTTATTTAAATTGCGGATATTTTCGTATAGAAGACTTACCTAGCACTCAAACCCACTTTTAAAAACTACATGACGCTGGAGAATTTTTACAAAGGCAACAGATCTCCGAGCAGCCAAGGTGGGTGTATCCTCTTTGGTACGTAGTGGTTCAAACTTCGCATTAAACTGTAGAGCACTGTGTCTGGGTATGGCACATTGAGAACAATGTCATTTTCACGTTCTAAAATTTTTCCTGAATTTTCCATAACTATATATTCCATTCCATAATATATGTGCAACTTTCTTTATAAGGATCTCTTTTATTTCCTTCCACGCACAATAAAACTCATAAGTTTTTAATAATAATAAAGAATGTCAAATTTCAGAATGTCAGCTTTATTTGAAAGTAAACTTTAGCCATGACTAATGTGCCAACATACTTTATGATAAGGAAGAAAAATAAGATTTTTAGAAGAAAAGAAAAAATATACTTCCGAACATTATTGGAAGTATTAAAAAACACATGCATCTAGAGCAAACAAGTACAATTTTTATTTGATATTCAAAAAACAATAGCAAATACCTAACATGATGAGCAGTACATTTGATTTATTAGACTTTATTTTTAACGATCTGTTAACATATATTTTTTGGTTTAAGGAACTTATATCACATATATGCTGTATGTTGCTGTAAGTTTTTATTTCATGTATAAAATTGTTGGCAACATATTGTGTTTATGTTTCATGTATTAAATTTTAATGTAATTTTTTATTTATTAAATTTTTTGATATATTTAGTGTTTTTATTTAATCCAAATACTACTATTTTGACCGAAAATAACCTGGGGAGCAAATTGGGAATTAATCACAATTACTAACATGGAAATGTTTTATTGATGTTTCAAGTCTGAAATCGAAACACCAATAAATTATTTTAAAAATAAAGTAAGATGGTGCTATGAACATAGTTTTAGAACCAGAGTCTAGAGCAAGGAAAAACTAACTAAAAATAGATTCATACGATTAATCACAGTTGACTAGGAGGGACACACGCACATTATGTCAACAGACAAAGATAGTGTGACTGACTGAAATATATCTTCTAAGATTAAAAGTACTTCAAAAGACAATTTTTATTATCTAATAAATCGTACACAAAAATATGAAATTAGAAAATAAAAAGTCAAACATAAATGCATACATTTCCGATCTTTGGTAATAGAAGCAATAATAAAAATAAAACAAATTGAAATAAGTCAACTATGAGACTACTGATTGACGGCTCTGGTAGTGACTATCCAAAATTAAACATCTTAATATTGTTACGTTACCTGTCTGAATTACATCCCAGGTGAACAACGCCGAAGCCAGCCTAACGGCAAACCGGCCAGTATTCTCTAGATCCGAGGAACAGGTATCTGCATGACGTCACAAAAGGACCCCACTGTTCCTAATATAATAAACTTCTACAGTTGATTCTGCAAGGCAAGATTGAGGGTAAGAAAGGTCCTGGACGTAGACGTACATCCTGGCTGGCCAATCTTAGGAAGTGGACTGGTCTAACGTCAAAAGATCTATTTCGAGTTGCTGTGAATAGAATAAGATGGGCCAATGTGGTCGCCAACATCTCTAGAAGATGGGCACATTTAGAAGAAGTACATTAAATGGAAGTATCGAGAAATTTCAGGACCTACTTATCAGGGGAGAGGTAGAAGAAACCCTCTGATCCAGAAAGTATCGCTGACACAGCACTGGTACGAAAAAAGAGATCTTAAACATTCGAGTGCTTTTATACATGAACCTATGAAGAAGAGATCCAAAGATCTACTCGATATGGATAGGAATGGCCTGCGAATTATCGTAAGTCTCCTGACAGGACACTGACGCCTTAAGGGGCACATGAACAAAGTCGGACTGACAGAAAGTGCGAATTGCAGATTCTGTCAGGCTGGAAACTGCCCAGGGTTGGGAAGGATAAGACTCGATACATTTGAGCATTATCAACGACTTCATAGAAGTGTCACCTAAAGCCATAATAGACTTGGTTAAAAATGCTGGGCTAGTAATTAGCCACAATATACCTCTCAGGTCGAGTGGAGGAAGGGTGGTCCTTATATTAAACTGGGTCGCCCATTAATATTGAACCTAACCTAAAGTTGCGAAATTTTATGTTGATTACAAAAAATCCCAAAACAAAATATATCTCAGAAGACAAGAATCAAATAGAAAAAGACCTGAATAATCAACAAAGCAAAATAATTGAAAACAATGGTACAGAAATCTGCAAGACGTTTAGATAATATTTAAAAAATAATGGATAAATATACTAAAACTAGTCAAAGACACAACGAAATACAATGGATGACTGACGAAATCCTGGTATTGATGAAGCAAAGAAGACAACTGAAAAATAATAGAAATTTAGAAATTATTAGAACAAAATATAAAAGTGACCGAAGAAGAATGGTTGGGGATAAATGCATGGAAGTAGTTTAAAAACCTAGAGAAATAGCCGACCTGTATCATAAGAAAACCACTCGTGTACTAATTGACTCGAAAGAACAAAAAAGTTGTTCGCTCTGACAATATTCCAGCAGTGATTTAAGATGAACGAAGAAAACATATTGGTCAAGCTTTTTAATCATGTTTAATCAACTGGTGAAATCTCAGAAGATTGGTTAAAGTCCGAATTTGTAACTAAGCCAAAAAACAACGCTCGAAACATTGTAGCACTACAGACTAATAACCCTTATTAGCCACATTTTGAAGATATTCCTATGTAGGATCGACAATAGAATAAGGAACAAGTTTAAAAAATGTCAAGATAAAACACAGTTTGGATTTGGAACACGAGAAGTTAAAATATTAATGAGATAAAGTCTACGATCGTAGACTTCTTTACTTAAAAAATATGAATAATCCGAAATAATGAGAGTAACTAATTTCGGTCAAAAAACTTATATTTATAAATATTAATTTATAAAAATGACAGTTAAAATTTTGGCGAGAGTGTTTTTGACAGTCGAAATTTTGGCGAGAGCGTTTTGACAGTAGAAATTTTGGCGAATGCTATTATTACAAAGTTGACCAAATAATTGCGAAACACCTAATATGCTAAAAAAGCAAAATTAAACTATTAGATGTAAAAACAATAAATACTATTTTATTTCATTTAGTATGGTTTCATTTCAGCTATATTTAGCTTATTCACTTATATTTTAGCTATATTTACTTAATAATTCCAATGATTATCTCAAGGAGCCGTCAGTTGTTGTTGA
Source organism: Diabrotica undecimpunctata (assembly GCF_040954645.1). NCBI lineage: Eukaryota > Metazoa > Arthropoda > Insecta > Coleoptera > Chrysomelidae > Diabrotica > Diabrotica undecimpunctata. The sequence goes on from NC_092803.1 coordinate 140,645,551, forward strand.
AATTTGATGCAATGATTACTAATAATTAGGCAACCATTTATATTTGTTTCGTTTGTGTGACATCTAGGGAGTAAAGTCATAAACTTTTAATTTAGTTCTTACGTTGTATAGATATCACCACTAAATTATTAAATTTATGACGTAAATATTCTGGAAAGTAAAATGATAATATAAAATACAAGGAAAATATAGTATTTGTTTACAAACAATGTTTTGTTTAAACTCAGAGAATTTCATAACATTATAATATACATGTCAGTCCCTATCAGATATGCAATTAGTAATACATTAACGGTAATGGTAATTGTAGTTGTTACTCAAATTTTAAAAAAATAAACCAGCGCTCTCGCCAAACCTTAAACTGACAAATACGCTCTCACCAAAATTGTAACTGTCATTTTGGTGAATAAATTATTAAGACTTGTGACTTGATAAAATTTACAAAGAAGAAACTTTTACATAAGTATGTTAATAATCTATTAGCAAAGAACTTTTAGAATGTAGGTTTATACTGAAAGTGTAACGTTTTTTGTTTATTTTGAAAGTTTGGTGTTGATGATTCGCCTGGCTCCGATTTGTGTATCACTGAAATTCCAGAATAATACCTTTCCACAGCTGGGACATAAGTGATTTTTTCTGCATGATGTGACTGTGGATTGATCGGGTGTGACCTGTTTGTAGTCGATGTCTCATGCGACGGATGTACTTACTTAAGCTCATAAAAGTAATGGGGAAGTCGGAAATTAAGTAGTTTAAACATGTCTATTATTTCGGCCTTCGAGCTGCTGCAAGCTTGTGGACGCTTACTGAATATTTTCTATCGGTACGTATGTATGCTGCTGTAAGTGCCGCTTCGGTTTTCGAGGCATCGCGATCGGTTGGTAGGGAATTAAGAGTTCCTGTTTAAATAGAATCTAGTTTTTTTGCCATAATCTAATTTGATACTCTAGTGACTAGTCTTAAACATAGACTATTAACAACGCGCTGAGACATTGTACACGTTGTCGGTTTACTCGCGCATATTTTATTTTCCAGAAGAGAAGGAAATACATCGCAGAAAGAAAAGATAACATATAGAAAAAGGACTCCAAGAAATGGAAGAACTAAATAAACTTTCAGAAAAAATTCTACCAAAAACTTAACAAAAGTAGAAAGAATTTAAACCAAGAACAATGATGTGCAGAGACGAAGAAGGAGATGTAGTAACTCAACAAAGTGAAACACTACAAAGATGGACAGAATTCTTCAAAGAAAAGTTTGAAAAAAACGAAGATCCACTATTGTAAAACTTCATTGTAAAAACTATAGGGCAATAATGCTATTAACTGTGGCATATAAAATACTGTCAAATATTGTATATGACCGATTGAGACCATATGCGAAACAAATAGTTTAGAGATATCAATGTGGTTTCTGCAGGCAGAAGTCCACAATAGATCAGATCTTCGTCTTGAGGCAAATCTTGGAAAAGACTAGTGAATTAAATATAGACACACATTATCTTTTAATTGATTTTGAGAGTGACTATGATAGCATCCATCGAAAATTTCTGATCCATGCACTGATAAAGAGTTTAATATTCCAACTCGACTCATTGATATAGTAAAAGAAACACTTAAACTACAAAGCAAAATTCGAATTCAAAACGCACTAACAGATGCAATCCATGTGAGAACGGGCCTACGACAGGGAGATGCCCTATTCTGTATTCTATTCAACATCACATTAGAGAAATTAATTAGAGAGTCAAAAGTCAACACCAGAGGAACAATAATAACAAAACGTGTACAAATATTGTCATTTGCAGATGATGTTGATATCATAACTAGAAGCGAAAGAGAGATGATAGAAGTATTTAATGCGATAGAAAAAGCGGCACAAAACAGTGGCCTAAACATTAACGAAATAAAAACCAAATACACGAAGGCCAGCAAATCGACAGGCCAAAGAAACCTACAGAATCTGACAATAGGAGACTATAACATCGAAAGCGTGAAAACATATCTATGTTCACTAGTTACCGCAGATAACAATATCAGTGAAAAAGTTAAGAGAAGAATACATATCGCTAATAAAACATATAATGGACTAATTAAACATCTAAGATCTAACAACCTCACAAGAAAAACCAAATGCAAAATATACAAGACCCTGATAAAATCGGTCCTTGTATATGGATCAGAGACATGGACACTGTCGAAAAGCGATGAGAAGCTATTAGGTACGTTTGAACGAAAAATCCTTAGACACATATATAAGGGGGTGAAAGAAAATGACATACGATACAAAAGATATAATTTTGAACTATACACAGTATACAATAAACCCGAGGTCATAACATCCATAAAGATCGGACGTCTGCGCTGGATGGGCCATGTTGAACGGATGTTGGAGACTGAAACACCAAAACATATAATGAGGCAAACACCAGTAGGTGAAGCTCAAAGGGGAGACCCAAACTTAGATACATGGAACAAGATCTGAAAACACTTAAGATTACCAACTGGAAAAACAAAGCAAGGAACAGAACAGAATGGAGGAAAATCCTAGAACAAGCCAGGACCTAGAAAGGGTTGTCGAGCTACTGATGATGATGATCTTACTTTTGAGGTATATTCATAAAAAATAATCAGGACTCCTAAAAGTAGAGTTAATTAAGCGTCTACAAGAAATAACTTCCAGAATAATTCGTTTACTGCAGAAATTAATAAGCCGGCAGTATGGTAAGTTGTCTGGATTTTTTGGAACCATATTGTAGAGTTATCTCCTTCAAATTTTATATCTGTTGGGCTATCAAGTATCAATCTCTTAGAATGATCGTTTCGGTGATAGAACTCTCGCGTCCAAAGATCGATGTATCCCAGGTTGATCCCAACTGAATCTCCACTTCTGCGTTCAGCTGGAATAATCCCTCTTTCATAATTCTATTAAACAAATATCTTATGTTAGCCAACTTGTTATGGTCTCATTTCAACTTGTCCAGACCTCTCCAGGGTGAAAAAAGTTGCTAAAAACTGTTAACAAATTTGCGCAGAAACAAATTCATTGAATAATATATTTTAAATGAGATCACAGGCAAAAATCAAAAAATAATATTTTCTTAATAACTTTATTATATTTAACAAAAATGATAATACGTGTGCACAAACCAACTGCATCAGGAATATTGAGTCTAGCAAATATGATTACAATAATAATTTTTAAGTTTACCATGAACCATAAAATATGGCATGAAATCTATCACAAGGGGGTAATATACAATCTTAAGATATAGTAAGAAGTCACCCTGGAATAAGCAGAGTGGAAACAAGCAAACTGATAATAAAATGGAAAAAAATCACGAAAATCACAATATCCATTTTTAAACCAGGAAGGAATCCGATTCTTTATTTGCATGCTCAGTAGGTATAACACATAAGGCATAAGTAAAAAAAATATTTATTATTTTTTATGTGCCATCGCAAGGGAACCAAAGTAGAACGCTCCTTTATATAATGAGATTCTAACTGGTGAAAAAAAAATGAAACGATGAAAGTAGTAACTTGTGGAGTGTTATTCCTTCCATCATGATAACTGCAGTCTAGACCCTCTAGCGCCTAGTTCACTCAGAACCTGTTCGTTTCGATGGAACATTTTCTGACTTATCAATAAAAATGTAACTATCATCATATATATAAAGGAAAAAAATCTATAACTGTTAGGCAATAAAATACTTTATGTAATTAATATATTATATTGGGGAACAGGGACCTGTGTAAACGTAGTAAGAGAATTTACTATATTCAATAGGAATAAACCACAATTTTAACGACAAATACATTATATTTGACGTTTTCACCTCGGAAATCGTTTTATTTATTTATTTCCACGAAATATAGGAGATAACATAGAAATGCCACAAATGCCGTAATCAGTGCTAATTGGTGAACCAAAAAAAAAATAAAGTTTGTTTAGCAGAAAATGGTTGACTTCAATTAGTGCAGTCGTAAATATTATTAAATTTATCTGAGTTCGCCCATTGTTAAGACCTTGTACCTCAGGTAAACCATTGTTACCTGAAACCGGGCCTTAATACTATTATCGGTTAACCCAGGATGTTTATAGTCGATACTAATTGAAGTCAACCATTTACTGCTAAACAAACTTTACATAAAAAGCTGGTAAATTTTATTTTACATTTATTTTAATGTAGATACCTATTAAGCTCATACTTTTATCGTATCGTATCGATTTAAAAATAAGTCTATCGCGTGACAGCGGTGCTTAGAGGTTTACAGGGTCATATCGAAGTATTCGACCGCTCTAAAACCAACAAAAATTGAGGTAACAACTCCGAAAATGGAAATTTTATTCATCAACAGTCTTCAAGGAAAAGACTTCTTTACAAAATTATCTGATTTCTTTAGATACTATAGTTCAACTTAAAAACATTAGCTTCTCCAATCGTTTATATATAATTTATTATACAAAATTTAATGCATCTTTGGCGCACTTCTCATCTGATCTGGTGGCGCATCTAATCGCTAATAATATTTTGGTTTTACATGTACTGTACATAATTTTACTCTAAATCATAAGTGTAATAAGTGGCTTTTTTTCTGAGAAAATCTCGCTTACGAAGAGTTTATTCGGACGGGCGCGGGGGGGACTGCGGCTTATCAGGATGCTGGAATCCTGTGACAGTAGATAAACTTAATACCGTTCCGGCCTATGCTAAGAATTGTAAGAAATACGAAAATAAGTTAAAAATTATTCTTCAGATATGCATGAAAAATTGGAGATATGCAACAAAAACGAATAACTAAAGAAAAAAATATTCATAAATAAATAACTAAAAAATTATTGTAAGAGATGAGGAGTTTGTATAATATGGTAATTTTATTGGAATAAATCAACGTACCTTTTGACATACCCTAATGATCTGGAACGCACGCACCAACCGAAAACTCAAAAGAAAACTTTGTGTCACTCTCAACCGCCGCAGAAAGTATGCTCATATTAACCGAAAAGAAAACTTCTAACACATGAGTAAAAAATAGATGTTAAACATTCCTACTCCTAATGCTGTTTGTTTGAATTATAGTATATATACATAAATAAATTATATTTTTCCGTTATCAACTAATTAGAAGATTTAATATTTCTCATTTGTCGTACAGCTGCAACCAATCTCGCTGAGCATCCAGTGCTTTGTGATTGATACTGCTCTGTAGGTAGTTTTAAAAGTATCGTCAACTGTTGAAGATTCTCCGATAATGATAAGCCAAGTTCTTCTAAAATATTTTGAAGATAACCTACAAAACAATATGAATAAAACATTTGGTATATTTTTTTGGTTTAAAATATTATACATTATATCACTAAGAACCTTAAAGGACATTGATAGTTAGTCAAAGAAAGCTAATTGTACTATAAAGGATGAGATTTGCGATGAGATATTTGATTGCTTTCGCCTCCATGAGTGACTTCCATGGACTTTTTAATAATTTATATATATATATATATATATATATATATATATATATATATAGGTCGACCCCCAACAAGATGGACAGATGACATAAATAGAGTGACTACAAATTGGATTCAGATGGCGCAAAATCTGACTAAGTGGAAAAGCATGCTAGATGCCTATGTTCAGCAGTGGACATTAGAGGCTAGATGATTTTATATATAAATATATATATATATATATATATATATATATATATATAAATATATAATCTTTGCAGATTAGTTAAATAGTAAACTCTTAAATATTGTCGGCAATTCAAAGAATTACCTCCTTTTAAATGTAGTTACATTGGGTTTTTCGATTAACCTTGGGTAAGCCTTTACGTGTCAAGTTCAAAGCTACCATACATTTCAAACCTTAAAAAAACTTTTTTTGCACATAGTAACAAAAAACACCACTATGTTACTAGCAAAGTTTTTTAATATTCTAACTCTACAATTCTAAGTTACGGTAAGATCAATAATGTTTTAATAGATAATATATGGTAGCTAATTATAATTTATTCTCTTTCAGCCCTGAAGAAGCCAAATTAATTCTCTTTGGCGAAAACGTTCGGCGAAACAATTGATACACATTATAGTCTTTCTTGCAGATTTCCCCAATATTTAAGAGTTTACTATATAAATATATATATATATATATATATATATATATATATATATATATATATATATATATATATATATATATAGGACAATCCTATCATTGTAGTACAGAAAATCTTGTCCACTTCTAGCATTGTACCCCTTTACTGTACAATCTCCGAAATCATCGGACTTTGTATAAAAGAATTGCTGTACAATGTTCGAATTTCAATAAGTAGCCATGCGTCAAAGTTTCAATCGATTTAAAATCGATTGATATCGATTTTTACGATTATTCCCCATTTGTTATTAAAGATCAATGAGGTTATAAATCCGTAATTAATTAGGGCTTCCAACTTCTGGATTGTAAGACTAAATTATTCTAAATTATCATACATATCTCTTGAAAATCTGAAATGTTTCACAAATATCTTCCCTGTATTATAGTGATCTCTATAGTTCTTCTATAGTACCTATCTCTTGAAACTTTAAAATGTTTAAAATGTTTCACTAACATATATATATATATATATATATATATATATATATATATATATATATATATATATATATATATATATATATATATGTTTGAACAAAGGTTCTGGTAGTTAGAAACGCCTAGTTTTTTGGCAATATCATTCACCTAACATTTGATTTAAAAAATTCGACCTGAAACGAATTGCATTTTAGTTTTTCTTTATTATACTTACTTATATCATGTGCCAATTGTCGACTAGCGGCGGGACTTAATTCACAAATTGATAATATCTTGTCAAAAAAATATTGGCACGTTCCATTTGCGATGATCGTAAGAAATACATGCGCCAAGGTACCTTCTGCCTCTGGAGCGTTGTTGTACTCTTGGTCCACAGATTTCAAAGCGCACGACAACGATGGATTCTCCTTAAACAAGAAAGGTTCCAAGTGTTGTGGAAGAATCATCAGATACTGACCGATCTAAACAAGAAAAGTACATATTAACACTTTCAATACGTACTTTATGTTTGGATAGGGAAAAAAGGATCGGTATTAGGAATAATTTGTATATTCAAAATATTCATATACAAATTTTTATTGGTGTATCTCTGGAGAAAAGTCATGGTAAGTCTTATGTTAAAGTTATGTTACTCTCAAGTCTTATGTTACTCTTACATGAAGGTAAGCAATAAATAGGATTATTGTAATTATTATAAATTTATTATCCAAATAGTTAAATTTTAAATACTTTTATTTATAGTCCGTAACAAGATATTAGTCTTGTCTCTAGTAAACATCTATATTTGATCAATATCAACCATTCAAAAACGCAGTTTATTTAAGACCACAACGTGTTTTGAATCTAGGTAAATATTTTTATTTCGTCTTGTTTCACAACTTCGTTTTAAATATAAAATCAATAATTTTAAAATAAATAATCGATAAATTAGATTAAAAAAAAACTTAAAAAAAAATAGCAAACACAACACACATGTGCGTTTCCATCGTAATATTAATTCAGAAATTACCATCACTTACCTGGGTAATATATTCTTGTGGGGCAAAGCTGTAATCAGGCAAATCACTCACAGCTGCACCATCATACTGACTCCAGGTTTGTGAAGACTGCACTGTATCTAGCTGAACAGATATAGGAGCGAACACGACTTGATAAGTGGTGTGGTGAATATCTGTGCACAATTTGACAAATTCCGAAGTAACAGAATCCAATAGGGAAAGTTGTGTGCCCTCTGTGACACACTTGACTAGAGAATCAAATTCTTTAAGATCTGAATGTCTCAGAAGAAGGATTTTGTACTGAAGCACTTCTTTCTGGTTGAGTTCGAGAACTTGGCTCGTCAAGTCCTTCTCGAACTGCTGTAATTTTAAAATTATTTCGCCCGTGTTTTGTAGTAGTGAAAGACATAGTTGGAAAACAGTCCAATCCTCCTCTGATCTACAAAATCAAGAATATAAAATATTTAATTCCATCTAACAGAAATCAAAACCTGGAATAGTAAAAAAGACAAGAAAAAATAACAATAATACAAGTATTAACTCTGAATACTGAAAATAAAAAAGAAATAAAAGATAAGATAAAAAGATTCATCGCAAATAATTTGAATACCCAAATAAATGTAAGAAGTGTAAGAAACTTCGGAAATAAAAAAAGCTGCTTGATCAAATTAAATAATGAACGCAAAAAGACAAATAAAATTAAATTAAGGAAAATTAACCAGAAAACAAAGTAAAAGGGGAAAATTCCAGTGGCTGGTTGTATACCATAGTTAAAAAAAACTTACATAGAAGTAAGAACTTCTTCTGCACAATAGTATATTTTTTATTAAAAAATGTTTTAAAAATTTATCCAAAAGGGTTACAAACCTTCAAAATGTTTTCGTTCAAATCGGACCATCATCAGTGAAAAAACCTGAAAGTATATTTCCACTTTAAAATGACAAAAAACATAAGGTAAAATTTTGACTGTTAAATTACAATAGAGTCAATGTCTGATTCCGCATTTGAGCAATGACGTTACCAACTTGGGTAAGAGTGTGTAATGTGATAACATGGATGGTAAGGTAAACTATTACCTATTGATAATAGAGATATAGAGAATTGATACAGTATACTCCCTCTATAACGAACACGGTTATTACGAGGTTTCGCTTAAACCGAGGTACATTAGATGTCCCGTGAAATTTTTATTGAACTATAACCCTCTATAGGGTGCGAGGCAAATTTGGTTATAACGAGAAAAAATAAGATCGAAAAACGTGTTTTTTTACGTTTTTGGCCCGGCCGTGGCTATTTGCGGTCTTTGCCATACTCTCTCACGGCCAGATGGCCGTGAGAGAGTATGGCAAAGACCACAATAAATATCTTTTTAAACGGCCCCGCAATAAACATAACTGCCGTTCGCAATAAACTTCTTTTACAACTGTTTAATATCTTTAGAAAATATGATAATAGAATAATACTGGACAATTTAAAGCAGTCAAAAATGACAAAGTTCTTCCAATTGCAGAAGCAATAGTTTGTTAACTTTGAAAATACGCTTTATACATTATGTAGTTGGAAAAAAATGTAAGTACAGATTTTTTGTTTTAACGTATATCATTGAAAATAAAAAGAAACAACTCTTTTTTGTTTTAATGTATTTCATTGACAATAAAAGTAAACAATTTTTTTTTCAAAAACGCATTTTTTTCATATTCATATGTATGCACAGTATTATTGTTGTCTGATATAACGAGATCGGCTTATATCGAGGTAATTAGTCTGCCATTTCAGTTCTCGTTATAGAGGGAGTCTACTGTAGTTATTTTTGTATGCTAATGAATAAAGAAGGAGATTAAATTAATAAAATTCATTAAATGAGGTTTCTCGTGAGGTTTGTTGCCTATGTGGCTGGCTACAACTATGATGGTATGCAGTTTGAAATTTAATTTTAATGAGAGTGAAATTAAATGTGAAATTATTAATTTTGAATATTGAAACACAAAATAATAATTGATTAGGCACAAATATAAGTGACTCAAAAGCACCAATAGGTCCAAATCGCTAGGTGTATCTAAATATGTCGATAAAATTGCAGTATCTTCTAAGTGATGGTTGAATTTATGTGTGGAATGAAAGAAATGTCAGTGTCTGTATGGATAGGTTTAGTAAATGAGGGTTTTTGTTATTGATGTAAGGAAAAACCTAATTGAAGTTGTTGTGTTCTAATATATTTGAATATACCCCAAGAAAAATATATAAAAAATTAATATATGCAGCTCTCATTTGTACGTGAGCTTAATTTTAATTACAACAATATATTGCTTTAAACAATTTTTGTTTGGACGGTCACCAAAATTCCACTCTCCGCTGTCTTGAGGACCTGTCAATTTTAACAAAATGTTTACTTCCTCTCCGACCTAATCAGTCGGCTGTTTCCATTAGTTGGACAAAGTTGTTCCCCTTTCGAACAGGAAAGATGTATGTTCCCTTCATGTTAAATCTTATAACATCGATCTAGTGTCATTAAAATATTAAAATTCACCATAATTTTTATGTAAGATAAGGGTTTCTACATCTGTTGACGTAGCTAGTTTCAACTACTTTTAATGTAAATATTTTCCACGTGTTTTGTAATTTAACAGTCAAAATGTTACCTTATGTTTTTTGTCATTATTAAGTGGAAATATACTTTCAGGTTTTTTCACGGATGATGGTTCGACTGGACCGAAAACGTTTTGAAGATATGTAATCCTTTTGGATAAATTTTTAAATTATTTTTTAATAAAAAAATATACCATTATACACTTACATAGAAGTTCTTACTTCTATGTAAGTTTTTTTAACCAGAAAACATTTTAAAGAAGGTAGTATAGGATATATTTGGAAGATATTCACAGAAGTAGACTCCGATGTATCAGTCAAAAGCCTGAGGTCTCAATACACAAGAGTTGAGAAAGGAGGAACGATCGAGGAGTAACACCTCGCTAAAATAACCAGGGTTCATCTGGCCCGGATGATAGCAGCGAAGATGCTGCTGCTTTGTAGCTAGAGTGGTTGGATCTTCAAAGTCTAGAGGAAGACAAATTACAAATTACCGGGTCCTCCAGGTTGAGGTTGAGGCGTTGGACTGGATCTATAATACTTGTCAAAATTTTTAATACATCAAAAAGCCTAAACAAAGCCTAGAAGCTTTACAAGTATTTTTCAGGAAATGAAGAAAGCTAAGGTTAATGAATATTGGTACAAGGAATATATAGGGAATAAAACAAAAGATTGATATTATTGCGCTTGATCTAGAACAAATCAAAATGGACATATTTACTGGAGCCGTTAAAGATAAAAGAGCCGCTAGGGGAGTATGCCCTTTGAGATGTGGGTTTTTCGAAGGATGCTGAAGATCTCTTGGACAGAGCACGTGACCAACAACGAGGTGCTAAGAAGAATGGGTACTGAGAGAGAACTCCTAAATATTGTAAAAAACAGAAAGACGAGTTATCTAGGACATATTTACAGAGGAGAAAAATACAACTTCCTACGACTTATAATGGAAGGGAAAGTGGAAGGAAGAAGAAAATGCTCCTGGTTGAAGCATGTAAGAGACTGGAGAGGCATGGACACATATTCGATACTAAGAACAGCTCAAGATAGAGAGCAATTTGCTGTAGTTATAGACAACCTTCAGTAATGGAGAAGGCACCTTAAAAAGAAAGGGAGTATCAATACTGATAAAGAAAAAACTTAAGAATAATATCACAGACTGATACAAGGAGACGAAGTTAGGGTAGACGTCAAAACGGTAACGAAATCTAGTATGACTTAAAAGAATGTCAAATCTGCTAGAACTGAGAGAATTTGTGCTGAAATTCTCAATATCAGAACGTATAAACTTTTTGAGAGCTCAACATGAAATCTGTCATCAATCAGTGCCTAAATGAACACCCAGTACCAGAACAATGGAAATATAAATCAAGCGTGACAAAACATCTCATAAGACGACAGTTCGTAACCACACAAATGGTAACGGACAATTCGTAACGCCGTCAATTCATAACGGCGACACTTTGACAAAATCCAAATCCAGACAAAATGTAGAGATAATTAAATATATATTTTAGAAGAATTGGAATTGGCAGACACTAAACGGTCTCTTATAATAGAATTAGAACAGTAGAGTGAGTGCAAAGATCGGTACAATATTTTGAAAAATTCTTTAATGAATGCAAAGCAAATGATGGAAAATGGAAACTATAGGTGAGCAGGATCAAGCAAACGACATTGATACAGAAGAGATCCAACCACATAGTTTCGATGAGTGATTAAAAGTATGAAAAACCACAATTTGCTAGAAGTGACTTAAAACGATGTATAAAAAGCAGGAGGTAAACTATATTGTGTCAGAGAAAATGCATAATTTAAAAATAGACATCTGGATTAAAGAAGAAATGTCAGAAAAATCGAAAACTGCAATATTTATAAGAAAAAACGAAGATTTGAATTTTTTCAACTAGAAGGATATTTCACTGCTAGATGTTAGACATAAAATTTTCGAAAAGATATTGAACGGAATACTAAACCGTATTACTAAAGCTACCTTAAGAGATGATCAATGTGATTTCAGATAGAATAGATCCACGACCGACGAAATCTCCTCTAAATCAATGTTGAAAAACTCGGTGTACCAAATAAACTAATTAGGTTTGTCAGAATAAACACAATGCCACACTTTTCAACCTTGCACCGAGAAAAGTGATGAGATAAGTTTTGGGTAACCCAGATGACACATATTTTAACAGACTATTCCAATACCTTATTTATGACAATTACGTAGGTACTGTATATAGCAGCTTTGAAGATGACACTGCCATTAACAAAGATGCTGAGAACAAAGTGCTGACGATTAACGTTAAAACTAAATATCTTTAAAAGTGCAGTAATAGAAGACAGGTACAAGAGCTAGACAAAAATATCACTCTGGACGGAGATGTCTTTAAATATTGCTGCAGTTTCAAATACTTGGGTACCCAGGTATATGACAACAATTCAGCCGAAGAAGAAAAGGCAAGAATAGCAGCTATAAATAGGCGTTTCTTCGCACTAAATAAAATAAGTAAGGAATAACTAAAATCAAATTCTACAAAGTAGTAGTAAGGCCAATTGTACTATATTAGACAAGTTCTTGAATTGTTAAAAGAATCAATGAAGATCAACTACATAGACGAGACCGAGAGACTTTACTAAAGACTTACGGAGCTGTTCATGACCAGGATATGTGGCGTGTTAAAAGTAAGAACGAAGTGGCCATAACAATCTGACCTGGTAACGGAGATTAAAGTAGCCTGACTGATTAGTTAGGGCGTACGGAATTAATGCCATAAACGTGTAAAATGCCATTTTTAAATTCTTAGAAAAACTTACCTTTTACTTCTATCGATTCGCCTAAGTGCCACCCTGAAAAAATCAGCATATCCCAATAAAAAAGCTCTTAAAGCAATGAGCAATCCACAATAGCCACAATTTTCAGTAATTTCTCGACATCGCTTTTTAGCTTCTCTACATAAATCAATCACCGATGGAATGCTTAAACCTAGCGATTGGATGGTATCAGGAAGTTCTTCTTTCATACAGTTTAATGATGAGAGGTTTTTCATTAAGTTCGCTTGTTCGTATGCCGCGTACTTATTCATATATGGTACCATGTGAGAAAATATTGCTTTTTGTAGTACAAGTAGATCTTCTGGACTTGGTTTTACTGTAAAAATAAAAAGTAACAATGAAGATACTTTTTTTTCCATGTTGTGAATTGGTGATGAAAAAAAAAAGACCCGTACCAAAATATTGCATATATTCAAATCATAATTAAATATCGGAGGAATTGGTAGACGCAGGGGAATTGGTAGAAAACAAGACCGGGATACGGAGAGTCTGTGGTTTGGGCACAGAATAAATTACAATCAGAATGCACACTCTCAGATGCCGCTTTTGAAGTTTGTCAGCACGCGATCGCCATATTTTAAACGGAAACATAGAATCGAATTGAGAAATTTGTGGCAAGCTACGACAGAACTGTAATTTAATTTTTTAGAGATTAATAATTTAGTACATTTGAAATAATTTAATCTATTCTTCAACGAAAAGTACGAATTAAATAGTGCATATTATGTCTATAGTTGCCGTAAATAAATTAAACCGGGTAAATTTTTCTATGCACACCAGATAAAATGTCACTGAACAGCACTGATTCCGTCTGCGCGTAGTTATTTTTTCAAGCAGAGTGGGCATTCTGATTGTTTATTATTTTGTGGTTTGGGAATGCAATGCTAGAACTGAGGAAGAAATTACACAAAGATTAGGACAAACAAGAACAGCAATCCGATAAGTTAACTCAGTATGGTGGGATAGAAACCTAAATATGAAGACAAAAACACAGATTTATAAAACATTAGTGCGAAGAATTATGACATATGGGGCTGAAAATTGGATCATAAAAAAGAAAAACAGCAGTAAGATAGTAGCAACAGAGATGGAATGTGTGCGAAGATGATGCAGAGTAACAAGAATGGATAGAAGAAGTAATGACGAAATAAAGCAAAGAACATCAATAGGAACAGACATACTAACATATATAGAACAAAAAAGACTTAAGTGGTATGGACATGTAAGAAGAACTAGCGACAGCACATGGATAAAGAGAATAACCGAATGGAGCCCCTTAGGAAGGAGCAAAAGAGGACGACCCCGAAAATCCTGGAGGAACGAAGTAGACGACGCCATGAGTAAGAGAGGCCTAAACGATGGAGAATGGAACAACAGAGAGAGATGGAAACGGTTGAGAGAGGGAAGACAGTGAATACTGCAGAATCCCTGAATATATATATATATATATATATATATATATATATATATATATATATATATATATAAGTGAGGATCTGAGGGGCAACATAAGTGATCCAATAAATGCCTTAAAATAAGACTTATTATTTAAAGATTAACTGATTATAATCAAAATGTATAATATGGTATGGAATGTTGGATTTGTAAATAAAATCTTTACTTAATAGGAGATTTATATTTTTCTTTGAAAGCAGCCAAGAAATGTGAATTAATTAAATTAAAATATTTTAAGAGTTTAATTGTAAAAATTGAGGGTAAAAAAGGAATGTTGATAATTATAAGGAGGGTTACTAACGTTGATAATGGAAAATTATTGGAAGGTTTATTTTGATTTTTTAAGGTTTATTACACAGGGATGTTGAAGGAGTGTACACCCATCTATACAGAGAATAAATGTTAAGATAGTGACATCTGATGTTAATGAATCTTTTGTGGCAATTAATATTGGGTGGAGTTTAAACGAATGACTTGTTCTAAAATTGAATCTATAATAAATCTCGTGGTGGAAAGGAAGGACAAAGTATAAAATAAAAAAATTAATAATGGTCTCAATCAAGGGAAATGTGAAAAAAGATCAGATAGATAAGAGAATAATTGTCGATGAATTGGATCAAAGTCAAGATTAAAGGAAGAGTGAGGATTAATACAATCGGAACTTTTCCTCTTGCCTTTAATGATCTCTATAAATTATACCAATTACAGAAGTTTTTTGCTTATTGTATTTTTTTTTAAACTATGGCCTACAGCCAACCACATATTATAATCGATTAGTATAATTTGACACACAACTTTGACCGAAGTATAAAGAATATTTATTTTTTAGTAAACATATCTACACATAAACATATAAATAATTCTACATATTAAGTTTTTTCATTTCGTAAATTCGAAATAAAAAAATATCAAACTGCCAGAGGGAACGTGGTTTTACAAATCAGAATAAACAAACTCCATAAAGTAAAGATGTTCTCCTATTCTTCCTTCACTACTTGACATTGAAAAGAACCTGCTCCCAAATAATGCATTATTAACAGATTGATTGCCAGGCGGTCGTATACGACCGCCAGTTCATTAAGTACGCCATGCCACGGCGATCGTATGCGACCGATTTTATACGGTCTGTGATATAGTTATTGTTTTGCCAGAGGTTGTGTAAAGAAGCGGAGTTATTGCAGTATTCCACCGCTGTGGCATACAGTCGTCGCATATACATAACAGTTTTCATTTTGGCAAAATAGAGGAGACTGAAATGATATCGAAACTTTTACATGGAATTCTTTATTTTGAGTAAAACATATAATATTCATTCCAAACTAAATAACATACAAAAGTTAAATAAAAACATAAAAGAAATTAAAAATTATCAGTTATTTGGAATGTTTGTTGAAACAATCTAAACAAAGGTGTGATTGACCTTCACAAGTGCCACAGTAGTTACTACTTTTTTGACCCGATTTTTTATGTTTCCCCAAATGTTCTGTCCATAGCAACCTTTACAGTATTTTTTCATTTTATCAAAAGGTCCTTCCTTTTTCACCAAAGTATGAAATTGCATCAATCTCCTTGTCGTTCGTATTTGTTGTTGTTCCCCTTCGGAATCATTCTGTGGCTCAATGTTCTCTTCATAATTCAGCAGCGACTTTATTACATGCTCACTAAATTCAGTTATTTTCATATTTTTATCTACTAGTAGACTAGTGGGTAGAAAATAAAGTGAGAATTTATGAGTGATGTACCAAGAAGAAATTCCACAGCGAGCTTTCTGTCCATTTCAGTGATTATCTTATGGGTGAATTGTAACTATAGCCATCTGATCTGACAGGTCAATTGAGGACTTTGCCTCATTGTATTCCATTACAGCCCGAGGTTTATGAACAATACCACTTCGTCGTTTAATTACTCCAATTTCGGTAGTGTGTTTAGTAGAGAGTAACAAGATATCTCTTTTATCTTTCCACTTCAAAACGCAGATGCCTCTCTCGTTTTCCAACCTGAACGTTTCTCCTTTTTTCAATTTTTTATTGAACTACTATATTGATATACTTTTTTGGGATTTAACGACGATTTGCTCTTAGCGTCCCAATATAGTGCGTTTCCTTGTCAAGTAAAATGTTAGCTAATTTTAGGCTTGTACTAGCTACTATTAGATACTATCATACGTCCTATATTCAAAAGACGTTCTGATAGGTTAACCACTACATTTGTTAGTACAGAAGCGTTACCTCCATTTTTCTCCTTACCTGCATAAATCCTTATATTCCATGTATAGCCATTGTCACTTAAGCTTCAAAAGTTATGGAGTTAAGCTTAAAAGCTTAACCCCATACTTATACGTTTTTTTTTTGGAAAGAAATAACAGATTCATCAATACAGAATATACGCCCTGATGTATACATCAAGAACTGGGTAAGAAATAGAAGAGTAGAATGGAACGATCATATAAGCCAAATGACAACAAATAGAGTAGTAAAGACGGCAAGAGACGGTTCCCCAATAGGAAGACGATCAGTAGGAAGACCACGAAAACGATGGAACGACAACTTACTGGAGGCACATTGAAAAACAGACAGAGTCATGTCTACATAAAAAGAAGAAGAAGAAGATGTATAAACTGCTTGAAAGTTTTTAAAAAGTTTATCTAGCAATGGTTTTACTTTGAAGTGTCACATTCTTGGAAGGAGCTGAAATCGGTTTTTAGGCATAATTTTCGGGACCATACAATTTTTGTAGAAATTGTCAGTGCTCTAGTATTTGTCTATAGAAAGCAGCCTCACAACTCCCATATAACCCACAAGGCCAACAAACTGTACTAAATCTTTTCTGTTGGTTGGAACCCATCGCTGTAGTCTAGATTCGTTAATGATATCATCAATATCGCACAAAATCTGGGGGCATACAAGTTAGTTTGATTAACCATTTCATCTATAACTTCATCATCCACGAAAATTCGAAAACAATTATAGGGGGACAAATTTTTATAAGAGCTGTAGCGTAATTACTTGAAAGTCTTGTGATTGCCAATAGGTTTTATGAGTGTTGTTCGTATCAATTAGCAGAATTCTCCTGGCTTTGGTAATCTTCATTTTGTGCAGACGATATATTTTGTTGCCTTTGTTCATCGACTGCAATTTGAAATAAGTTATCTAATTGTTCCGAGGAAATAAAACTGTCCGATTCCAAAGGCCGTAGCTAAACAATATTTTTTGAATTTTCACCCGAAGAGTGTATTTCTTTGGGAATTTTATCTTGGATTGAAAGTAACTTAGAACATCATGGCTTATTACCAATTTCTCTTTTTGCAACAAGAGTATTTAGATTTTTACGTTTATTTTTCAAATTTTTTTCTGTTTCCGCTTCTGAGCCATCGTAGCTATATGGAATTTCTTCATCGCTGGGCGGTAAGAATAGAGGGTCTAGGTCAGAATCAAAGAAACTGAAATCATTAGGTTCATAATCTGAAAAAAAAAACAAAATTTTATATTTAATATAAAACAGGTTTTATAACCGTGAAACTCCCAAAAATTTTCACATGTAAAAGTGTATTTTTCAGAACATTATCTTTCTTATTGTATACATATTTCAATCAGTAATCCTATGCAATTTATTTACAAATATGAAAATAATAGTTATATATTACCTGGACGTTTATTGCTTTTCAAAACCATACCAACCATCACTTGACCACGACTTCTCATTTTATTTCAAGAAATTGTTTTTACTATTATCCAAATTTATACGAATCAGAGAGGTGCATCCCTAATAATAATATGAGCACGTTGTTTTACTAACAACAAAATCTCTACTGATGAAATATTAGTCAATGTAACCACTCGACACAATAATATATGACAAGTCTCATCATGAACAGAAAGACCGCTTGTCACCATGGGAATAAATATGTCGCGTACGACATTTCAACTTGGCACCATGAACTTTTTTAAAGATTTTTTATGGCAGTCTTCTTCTTATTCTTCTTCCTCTTTATAAGCAATTCTGCTTGTTCATTGGCAAATTAGTACCTCTATGGAAGGTTGTCACTCCATCTTCTGCGCGGTCGTACGATACTTCTGCCGATTGGTGACTAATCTGTTGCTATGTTGACGACACGGGTCTCCTCCATTCTGCTTATGTGGTTATTCCATTCTTTTTTTCTATTTTGTGTCCATTCATTTATACACTGTACGTTACATTTTCTTCACTCCTTTTTCGATCTCTTAGCTTAGTTCCTGTAATTCTTCTCAGTACTCTCATCTCTGCCGTTTCCAGTAGCCTTTGCGTTGTGGCTGTGTCGGGTCTTGTTTCTGAGGCGTATGTCATTGTTGGTCTTACACTGGCTTTATAAATTCTTGACTTCATCTCAGTGTTAATGTGTCTGTTTCGCCATATAGTGTTATTAAGGCATCCTGTCAGTCTATTTGCTTTTTGTACTTGATTTCCCACTTCTTTGTCTAGGTCTCCATAGCTAGACAGTGTAACTCCCAGATATTTTATTTCCATTACACGTTCAATACTGATGCCATCAATTTCTGTTACATCTGGTTGGTTCCTTGCTGACTACTATTGTTTTAGTTTTCTGAGATTAGATTATATTAAATTCTTTTGCTCTTGTGTTAAATCTGTGGACCAGTCTTTGCAGACTATCTTCATCTTGGGCTATCAATATTGCGTCGTATGCGTAACAAATTATTTTGATTTCTTTGTTTCCCATTCTGTATCCTCTTCCTTTGTTAACGATTTTGATGATTTCATCCATGATCAAATTAAAGAGCATGGGGCTCAATGAATCCCCTTGTCTTATTCCGCTGCCTATTTCTATAGGTTCTGTAAGTTGTCCATCTATTCTGACTTCCATTTTGTTGTTTTGGTAGATGTTATCGATAGGTTTTATAATATTTATGGGAACTTCTCTATTATACAGAAGATAGATTACATCTTTGAGTCTTACCCTGTCAAACGCTTTCTTTAGATGAATCAGACACAGAAATGCTGGTCTATTATTTCCTTTATAACGAATATTGCATCTGTATACGATCTTCCACTACGAAAACCCTGTTGTTCATCTGCTAAACTTATCCTCTGATTTATTAGAACTTGTAAAATATTAGTTGTAAGTTTTAGCGTAGTATTTAACAAGTTTAACACCTCTGTAGTTTTCTGGCTGTTTTTATCTCCTTTTTGAATAGTAGAATTAGTTCGCTCGTTCTCCATTCTTCCGGTATTTTATTGTGTTTTATAATTTTATTAATTAATGTTGTTAATGGTTCCGTCACTTCTGCTCCACAATATTTCAGTAACTCGTTTGGTATCCCGTCTTTACCTGCTGCTTTCCTGTTCTTAAGGTTTTCAAGTATTTTCCGAACTTCCTGTACATTTATATTAAGTTCTTCATTTGTGGTAATTTCTGGTGTTTCCAGTTCTAGCGTCGTTTGTTCTTCCTCTGCATATAGCTTTTTTAGGTAGTTAATCCACGTATCCTTTTGTATGTGTTTTGGTTCTATAAGTTCCTTTACCTTCGTTCTTTGACCTCTTATAAAGCGCCATAATTCCTTTCGCAGACCGTAAAAATCATGTTCCATTTCTTTCGAAAAGCGTTCCCATTGATCACTTTTTATTTTTCTTACAAGTGCATGTGTTTCGTTTCTAATTGTCTTGTAATTATGGTATGCCTCTTGTGTTTTGGTTGACATGTATTTCAGGTAAGCTTTTTTCTTTTCTTTACATTTTTCCTTTACTTCTCTACAAAACTATGGAGTTCTTTACCTTGAAAACGATTTATTTTTATTTATATTTCTTTCATCAAGAACTTCAATGGCCGAGGCTAAGATATTAGACTTAATTTTTACCCAGCTTTCTTCAACTCTACCACTTTCTGTGATATATTTATTTATGACAGTCAACCTATTAAAACCTGTAGATAAATAAATCAGTGGAAAGTTAAAAAAAAATTATAAGCCTTAAGATAAAAAAACTGTTTACACAATCAAACTTGCGTATAAAACTATTGCCACTTTTATTTTTGTAATCGGATTTCCCGTTTAATATTTAAAAAAAACATCAAACTATTTATTAGCAAACAAAAATATTTTGGATAATTTATTTACCTTGGACTGTTTGATCCACTATACTCATCAAACTATCCCTAAACTGAGTGGTTGTTTGTTTAATTTCCCCTATAAAATTTAACTTATCTGGTACTTGTTTTAGAGTAGCATCTATACACTCGTTCAAGCTGGGATCCAAGGAAGTCAATACATCAGTATAAATATCTATTAAATTTTGTAACGCCGAAACTCCAGTGAAAACTTGGTTAAACCATCTATACTGGGTGTGCCAATTGGACAGTAAATTATTATAAAAGTTGTGAATCCACTGAATTGTGGACTCGTCTTGCTCGATTTCTAATTGGTTGCGCCATTTTTTTAGAAGTACGTCTTTTTGGCATTTTTGATAGTATTTCAACAGTTGGGGAAGTCGATCCATTGAGACAAATATTTGAATGTACATCTGGGCTTGTTCTAGAAATAATTAATCGTTATTTAACATTATTAATTACTAATATAACATAACATTATTAATAACTAATCACATACACACACAAACACACACACACACACAAATATATATACTACGGGTAGCGGGTAGGAACTCCTTTGGATTCTCTTGAATTCTATTGGATAGTCCTATCAGGGAAAGTGAATCAATATCTGCCTTCCGCAGATTCCAGGAGCTTATTGACCAGGGAAGCTAGCACCTGTTAAGGGTCCCTTGTCCAGGGTCACGGATGAAGTCCAGAAAGGCATCCAAGGCATCGAAGAATATTTTGCGTACGGGGAAGATGGCGGAGTTGGCAACCCCTGATTTTAGGGATAGTATAAGATCACAAACCTAGAAGCGTCTGACCCAGAGCAGGAGGCTTCGAACAGCGTCGGTACTCACAATGAGCGGCTGAATTAAAATACCTCCCAACAAAATGTCAGATTTTAAAACAAAAACGGATGTACCCCAGGTGAGTATAGCGAGAAATCGAAAGCTTCACACTGATTTATTAGTCTGTACCAATGGAAATCGAGATGTCAAAAGTAAAGTGGGACATCATTGGAGTAAGACGACATGGAGAAAACCTGACAACACTAAAATCAGGGCATATATTTTACAGTATAGTTAGTGAAACCGAATCAATCGGGGGAGTCGGTTTCTTTATACACAAAAGACTTGCAGATAACATAGTAATTACAAGAAGCATATCCACAAGAGTAGCCTATTTAATCGTAAAGCTAAACCGAAGGTATAAAATAAAGATTATTCAAGTATATGCTCCAACAACGGACCATCCTGATGAGCAGATTGAAGCGGTCTAAAGCAGGATGAACAGGAAACAGCACTAGGTAAATTTGGATCCAAAGGCAGATACGAGCGTGGACAAACATTACTAGAATTTCTATTACAACAAAATCTATACCAGATGAATAGTTTCTTCTCTAATAAAGACCACAAAAGATGGATGTGGAAAAGTCCAGATGGCAAGATCAGAAACGATATAAGACTACATAATCAGTGACAAAAAACATATATTCAACGATGTCACACTCCTTAATAGCTTTACCACAGGCAGCGATCGTAGAATGGTAAGAGCCAAACTAAAATTAGACTTAATAACAGAAATATCCAAAATGATTAGGAAGAAAGCCAACCCGATATGAATACCAAGACAATATCAATAAAATCCTACAACAAAATGAATGCATAAATAATGTAAATACCCTAAACGAAAATATCGTAGAAACTATTAGAGAGGCTCAAGTAAAATGCTCTAAAAGACGCCCAGATGAAAAATAACCATTGAAACAAAGCAACTAATGTAAACTAGAAGAGAAATCAAAGGAAACGAAAGAAGTGACGAAGAAAAACTATGAAAAATAAATAAAGAAGTATCAAAAGCTATACGGAAAGATTTAAGAAAATTTAAGAATGAAAAGGTCCACCGAACTATAGAAGAAAATAAAAGTCTGAAAGTCCTGAGAAGACGGCTAAACAATGGAAAATGTGAAATAAACAAACTAAAGAACAAAGAAGGAGTCCCCATATCAAATAGGGAAGAACTACTACACATAGTTGAAGACTTCTATCAAGGACTCTACACAAGACAAAGAGAAGACCAAACGAACTTGGAAGCCGCCGCATCACGCAAAATCATCAACCAGGGTTCAGAGCTCATGCCAGAGATCACACTAAGCGAAATCCAAGACGCAATGAAATAGATAAAAAACAACAAAGCACCAGGAGAAGGAGTCATAATAGAACCTATAAAGATGGGCGGACGTGCCCTTCTTAACCAAATAAAAATTCTGTGTAACTTTTGTCTAACACATTGTTGCATATAGGAAACATGGAACAATGCAGCAACAATTTTACTAAACAAGAAAGGAGACCAGGCGCACCTAGAAAACTATAGACCAATCAGCTTATTGAACCACATCTATAAAATGTTTACCCGAATAATTACGACAAGACTAGAAAAAAAATTGGATTTCTACCAGCCCCGAGAACAAGCCAGCTTCTGCACAAAATTCGGAACAAACGATCACCTACAAACAGTAAAAACCCGAATAGAAAAATCGATAGAATATAACAGATCACTGGTACTTATCTTCGTAGACTTTCACAAAGCCTTCGATGCCGTGGAATTAGACAGCTTTGTAAGCTACCGGCTTACAAAGTTAGTACAAACATTGTACCAAAATGCCACAATGCGTGTAAAACTACTTGATACCACCAGAGAAATTCATATAAAGCGAGGTGTGAGACAGAGCGACACTCTCTCACCTAAATTATTTACAACGGTCCTCAAACACGCCTTTAAAATGCTAAAGTGGGAAAATAGAGGAATAAAAATAAACGGGAACATGTTCAATCGTCTGAGCTTTGCCGACGATATAGTACTTATTACCGAAGATCTGCGTGAAGCACAACAAATGCTACAAGAATTAGAAAACGTGTCTTCAACAATAGGTCTAAAAATAAACATCAGTAAAACCAAATTTATGACAAATTTGGTTCCCAGCGAACACCTACCCATCCAAAATCAAGTGGTAGAATTGACAGAAAAGTACATATATCTCGGTCATGAAATCAGAATAAGCAAGGATAATCAGACCTGTGAATTTCAACGACGAATAACACTTGCTTGGGCGGCGTATGTTTCACTAAGAGACATTTTTAAGAGCAACATCCCGATAACTATGAAACGGAAGACATTTGACCAATGCGTTCTTCGTATTATGACATACGGAGCAGAAACTCCCACTC
The DNA here is from genome assembly GCF_040954645.1 of Diabrotica undecimpunctata. Classification (NCBI taxonomy): domain Eukaryota; kingdom Metazoa; phylum Arthropoda; class Insecta; order Coleoptera; family Chrysomelidae; genus Diabrotica; species Diabrotica undecimpunctata. The sequence continues at coordinate 140,669,332 of NC_092803.1, forward strand.
TCACAAAAACAACAGCACTATGGAGCTGAAATGGAATTGGGCAGGTCACATAGCGAGAGACTCAAGATGGACCAGAAAACTAATTGAATGGCGCTCAAGAAAAGACAAACGCAGCAGAGGACGACCACCAGCACGCTGGATGGACGACATTAAACGAATTTCCAAGAAATGGCAACAAGACGCACAGAACCGTGAAGAGTGGCGAAAAATGGGAGAGACCTATGTCCAGCAGTGGACAGAAGAGGTTGCATGATATATATATATATATATATATATATATATATATATATATATACTATAAAAGCCAAATATATATGGTGCAAGAGCACAATTCACCAAACGTTATAAGTACAATATTCAGCGCCATCCACTTTAACATTCTATATAAAAGAACTACAGAAAGTGTGCTTCTGGAAGATAGAGGTATTTTCAAATTCTAGGAAATTATTAGTATATCTTTACTTATTCTACATTTTGTAAATCTATTAGTCCAAACAAAAAATGAGTAGTACTGTATTATAAAACTTAATTAAGCATTAATTATATAATGAAAAGTTTAAATAAACTTACCCGTGTTATGTGTATTAAATGCTTGTACTATAGAGGGACTTGCTATGGCTTCAAGTCTATTTTTTAATCCTTCCAGCTGAAGTTTCCTATTTTCATAATCAGCCACGTTGACGAGAAGTTTAAGTGAATTTTGCATTCCCAAAATCTTATTTGAGATATTTTCAACATTCTTTGAATCAAAAACTTCTTCTAGATCATTTACTAAAAACAAAATTTCCACAATTAACAAGATTTGTTGAGAAAAGCATGGGGAAGGGTTATATATTTTAGAGACAAGTACGATTGTTAGAATTTCTTCATTCTATTTTACTTATAATTAACGGTGGGATATAGTACGTTTTGTGTTCTCACGTATATCGCAGGTAACTCGTTTTTAGTAATATTGATCATCTTACAAGTTTTAGTCTTAGCTGCAAAACAACATGTTTTGGATAACGGTTTGCCTCAGGGCTCAGTCTTAAGCACTACCTTATTTTTACTTAGCATGAATGACTTTTATATTATTTTTTTTTATATTTTTATATATTTTTTTTCATATATAGAACCACCATTCAGGTACTCGATATATGCTGATGATATTATATTATTCTGCCAAGGGAGAGTCATAGCTACCACCGGCTCTTTGCTACACAATGCAATAAACAAAATAGACATCTGGTTTACACATGCTGGATTTGTGTGTTCAGCTTCTAAATCCAAAGTAATTCACTTTACCAAAAAACATAGACCTAATCTACCTTCTATAAGTCTAAACGTGCTTTGTTTACAAACAGTTAACTATTTGACACTTCTTGGTATAACCTTTGATAAAAAGCTGATCTGGAGAGAGCATATTTAGAAACTTAAAGGAAACTGTGCCCAAAGAATCAATTTACTTAAATCTCTTGCTGGCTACTCTTGGGGAGCTGATGAAGAATCTTTCCTTAAAATATATAGAGCGTTAATTCGCTCTAAGCTAGACTATGGCAGTATTATTTATATGGCATCTAGTAGCTTCTTACTAAAGTCTCTAAACACGATTCAAAATACATCCCTACGACTATGTCTTGTTGCTTTCAAATCAAGCCCCGCTGAAAGTATTTGTGTTGAATCTTCAAAGCCACCACTCCATCTAAGAAGGCAGCAACTTCTACTTGCATACTTTGTAAGAATATCAGCAAACCAAATTTTTATTGTTCAACTTCTCCACACAAAAAAAATTGTTCATATAAAATGCTTGTATATAAAATATTTATAATGTTGTAAACTGTAAATGACCATAATCTGTCGAGACATGTTAATGTTAAATAAATAAATAAATATATATATATATATATATATATATATATATATATATATATATATATATATATATATATATATATATATATATGTATATATCCTGTTCAGGCTCAAGTTTGATGTTAATCGGGCAGCCCAAATATATGTAACAATGAAGCATTTTTCCATGTTTCACTAGAGACAATGGAATATTTTTATTTTTAAAATAAAAATGAAATAAAAGATAGAGACTCTATTGCTACTGGCAAAACACATAGTAGTATATTGCTGTGAAAAACTGCTTTCTCTCATCACAAATTAACATTCCTGATGTTGGGATTTATTGTGAACAACTATTTGTAATTATACAGAAAAAATGTCGCTTTAGAATATATCTGTAACATGTTTCGTGACAATATTATATACTGTGTTAGTGATTATAATCTATCTGACATTTCCTGGACCAACGAGATCAATGATTTTGTCACTGTTGGGGGATGACCATCAGCAGACTTTATTGTTGAGTACATACTTTTCTCTTTATAATTGCTATCAGTTAAACAGAATTCTGAATATTTATAATAAAATGTTGGATGTAGCATTCAGTAACTGTTTATATTATAGTGTAGAGGTTGCAGAAGATGTTCTGGTTCAGGAATTTGTGACATTCTGACATGCTTACAGTGTCTTAATACCAATAAAGGTCCTGGTCCAGATATATAATCTGGACCTAAGTTAGGTCCCCAGATAGGATACCTAACTTGTTTTTAAGGAATTGTGCATTCTGTTTACCTCTGTGGCTTATTTTTAATAAAACTCTGACCAAGGGTCTCTTTCCATCACAGTTTAAGAGAGCCTTTATTAAGCCCATACACAAATCTGTACATAAATCATTAATTTCTAATTACAATTTTTTTGCATATAATCTGAAAAATCAGCTACATACCGTCAGTATGGTTCTGTCTGGTTGTTCAATTTCTACTAATCTACTAGTTTACACTGATTACATTATAAATGCATTGGAAAACAGTTCTCAGGTGGATTCCATTTATACTGACTTGTCATAAGTCTTTTTAACAGGGTAAATCATTGCTGTTTATTGCATAAACTGGAATTTTTCTTTGTGCTTGGTGAACTACTTTACTGATTAAAAAGTTATATGCAATACCAATATTTATGTGTCAAACTGAAGGGCTTTACTTCAACTGAATGCTTTTCAAGCTCTGGAGTGCCCCAAGGTTCCCATTTAGAACCTTGACTCTTTGCAGTTTTTTTTTGATGATGCTATCAAGTCCTCTTGACTGTTTGTGAAGTCTAGCATATGCAAATGACATAAAATTATTTTATGTTATTTAAAACTGTTCTGATTATATTGGGTTGCAGAAATCATTAGACAGCTTTGTGAACTTGTGTGTTATTAACAAATTAATTATTAATTATGAAAAATATTAGGTGATCCAGTTTTATTGATCCCTTAAGCCTCTGGTTTTTAATTACAATTTACAGGATGTTTTGATTAAGAGGGTCAATAATGTTACAGATCCAGATGTGGTTTTTCAGAGAAATCTGCATATAGATTTTATGGCTACGGAACAGCTTGGTTTTATTGAGAGGCATACCAGAGATTTTCGTAGGATTGCATTCCCATCAATTCTGTACTTTTCTCTTGTCTGCTACCAACTAGAAAATTGCGTGAACTGCTTGAAAATTCAACTGGGAGCTGGTTTCCCTTTACTCAAGCATGTATTTAAAAGTTAAAGAAATTTCAAAGAAATTTCTGATTAATGCTATTTGAATCTACATAGACAATATTTTTATTCTGGTATGATGAATTTCTTGAATCTAGATTCTGTTTTTACAAAACTAGTTGACTTTGATTTGATATTTATTTTTAAGCTTGCAATGAATTGCTTCAGCTAATTTATTTTCTTATTCCTTCCCATTTATTGTGCCAGAATTCACTTTTTATGTATGCTAATCAGCTACCTCATGAGACAGTATCAATAGATTTAGGTACTATTTGAATTTGAAGCACTGAAATATTAAAATGTAAAATGATACTTTGTATAAATAAATTTGTACCTACTTATTTACTGTATTCATGTATATTTTATTTCTATCTGTAATTTAATATATTGTATATATCTAAGCTCTCTACAAGATCACTATCAGTCTATTAGACGGAATGGTGTAATATCAAAGGAATTTTCATATAAGCTTGGTGTTACACAAGGATTCCATTATGGTCCTCTTGTGTTTAGAGTTTTTGTAAATGATATTGAAAAGTATGTACAACCCTTGATTTCTACTTTATGAAGATAATGTAAAGATATATACTTCTTCTCTTCTTCAAGTGCCATCTCCGCGGCGGAGGTCGGCAATCATCATAGCTATTCGGACTTTTGAGACGGCTGCTCTGAAAAGTTCATTTGATGTACATCCGTACCACTCTCTCAGGTTGTGCAGCCATGACATTCTACGCCTCCCTATGCTTCTCTTTCCTTGGATCTTTCCCTGCATAATCAGTTGGAGCAAGGTGTATTTCTCTCCACGTGTAATATGTCCGAGATATTCTAATTTTCTTGTTTTTATTGAATTTAAAATTTCCATTTCTTTGTTCATCCTTCCCAGAACCTCTTTGTTTGTGACGTGTTCTGTCCATGATATTTTCAGAATTCTTCTGTACACCCACAGCTCAAATGATTCCAGTTTTTTCATTGATGTCGCATTCAAGGTCCAAGATTCCATTCCATAAAATAAAGTCGAAAAAACATAGCACCTCGCCTACCTAACTCTTAGTTCCAGTTTTAAATCCCTGGTACATAGAACTCTTCTCATTTTGTTGAAATTTGCTCTAGCCTTTTCTATTCTTATTTTTATCTCCTGATTGTAATCATTTGTGGAGTTAATCATTGTTCCCAGGTATGCATATTTGTCCACTTGTTCGACGTTGGTTTCGTTTATTAGAAGATTCTCGTTATTTCTTTGAGTTTTCGATATTCTCATAAATTTCGTCTTCTTGACATTCATTGTTAGACCATACTCTTTTTCATACTCTGCTATTCTGGTCACCAGTCTCTGAAGATCTTCAATGTTTTCGGCTAAGATCACAGTGGCGTCCGCATATCTAATGTTGTTAATGGGAACTCCATTTACCTTTATTCCAGCTGTTTCACCCTCAAGAGCTTTTTTCAGGACCTCTTCGGAATAGGCATTGAAAAGAATTGGCGACAATATGCATCCCTGTCTTACTCCACATCTAATTTCAATTTCTTCTGACAGCTGTTTGTTAACACATACTTTTGTTCGCTTGTTTATAGTATAAATTTGATATGATCCTGAGGTCGGTCCATATATACTTAGATAGATAAATAACAAAACTGATACCTTCCAAAATTATGTTAATGCAATAAAAACAGCCTGTAAAAACTCAATTATGTTAGGTGCTACAGTAGATAATTATCATTTAGATCCTTACCACTGTTATACACTATTACATTCCATAGTTAAATATGGGTTATGTCATCATATTACACTGTATACTCTTTACAATACTTCTACAATATTTACTGTACGATCCCTTTAAACATTTACTTTGCAAATTTTATTTTTATATTTTTATAATGGCGCATAAAATCATTACTTTCAATTTTACAAAACATTTTAGCAAACTATCCTTAGATCCATGGAAACCAAATTGTTTATAAAAAGTCTGCCTAACAGAATTTGCTTCACAAACTCTGATAATTATTCTACTTCATTGACTACAGTTTGGTGATAGAAATAGGAGCTGTGGATATCTCAGAGCACAACAACACACTATGAATATTGTTGATATTATTATGTAATTACATATAATTTTTACCCAAAGAAATAAAAGAAATAGATAATTTAATAAAAACGAAAAAAAAAAGCACAAAGCAATATAGAAGTTAATAAAAAGTGGTAATTTAAAACATTTCTTCTTCAGAAGTCTTCTTCTTCATTTAGTTTGAATTCATTCCATACATCTTCATCCTGATATTGCTCATCACCATTACTATTTATATTGTTACAAAAAATCTTATGGCAAAGGTTTTTTTTATAAAAAGCAGTGAAACATAATTTGAATTCTTACAAAATTATTGAATATATATGTAATACATGCTCTTACATAATAAAAGGTAAAATAATTATTGAGAAACAAAATAAAAAAATAGACATAGAGACCTTGGATTTTTAGTTGGTTTAAATAGTAAGATAATAGCTACTTACCCAAAATCGTCCAATTGTCACTTTCATGCAATCCTTGCTTAGCCAGTGTTAATTTATTCTGCATAGAATCTAGTTTTTCTATTGTATGGATCGACTGACCAGTATCATGCTCAATCTTTTCAACTTCTGCCCTAACTGTCGCCATTTTTTGTTTTAATAATAAAGCTTCTTGTTGTAAACTTTTCGCATCCCTCATAATCTTCGGCAAAGATGCTAAAACTTGCTGACTAGTGTCTTCTAAAGCACTGTTCACTTGCTGGACATACAGTTGGAGTTTCATTACTAAGGACATTGTATAATTGCTCTAAAAGGTTATATGTGCTTTTAATTAAAATATTTATTTTAAATATAAAGAATTTTGTCTGACCTCTTTTGCATTATCCCCTTGTTTAAGGATATCATTAATCCATTCTTTAGTATCAAAATCATCATTTGAAAATGCACTAATGTCCTAAAATTTTTAATTATTAAATATTTTATAAAATGAGAGTGTAGTATACTTACCATTATAAATTTAATAAAACCTCTAAATGTGTTTTAATAATTAATAAACTTAAATTAATAATAATTTATTTTAATGTTTGAGGTTATGTTTATTTTGACAAGTTGTGTTGGCAAACAGAACATCGATTAATTCGATTAATCATTCGATGTTACTGGAAATCCTTCGCAGATTTTAGTTTGCCAAAGCATATTCATGCGTCATCATTCTTTGATATTACATCAAAGGCATAATTTATATTAGAGAAAATAAGTAGGTTCATTTAAAAAACTAAGCTGAAAAAACAAAGTCGGAATCTAAAGTGAAAATAGAGAATTTGAAGGAGGAATCGATAAAATTACTATAACAAAAAGACGAAAAAATAAAATTAGCATGAAACTTGAAACATTCAAAGCTGTGAAAATCGCAGATTCGATTCGTACAGTAAATATAAAAAAATAATAAGAAAAGAAATGCACAAATTAGTAAAAATAAAGACATTCAAAATGAGTCGAACAAAAACAAATATAAAGGGATCATAAAACAACAGAAAACTGAAATAAAGAATTTGTGAAAGACAGAATAAGTTCACCAAATTCTTTTGTTCGGCGCTCTCAACTAAGATTATGGTGTGTTCGGCCTAATGGATGTTATTCAGGACGATTCCGTTAATTTTCTTTATCCACTGTTTAGCAGTGATGTTCTGAGTACAAATTAGAAGACAGCACACATTCCCTTCCTAACTCCTATTACAATATACTTTGAATTTTCTTAATGCTCCACTTGGTATTTCAATTAATTTATTGTGATGTGTACGGTAGACTGAGTGGATATATTTTCATCCCCGACACGGCGATTCTCAATAGTTAATAGGGATTGTCCTATGACTAACTATGTCGTTAATTGTTGATTTGTTGATTGACCATGACACGTACTCACGGGGGTATGTCCGTACAACCATACGGCGTACAACCATAAAATACACATGCCCATTTACATAATTCAATCAGCAAATCAGCAGACAGCTGAACAACAACTAGCCCATCATATGGTGATATTTCTGCTGTGACTATTTCGCTCCCCAATCTCAGGAGTCATCGTAGTTTCCAGTGGATATATGGCACAGGTTGATAATCTGTTGTCTAACCGAAAATCTTGGAAAGTGAAATTAAGTTATTGATAGAATTTTCTCCCAATTTGTGAAATAGAATAGACAAGCGAAATAAAGATATGGGCCAGAAGAGGACTCAGATATGAGTGACTCATGTAGAGAAAATGAACAGTTGAAGAACATCCGTGATTGTACATCAAATTGTATTTGCAGATGCATTAGTTCTTGTAATGTGTTCAAACTAGTCTAATTTCTATGTTTTTTTTTTATTGTGATAAGTACTTAACCTTACCGCTTGGTCCCCTTCATTGACTTTTTGTCTATCTCTCTTTCTTCCTTTTCCGTGTTCGTTATGGTTGCTCCTAAATATTCTAATTCTGTCATTTTCCAAAACTATAGACGCCTTTCATATTGATATATTTGTTATCATTTCTGGAAAAGTTTTTCTCGATATTTTTTCATGTTTGACAGTATCGCCAAATCATCCATTGCTATTGAATATGGTCCTACTTGTGCTCACATTTGATCTAACGAATTATTCTAATATTTGAATCATCAATTTGTATAATAATTAGAAATAAATAAACCGTATCGTTTCAAGAACAAAATATGATTGAAATGTCAGTTGGTAGTTCAAATTTCTTTCCTAGGCGGCGATAGGAGTTATCGTACTGGACAAACAGTGTGAGTTGTCGTCTTAGCCTTTTATATAGATAGATACTACTCCATGTATCTCAAGGATCTGTCAATAGTTGCTGAATTTTGTTGGTTGCTGAATTAATTAAGGAAACTAATGACACGTGCTGTATTTGTGTGGCATCTAGTAATGTATAAACTTAAAAATAAATTAATTTAGTTCTATTCTAGTTTAGTCATATATGTATAGATGTCACTACTAAAATTTATGACGTAAATATTCTGTAAAGTAAAGTTAGAATCTAATTAATTTAAAATACAACGTTAATACAGTATTTGTTTATAAATAATTTTTGAAACTTTTTACACTTATAGAATGTTTTTAATTACATTACAATTGAAGACCTTGGCGTGAAAAGGATGCAAGCCACAAAATCTAAAAAATTTGTACTTATTTTCAGTGCAAATCGTTCAAAATAAACGGTACAAGCCACATACAACCTAGTTTCACTATTTTCCAATAGATGGCAATGGTGCGGCAAAATAACCTTTTCACAGTACCGCTAGACGGACAGACGGTAAATACTTTCATAACAACGTTACAAGCCACCATCATGAGTGAAACACGTGCTGGGTGTTCTCGCGATTTTTATGAGTTTTCTAGTGATTTAAGCGATAAAAATCAGTGTGAGTTTAACTCAGATGATAGTGGACAAGGACTATAAGTACTGAGAGTGATAATGGAAACAGTTCATCATCCTCTGAGGAAAAACAGGTAAGTTTGTTGAGTTATGTGGCATGCCCCTTTTTCTAAAAATTTAGGCGATAAAATTTTGCAAGTCATGTTACTTATTTTGTGACATGTACCATTTTCCCGAAATTTTATTAAATCGGTTGTTGTCTTTTGGGGTATGGGAATTATTTGCGGTCTGTTAAAAAATTAAATTTGGTTGATAAATGAAAATTTTCACTTCTGACATGTGACATTTTTAAAGATCCTCTTAACCGTTTGTTATTATTTACAGGAACCCAATAAAAATTGCCGCGCTGATTTTCCAACCCCTGAGAAAAAAGTCAAGAGTAGGTGGCGACAGAAAAATATGGATACATATGCATTAAGAAAAGCACGTCGGAATCTTGGTTTATCATATACAAGTAAAACGGGAAAAGATGTTGCAGCTAGAGTTTTGGGCCCACCTTGCGGATGCAAGAAAAACTGTAGGATATTGCTGCAAGGCACGGAAAACAAAATTTTTGACGAATTTTGGAATATTGGAGACTAAAACAAACAGAATGCTTATTTATACCATAACATTAAGCAGCTCCAAAAAAAGGTCATATCCAAAAAAAACCAAGAAAAATATTTCTTCTCGGAATTCCACTTTCAACTATTTTGTAAAGGTAAATGGATTCGATGTGAAAATATACAAAAAAGAATTTATTTTCATCCATGGCCTTACTTCTCAAAAGCGATTACAGTAGACCTAAATCAGATCAACGAGGAAAATACTTGAACCGTCATAATAAAATATCCGAGGAAGCTTGCCAGTAGCTCGGGACCACATTAATAGCATACCTAAGTACAAAAGCCACTATAGCAGAAATAAAAATCCGAACAAAGTATACATTGACCATGATCTCAATATATCTTCTTTATATTACGACTATTATAAGACATGGTGTGCCGAAAAAAATATAATACCCGTAAGTCAAGATAAATACAGAAGGATATTTTGTTTAGAATTTAATATTGGATTTAAACTATTTAGGAGTGACACCTGCAAAATATGCGATGAAATTGATGTGAAGGTTAAAAACTCTATAGAAGATGAAGATTCTGTGAAGCAGTTAAATATAGAAAAGGAGTTACATTTAAGGCGAACTGAAGCAATGAAAAACACTTTAAAGGATGAAATAAAATTGGCTGCTTCAAAAGATACATACATATTGTCATTTGACCTTTAGCAAGCACTACCTGTGCCCTCATTAACAACTGGTCCAGCTTTTTACCTTGGGAAGGCGTGGGTGTATAATCTTCGTATACATGATTGCGTAAATGAAAAGGGCTATATGTATATGTGGTCTGAAAATACTGGTAAAAGAGGCAGCGATGAAATTGCTAGTATTCTCGTTAAACATTTTAAAGAGCGTGAACGCCTTCCTAAAAACCTCATCGTTTATACCGATAATTGTGGAGGCCAAAACAAAAACTGGGTTTTGGTTAGCTTGTGGAAGCAATTGGTAATGGAGGGTATTTTTGATTCTGTAGAGCATAGATTCTTAGCAGTTGGGCATACTCGTCTACCGTCCGACCGAGACTTTGCTATGATCGAGAAATATAAAAAGAAAATGAAGGTAGTATATAAACCAGCAGATTGGTTTGATGCAGGAAGGAAATGTAAAAGAACCAATCCTTTTGAAGTAACAATAATGAAAAGAGAAAACTTCCTTTCATTTAAAGTTTTGGAAGAAACTATAACCAAAAAAAAGTTAACAGATAAAAAAGAAAATGTTTTCTTCTCCAAAATTTGTGTTTTTAGATTTGACAATGAACTCCCAAATATAATGAAAATAAAACACTTCCTAAATGAAATTTTTAAGAATGTAAATGTTGGAAAAAGGGGTATCAGAAATCAATGTTTGGCAGACTGTCTTCAGCAAAAGTATGCAGAACCAATAAAACTAAACCCTCAAAAACTTCAAAACTTATCGCTTTTGCTACCATACATACCCGAAGTTCACCACCAATTTTATTTGGAAATTGGTGCAAAAAATTTAGTTATTCAAGAGGCTAAGCAACAAACAATGGCAATAGAAGATATAGGTGAAGAATACCTGTCAAGTGAAAACTAAGTTCAGATTTTTTTTATGTAAAAGGATACAAGCCATTTTCTCAACAATTAAATCTTAAAAAACAAAATTGATGCTTTTTTTCAATTTCTTTTTATTGGTAAGATACTCAATGACCAGTTTTATCTTTTGTACCTGAAATCAAATAAATTGCACTTAAAATTGGATTTTGCGGATTTAAAATGATTTTCAAACATTAATTTTCACTAAAGTAATTGTATGTGGCATACATCCTTTTCACGCCAAGGTTTTCAATTAGAGAATGTCAGTTCCTAGCAACTATGCAATTAGTAATACACTAACGAGAATGGCGACATCTAGTTAATGTTGCTCACATTTTAAAAAATTAAACTAGCGCTCTCGCCAAATCTTAGACTGTCAAAAATGTTCTCCCAAAATTTTAACTCATTTTTGTGAATAAATTATTAATATTTATCCTAAAATTCGAAACTCGAATTTCTAACTTTTAAACGGTTTAGAAACGATTTCTACCTTTAATATAAATATGTTTTATTGTGTAATTTATTCACTGAGCTTAGAAACATTATATCTAATATATATAACTATATCTAATGCTGCGACCAGTTAGTACAGCTTCAACTGCTCTTCTCATGGTTTCTTCCGAGAATGTTCCATGATTCGTCTTTATCGGTGGATTTCTGTGCATTTTGAAAAGTTTCTTTTAGGTATACTAGAAATTTTAGAAAAAAATACAAAATGTAATTTTTTATAACATCTGGGTAACAGTGAGACATGTCTCAATGTACCCCGTCTCACTGTTACCCATTATCCATAAAACTAAAAAAAATTATTTATAAAACTTAGTTTGCATTGGTAAACTATGGCATCATGTTTACTAATCTACACACAATGTCATAGTAATACTAAAAAAATCCTAATAATTAACATGCTTTTATAAAAAATTCTCAAAGTTCCTGTATTATTTTACTTAGTGCCCACCAAACACATTCAACCACGATAAATGCTAAACTGAAACTGCACGGCCGTCGAACATATTAGAAATCAGTAGCCTTGAATACAACAAGCACGCGCAAGTAATAATATCTACACGTGGCGAAAAGGAGGGAAGATATTTTAAGTGTCTTACTGTTGCCCATGTCTCACTGTTACCCTGTTTCCCCTACTTTGTAGTCCTTAGTTCTTTGTAACTATAAATGAAGGGTCTGTGGAGTTCTGGCGTTTATTCATAAGATTTTTTATACGTACTTTCTCCCCGAGAATAAAGAGAATAACCGAATGGAGCCTCATAGGAAGTAGGAGAAGAGGACGACCCCGAAAATCCTGGAGGAACGAAGTAGACGACGCCATGAGTAAGAGAGGCCTAAACGATGGAGAATGGGACAACAGAGAGAGGTGGAAACGGTTGAGCGAGGGAAGGCAGTGAATACTGTAGAATCCCTGAATATATATATATATATATATATATATATATATATATATATATATATATATATATATATATATATATATATATATATATATATATATATATATATATATATATATATATATATATATATATATACGTTAAATAGTAAACTCTTAAATATTGGGGAAATCTGCAAGAAAGACTCTAATGAGTATCAATTGTTTCGCTGAACGTTTTCGCCAAAGAGAATTAATTTGGCTTTTTCAAGGCTGAAAGAGAATAAATTATAATTAGCTACCATATATTATCTATTAAAACATTATTGATCTTACCGTAACTTAGAATTGTAGAGTTAGACAGCAAAGTTTTTTAATATTCTAACTCTACAATTCTAAGTTACGGTAAGATCAATAATGTTTTAATAGATAATATATGGTAGCTAATTATAATTTATTCTCTTTCAGCCCTGAAGAAGCCAAATTAATTCTCTTTGGCCAAAACGTTTGGCGAAACAATTGATACTCATTAGAGTCTTTCTTGCAGATTTCCCCAATATTTAAGAGTTTACTATATATATATATATATATATATATATATATATATATATATATATATATATATATATATTCTCCCCGCATAAATTTTCTATAGGTACTTATTATTGGCTTCTTTTGATTTTCTTTTAGGCATCCAACTTTCTTAGGTCTATAGAGATCTGCTGAAGTTTAACTATTTTTATGTAGATTTAACTATCTAAATTTTTCCTCCAACCTTTTTATTCTTCACAGTTTTTGCTAACTATTTTTCTTTGGATTCTTTTATATGTTTCTTTATTTGTTAAGTCTGTTGTAATTTTTAGTACCTGGGTGAATTTCTGTCACCCATACTTTCATCTTAGTTGCTTTTGGTAGTAGATATTGATGTAATATAGTCTCATTAATTTATGCAGTACTTCTTTAGGTTTTTATGCTGTTTTTCAGATTTTCACAATTAGGGCGTCTTATTTCTTAATGCTTGTATGTCGGACTTCTTTTAAATAAAGTCACATTGTGCCGACACGGGTATGTGATCTGATTTAATATTAGCTCCAGGATGTTTTCAATGAGAGCATATAATTTCTAAATCCGGTTTGGCGTTACAAGCCATCCATACTTTTGGTATATACCTCAGTCCTAAGCTAGTCTGTAGTATCATACATAATTTTTTGCACAGAAGGTAATTTACTTTCTATAGGAGTGTTGGGTAAGTCCGGTCCGAACCCGGTAATTTATATGGCTTACATGGATTTATTGCTCATTTGATTTTGTCCTGATTCACCACTTTTTTTGCCATACGCCAGTTTTCTCTAGAACCATAAATCATGATAGCCATATTTTGGTAAAATTTAATTTTCGTGGGACTTCTGTTCTTTGATTTGCAATGTTGTCATTCCACTAGGGTATTCCTCACTATCTCCAGATAATTGTTTTCAAACTCTGACATAGCAATCTCTTGAAATTATTAGGCAGCCCTATCTAACGAACATTCTTGTGCTCTGACAGGATACATGGATAGGATAATAGGAGTACGTATAGCAAGCAAAGGGGTTGATTTTACTTGGTAGGTTTCTTCAGCAGTTTCTGAGGTGTTAGAATTACATACCCTCAGAAACAAGGACAGTTCTTAGTTGAATTCCACAGTAACTGGAAAAAAACAAGCTTTCCACACAAGCACAAAAAAGATCTCAGTTCTTTTTTGCATTTCTAGTATTTTTCTAATAACATTAAAGAATTCAAATTAGATGAATGCATATATTGTTGACATCTTTTTTGACATTTTTTCTGTAGATGAACTAAGTATTGTTGTAGTCATTTCTTAAAGTCTTGCTAATTTCGAAGTGATTTATTGCCTCTTAAATCAACATCCAAATGCTTATTTGACCATTGCCCAATAGGATATCAGATTTTTTCCACAATAATTCTTTAAAAAGTTTGAATTCATTTATCAGTAGCTTTAATTTTCAATTTTTCGAATTGAAAAAGTTTGGAACATTTAACAATACCAGTACAATGATGAGATGTAGTGCATACAGCAAATCAGGCATTATTTTTAGGTCCCACATATTACAACAGTGCTTTTTGTAAGTAAAAAAATTATTGTAGTTATCAGAAATATCAATTAGACGGTAATGTAGCGTATACCAGATCAGTTACGGCAAAACATCCACAGAATAAGTAAAATTCTACATTATCATCATCGGTCGTGAATACCGACGACCCTTTACTAAAAATTTCTAGGAATAATTTTTTATACCTACAAACTTATTGCACTTTTAGGTTTAAGATTAGTCTGTAAATATATTTTAATAAGCCATTCTACAAGTAAATGAAAATTGCATATAACTTCTGCTTCTTCTTTTTATATAGACATTACTCTGTCTGTTTTTCAATGTGGCTCCAGTAAGTTGTCGTTTCATCGTTTTCGTGGTCTTCCTACTGATCGTCTTACTATTGGGAAACCGTCTCTTGCCGTCTTTACTACTGTATTTGTTGTCATTCGGCTTATATGATCGTTCCATTCTACTCTTCTATTAATTACCCAGCTCTTTATGTTCTCCACCTTACATCTACGTCGTATATCTGTGCCTCTAGCTCTGCCCCATAATGTCTTACCATCAATTTTTCTAAGTATTTTCATCTCTGCTGTTTCTAACATCCTTTTTGTCCTCTCTGCATCAGGTCTTGTTTCTGCAGCGTATTTATGTTATTATTGGTCTGATGACTGTTTTGTGAATTCTGCCTTTCGTTTCTTTTCCGATATTTTTATTTCTCCATAGTGTTTCATTCAGGCAGCCTGCGGCTCTGTTTGCTCTATTCACTTGATCTTCCACTTCGTTTCGAGCTTTCCGTAGCTAGATAATGTGATGCCTAGATATTTAAACTCCATCACTTGCTGTATTATCTGACCTTCCAGCTCCAATTTACATCTTAGTAAATTCGCTGTTGTAACTTTTGGGGATTTGGGGCATTTTGTCTTTTTTGGGGAAATTAACATGTTAAATTTTCTGGCGGTTTTATTAAATTGGTACAGCATACGTTGTAAATCATCTTCACTTTGAGAGAGTAGTATTGCGTCGTCTGCATGGCAGATTATTTTAAGTTGTTTTCTCCCATTTGGTATCCTTTTTTAGTTATTTTATAGTTTACTTTTTTTTTTATTATTTCATCCATAATCAGGTTGAACAATAGAGGACTCAGTTTTATTGTGTTGTTTTGGTAGATATTTTCTATCGTTTTGATTATTCCTAGAGGTATCTCTCATGCGTGCAGTAAGTGGATAACGTCTTTTAATTTGATCCGGTCAAATGCCTTCTTAAGATCCACGAAACATAGATATGCCGGTTTGTTGTATTCTAATGATTTCTCTTGCACTTGCCTCATTATAAATATAGCGTCAGTGCATGATCTTCCCGACTTAAAACCTTTTGTTCTTCTGCTAGTGTTATAATTTCATTCAGTTTATTTGTTATCAGTTTGGTTATTAATTTTAGTGTTGTGTTCTGTAATTTTCCGGCTCCGATTTGTCTCCCTTTTTGAAGAGAGGTATTAGAATGCTTGATCTCCATTCTTGAGGAATTCTGTTTTCTTCTATTATTTTTTGGATTAGTTTTAATAGTTGTTTGGTCAGATCTGGTCCTCCGTACTTTAGGAGTTCGTTCGGTATTCTGTCCTTTCCTGGTGATTTTCTATTTTTTAATTTCCTTAATGCTTCCTTTACCTCTTCCTCCTCAATATTTATTTCTTCGTTGGTCGTCACCTCTGGTGTTGGTGGTTCATTATCGTCACCTTTAACAAATAGGGATCGAAAGTAGTCTGCCCATGTTTCCTTCTGAATGTATTTCGTTTTTATTAGTTCGTTCATCTCTTTTCTTTGTCCTCTGATCATTCTCCATATTTATTTTTGTGTTCCGTAGAAGTCGTGTTCCATCTGTTTTGGGAAGTTCTGCCAGTGTTCCCTTTCTATTTGTCTAACTAAAGTATTCGTTTCATTTCTGATTCGTTTATAGTGGTTGTATGCGGTTGTATGTATAGTTGTTTTATGTGGTTGTGTTTGTTGTGTTCTGTATTGTAAAAAGGCTTTCTTATTTTCTTCACATTTTGTCTTCACTTCTTCTCTAAATCATGGTGTTTTATTTTTTAATATGTTAGTGTTCGTTACTTTCCCCTCTCCAAGTAATTCTGTTGCTGCATTAATTGTGTTATTTTTGAGTTATTCCCAGCTTTCCTCGATGTTATCGTGTTCTAATATTTCATTCCCAGCGATCTTCTCTGATATTCTTTTCGTGTATAGGTATTCCGTGGATTCCGTATTTAGTGCTTCGACTTTGATTTTTGTTTGTATTGTCGCCGCTCTCTTGGGGGGGAGGGGGAAGGGAAGTATTTCAGGATGATTCTTATTTTACATAATAGTAGGCTATGATCGCTAACTACATTTGCTGAATTGAGGCATCTTACGTCGATTACTTTCGATGGATGTATATCTCGGTTGGTTACAACGTAATCTATCATATATCTTTGTCCACGGGTGATATTAAATGTATATTTGTGTTGGTCTTTGTGGTCAAAAAATGTGTTGTTTATTCTTAGTTTATCATCAGTTCTCCATTTTCGTTTTTGTCATCTTCGTTATGTTTTTGCTTAATTCCGGGTATTACTTGATTGCCTATTCGAGCGTTAAAATCCCCCAATAGTATCATCTTCCCTCTGACTTGATCTACTACTTGTTGTAATTGGTCATAAAACGCTTCCCTTGTTGTTTGAGGCTTGTTATTTTCTGGGCCGTATACTCCAATGATGTTCAGGTCTTCCTTCTCCATTCTTATCTTTGCTGCAAACAACTAGTGTATATAAATCGAACCAAGCATTTTGAATGAATGGTATGATGAATCTTACATTTAAAACATTGTTAAAAAATCACCAGTTAAATTCTTTATAGTTTATTAAGACATGTCGCATATACCATAATCTTTATTTTCTTTAATATATACATTATCGGTATTTGGATTTGAATGCTTCTGATCAGTTTCTTTCATCACTTCCTTCAAGGTGTGTACAACTTTCTGGTATAGAAATGAGTGTCTGGAAAAGAAAAAAGAAAAAAATTAAACCATTTATCTGTGACTATACAAAGATATAGTGGATAGGACTTCTAGGTAGGGGAATCGATAAGAAGGATTTTAACAATGCAGCCGTTGAGAACAAAAACGGGGCATACCAAAGCTAATGTGGATAGATAGCGTAATACAGGATGCTGAGAAGATCGGTGTTAACAAATGAAAAATCCAAGCAAGAGATAGAGCGGAATGGCGCAGAAAGTTTGAAAAGGTCAAAGCCATTGTACATAAGACCACTATAGCTTGCTTTCTCACAAATGCATCGTACGGCACACAAGTTTGGAGAAAAAGATTAGTCTGAATTCAATTTTATTTAGGTCATTAAGAAAGTGACACCAACATCAACATATTGCTAATGAAACAAACAATGTAGTACGTGCTTTATATTTCTGAATGTTACCAAGAAGTAGTATACAAATAATATTAATAAAGTATCGTGATAGCTGTAAAGATCGTTCAGGTTGGACGATTTTCGGTACAAAAACTACGATTTGTCTAGCTGTTACGTAATACATTTGTCTTGTTGACGTGACAACGTCTTAAATTAGTGTCACTCATGAAAACTTTATCTTTTGCCTTTCGCCGGCATAACATAAAAAAAACTGTATCTTTGTCATCGCAGCCAATAGCAATACCGAAAAAGTGACAAGGTTTGTCAAACAAATCAAACTAAATTATTTGTTTATGTTTGTATTTATAAAGTGAAATAGTTTAGATAATTTAATTTATATTCCCTATATATTAGAAATTCCATCAGAGCGATAGTTTACATTTATTTTTGGTTTTACCATTTGTTGTAATTTTTCAAATACTGGAACCTGCAGCCTGGTATATTTAAAAAACTGCTATGTATCCCAGTTTTTTATATTTGTATAATAATTAAAATTATCTCTTGTCTTTCTGTTCTGCTAATGGGCCTCCTTTTGTGTTAACGTTGTCTTTTATTTCGAAGGCTTAGTGCTGCTCGAATACAAAGTATCGTATATAAGTGCCACTGCACCTAACAAAGTCTGAGCATTTTCATTTTCCATTGTGTTAATTTTTAAGCAAAAATTAATAATACCAAATCAAAAATGTAAGGTTAGAAATGATCTTTAACGCCAACGTCAACCGAAAGTTTATAAATGCAGTATAATAAAGCCAGCGCCAAGGTCAACGGCGAACGCCAGCGCCAACGCCAACGTAAAGTTTATAAATCAGCCTTAACACTTTATATGGAAATTCAGGTTCTCTGACGAGTTTATCTTGAAATTACCTACAAAATGTTAATCTTAGAGGAAGATCACCTTGGTGTAAGTCTTGTACTCTTTGATAGTGGTATGGATATAGCAGTTGTTCCCTAAATGTTGTATGAACAACGTTTTTCGACATTCCAATATACATAACTTCCCGACATGAATTTGGACAGCTAAATTACTGTTACACATATCATGGTACTCACGAATCGAAAACATTTTCGCGGTGACACTAAACACGATTGTTCCAAAATATCTGTTTACTAAAGTTGTGACTGTCTACGTTTAGATTTTCGTACTGCACGTAGTTGACAGATTTATTTTTGCATACCAAAATGTTTTTTCGTTTTTGGTCAAACGGTTGAATTTAGAAAAAAATGTTATAAGACTTTTTTGCTCTAAATGGTGCCTTCCACCTATACCTTTAAGGAACGCACTATTTTTGGGGACACCCTGTATATGTTGTACTGTTTTGTCTTTTTGTGGTTGTCCAGATCTCGTATCTGCATACCAGCGTTAATACAGCAACTATTTTATAAAGTTTGTTCTGTGTATCTTATCTTGCTTTGTTTCTTAGGTTTATAACTTTTTGACATTGTTAATTTAATCATATATCATTTTTGATCTTATTCGGCTTGTATTAATAGGAGACATTGTTTCAACGTTGATTACGTTGAATTTGACGATGGATAAATTTGTTATAAAACAAAGTACAAGTTCCAAAACTTGCACAAACAGACCGTCGAGTGATCTGGAGTCGAGTACAAGTTCTAAGAGCGACAATAATAATAGACAGTCGAGTATTGCCCATCCAAAGGCAAGTACGAGTGGTAATTACAAATGGCCGCTCGATGCGCAGTCTACAACTGTTACAAAAAAGAAGAAGGAGTCCTGGACCCGACAATATTCTGAAGATTACTTGCAGTTCCGTTTTATAAAGGGTACTGATGACAAACCATTATGTGTTATTTGTTATGCTGCACTTTCAAATGAGTCCATGAAACCTTTAAAATTGAAGCGGCATTTGGAATTGAAGGACCAGGAGTACAGAAGTAAGCCAATGGATTCTTTTATAAATAAAGCAAAAAGACTCTGTCTTTGAATTTTTCTCAGAACGTATAATCTGAAAACCTCGTGCTGGCTTCTTATTAAATATCAAAATTAACTGCTGAAACCAGTTATCCTCACACAATTGCCGAGAAATTAATAGTTTTGCCGAAGAAACTAACTTAAAGGAGTGTAACTATTTTTCCTTGCAAGTTGATGAAAGTACAGA
Source organism: Diabrotica undecimpunctata (assembly GCF_040954645.1). Taxonomy (NCBI): domain Eukaryota; kingdom Metazoa; phylum Arthropoda; class Insecta; order Coleoptera; family Chrysomelidae; genus Diabrotica; species Diabrotica undecimpunctata. Next base: position 140,689,547 of record NC_092803.1, read on the forward strand.
CATATCAGACAATGCTAATCTAATGTGTTTTGTAAGATACGATTTTGAAAATACTATTCTCGAAGATTTTTTTTTGTAAATCTCTGTCAACAAGAACAACGGCTAAAGAAATGTTTTATCTGATTAATAGCTACATTAATGACAATGGAATTAAATGAAATAAATGTGTGGGACTAAGGAGCGATGGAGCACTCGACTGGGCAATGGCAGGTGCTCGTACTGGACATTTTCCGAGGATCAAAGCCTAGCACCAGAATGTGTTTGTGTGCATTGTAGCATCCACAGAGAGGCTTTAGCTGTCAAAAAAATGCCACTGCTTTTAACCGAATCTTTGCAAGAGTGTGTAAAATTTATAAACTTCACAAAATCTCGCCCACTGAACTCAAGAGTATTTTCTGCTTTGTTCAAATAAATGGGAACATCTTCTTTTACAATGCGTGGTGCGTTGGCTATCAAAAGGGAATGTTTTAAAAAGACTTATTGAATCGAAGGAAGAAATTTCAATATTCTTAGAACAACATCCACCAACGGCTGGAGATGTCAATTGTTTAATCAAGGTAGCCCATCTTTGTGATATTTTTGACTTTTTGAACAAATTAAATATGACATTACAGGGTAGCAATTTAACTGTATTTAAAGTACAAGAGAAGGTGGAAGCTGCAATAAAAAAACTTAATTTGTGGATACGTCGCGCGGAAGCAAGAAATTACAAAGCTAACAGAAATACAAAAAGAGTATAACGTGAATTCATTGCCGAATGAGATTTCAGCGGCTTTCAAGGAACATTTGCTAGGAGTGCTAGGACTGGGGACAAATTTGAAGGAATATTTTCCCTTCATCCACAGCCACACATCATGGATAAGGAATCCATTTACAATGGACGTAGAATCCGAGAAAGGACTTCCGAATTTAGATATTGAGTCAGTAATTAAACTGTTGTGTGATACGGCACTCAAAGACAGATTTGACAAAATACCGCTGATAGATTTTTGGCTGTCTTACCGCCAGAAGTACCCAGTTTTAGCAGAAAAAGCGTTAAAGTTTCTAATTCCTTTTGTTGCGACCTATAAGTGTGAGGCAGGGTTTTCAACACTGGTTTTTCTCAAAAATAAATATAGGAACCGTTTGGAAGTCGAACCGGACCTGAGGATAAAATTAATATATTTTCCTCGAAACGTGAAGTTTTTCGTTAACCAAAAACAACTCCATACTTCTCATTCAAAAAGTATTTGAGTTTTTTTTTTGTTTGAGCTAATGATTCTTTATTAAAATACATAAAACTATAATAAATATTTAAATAAATTTTCTTGTACACACACACCTGGATACGAAAAAAAATTAGTGGGTCACGAAGGATAAGCACAAAGATTTTGAAATATAGACGTATAGACGGCTGTTGGACATTTCTTGAGCTAAATACAGAAACCACATGAGCTGATATTTACTATCCAGAAAGAAAGTTAAAATATTTTAGTCATCTAATGAGAGGAGAGGAGAAGGATATGCCCTACTTCAGCTACAATCGTGTAGGATAAAATACGTGTAGGGTAAATAAAATAGGAAAGAGAGCGAGAGGAAAACGAAGAATCTCATAGTTACGGAACCTCCATACATGGCTTACACAATGGGATGCCACCATCAGAAGAAGTAGTAGAGCATAACATAGTATAATTAACAGTATACTTAAACTTTAACAAGTCAGTATTTGTAATACTTTAATAATATTTTAACTCACTAGAAACTTACTTTGTTAAAGGTTTGCAAATACCAAGATGATCTTGAGGAATCTCGAAATATTCTCCTATACCTGGATGACCTGAATCCGGTTTTACTAACAAAAAATTGAATTTCATGGCAGTTACAACTGTTGCTTTGGTCTCCACGAAGGTTACTATTTTCATGGGTACTGCTTTTACAATTTCTAGGAATTTCTCATGAATCTTCTTCAGTTGTGGTGAATCTAAAAATGTTTATAAGTCGGCAACTCAGATTAAGTGTTATCTTTAACAGTTTATTTATATAATTTAATCCAATTACTTATTATATTAAAAACTGGCAACTAGACTAGAGTAATAAGCAAATAAAAAGCCTTTTCCGTAACACTCTTTGATACAGGTGTCTAACAACTGCTTTTGATAAATTTGGTGATATGTAATAAACAAAATATTGCAAAATATTAAACGTCATTTTTTACTTATAAACAATATACACTCAACGGCACGAAAAACGGATCACTTGCATTTTTAAAATAAAAACTTAAAATTACTTTCACAAATTCATTTGACATAATTGAAACATTTTCTGTAACATATTTAGTTTTACAGATAAACAGTTTTTTTTTGTTAAAAAAATAGCTATTTTGGAATGTGTACTTTTTTCAACTCACCGATTCAATTATACAAAGTGTATACCAATTAATCAGTGGAAAATATTTGTTAGGATTTTGAGAAAAAGTAATTGTAAAAATAAGCATAATTCAAGAAAATTAATTTTTCTTGAATATTGGAATTTCTTGATTCAAGGAAATTTAAAACTATATTACATAAATATTTAAGTAGCTTATTATAGAATAGAAATATGTTTTATTGTCACTGAAAATTGTACTTATGGACTATAATTTTATGGACAAAACTTACAAAAAGTCAAAAAAATAACAATAACAATTAAAAAAAATTACATAAATCGTCAATATTGCAAAATAAAAGATAATAAAATATACAATCATTGCAAAATTTAACTAAATTGCAAATTGCATAATAAAACCTGACGAACTAGTTTACGAATAAGTTTAAGTTGCTGCATGTGATACCCAAATATATATATATATATATATATATATATATATATATATATGTAGGAATATTTCTTAGTATAAGTATTTAGCATAGTTTTATTCATTAGTTACGCCACTGCAAGAAACCACTTAAACAATATGCTTAAGTCAATATAAGGGAGACGCGATTCAGGGGCGAAGGGGACAAGAGATATATAGACGAGATCACACTCTGCATTTTACTATAACGTTAACCTCTTCAAATAATAAAAGAACTTAATTAGACCTACATATATATATATATATATATATATATATATATATATATATATATATATATATATATATATGATACTATAAATCAATATATATATATATATATATATATATATATATATATATATATATATAATACTATAAATCAATATATATATATATATATATATATATATATATATATATATATATATATATATATATATATACCCAAATAAACGTACTGCAATTTCTTAGTTATTCGCTAAGAAACTCTTCCACTGAATAATATGGTCTTTCAGATAGATAGGCTTTTGTCAATTTACGGAACTTAACACGTTGTATGCTAATCACGCCTATCAGCGCCAAGATCGCCTCAGTCATCTGCTGATGACGCACATGTGAGTTTTTAAGATACCTACATATGTTTTGTATTGTCTAGCGTAAATACCCTTGTGTATAAAAATTTACATTTTGGAAGAGTTTGTAGAGGAAGCTATCTGTTAACCTATTTATCAAGCTGTTCTCAAAAACAGTTTCTACCTTTCCTTCTACTTTCAATAGTTCCATAGTTCCCGTTCTTATGGCTAAAGTAATTTAGGTATTCTTGGTTTACTTTTTTTATTAGCCTGTCGTTTATATGAAGCTGTTCCAGAAGTGACGGGTTCACAGGTTTCAATAGTTCCATAGTTCCCGTTCTTATGGCTAAAGTAATTTAGGTATTCTTGGTTTACTTTTTTTATTAGCCTGTCGTTTATATGAAGCTGTTCCAGAAGTGACAGGTTGGTCTTGCCAGACCGGCCATGGCATTTTTATATACATAATACGAAATACTCCGTCTATGTCCTTATTATTTCTTTTTCTCCTTTTAGAATGTTTCGATTATCTTCATTTTATTTATAAATTATTTATATATTATTTCACTTATGTTTCGGTAATTTCTTCTCGGGTGCTATATTAAATCAAATTATTTTCGATTTGCTTCGTAAATTGGGGTTAAAAAATAATATTGTTTTTGGTAAAATTATTATAATTAATCTGGTAATTTCTGGTAAAATTATATTATAATAAAGAAAAGCAGTAGAAATTTTAAGTGAACTAAGCATTGATATGAAGGCTCCTAGTTCTTCTGGGCTTGAGAAATTTTTAAAGCGACAAAATGTTGCTTCAAATTTATATATGACGAAACAGCTGCGGAAAATTACTTAGTGGTATCTGATTGAAAGGAAAAACTGCTCAATTTATTGAAGCGATACTCACCGCGATATTTTAATGCAGATGAGTCGGGATTATTTTTATTTCGACGAAAGCATTATCTAACATAACTTATACCCTAAGAGAAGAAATGATCACTGCAAGTAAGGCTTCCAAAGATGGACCTACAATAATTCTGTTTTGCACCTACACTATAAGAATAAAAAACAATTGGTAAATTGATTTACGAATGTTTGTATTTTGAGAACGATTTCCGAAGTGGAAATTGAAACGTCAATAAACGTACTTTCACCTTTAATTGTAGCTTATTCCCATTTAAATAGTAATTAGTTTAACATGCCACAAGAAAATAGCTTCAGAAATAAAAAGCTTTTTAGGATAACAATTTCAATTTTGCAATAACTCTTCTTGCTCTAAGTGAAACTTCTTGAAATTTTTAAAGCTGAATATTTGTGATGTTGCCCATATTCTCAAGCGAAAAGTCTCTCAAAGATTTTTGTGCATTTTTAGAAAAGTTATTAATAATCTTCAAAAAATAAACCCCTGAAGCTATTTTTGCAATATTTAAACAACAAATTAACAAAAACAACTTTACAAAGCCCCATTTTAAAGAATTTTCTATGCTTTTTCAGTAAAATAGTGTCACTTTTCCATATACACAATTTACCGGTCTTCACATTTAGTATTTAATAATAAATATCGATCTTGCATTGTTTATATATTGTTTATAAGAACAAAATGACATTTAATCTGTTGCATATTTTCATTATTACATTATTGTTATCATCAAATTTATCAACAGCAGTTGTTAGATACCTGTATTAACGAAGGTCATGTGAAAATCTTTAGAACTCTGGTCTAAAACCCTGTTACGTGAAATGTATATCATATATGTTTAATAGAATATTTCTTTAGACTAAATTACTGCAAAAATAAATGTTGTTTGCAATTATGTCAGTCAATTATGTTTATTTATTTTAATTTGCTCGCGTTAAAAGAGCTTTTTAAGATCTACAACTTTTATTTGAACTAATTTTCTCTAACATGTATAAGAAACATTTTATAGGCCAAAAATTATTTTTCCAAGTTTTGTGATCGTTAAAAAAAGAGCAAAATCAGCTGTACGTCTTCACGGAATTGTGATAAGCTACTTTTATTAGAACTCAAGAACATTTTTCTTGAGTTTCCCGTTCTGATTTTCTATTATATTATTATTTTGGAAGAAAAAAATTAGATAATACGCTTTTATATCAAAGATCATAAATTTCGAAAGATTCAGGGCAAGTTAGGGGCAGCATGTTATAATAAGCCTTAAGGTTTTGTTACAACCAACCCCGTATCACACTTTTGTACACTTTATAAATTAACACAGAAAGTTCCGTAAAGCAATAGCGATAAGCAAAATTTTACGAAAGTTAAATTTTACATTACCTGAACAAAATGAAACATGTGCACATACTCACTATTTAGGACTATCGGTAGACGACTGTCTAGACAGTGTTGATGTAAGGCCATAGGAAGATAAGACGGAGTCAGCTGAATAAGCTGAAAACGTTCAAATAATTTATGAAAAAGTCCAAAAACCATTTATTGGATGCAGCCCATCGAAGACAACGCTTGGAATTAACTCGTGTTCATGAAAATTGGGATATGGAAGATTGCAGTAACGTTTTCTTTACAGACGAGTCTAATTTTATGAGATGTTCACCTGATTGTCACCAAAGAGTGTGGAGAAGACCTGGAGAACGCTATGCTTAATGTTACTTCTCCCGTAGACTACAGTTTGTTGGTGCAGGTATAATGATATGGGGCGACATTTCTTTGAAAACATATATATCTTGTTATATCAGGGGGAGTTCCATCAAAATTTTCTCCTAATGTAGGAGATGGAATAACTGTGGCAATAAGGTGGATGTAATAAGAATGGAACGTTACGTAGAAATGGCTAGGTATTTCGTATGGACGATACAAGCAAGATTCAGGGTTACATTTGTATTTTCTTTTCCACAGAAATGCACTAAAATGACTATTTTCTAACGTAATTGACCAAAAGTGCCCATCGGAAATAAAAGATGAAAAGTTAGGAAAATGGTTTTAATTAAATAAATATTATTTACAAAAGATAATTTTATTTTATATTATTTCGATTATATAAACGACAGGTTAATTGTTTTTCTGCGAGAATACAACACGCCATTAGAATCATGGTCATTACAAACTTATCTAAGTACCTCGTACCTATAATGATAACAGGGCTTTGTGGTTGTTTAGTAGTTATTCTGACTTCACAGTTTAATATTCATTGAAAATGGAAATTCAAAAATTAAGCCAAGGGAATATATTGAATATCCGTGTAAAACAAATTATTTTAAATGTATTTAATTATCATCTAAATTTAAAGAGTGGTGAAAATATTAGAAGTTTAATCGATAAAGTAAATGCTATGACGGGAGTAGGTTCCAGTACTACTTCTAAAATATGCAAAGGAGCTGCGGAAGGAGGACTAAAACACGTAAAAAAAGAAAACGTACCAAAAATAGAGTGAACAGCAGAAAGTTCACTTACAACGCAGTAGTTCATATGAGGTTCCGCGTCATCGTGCATAGTTTTTCTTTAAACATTTACCGCCGACATTGAACAAAGTATTTGCACTGCTTAAAAAAGACAAAGATTTAGCAAACATGTAACGCACAACAATGTGGAGATTACTAGATGAAATGAACTTTGTTTTTTGCAAACGAGAAACAAAGTCGGCCATGATGGAACGGTCCGATTTTCTGAAATGAAGGCGCCGTCGACTATTTGGATGAAACTTGGGTGAATCTCGGACATAGTGTTTCCAAAGAATGAAAGGACCTCTCAGTGACTTCAGCTAGAGATGCGTTTGTTAAGGGGTTGTCAACAGGCATAAAACAGCCGACACAACAAGGCCTGCCATTTGTTATAGTAGTGAATTGAGCTTTGTGGAATGTGCCGATTTTTGGTTTTTAGCTAAAAAAAACTCAGCGGACTATCATGATGAGATGGATATTTATATCTATATTTGAACAATGGTTTAAGGAAAAGCTGCTTTCTAATCTCTCAGAGAAAACTGTTGTGGTGATGGACAACGCCTCGTACCGTTCAACGAGAGAAGAAGTGATTTCAACACATGCGTTTAATAAAGAACAAATTGAAACATGGTTGCTGGAGAAAAATTTCTTTTTTGAAGAAGATTATTTAAAATCAGAGCTTATGGAAGTCGGAAACACATTCAAAGAAGAATACATAAACTACAAAATCGACGAGATGTGCAAAGAGAAAAAAGTTGCCATTCTGAGACAACCTCTATTCCATTGTGAAGTGAATCCAATTGAAAAGGTATGTATTCAAGTTAAAAGGTATATTGCCCAACAAAACACAAAGTTTAAGACCGCCGCAATGAAACAATTAATAAGAAATACATTTGGTGTAGTACCAGTGGGCAACTGGAAAAACTATTGTAAACTTGCTATTAAAGAAGAGCAAAAATTTTGGGTAATTGACGGGTTGATGAACGATATTGATCTTGTGGTAATAAATGTGACGGTTGAGTGATAGCGATGAGAGTGATAGCGATGACAGTAATAGCGATGACATCAATAGCGATAAAAGTAATAGCGATGACAGTAATAGCGATGATAGACAAGGAAAGGATGATGTGATTATGCAGTGAGTAAATTATATGATACATAGTGTGAAAATCGACGGACACAAAGCGATAGTTCGGCAAAAAGAGAACATTAGGCAATAGTGCGAAAAATTTCAAATAATATAACATCCTTTTTAAGAGGAATACATGTAATATACAAGGAAACATTTTTATGTAAGTAATTACTGTTATTATTTCCATGAAAATAAACTAAAAGCTGCATTTATTTTTTTCATCTTTTAGTTCAATCTTATATAAAGCATTAATAAACATATAATGTTAAACAATAGTAAAATTTAACCATTTTTATCAGACCTCTAATAATTACATACCTATGTCTATTAAAGAAACAAGTATTTATAATGCATTATTCTGTATTCATACGTATCCGCTTATTAGTAAAATTAAGTGAACTACATCTACACAGTGCCGAATATGGCTCTGATTCGAATGACTCGTATATCGGCAGTCTAGTAGCAACACCCGCCTAAAAGTTTTGGCAACACTGCAACTTTTTAATTAGAAAAAAATGTCCAACGTATAGCATACAATTTCATTTTTTTCAAAAAATCGCCAATTTGATTAATAATAATGTTATTTTTATCATATATGAATGTTATAAATTGATTAATTTTGTATGTATTAGGGTTTTCCCTATTTTTGAATCAATAAACTTCTTCTTCAAAATGAAGTGTGCGGACAGATCTCATTTTTTGAGGAAATATCCATAGTATTTTGTAATAAAATGAGAAATTGAAAATTAGATATAAAATTTAACAACAATAATTAAAATTATTTTTATTATATTAAATAACAGTACAATAGACGCTATTATAAGTAAAACCAGTGATAAAGAAAATCAACCGTAACATTTAATTCTATTCTACCATTTTTATTACGATTTCTACATAGTACATAAAAAGTAAATTATGCGAAAAAAGTTGAAAAAAAGAGGAAAAGACTTAATTAAATAGGAGCGACAATATTAATTCATAAAAAAATTCATGAGACGCAACAGTAGCTCGCTCAACCTAGATCTATTGAATAGGATTCTTATAATTTTCACTTGAAATAGAACATTCAGGCGTGTTTGTTTCCTTGTGGCATCTCACTTTTTATAAAATATACATATATATATATATATATATATATATATATATATATATATATATATATACAGTAGACTCCCTCTATAACGAGAACTGAAATGACAAACTAATTACCTCGTTATAAGCCGATCTCGTTATATCAGACAATAATAATACTGTGCATACATATGAATCTTTAGTTTTCTAAACTATTAACTTCCTATAGTGAAGCCATTCGGAGCAATATAAGATGCTAATAAATATTGTTTGAATGGCGTTTTTGAAAAAAAGTTATTTACTTTTATTGTCAATGAAATATATTAAAACATAAAAGAGTTGTTTACTTTTATTATCAATGATATACGTTAAAACAAAAAATCTGTACTTATATTTTTTTCCAACTACATAATGTATAAAGCGTATTTTCAAGGATAACATAAACTATTGCTTCTGCAATTTTAAGAACTCTGTCATTTTTAACTGCTTTAAATGGTCCAGTATCATTCTATCATATTTTCTAAAGATGTGAAACAGTTGTATTTATTCATTGTAAAGAAGTTTATTGCGGGCTGCAGTTAAGTTTATTGAGGGGCTGTTTGAAAAGGTATTTATTTATAGCCACGACCCGACCAAAAACGTAAAAAACACGTTTTTGGATCTTATTCTCTCTCGTTATAACCAAATTTGCCTCATTATAGACGGTTATAGTTCAATAGAAATTTCACGGGACATCTAAAGTATCTCGTTATAAGCGAAACCTCGTAATAACCGTGTTCGTTACAGAGGGAGTATACTGTATATATATATACATATATATATATATATATATATATATACATATATATATACATATACATAAATATATATACTATATATATATATATATATATATATATATATATATATATATTTTGGACTACTTTATATATATATATATATATATATATATATATATATATATATAAATATGTAAAAGATAAAATCTTTTAGCGAAAGCCGCTATCGCTTTATTAAATTAAATGGCCAATTATATGGCCTAGGAGGACAAATTCGTTAAACTTCCCGTGCTCGAATCGGTATCAATAAAGTGTTATGATCATTTCGGCCTATCCCAGCCTCATCAGACACTTGTATCAGCCTAAGTGTCTGATGAGGCTGGGATAGGCCGAAATGATCATAACACTTTATTGATACCGATTCGAGCACGGGAAGTTTAACGAATTTGTCCTCCTAGGCCATATAATTGGCCATTTAATTTAATATATATATATATATATATATATATACATATATACATATATATATATATATATATATATATATATATATATATATATATACTATATATATTGTTGTGAGTTGCTCAAACTGTATGTTTATAATATTTATTTTTTTAACAAATTAATATGATACCTCAGGGCTCTTTTACTTATTAAAAACAAAACGTGGCTTCAAAGTATTTTTTGCTAGTTGCCTTTGAGCAAAAAAAGATAGGCAATAGGAAAATAAAATTACAGTACAATTATGACTTACAAAGTAAATGTTATATTAAAAAAACCAATCAAATATTAAAAGTAAAAATTTTGAATAAACATAAATATACCATATACAATGATTACAATAAAAATCTCAAACATCCATCAAATCATACATCCACAATTATCAATACAAATTAATTAAGCTTATATGCAAATCTAAAATTTCTTAATTTTAGTGACTCCCGATAAATTATCATGTATTATAATTCTCAATAAAACCAACAAAAAACGAATAACTCTAATTTAAATAGGTGGTCGTGAAACAAAAAATTGTTTGGGTACTTTGGTTTAAAACGCCAAAGTTTTATTGTTCCGTAACAGAAGTAGTTGTCAGTGCTATAGTCGTTTGAATTTCATTAACCGCAAGCCAGAAAAATGGTTCATTTACAGAAATGCACAAAATTACAATAATACAGATGATTGACTATGAAGATAAGACACGGACGCAAATGGAAGTAGCTCGTTTATTTCACGAAGCATTTCCTGATTTGCCGCACATATCTCAAGAGACAATTAGTAAAATAGAGATGCAATTCCACGAGCTGAGCCATGTTAGGAAGGTAAAAAAAGAAGCTGCCAATGCAATAAGTAAGAATACCAAATTGGCTGTTATGCTTGAGTTTGAGGAACACCCACATACATCGGTTCGAAAAGCAGCCCCAGTACTCGATATTAGCTATTCATCGGTTATTCGAATATTACAAGAAAACAAAATGCATCCCTATAAAATTATACACACTCAGGAGCTCATTGAAGATGATTTTAACAGGAGAACCTATTTTTGTGAACAAATAATAGCAATGTTAGACAGCAATGTGATCCAAACGTGTTTTGTTTTCTGATGAGTGCAACTTTATTCTCCACGGTCATGCTAATCGGCAAAATTGCGCTATTGGTCTAGGGAAAATCCTCACTGGATGAGAGAAGGCAATACTCAATACCCTGAGAAGGTTAACGTGTGTGCAGTAATCATTGAAGATCAGATCATACGTCCCTTTTTTATAGATGGCAATTGTAATGGCGGCAATTATTTAGTATTGCTCCAAAATAATGTAGTGACAATGTTGGCCAACTTGTATCCCGATCCAGGAAACCCACAAGTTTCAGCGAACATGATATGGTTTCAACAAGATGGAGCATCACCCCACTACCAAATCCATCTCCGACAGTACCTCAACCAAATATTTCCAAATCGGTGGATAGGGAGGCGATAATCGATGAAATGGCCACCAGAATCCCTTGATTTGACACCATTAAACTTTTTCTTATGGGGATATGTGAAAAGTATTGTATACAAAACTAAACTCACTGACTTAACTGACTTACGAAGACGAATAACGCTTGCGATTAGATCGATCACATCTGAGATGTTAAGTAACGTTAAAAGAAATTTCTATTCACGGTTAGGGTGTTGCCAAGATGTTCGTGGGGAGCATTTTGAACATCTCCTACATTGACATTATTGTTTAGATTTGTATTATTTAGAAGTTTTTGAATATGTTGTAGCGACTTTCGGCAAATAGATAATTTTCTTTTCTAAATGTAAATTTTGCATTTTACTTAATATTTCCGAAATAGTAAAAGATAGGTATAGTACATTGTATTCATAAAATGTCTAAAATAATCTAAGGAATCTAAAAATTAATTAATATACAGGAACAACATGGTCTTGGAGAATATCCGTAATGTAACTATCCGCTATCAAACCCCCTCCGTGACCACCATCGGACACGAACACAAGCTCTGTTTTTCCTTCTAAAGATATACCACACCAAAACATACACGAACCACCTCCATAGCTCACTGTTTCAACACTGCAGTACTGAGCAAATCGTTTTCCGGGCCTCCGATAGACGCGTCGTCTTTTGTCATTGTTATACAAGCACATTTGACCCCCATCAGAAAATAAAACTCTGCTCCATGTTCCATGGTAACTGTTCCATGGTAACTGAAATCAGCACGTGTCGGCTACACGACTGACGTATCGTTTCCATGGACTTTCGAACAGGGTCGGCGTAAGTTAAGTTTAAATACCAAAATCTACTCGAAAAATCGTAGCCTATATAGAGCACTGGAGGAAATAATCGTAGAACTATGTACAGCACTGGAGAAAATAGTCGTAGACCTATGTAGAGTACTGGACGAAAGATCTGTGTCGAGCTAAGGAACGCAAGCTTATATGTAGCAGTGTATAAAATAAAGGGTTCCCATGCCAAGCAGTGGACGTTTAATTAGTGAAAAAACAATGTGACACAAAAAAAAAACAGATAACCTGCCGAAAAGAAGAAGATGAAAGAAAGGATGCCGTTTTTTCCCACGGTCGGTAAAATTTTCCCAGTCCCAACCGGCGCAACCTCTACTTCTTCTTCTTTCCTATTCTACGTTTTATTTTTCTACGTGTTGACTATCGTTAGATATACCTCCACCTCTTTATATGATATCTTCGACCTTACGTGTGTATTTGATTCTTTCATTTATTCATCATCATTTTGGCTTTACAACCCTGTGTGGGTCCTAGCCTCCCCAAGAATTTTTCTCCAGTCGTCCCTATCCATCGCCTTCCTCCGCCAAGCACGTATTTCCATATTTCTCATGTCTTCATCGATGTTATCTAGGAATCTTCTTCTGGGTCTTCCTCTTCTTCTTTGACCAATAGGTCTATCAAGGAGCGTTTTTCTAGCTGGGTCGGTTTGCTCCATCCGCATTACATGGCCTACCCACCTCAGACGTCCTATCTTTATGTGTTTTACAATATCTGGTTCCTGGTATATCCTATAGAGTTCCTTTCATTTATTTCTTTGCCTAATTTTTCGTTGATAACGGTGGTCTGAACTTTAATATTCTTCTTGTTTTGATATATTGTTTGTTCTTGTTTAGATATCCTACCATTTTTGTTGCGTTTTTAAGTTGGAAATTGTACTTCCGCCGTAACTTGGTCACGACATATAATTTATGTCTTAATAATTACTTTAACTATTTTGAGCTAGCGTACCAGAAATATTTGATATGATATTGTGAAACATTGTGTTTTAGATGCAAAAATCTGCTGGATCTCATTCCCTCATTCCCAGCAGGTACGAGTTATCAAATAATAATAAGTTGGGAATAAAACGCAAATATAAAATCATCTTGTTTTACATTTCGACTTACACATCGTACCCTCTTTTCAGTGGGCCGGAATTATTTAAAGAAATTTCCTATATTTAAATAATTCTCATCAAAAAAGAATTTTGGTTTCTTTTGTAGACTAAGTACTTATCCGAGCGCCCAGTATATGCCGATAACACTGGGTTATTTGAATTTTGTACAGGCGTAATCACGACGTAAAATTCGCCGAGATCATGGGGGCAATATGAAATTGGCTGTCTCGGATTCTCCTGCATACAACAGGGAATAGGCGATGTTGTCTTTGATTATTATTTGTTGGATGTCTGCTAATTCCGTTATTTTTGTATTTAGCTTCATTCCTAGATATGCCAAGTCTTTTTTGGCTTCAACATCGTCCTCTACTTCCTTTCTACATTAGTGTTTGCGATTTTAATATATTTATTTCTAGTCTAACCTCCTTGGCTAATTTTTTCAATTGTAAATGTATTTCTGTCGTCCTCTGCTCTGCAAGATATTATGTTAATATCACCATGAATGCAGATCCAGAAACTGGTTATTTTCTTGAATTTCTAGCAGAGCTTAAAAATGGGTTTTTTCAAAGTGATTCTACTTCTATAAATTTGCTTTAATCGGCCTCTTTTTCAGGATACTTGGTCTTTTAAATTTTGAAGGTATTTATAAGCTTCCCCTAATTAGTAATTTTGAACGTTGCGTTCCACTTTGTAGAAGACTATTTAAAACGGTGATAACAAGAAAATATTGTGTTAGCTTGAAGGGTCAGACGGGTCTGTCACCATATTCAAGTGTTCTAATTTTACAACTAGTTGTATAATTAGTTATAATCATCGTCTATTCCTATAGGGGACCTTTTCTAGTGTTGAGTAAATCATAGGAAAAAATTTATAGTGAAACTAATAAATGACTGAAAACTTAAGTATATTAATTAACATAAAATCACGTAACAAAAAAAAACTATAAAATTCTTCTTGATAAAATCAACAACAATAGGCAATTATCAACAGTGCTAAGGTATAAATAGAAACCGTTACAATGTTTTTATTGATTCCTGAATATACATGTAAATATGGTTTATAAAATAATAGTGACGGTGTGTTTTTTACTATCAGTACTCCTAATGATGGAGCCCACTGAAAGTTTTCGTATTTCGTATTTCCAAGACCATTCCAATGACAATAACTTAACGCGGAGCTGTACTTGCGTGTGGATAGCTTATTGCCCTGGAGAGAAAAATGAGCAGTGAGTATATAATAATGAAATATTATATATATATATATATATATATATATATATATATATATATATATATATATTGTTATGATGTGTTTTTTGTTTTGAATGATGAGCAATGAGTATTTTTAATAATATAGGGTTTTTATCGCGGTTCTCAAAGAATTAGCTTGTAAGTACTTTTTTAAATTATCTTTATTATAACTATTATGAAACACACATATATATCTAACCTAGCCAATGTAAATTTAAAATAAACTATCTTTAAATTGATACTCTTATAAAACTAATTAAATTCTATAGACAATCTAAAATTTAAACAAAACTATCTTCAAAATTGAAATTGTTATGACACTAACTAAATTATATTAACAAAATTTTGTACCTTTCTTTCACTGAATGCCTAAATGAACTGTTTTCCACTATATATATTCTAATCACCACTGAAAGTCTTTGTACTTCGGTTATCCTTGTTTTTGTGAAATTTCTTTTTTTAATTATCAGCTTCTACCAATTTAAGATATATTTTTCTTCACCAGCATTTATATACCACCAACCAAACCAGCAAACACCATTTATATTTATTCTTCTTTTCAATATACCAATATCCAATTATTATAAGTTGATTTATACTAATCTCCAACCATAATATAATTTAATTTCTTCCAATATACTTTTTTTAATCTTCAATAATTATTTGTGTATAATTATAAATGTGCATTAAATTATATGCATAATTTTTAATCTTCATTTAACTCACTATATTAAACAATTGGACTATCTCCAACTAACTTTCATATTTCTTATAAAACTGCTTGACTGATTTACTAAAACTGTGAACAATTGACTTCACTAATTAATTGTGTCTATCTTCTACTAACTTTCATAATAAACTGCTTGACTTCTAACTAAAAACTTCTAAAAACTGCCAAAAACTGCCATCTTGAATCCAAATCACGGGTATTTATATGTTTTTGGATTTTCTAGAACCATCTCGTAAGAGATCATGTTCCAATTTGTTCTATTTCATACTTGTATGAATTTTCTGGAACAAACCATTTCGCAAACATGGCCATCTCCGGAGATCCAGAGAATTCCATTCTTTTCTATTAATAATTTTGTTTACATTTAGGCTTTTCAGATCAGAATATATAATTAAATTAGTAACTTAACATTCTAATTTAATAAAATACACATTTCAAACAATATATTATTATAACCCACTTTATATTCGTAAATATTCTTAAACGTCACTTCAGAGTATAAATATCTGTCAATCTCCGAGAGTATTTTTGGTTGCCTAAGCACATGGCTCACTTATATATATTTACAATATTAAAATACAACTTTTTACAATTATTATATGCTAATTTATTAAAAATGCCCTCACATAAATATATTTTTATTAAATTCTCTAGTATATAACTTATTTAAAACAACCAAATATCTAATATTATGTAGTATATAACTTATAAATTATTTTCTATAAACCCTAATCGTCACAATACCCCAAAAATAATATTTAAAATAAATAATTTACTTATTATTTTTTTAAATATTAATTTTCTCATACCTTATTAAATTTAATAAATTAATAATTCAATTTTTTTTTATTATTTAAAGTGTGTTAAATACATCCCTGTTCGCTGTCTATGTCAAAACAGAGAACAACGGAGCACAGTTCGGCTATTCTATGGTCAAACTGTCATGTCAAATGGAGAGAATAAAATATAACCTTAATTAAAAATATAATGGATATTGTGTTCTGTTTATTTATAGACAAAATCTAGGAATTATTTCCATTCAAATTAACTTTCATCAATATAAATTGGTAAGTTTTTTTACTTTATTATATTAGAAAGACATATTTATAGCAATTATAGTATCAATTTTGTGTCTAACCCCAAATTATGATTTTTAGGGTACAAATTAATTTCCATATATACAAAATTCAACAAGTATGATGTCAAATTGATTCAAAATAATGAAATCTACCATCTACCATTTAACAAATCAAGTCTATTGAATAAAATGGATATATCATTAAGTTATTAGTGTTATTATATTTGTTTTAAAGGTATAGAAAATATTATTCAATCTCTTCATGATATTGAAAAATGTCGTTGATATGAAATATGCCTCTTAGTCTGTTCTCTGCATCTATTAACACATAACTATTTAGTCCATTCTGATTTTCAATTGTATATGGACCTTCAAACATTGGTTGTAATTTCTTACAACGGTTTTCTTTAACATTACTTTTTCTAAGTGAACGAATTAACACTTGGTCTCCTTTTTGAAATGTGATTGGTTTTTTTATATTTCGATTTTGTCTTCTGATATATTTTTCAGCTTTCCTCCTAATTCGGTTATTCACTTTCTGCATTACTTGTTCTAACATATCCTGATTATATTCACTAATCCACTTTCTGTTTCCTATATGGCCAAACATTAAATATTCTGGTACTTCCTCTGTATTCAAATTATGTGTATTATTTAAAAAATATTCTACTTGTGGTATATGTTGCTGCCAAGTTTCATGTTGGTTTTGGCACAGTATCCTTAAATATTTTATAACTTCTTTAATATATCTTTCTGCAGGATTTGCCTGAGGATGTCTGATACTTGTAAAATGAATGTTGATTCCCTTTTTCTCACAAAATGTCCGAAATTTTTGGTTGTTAAAATATGTAGCATTATCTATTATGCAATTTCTAAATGGTCCTATTTCTTCGAAAAATTGATTAATATATAATTTTAATGTTTTAACATTTGTTCTAGAGCAGGGATATAGTTTAATAAATTTTGTATATAAATCAACTATCACTAGTATATGCTTTTTTCCTGTTGGACTGAGAACTAAATTTGAAATAAAATCCATGGAAACTGTATTTAGTTTTTCATATACAACATTAGATTTATATGTGTTCTGGTTTTTGAAATTCTTTTCTTTGTTTAGTTGACATATTGGGCATTGGGTAGTAATTTCTTTTGCTATACTTATGTCATTCTTTGCAAAATAATTGTCCCTAAATAGCATCCATAGCTTTCTTGAACCAATATGCATATAATTGTTATGTAAATTTTTCAATATTTTCTTTGCTAAAGTTCTAGTTATTACATATACTTCTATGCCATTTATTATTTTATAATATACCCCATCTTTCCTAAGGACTTTTTGTTTTTCACTCAAATTGATCTGATCTCTTATAATTTCTTCTTTAGAATATAATCCAGTACTTTCTACTAATTGATTTAATCCAATTTTTATTGTTCGCTGCCCTTTTTGTGGTGTATTTTCTAACCTTGATAAAGCATCTGCCACTATATTGGATTTTCCAGAAATGTATTTGATTTCAAAGCAGTATTCACTAAGTATTAGACTCCACCGATGTATTCTACTGTTTCCATATTTGTTATTTAATATAGACGTTAAAGCTTGGTGATCTGTTTCTATAGTAAATTCATTACCCAATAAATAAAATCTTAATTTTGTGACACAGTGTATTATACTTGCTAGTTCTAATTCTGAAACTGAGTAACCCTTTTCATGTGGCTTTGTTATTCTTGAAATGAATTGTATTGGGTATTCGACCCCATCATGTATTTGTAATAATACCCCTGATAATCTCTCTATTGATGCATCTGTTCTTAATATGAATGGCTGTGTATAGTCAGGATAGTATATTTTCAAATTTGACAGAAAAATGTTTTTAATTTCTTGGAATGCTAGTTCTCTTCTCTGATCCCATCTCCATTTTACACCTTTTCTCAGTAGTTCAAGTAATGGAATTTCTTTTATACTTAGATCTGGTATCATCCTTTTATAATAATTAATTATTCCAATAAATCCTCTTAAAGTTCTTAAATTGTGTGGTGTTTTATATTCCTGAATGACTTGTGTCCGTTCTGGATCCATTTCGATTCCCTTAGTGTTAAGTTTATAACCTAGATATATGACTTCTTTTTGAAAAAATGTACATTTTTCTTGATTTATTTTTAGTCCAACTTTGTCTAATCTATTTATTATAATTTTTAGGTGTTTCTCATGATCTTCAGCCGTTTTAGAAAAAATTAATATATCATCAATGTAGTGAATTACAAAATGTTCATATTGATCCAAAATATCATGAAGACATCTACATAGAGCACTGCAAGATGATTGAAGTCCAAATGGTACTACTTTGAATTGATATACTACTCCATCTATCTGAAATCCTGTATACTGTCTACTTTTTCTTTCTAGAGGTATTAACCAGAAACTATGCTGTAAATCGATTTTAGTGAAAAATGACATTCCTGTAATTCTTCCTAATATTCCATCTATACTCATTGGTGCTTCAAATTGCTTTTCAGTAATCTTGTTAATATTCCTTGCATCCAAACATAACCTGATTTCACCTGATCTTTTTCGTACTACTACTATGGGGTTAATAAAACGTGTGTCTGCCTTCTCAATGATCCCATCTTCTAACATATTATTAATTGTTTTGTTTACTTCTTCTCTGTATTTATATGGTATTGGGTATGATTTTGTTTTAAAATCTTTTTCTTCTTTAACTTTTATACTATGGATATAATTTTGTGCAATTCTATTTTCTTTATTGACAAGTCCCTTGTGTTGCTGCAATATGGAAATGACTATTGATTTATATTCTTCAGGGCAATTTAAAACTTTCATCATATCTTCTTCTTTACAAATAAAATTATTCTTCATTATGTACTCATTATTCCTTGCTTCCAATTTTACGCACTCCGCCTCGTAGGCATCCATCTGCTTAAAATTTCCATTCCTTAAATATTCACTACAATAATTATTCTTTACATTCTTTTGGGACATTTCCCTATCATCAAAATACATTTCTTCTTCATAAACATCATTATTTTCTTTTAATAATATCCTATCAACTCTTATTCCTTCTTCTACCTCATCTTTCTGCATAAATTTAATTATTTGCCCTTCCAAAGTTACCATTTTTTCTTCAAAATCTATCTTTACTTTCTTCTTTTCCAATTCATCATTTCCCATTAATATATCAACACATAAATCCTTGACAATAAATCCTTGCATATTAATTTCTTTATTAAGAATATTAATTTTAAAATTGGCTAGTTTATCAATTTCACCCAACTTCTTATTATTTGCACCAACAATTTTAATTTTTGGAATCTTTATTATATCTGATAGTTTTAATGTATTAAAAATAAAATTCTCCGAGACTAAAGTACTTTCTGAACCAGTATCTATCATAATTTTAATCATTTTATTTTTGGCCAAAGCATTTATATAAATTAAATTAATAGATTCAATAATTTTATCTTCATCTAAAGAAATAAATTCAGAAGGTTTTTCATAATAGCAATGGCCTAACTTGTAATTCAGAAAGTTTACTGCACAAAATTTTGATTATTAGAATTGTCAGATTGTATCTGACCACTTGGATCTGATGTACTATGTCTTTCCCTACTATGACTTCTACTCACATTTTCCTGCCTTGTACTACTTCGTTCCCTGTCTTCGCAGCTTCTATTCCTTCGAACACAATTTACCTGTCTGTTATAGTTAGGTCGCTCTGTATTTCTTCTATTATTAAAATCTTGTCTATTATTATTAGTACTGTTATTAAAATGTTGTCTATTATAATTACTGTTATTATTATTAAAATTTTGTAAATTATTACCATATCTATTATATGATTGTCTATATTGTTGATTATCATTTTTATTATATTGAAAGTTATTATTGTTTTTTCTGTTGTTATTATTACTTGTCATATTGCCTCTTTGTATTCTTTGAATAAAATTAATAAAACTATCTATTGTTTGAATATTTTGTACAGTTACGGTTTGCACAACATCAGCATCAAAATGTCTAGATACATTTAAGACTGTTTCATCCTCTCTAAGTGGTGGTTCTAAATATTTTGCAACTGTTATCAATTTTAATGCATAATCTACCATATTTGATTTTAAATTTTGATTATACTTTCCAAAATATAGAATTTCTCTAAACTTTGCTTGCTCTAATTCACCCCAATAATAATTTAAAAATTTATTTTCAAATGTTTGAAAGTTATCTAAATCATTTTCAATACTAGCAAACCAAGTTGCTGCATTGTCATTTAATGTCATTCTAATATAATCTTTAATATCATTAATATTATTCACAAATCTTAATTTATGTTTTAAACTATTTATGTATACTCTAGGATGCAAATTTTTTATATTACCAGAGAATTTAATCCCAGTCTCATTTGTTAAATTTAAGTAAGGTCTCCCTATGTCTCTCATTTGTGAAATATCATCTATTCTCTGTTCCACATTTCTTATTTGATTACTATTTATTTGGATATTTTGTTGTATATCGTCTAATTTTTCTTCTGTGTTTCTCCTGTCTTCGTTAATTTTTACTTCTAAGTTACATTTCTGTAACTCTATTTTCTGTTCTATATCTATTTTATTATCTTGAATAATCCTCTTTACTTCTGTCCTCTCATTGTCTATCCTTTTCTTGTAGTCATTCCGTATACTTTTTATTTCATTTGCTACTTTTTTCTCTGCAGCTTCAAGTTTTTTATCCATTTGTTTTTCCATTTGTTTTACAATTTTATTATTATTATCTTCTATTTTCTTTTCTAATTTTCTATAATTCTCTTCCAATTTCTGTTCCATTTTTTTCATGTCTTCTTTGACTTCTTGTGAATTCTGTTCCATTTTTTGTTCTATTTTTTTCATGTCTTCTTTGACTTCTTTTGAATTCTCTTCCAATTTTTTTATGTCTTCTTTGACTTCTTTTGAATTCTCTTCCAATTTTTTTATGTCTTCTTTGATTTCTTTTGAATTCTCTTCTATTGTCTTGTTCATCTGCATCATTAATGACATCAAAGCTGCCATATTGACATTTTCCTCTCTTTCTGGATTCATTTCTGCAGTATCTTGTGGAACTTGAACTAAACTCTCCTCTTGTATAGGTTGTGTTTCTACTTCCACATCTTCTTCATTCTTTTTGCTTCTTGTACCTTTCTTTCCTTGAGACATTTTGAGACTTTACTTGTTCAAATATAATTAATAATAAAATCTATTATTTTTCCTTTCTACTGATAATTAATTTAATTATATGAGAGCACTTATCTTCCCAAACTAATTCTTTTAAATAGAGAGCCCCACGTTGGGCGCCAAATTGTTATGATGTGTTTTTTGTTTTGAATGATGAGCAATGAGTATTTTTAATAATATAGGGTTTTTATCGCGGTTCTCAAAGAATTAGCTTGTAAGTACTTTTTTAAATTATCTTTATTATAACTATTATGAAACACACATATATATCTAACCTAGCCAATGTAAATTTAAAATAAACTATCTTTAAATTGATACTCTTATAAAACTAATTAAATTCTATAGACAATCTAAAATTTAAACAAAACTATCTTCAAAATTGAAATTGTTATGACACTAACTAAATTATATTAACAAAATTTTGTACCTTTCTTTCACTGAATGCCTAAATGAACTGTTTTCCACTATATATATTCTAATCACCACTGAAAGTCTTTGTACTTCGGTTATCCTTGTTTTTGTGAAATTTCTTTTTTTAATTATCAGCTTCTACCAATTTAAGATATATTTTTCTTCACCAGCATTTATATACCACCAACCAAACCAGCAAACACCATTTATATTTATTCTTCTTTTCAATATACCAATATCCAATTATTATAAGTTGATTTATACTAATCTCCAACCATAATATAATTTAATTTCTTCCAATATACTTTTTTTAATCTTCAATAATTATTTGTGTATAATTATAAATGTGCATTAAATTATATGCATAATTTTTAATCTTCATTTAACTCACTATATTAAACAATTGGACTATCTCCAACTAACTTTCATATTTCTTATAAAACTGCTTGACTGATTTACTAAAACTGTGAACAATTGACTTCACTAATTAATTGTGTCTATCTTCTACTAACTTTCATAATAAACTGCTTGACTTCTAACTAAAAACTTCTAAAAACTGCCAAAAACTGCCATCTTGAATCCAAATCACGGGTATTTATATGTTTTTGGATTTTCTAGAACCATCTCGTAAGAGATCATGTTCCAATTTGTTCTATTTCATACTTGTATGAATTTTCTGGAACAAACCATTTCGCAAACATGGCCATCTCCGGAGATCCAGAGAATTCCATTCTTTTCTATTAATAATTTTGTTTACATTTAGGCTTTTCAGATCAGAATATATAATTAAATTAGTAACTTAACATTCTAATTTAATAAAATACACATTTCAAACAATATATTATTATAACCCACTTTATATTCGTAAATATTCTTAAACGTCACTTCAGAGTATAAATATCTGTCAATCTCCGAGAGTATTTTTGGTTGCCTAAGCACATGGCTCACTTATATATATTTACAATATTAAAATACAACTTTTTACAATTATTATATGCTAATTTATTAAAAATGCCCTCACATAAATATATTTTTATTAAATTCTCTAGTATATAACTTATTTAAAACAACCAAATATCTAATATTATGTAGTATATAACTTATAAATTATTTTCTATAAACCCTAATCGTCACAATATATATATATATATATATATATATATATATATATATATATATATATATATATATATATATATATATATATATAAGTTCTATTTTGGGGTTGCAGTCATTAATAGGGCAGGAAAGTGAAACTCTTTGTTTTTTATCAAGCTTTCGCAAAATTTATTTGCTTCTTCAGGATATGCTAAAATATGGTATCAGTAAATACAATGAAATTGAAATTAAATAGCATTGTATAAAACTAGTATAAAAACTTACAACATGAGGTTAATCCATTAAATTTTCAAATTTACAAAACATTAAAACTTAAATTATTAAAATTATCTAGTTATGTAAGTACAATATTTTAATTTTATTTAATTTTGTACAAATTCATTATGACATTGATTATGTTGATGTTTGATTTATGTCAGAAAGACACTCGTTTCTGTTTATTATATTTTTTGTTGTTGATAACTAGCCCTTGATTGTTATTATGTATTATTATTATTTATCCAGATTTAGCCATACGGCTCACACTCCCTCTAAGGGGAAAATTCACTCATCCCAGATACCTACGGTATCAAAAGGATTGAGCTCTGGTGGGACTCTTTCCATGTTATCGAGTCCTAGGTGACTTGGTATGTCGGTGTATCTCCCAAAAATTTTCGTACGCATCTGGACGTCGAAAGTAACACAGCTTTCTGCATAATCTTATATAGATGTTCGTTTAGACCCAGCTTTTTTATGTTTTCTAGGAGGCTCTTCGGGATGACTCCAGTGGTAGAAAGAATAATGGGTATCGTCTGGGTACTTTCCATTCTCCATTGTCTCCTGATTTGTATTTCTAGATCTCTGTACTTGGCGATCTTTTCGTTGTATTTAACACGTAAATTATTGGTGTTGGGTATCGCCACATCAATAAGTGTTGTTTGCCTAGTAATTTTATTAACTAGTATGAGATCGGGTCTATTATGGGCCACTGGTTGGTCTGTAAGCACAGTGCGGTCCCAGTATAGCTTGTAGTTGTCATTTTCAAGCATTCTATCAGGGACGTATTGATAATAAGGAAGATGGTCGGTTTGGAGAAGTCCCAGTTTGTCAGCTAGTTCTTGGTGGATAATCTTTCCTACTGAGTCATGGCGTTCTTTATAATCAGTACCGACAAATGCCTGGCAGCCACCGGTAAGATGTTGGATGGTTTCTTGGGCTTGGCATCCATATCGGCATTTGTCATTTTGGACTTGAGGATCTTTAACAATATATTTCAGGTAATTTTTAGTTGGAATAACCTGATCCTGAATGGCAAGTAGGAAACCCTCAGTCTCGGGAAACATCTTTCCTGATGTCAACCAATAGTTCGACGCTGTATTGTCGACATATTCTTGGCTGATCTCATTGAGATGTCGCCCATGCAGAGGTTTACTCATCCAGGTGCGCATTTTGTCTTGTTTAGTCAGGTGGTTTATGCACATTTCTTGTTCCCTCAGTTTAAGCGGCGTCGTATCATCTACTGCGCAAATTGCTCGATGTAAAGTAGATGTCTCAGCCTGTACCTGAAAATAAGTTCTTAAATTAGCAATTTGTTTATCCAATTGCTCACCTATATCCATAAGTCCTCTTCCCCCTTGATACCGCGGTAATGTTGTTCTCTCTACTGCACTGCGTGGGTGATGTTTTTGCGCCTTTGTGAGAAGTGTTCTTACTTTCCGCTGAAGACCCTCTATATCTGTTTTTGACCACTTTATAATACCAAATGAGTAGCTCAGCGCGGAACAGGCGTACGTATTTAATGCCTTAAACAAATTTTTACTATTAAGATATGACCGATTTAGTTGTCTTACTCTTCGTACGAACTCCGAAGTTAGTTCAGTTTTCATTTGTTTATGGTCAATTTTCCGCGCTTGTTTTACTCCGAGATATTTGTACATATCATTTTCACCCATTGCCTCGATGTTTTGGCCATCTTGCATATCGAAACCTCCGGGCTGAATCTTTCCTCTGACTATATTTAGTATACGGCACTTGTCTAGTCCAAAATTCATACTGATATCATTTGAGAAATTTTCTACAGTTTTTAGCATCTCATCTAGGTGGTTTCGAGTGGAAGCCATTAATTTTAAATCATCCATATACAGCAGATGATTAAGCTTCGCTACAACAGTGTTGTTATTTTTGATGCTAAAACCTGAGTCAGTAGAGTTCAGCAGCTGAGATAGTGGGTTCATTGCTAGGCAGAACCAAAGTGGACTCAACGAGTCCCCCTGGAAAAGCCCCCGATTAATAGGGATATTTTCAGTTTCGATATTAATTTCACCCGGTAGTTGAAGGTGAATTTTAGTCTTCCACTCTGCCATTATATTCTTCAAAAAGGTCACGAGATTATCATCGACTTTATATATTTTCAATATATCTATAAGCCATTCATGCGGCACTGAATCAAAAGCCTTCTTGTAGTCAATGAAGGCAGTAAAAAGGTTTCTTTTTTTGGTGTATGCCTGGTTAGAAATGACTGAGTCGATAATAAGTTGTTCTTTGCAGCCCATGGAGCCCTTAGCGCATCCTTTCTGTTGAGGCTCTATGATATTGTTCAGAGCACAATGTTGGTAGATACGCCGGGCCACACAGGATGTGACCAATTTGTACAAAGTTGGAAGACAAGTAATTGGGCGGTACTTTGCTGGATCTTGGGTATTACTTTGATCCTTCGGTATTAGATAAGTGGTTCCCTGAGTAAGAAATGATGGTATTTCCTGTGAATTAGAAATAATATTATTAATAAATACTGTTAAAAGCTCATGAACACTCCAAAACTTCTTTAGCCAGAAGTTTTGAACTCCGTCTGGTCCAGGAGATTTCCAGTTATGAAGCTCTTTGATAATGTTCGAGACTTCTTCAGTGGTGAAAGGTTCATAAGGAATATTACTGTAGTGTTGACAGTTGTTCGTCGTTTGTTCAATCCATCCAGCATTGTTATTATGAGTAGCTGGCGTCGAAAGTTGGTTTCCCCAAAACTCATGAATTTCTTCTTGGCTTGAGTAGGATTTATTATTTGCATTTTCTACAGTGGAATTAAGTTTCCTATAGAAAGCCTTCTCTGCTTGCTCAAAAAGTATGTTGTCGCATGTCCGGTGGTTACTAACCTTGTGCCTCCTCAGGCGGCCTGAGTAAACAGATAGTTTTTGTTTTAATGTGTCCAGGCATTGTTGAGGTGTGTTGTTTTCTGGATCATGTCGTGAGTGTCTTAGAGTGTTAAACAATATTTCTTCAGCTCTTTTGATGATTTTTCTACTTCTTACTCCTCTTATGTATTCTGTTATTTGTCCAATGTCCCTACGCAGTAATTCAATCTTCCCCAGCAGTCGTTTTTCCCAGGGTGCTATTCTGTTACCAGTCCTTCCGATGTTGGTACCCCGTCGTGTTCTGATCTTAATGCCCATAACATTAGCAATTGCTGTTGCTGCACAGTAAATCAGCATATGCAAATATTCTAATGTGTGGGCTTCTGTGATATAATTGGGTAGGACTTCAGTATTCACAATTTGTAACAGCGCTCCTAGTTTCTTAGAAGAGTTTATTTTTGGTAGCGGTTGTCTGCTAAGTGGGTTTGTTTCACTAAACTCTTGTACAGCGCGTGCCATCTCGTTTACCAGACTATCGTGCAACTCGTTATTGTCCTGCTGTGTATTATTAGGTTGAGTTTCTTGTACGAGAAGCTCAGGAATCTGCTCGTTGGGGACTTCATTAGGGACTTGGTCTGCAACTTGCTCTTGGTTATGGATCTCCTGTTCAATTTCGCTTCTGATAATGTCGCGTCTAGTCTCTGGGATAAGATTGTTTCTTAAAATTACCCGGTATTGGTCTGCTACTCTTTGTTCAGATACTTGAATTTCTGGGTATTCCCTGCAAAATTCGGCATACAGTTGTTGTCGATAGCCGATCGTTTCTTGACCGAGGTTTGTCACCTTATAATAAAAGCGCAAAATATTTTCGTTTATGGACACAGTCCATTTCATGCGCTGCCTCGGTCGTCCCGCTTGAGTGAGCGCCGGCTGATGTTCCAGCGCAGCACCTTCAGCGGGTGGAGCTCTTGTTGTTGTTTGGCTCATTTGTGGTTCTTCTTGTTGTTGTTGTTATTATTTATTATTATTATTATTATTATTATTAAAATTTAATAGATTAACCTCATGTTGTAAGTTTTTATACTAGATTTAAACAATGCTATTTAATTTCAATTTCATTGTATTTACTGATACCATATTTTAGCATATCCTGAAGAAGCAAATAAATTTTGCGAAAGCTTGATCAAGAACAAAGAGTTTCACTTTCCTGCCCTATTAATGACTGCAACCCCAAAATAAAACTTTATTTTACATAACGTGTCAGTCAATAATACCTAACTACTTTATATATATATATATATATATATATATATATATATATATATATATATATATATATATAGATATATATATATATATATATATTATTTTAACCACTCTGGTCGTCTCCAGTCTACTTATGTGATTATTCCATTCTATTTTTTTTTGTCTAGCATTGACACGTTTATACCATGTATATTACATTGTCTTCCGATGACTGCTCTTTCGGTCCCTAGACGTATTTCTTAGTATTCTCTGCATCGTTTCCTTTGTGTTGTGTTGCTGTGTCAAGTCTTGTTTCTAACCTAACCTAATTTTTAATAAATATGAAATATAAGAAATAAAAAAATATTGGGTGCGTTCAGAGGACCTCAGCAGCTGACTTTGAGCACAAAGCTCTAAGTGGCTATAACCAGCGGCTTACATCCAGCAGACAAAAACCGTCTGATCGGATTTGTCTCAACATTTCAAACGTTTGACATTTTAACAAATCTAACCTCAATATTTACATAAATATTTCTATACATAAATATTTTCGTTCGATACAAAACTGTTCTAATTAATAATAATAATAAACTTCCATTATTCCTTTGAAAATCCATTTTTTAGATCTATCGAAATTTTTAATCAAAAAATTAAAACTCATTATTCCGTACCACGTAAGCCCAAGCAACCGCTGAGTTCATCCAGCGGAAATAAAAGTACGCTTATCAAATTTAACAACAGCTGACTTCCAGCGACTTGCGCTGGAGGTGTCTAAACGCTACCGCTTAGTCAGCTGTCCAGCCGCTGAGGTCGTTTGAACGCACCCATTATGATCTGCTTTCGTTCACAGAGTCACTTAATTTTTATTAAAATTAAATAACAATGTTAAAGCCCGTTGTTTAAAACTCGTGTTGTATACGTTATAGTCATTAGTATCACATATAAAAAGCGGTAATCTATAATAATAACAAGTTATAAGCAAATTCTAACTACAACACAATACGAAAAATGCCAGCAAATTTTGTACTTTAGCATATCCAAATAATTCGACATGTTCAACTGTGTCTGTTTTTTTGGATTCTAATGTTTGAGTCTTGAGAGGTTACCCCCTTTTCACTCTTCATGTCTGAACGTTGGAGTACAGAAAAGCTGCTCACGTATAGGTGATATCGGGAAAATCAAGTAAAGCTTTCAATTTAATTGAGACGAAATGAGTTCTTATATAATTTATTTTAACACTTTATTTAATTTATATTTACCCTTTTTATATTTACTAAATTTTTTATTTTTACATTTATCCTGCAATTTACTAAATTTTTTGTATCAATTTCAGCGAGCTATGCATGGAATCAGCATTTGTGTGTTGTTACGATCCATTTGATAATAATAATCATTGGAGACGTGGTGAAGCCGGTAGAGCTCCCTTGTTACTCAAGTGAAGATCAAAATGTTAACAAAAAAGTATAATTTGTAATCTCTTTTAAAGTAAAAATAAAATAAGTGGAACATACGTATAATTTATTGCAGATAATATTAATATGGAAAATGCTATTTATATTAGCTTAAGATTAAAATAACTATGTCACAAAGAATAACATAAGAAACATAAAGTAATAGAATAAGGTAATAAAGAAGGAAAACGTTCTGTGATCAATTACTAGTAGGAGAGATAATTAGATCTCTTAGAAGTGGATTTTAATTATTTTTGGAAAGACGGCTTTCCAAAATATAAGGTCAAAAATGTAATAAAAAGTTGGTGAATCCTATTAGTTTGCCATTTTTATCAATCAATCAAGTGTCCACACTAACAATGCCAAGGAGATGACGAACTGACCTAGACCGTAAAAGTCTTAAAAAAACTAACGAGATACAGAAAATGATAGTAGTATTAGCATGTCAGAATTGCGTTCTAAAATGACAAAAAATGAAGTTCATACGCTTAGAACTGAACGAGTTCGAGCACATCGAACACAATCCAATGTCAACTATCCCACAGAGTTTTTGAATTGATTGTAATTTCTTGGACTCCCACTTTACAATTTGTAATGAAAAGTAGGATCAGTAGTCATTATGCTGCGTAACATGAATCAACCTCGACTGTGCAATGGAACGAGACTGACTGAAAAAGTTGATAAATAATGTCATCGAGGCAACGATCCATTAAGAAAAATGCAAAGGATTGGAGTTCTTGATCCCGCGTATACCGATGATTCCGACGGACTCACCACTAATTACTAAAATACTGTGGAGTAGCAATGGCAGAAGAATTAACAACATTAATTAATAAAATTATAAAACACAATAAAATATCGGAAGAATGGAGAACGAGCGAACTAATTCTACTATTCAAAAAAGGACATAAAAATAGTCAGAAAACGACAGAGGTATAAACTTGTTAAATACTACGCTAAAACTTACAGTACAATTTTACATGTGCTAATAAATCAGAGGATAAGTTAAGCAGATGAACAACAGGGTTTTCGTAGTGGAGGATCATGTACAGATGCAATATTCGTTATAAAGCAAATTACTGAGAAATCACTAGAGTATAATAGACCAGCATTTCTGTGCTGATTGACCTAAAGAAAGCGTTTGACAGAGTCTCAAAGATGTAATCCATGTTCTCTATAATATAGAAGTTCCCCTAAATATTATAAAATCTATCGAAAACATCTACCAAACAACAAAATGGAAGTCAGAATAGACGGACAACTTACAGAACCTATAGAAATAGGGAGCGAAATAAGACAATGGAATTCACTGAGCCAAATGCTCTTCAATTTGATCATGGATGAAATCATCAAAAGCGTTAACAAAGGAAGAGGATACAGAATGGGAA
Source organism: Diabrotica undecimpunctata (assembly GCF_040954645.1). Classification (NCBI taxonomy): domain Eukaryota; kingdom Metazoa; phylum Arthropoda; class Insecta; order Coleoptera; family Chrysomelidae; genus Diabrotica; species Diabrotica undecimpunctata. The sequence continues at coordinate 140,720,219 of NC_092803.1, forward strand.
AGAAATAAAAATAATCTGTTACGCAGACGACGCAATATTGATAGCCCAAGATGAAGATAGTCTGCAAAGATTGGTCCATATATTTAACATAAGAGCAAAAGAATTTAATATGACAATCTCATCTCAGAAAACTAAAACAAACTAAGTAGTCAGCAAAGACCCAACCAGATGTAAAATAGAAACTGATGGCATCAGTATTGAACAAGTAATGGAAATAAAATACCTGGGAATTACACTGTGGAGTTTTGCGCTTAACATCCTATTACAAAAATGCCGTGACCAAAGAAAAGATGTATTTGCATGTTTCGTGAACTTCGAAAAGGCATTCGATAAAATACAGCATGTAAAATTAATGCAGATACTGAAAAATATCGGAATATATGACAAGGATATTCGTGTCATTAAGAATTTGTACTGGAATCAAACTGCTATCGTAAAAGTTGGAGATAACTACACCGATGAAATCTCCATACAACGAGGAGTCAGACAAGGTTGCATTTTGTCGCCAACGTTGTTTAATGTTTACTCGGACCAGTTATTTAAAAAGGTACTTGAGAGACAACCATATGGAATAAAAATCCACGGGGAACTACTTAATGCGATTAGATATGCAGACGATACAGTAATTCTTTCAGATAATATTGAAGGTATCCAAATTCTGCTTGATCGTATTCACGAGGTAGGAGAGGAAATGGGCATAAAAATAAACTCAAACAAAACCAAATTTTTAGTGTTTAGTCGTGACCCACATCCCGATGCAAAGCTTCAATTAAACGAAGTCCAAGTTGAGAGAGTCGACAAAATGACATATTTGGGAACTGTGATAACGGACCAAGTATATCCAGACATAGAAATAAAACGTAGAATAGCAATGACTAAAACTACTTTTATGAAAATGAAGTCATTTCTTTGCAATAATCATCTCAGTTTAGAACTAAGACAAAGAATGGTTAATTGTTATGTTTGGTCCGTACGTTTGTATAGTGCAGAAGTGTGGACGCTAAAAGTATCGATCATGAACAAAATTGAAGCATTGGAAATGTGGGTTCATAGACGAATGCTGAAGATACCTTGGAAAAGCAAGGAAAACTAATGAAGAAGTACTAAGGAGCGTCAACAAAGATAGAGAACTGCTAAAGACCGTTAAACATCGAAAAATGTCTTATCTGGGACATATAGTAAGGGGAAGTCGATATAAAATATTACAACTGATCCTTAAAGGTAAAATAGAGGGCGGTAGAGGTGTAGGGAGAAACCAAGTTTCTTGGTTAAAAAACATTCGTGAATGAACACAGATAACAAATGCAGGACAATTATTCCATATTGCAGAAGATCGAGAAGCCTTCGCAATGGTGATCGCCAACGTCGGATAATTCTGATATGGCACACGAAGAAGAAGAAGAAGAAGCTATGGAGACTTGGACAAAGAAGTGAGAGATCAAGTACAAAAAGCAAATAAACTGACAGGATGCCTTAATAATACTATATGGCGAAAGAGACACATTAACACTGAGATGAAGTCAAGAATTTATAAAGCAAGTGTAAGAGCAATAATGACATATGCCTCAGAAACAAGACCCGACACAGCCACAATGCAAAGGCTACTGGAAACTGCAGAGATGAGAGTACTGAAAAGAATTACAGGAACTACGTTGAGAGATCGAAAGAGAAGTGAAGACATTAGAAGAAAATATAACGTACACTGTATAAATGAATGGACACAAAATAGAAAAAAAGAATGGAATAAGCACATAAGCAGAATGGAGGAGACCCGTGTCGTCAAAATGACAAGAGATAAGTCACCAATCGGCAGAAGAAGTATCGGACGACCACGCAAAAGATGAAGTGACAACCTTCCATAGAGGTATTAATCCACCAATGAACAAGCAGAATAGCTTATATAGAGGAGGAAAAAGAAGAAAGCATTAAATTGATTAAAAAATTTTTCATACGGAATTTTTTTGAGTTTTCTTTCTTCTTTCTTTCTTCTTTTTTGTTCGTCTGTTAATTTTTAATTATTGAACTTTGATACCTTATTTAATTCTAAGGCGGTACAAAATTGATAAAATTCTTAAATAAAGGAAAATAAAGACAATATTTACCCCCCAACAAAAACTTTCATCTCTCTTCCGATCAACCAAACACAACATTCCAAATAAAAAACACGCAGTTTATGAAATTACTTGTGCAGCCTGCTCCCGATCTTATGTAGGAAAAACAAATCGTAGAATCCAAAATATTATTCCCCTCCAAAAAATGTATGAGCATTCCATTTCTGTTTGCAATTCAGCTCTAGGTCCCAACACCATCTTTATACAGATCATAAAATTGATTTTGAAAACTCCAGAAGCTCCATAGCCCGTATCCGCTTCTATAAACCAAGAATTATCAGAGAAGCCATAGAAATTGAAAAAAGGCAAAATTGTCTCAATAAAAGAGATGACGGCATCCGGTTACCTTCGACATGGATACCTCTCAAAGAAAATATCGTCTGCTCCACCCTCCAATCAAAATCCCGCCGTCAGAAATGTTCGCGCGCCATCCTCCATTCCAGCATCTACTCAAACACGTCACCATCGACGGTATAAATGAACCGTCCTCTGTTCCCGGTAGAAGTAGTGCACTGATTAGTGATCAGTGTAGTAGTGTCTGGAGGATCGGGAGACTGAGACTTCAGAAGCCCTGAATAAGACATTAGAGAGGATATCGAAAACTCGGCGCAGTAATAATCGACGCGGTTTAACCCGGAAGACTGGTGAGGTTAATGTTAATTTTTGTAATAGTATTAATCTTAGCTTTAGGTTTCATTGTACTAACATATATATATATATATATATATATATATATATATATATATATATATATATATATATATATATATATATATATATATATATATATATATATATATATATATATATATATATATATATATATATATATATATATATATATATATATATATATATATATATATATATAAATATATAACTGTTTTGGATGGGTTGGAGTCAATAATAGGGCTATTGGTTAACTATTTTTTTATTCTCGAGCTTTCAATTGTGTTTACAATTATTATCAAGAGCTAAAAAAGACAAAATACTTACAAGGTTGAACTAAAAAGAAAAAACAATTTTTGTTAACTTACCAAATAAAAATTAGTTTGGTAAGTAAAAATCACTGCTTACATCTTCAAAATATTTAATACAAAAATGTTCTTATCTAATAAATGTTTCTCTGAAAAATTTTTTTATAATTTTGAAAACATTTTTTTAATATAAGAATAATTGAATTTATAAATAAGTTCAAATAGCAACCAATTACAAATAGCCTCAATGTCATAAATGCCAACATAAAATTTTTATTTTTGACAATTATATTGCCAAAAATAAAAATTTCGTTTAAACATTCTTTTTTGTTTAGTAACAAAAAAAAGAAGATTTATTCACCGTTGACAGATGTCTGAAAGAATGTGACAGATATATGGAGAATTAAATATGACATTTTACAAGTTTTATATATAAATCATAAAGAAAGAATATAATTATAAATTTTGCTTAAATTTTGAATTTCAGATCTTTTGTTTAAACTCTTATCATTTTTGCTAATACAAACCATTTCCAAAAAAGTCCTTTTAAATTTATTACTTTCACTACATAAAATTTTAATGTTATCAAAATCCATAATATGGTCTTTATCGATTACATGTTCTGCCAAAGCACAAGATGGTTTTTTTAATTCTGCAATCACTTTTGTGAGAAATAATGCGATTTGAAAGATTTCTTCCGGTCTCACCAACATATTCAGCCTCACACTGAGTACAATTAATGCTGTATACTAAATTCGTTTTTTCAAATTTGTCTATAGGATATTTAGTTTTAGAATATAAAGATGAAATAGTTTTGATGTTCTTTGTTGCTATTTTTATATTGTCAATAACCTTTAGTGTTTGTATTAATTTAGGTGTTAATGATGGTATAAAAGGTAGTGAATGATAATAGATGTTCTGATTGTTAGATACAATGTTTTGAGATTGAGCAAAAAATGGTGTTAAAATTATTTATATTAATATAAATAATTTAATTTAATTTATTTAATATAATTTATATTAATATAAATAATTTAACACCATTTTTTGCTCAATCTCAAAACATTGTATCTAACAATCAGAACATCTATTATCATTCACTACCTTTTATACCATCATTAACACCTAAATTAATACAAACACTAAAGGTTATTGACAATATAAAAATAGCAACAAAGAACATCAAAACTATTTCATCTTTATATTCTAAAACTAAATATCCTATAGACAAATTTGAAAAAACGAATTTAGTATACAGCATTAATTGTACTCAGTGTGAGGCTGAATATGTTGGTGAGACCGGAAGAAATCTTTCAAATCGCATTATTTCTCACAAAAGTGATTGCAGAATTAAAAAACCATCTTGTGCTTTGGCAGAACATGTAATCGATAAAGACCATATTATGGATTTTGATAACATTAAAATTTTATGTAGTGAAAGTAATAAATTTAAAAGGACTTTTTTGGAAATGGTTTGTATTAGCAAAAATGATAAGAGTTTAAACAAAAGATCTGAAATTCAAAATTTAAGCAAAATTTATAATTATATTCTTTCTTTATGATTTATATATAAAACTTGTAAAATGTCATATTTAATTCTCCATATATCTGTCACATTCTTTCAGACATCTGTCAACGGTGAATAAATCTTCTTTTTTTTGTTACTAAACAAAAAAGAATGTTTAAACGAAATTTTTATTTTTGGCAATATAATTGTCAAAAATAAAAATTTTATGTTGGCATTTATGACATTGAGGCTATTTGTAATTGGTTGCTATTTGAACTTATTTATAAATTCAATTATTCTTATATTAAAAAAATGTTTTCAAAATTATAAAAAAATTTTTCAGAGAAACATTTATTAGATAAAAACATTTTTGTATTAAATATTTTGAAGATGTAAGCAGTGATTTTTACTTACCAAACTAATTTTTATTTGGTAAGTTAACAAAAATTGTTTTTTCTTTTTAGTTCAACCTTGTAAGTATTTTGTCTTTTTTAGCTCTTGATAATAATTGTAAACACAATTGAAAGCTCGAGAATAAAAAAAAAAAATAGTTAACCAATAGCCCTATTATTGACTCCAACCCATCCAAAACAGTTATATATTTGTTCCAAACGAGTCACAAGTACTTCTTTTTTCTTATTCTTATATATATATATATATATATATATATATATATATATATATATATTTCAACCTCTGATAATTTACGATTATCCGGTTGTCAAGCTAGTGAAATTAGCTAATTATTTTAATGTAAACCGGCAGCAATAATGTGGGTACCTTTATGTATGCATGGAAGGGTGGATAGTTGAAAACTATTCTATGTAAAATTTTTCGCTGAATACGAATATGTATGTCCCCCATCTAAAAAAAGTTTTACCAATTTTTATAAACAACTTGTTTAAAAATAAATTTTCAAATACCTACTTCGAACGGTTATTGAAATTTTAAAATAGCTACTATTTAGCAAGCGTAATGTCGACAACGAACTAGCCCGCCGCGCTGTGTGCTTTTGATTCTGCAATGGCGAAAGCTATTTGTTTATTGCTTGTTAACTCGATGAAAAATAAAGTTTCTTCCATTTTTTTTTTTCAATAGTGAATTGTCAAAATAGGTTCAAACTTTCTATTTATGTGCAGCTTCTAGAGAAATATACATCATGTAACAAGATATTCGGCATAAAAGTTGGGATAAATCTTCTATTTCTCGACGTAAAATTTTTTATAACTTAAAATATAAACTTTTTATATATAACGTATATAGTATTTTTTACGTATTCTTAGCCGTACTTTACGACGGGACTGTTTGTAAATTAATATATTCTAATTTGAAAATTTGTTTATAAAAAAATTGGTTATAAAAATTGGTACCAATTTTTGAGACGGACGACATACACATTCGTATTCACTGAAAAATTTTAAATAAGATAGAATAGTTTTCAACTATCCACCCTTCCATGCATACAGAAAGGTACCCAGCTGCCGGACTAATGAGTTGTATGTTAACATATATATTTGCAAAAACTTACTTTCCCTCAATTCTTGTACCTCCACCGATGGCCACAGTAACAGCGCAGTAGCTTGACTTAAATTTGCTAAAGTGGATCCATTATGTGGCGTGCTATAAAAAATCACAGCTTTTGTATTCAAACAAATATTTCTTATTGCAGGAATTTTGCTTTCAAAACCTAAAAACCAGTATTAAGAAAAAGGTAAAAATGTATTATGGTAAAGAGTTGTTTGACCAAATTATTAGTTTTCGTGGAACTTAAATCAGTTTTCAAAAAAGATTTTGTTTTTAAGGTGTGTGGAAGCTTTTAAAGACTAGTCAAACAGTTTATTGTTGGTATCTCCGGTAATTAAATTATTATTGGTATTTATTTTGTTGTTCCTCTTTTTTGCACAACAAACTAACAATAATAATTTTTAGATTAATCGTCCATGAAATATGTAAATCCATGGAATGAGCTCACGTGATTTTGCCGATAAATGCGCGTTATTGCATTTAATTCTGAGCTGCAGCCGTGCGTTCTATTGCCGGCCGATTCGGTCAAACGCGCGCTTACCTTAAGTCATCGTCGGTAAGAGCGATCTATCTGAGGCTTATTTAAAGGTTTCGTGGTTTTGTACTTTTTACGGTAACGGGTTACTGGCCCATTGCCCAACACCCAACCAGGAGGACAGAATTTTCTGTCAAGGTTTATTCTCTGAGGTAATATTTGTCATTTAGGGAAAATTTTAAACAGTTTGTTAAATAAAAACTAAAAATAAAATAACGAAACAATAATTTTATCATTTGAATATACTTACTTTTCCATAACATATTTTTAACAATAAGACCACCCATCGAATGAGTAACCCATACTATAGGTTTTTTACCAACACCTGTTTCTAAAAGTTTCTGAGTTAAATCAAAACTACGTTCATCTAGAGTAAATTTAGCTTTGGAGGAAGGACAAATAGGAGTCCACATGGAAAGGCTTGTATCGTAATTAACACCTAAAAATTGAATTTCGTTATCTTTAACACCATTCCAACTACCCATAGCTATAAAGTAGCACTTTAATTGAAGAGTTCAAGCGTTTAAAAGGTTGTTACAATAAAAGTTCGTGGGTATTTTACCAAATTAGTCCAGGGAAAGGAGTTCTTCTCAAGACATCGCAATGCCAGGTATTTGACGAGTTTTTCTGAAGACGCTTAATATTTGCTTATTTCTTTGGAGTACATGTTTAATCATGTATATTTACTAAATTAGTGTGTCGTCAATGCCACAGTTCTTCTAAAGGTGCCTATCTCCTTGTGATGTTGGCGACCACATTGATCCATCTTATTCTTTTGCGCATAATCTGCCAGCAATACGGTATTGTCTGCATATCTAATATTGTTTATAAGTTGGCCATTTACTATAATACCATCTTCTGATTTGTCCAAGGTTTCTCTAAAGATATTTTCAGAGTATATGTTAAATAGTGCCGGTGGCAGTATGTAACCCTGTCGAACACCTTTTTCGACTGAGAAGACCTCTAACAGTTCATTTTAGTATCGTACTGTTGCTTTTTTGTTGGAGATATAAGTTTGAAATTAATCTTATATCCTTTCCATCGAGTTATGGTGTTTTTCGGATATGTAAGAATTTCCCACGTGATACTTTGTCAAATGCCTTCTTAAAATCAATAAAACATGCAAACATATCGCAGCTGACATTCCTGGTTATCTATATTAGAATTTGCAAACTAAAAAGTGCTTCTTTCGTTTCAAGACCTACTCTGAATCTAAATTGAACTACTTATGTATTCTTTTAATATGATTAATTTGATGTATATGGGAGAGTAATAATATTAAGGAGTACTTTAAGTACATAGCTCATCAAACTAATTAATACACGTTCTTCAAATTTTCTAACGTTGGCTTTTTTGGGAAGTGGAATGAATATTGATAGTAGCCAGTCTTTTGGTAAATTACCAGTCTCATATATGTTGTTGAAGAGATTAGTAAAAACTGTGATTTATTGCACCTCTAATATGTAAAATTTGACCATCCACTTCATCAGGTCGTAGTGATTTCCCATATATAAATCGCTTAATGCCGATAGTTACTTCTTCATTTGTTATTCCTGGGCCGACTGGACTGAAATAGACATTGTCTATTTCAGTTGGTCTTCTTACTGTATCTTCGAATAATTTTTGCATGTATTCTTTCCATCATCTTTTCATTTTATTCGTTTTAATATATTTATGAATCGTTACATACAAAAAACTTGTTTTTAAGTGAATTTTGTATAACAAAGAGAATTGCTTTGTGGAAATTATAAAGCATTTTCAGGTATTTTTCATCTAACTGTGTTCAAACACTTAGTCCATTAGTCCAAAAAACCAACTTGGTCCATTAAAATTTAAATAACTGGTTCTATACGTGTTTATAAATAGCTTGTTCATTGGCGGATTAATACCTCTATGGAAGGTTGTCACTCCATCTTTTGCGCGGTCGTGCGATACTTCTTCTGCCGATTGGTAACTTATCTCTTGCTATTTTGACGACACGGGTCTCCTCCACTGTAACTGTACGTTACATTTTCTTCTAACGTCTTCACTTCTCTTTTGATCTCTCAGCGTATTTCCTGTAATTTTTCTTCTTCTTCAGGTACCATCTCCGCTACGGAGGTTGGCAATCATCATAGCTATTTTAATTTTTGCTATTTTTATTTTTATTTAAATTCGTCTTCTTCCGATGCTTCTTCTGCCATCTATCTTTCCTTGCATTATGAGTCGCAGGATGCCATACTTCTCGCCCCGCATCACATGTCCGAGATACTGTAGCTTTCTTTCTTTAATTGTAAGTTCAACTTCCTTCTCTTTACCTATTCTTCTCAGTACTTCATTATTCGTAACTCTATCTACCCAGGAAACCCTCATAATTCTTCTATAGGTCCACATTTCAAAGGCGTTAAGTCGTCTCATTGTGTCTAGATTTAATGTCCATGATTCCACTCCATAGTATAGTACACTGTATACGTAACATTTTGTTAAAACGTACTTTAAGAGCTAATGTTAAATCTTTGCCACATAGGACCTTTTTCATTTTTATAAAATTAGAACGTGCTTTTTCGATTCTGACTTTGATTTCTGCAGTGTAGTCATTATTTTCTGTTATAAGTGTTCCTAGGTAAGTGTACTTTTTTACTCTTTCGATCTGCTGGCCTTCTACTGTCAAGATTTCGTTAGTATTATGGTTGTTTTTACAAATTTTCATAAACTTCGTCTTTTTGATATTGAGCAAAAGTCCGTACTCCCTACTACACCTTACTATTTTACTTATGAGTCTTTCCAGGTCTTGTAAACTATCGGCTATTATTACTGTATCATCTGCATATCTGATGTTGTTAACTAAGACTCCATTTACTCTTATGCCGACTGTTTCATCTTCCAGAGTTTCTCGAATTACCTCTTCAGAATAAGCGTTAAATAATAGAGGTGATAGTATGCAGCCTTGCTTGACTCCTCTCTTTATTTCCATTTCTTCAGATGTCTCTTTTTCAATTCGTACTATTGCTCGCTGATTGTAATAAAGGTTTGTTATTAGCCTTAAATCTCTTTCATCTAGGTTTTTATTTTTTTAGGATTTCCATGAGCCGGTCATGTTTTACTTTATCAAACACTTTATTGTAGTCTATAAAACAGACGTAAAGAGGACGGTTAACATCCAAACATCTCTGCGTCAGCACGTTGAAGGAGAATAGTGCCTCTCTGGTACCCATACCATTGCGGAACCCATATTGTGTGTCACTAATATCCAGGTCCAGGTTAGAGTGAATTCTGGCGTGGATAATTTTCAACAGAATTTTCAAGGTATGTGACATTAAGCTTATGGTTCGATAGTCACTGCACTCTTTGGCATTCACTTTCTGTTGTCAACATTTCTCTAGGGATGATTCCCTTAGTATAGATAGCGTTGAACAGTTCTACTATTATGTCTAGGTTTTTCTCATTCACCAACTTTAATAGCTCGCTTGATAATTCATCTGGACCAGCAGATTTATTGGTTTTCATTGAGTTTAATGCCTGACTAACCTCTGATTTGGTTATCTCTGGGCCTACATCTCCCGTTTGGCTATCTACAGATGTACTAGCTTCTCTCTGGTCATGAAATAATTCCTCGATATACTCTTTCCATCGTCGTAGTTTTTGTTCTGTCTCCAATATAATCTTACCATTTTTGTCGAGCAATATATTCGAGGTTCTTCTACTTCCTACTCCGGCTAGTTCTTTGACTTTTTTATGTAGATTAAAGTTGTCATATTTGTTTTGCAGTTCTTCTATTTCTTTACATTTTTCAGAGAAGTAGGTTTCTTTAGCCTCCCTAATTTTTCTCCGTACTCTCATTTCTGCCGTTTCCAGTAGCCTTTGCGTTGTGACTGTGTCCGGTCTTGTTTCTGAGGCATATGTGATTATTGCTCTTACACTGGCTTTATAAATTCTTGACTCATCTGTGTTAATGTGCCTGTTTCGCCATATAGTGTTATTAAGGCAACCTGCCAGTCAATTTGCTTTTTATACTTGATCTCTCACTTCTTTGTCGAGGTCTCCATAGCTAGATAGTGTAATTTCCAGGTTTTTATTATGAACATATTACTCGCAGTCCTACAAAAAGTGTACCGATGCTTGTAGGATACATCTTCTTACATTTACTGTACCAAAAACCATGGTTTAATTTGTACCCGTCTTTGTATGTGACTGCAAATAAACGTCAACAATTTTGAATTTTACATTTAAATTGTTCTTTAATTTTGCCAATATTAGATAATTCCGCATCGTTTGTGCATTATGAAAAAGTTGTACATTACATGATTTAAAATGTTTGCTTTTATTTGGTCACACCAAAAATATCCTATGCAAATTTATTTTGATATTATGAATGAATATGAAAAATGCAAAATAAAAAGTTTTACGATGCACAAAACGGTACACTACAAATAAACTATAGTATCGTGTTCACTACTTAGTACGCAAGAAACAGACTTCGGTCTAACAGTCGGCATCGTTTCTTTACGGGTGGTAGCAACTAAAATATGTCTGTTACGGACAGAATAAGGAAATTATATACAGATCAAGCCAAAATAAAACGAAGTATATAAATTAAATATATTCTTTGTCAACTCCGCCCCAGACAGTTGGCCAACAAAAGGGTTTCAAAAAATTATATTATAAAAATCAAATGCTCGAGTGGACTGCTGGATTCTAAACTATTTCTACGCAAATAGGTTGCCTCTCCCACATCATATTTAACAGAGAGCGATATCGGCCCAGCAGCCAGCCAGTCAGTCAATAATCATTTAAAATCGTTGGGGTACGGATGTACAAGGTTATACTTGGAACTCACATATTTTTACCTATTATCTATTAGCTTTCGGAGGAAAAATTATTTGTGCGACGCAAAATGAATAGTACGAGCTGAGAGATTATTATAGTACATTGGAAAAAATAGTATAAGATATAAGAAATTTATTAAACACAAAACGCTGAATACATAAAATTTTAACAATATTAAAAAAAAGTAAAAGTAATTTTCTAAAACTTAATAAAACTTATACAAACTATTAGGCCAAATTAAGATCAAGCGGGAAACCGTGTCAGCCTCGGTCTAATGAAGCGATACTCAAAGTTTGGAGAGACTATCATAAACTTTTTACCGACAGACACTATAACTATAATACTCTATTGGATTTTTACACTAAAATCCCATACACTGTTGCCACCAGATCACACTTACCAACTAAAATAAAACATGAAATGTACCTACCTATAATTCTCAAATTGCCAATATCTTCAGGCAACCAATCTCTCGGCCAACAGTGCGTATATTGTTTACAGCCATTGCCTTCTTTATTATCACATTCATCATAATAAACTGAATACGGTCCCATTGCGCAATCATTAGTGTTTATTGGAAGATCGTCACAAACCATTGCACAGTGTTTATCTCTAGAATTTTCCGTCATAAGATTTTTCAGATCCTTAAATAGATCAAATGGCAAAAATAATTTATTTGTTACAGAATTATCACCAGCTGGATTTATCTGTTCTAAAAAAATAAAATAAATACAGGAGAATAGACTTTCACAGCCGGTATTTTGTAAAGGTATGTTGTTATAGAAGTTTATAGACCGTGTTTTCAAATTGTTTTTTTGACGTTTCGTCTGCAACTGCAACAGTCATTATCAGGCAGACATGCGCTACGTGTAGCCGTCGTGAACTAACCTCTAGGGGTTTGTCGATTACTATTGGTCTGAGAAGAATTTTTTTATTTCGTGGTGTAGATTGTCACATACTGCTTAGATGCAGATGCTTTTCTTGACCATTAAAATTAATAGGGTGTTTTGAATTTCAATAGCCTCTCTAAATATCTCACATCCCTCCCATAGGTGTAGTATACTCGGTTCGCTATTCCCAGTCCGAACTGTCTAGTGAATTTAGTAATTATTTTTTTGCGAAGTTAGTTACTTTTTGACAGACTAAAAGTGGCTGGAAATTACTATACAACCAAGCACACGTACTCATAGCCAATATTAATAGTAAACAAACTAAATAGTAAATAAAATAGAACTTTGCGAATTACCGACAATCAATATTTATTTATCTGCACCATATAATAAATAGTTATGTTAAATTATAATAACTAAAATATATTTTTTAAATATATACTACCCAAAATTTGATGGGTCTTCTTTTTTTAAAGAAAGAAGTCTACAATTATAGTATACTTGAGCTATTAATACTGAGAAGTAGGAATTATTGTGTTGTAGGTTTCCGACAATGAATCTGTCAAAATATGCCCGAGCTACGCGAATGGAGTATAGTATGTATAAACGCATGTATTAGCACTATTAAGCACATGTGTCCTTTGAATAAAATTCAATGGTTGTCTTGTGTGATTGTTGAAATAGCACTTGTATGCTAAAGAGAGCTTCTCTCGTACCCACTGCGTTCCGAAAACCAAACTGTGTACGACTGATTTTTTCTTCGCATAGTCTATATCCTTTGATGTATGATTTTTAGAAATAACTTTAAAATGTGGCTGGCTCGTTAGGCTGATTGTCCGAAAATCATTGCACGATACGGATTCTGTTTTCTTTGGTAGAGCAATAAACGTTGACTTCAGCCATGATCTTGGTACTACTCCGCTTAAATGTATGTCATTGAATATATTTGTTAGTCGTTAAGTACCGTCGGTGTTAAATAGCTTTATGAGTTCAGCATATGTATTGGCAGGTCCAGGAGCTTTGCCATCTTTCAGTTGTAATACTGCTTTTTCGACTTCATCTGATGTGATTGGTAAGTGGTCATTACATATATAGTACGGAGGTTGTTCGGACCTATTATCATCAAAGAGTTCTTGTATGTATTTGGTTCAAATGCATATTTCCTGATTTTTATCTTTGATGATGTGATCCCCTGTTGATCTTGCAGTTTGTGTTGGATTTTTGAAGACCAGCTGCTTGTTTTACCTTTTTATGCATATTCAATGTATCGTGTTTTCGTTCTAACAACTCTATCTCTTCACACTGTGTTTTTAACCAATTTTCTTTGGCCTTTCGTATTTCAGTCCTTATTTGTCTCTGAATATTTTTGTAAATCTTTTGTTATTCTTTGATTTTCTTCTTTCTTCCATGAGTTGCAGTATATTGTTATTCATTCAACTTTTCTTCTTCTCTTTATTTTCTATTAGATGTTCTTCTCTGATCTTGTTAAAGGTTTCACATATATTCTGGAGTGATTCATCTGGATCATATGTTTGCTCCATGTTACTTAGCTTTTATAAAAGAATCTGTAACATATTGACGTAATTGAGGAGATACGATTACTCCAACCCCATACACATGTTGACCGTTCATCATTTCCCGAGTAGTATATCATACGGTTATCAACAATACAAGCACCACTATTTGGCCACCTCATTTCGCTTATGCGCATTATGTCTACTCCAAGTCTGGTCATTTCTTGAATGGTATTATGAAGTTTTCTAGCCTGATACATTGTCTTTACATTCCAGGTACATATTTTGATAACCAACTCTGGTATGCTGCCGCCCTTTTTTTGTTGCGAGGGGTCTGGATAGGGGATTAAGAGTATTGTAGTTTAGGGCTGAAAGATGTGGTTTTTGGTTAATAGTTTGCTAGCAGTTCTTGCTCAGGTAGGTGATTTTTTTGCAATTAGTTTATGATTTGTTTGATTTGTATGTTTATTAGAGAAGGTTGAGTTACTTTTTGCTTAACGCTTTTGGCTAATGAAGGCTATTGCCTGCAATATTTTATTGGGATTGTTTCTAAAATGTTCCAATACTCAACAAGAAGTTCGTTGCCTGCTATGTTTAGAAGCTTAGCAGGCGGCAAAGAAGCTTTTGTTTTCGTAATTCTGGTGAGTACTTGTCCTTGTTGATGGCAAGTTTTTTTGAGAACCTCCTTTGCTCTGTTGTTTCAGCGATTTATTGTGGATATAACGTATCTCTTACTTAGGTTAAGACAAGTATCCTATCATGAATTGAGTCTACGTTTGCTATTTGATGGATTATCGCTGACGGATAGTCATGGTTTTTACCCATGATTCTCCTCAGGATTTTTGTATTGGTGGCCATGGCTTAAGTGAGTTGTCTTTTATTTATTAGAGTGTAAATTTTCTCTGTACTCGATAGCTGATCTTAAGAAAGTTTTATATGTGTGTAGGAGAGTAACTTGACTAGTGTTTTCGAATTTACCACTTGGTGCTGTTAGGAGCTTAGCTCTGTTTCTTACACTGTCTAGGGTGTTTATAAGGTCAGCGTTTCAATTGATTGTCTTTGCAAATTCGACACCCAGGTAGGACACTGACGGTCTGAAATCGAGTCTTTCTCCGTTGAGCATTATGTGGTTTCGTAGTTCCAGCTCTAGACGGAAGCATTGGGGTTTCTGAATAAGGTGAGTTGAGTGTTTGATGAATTTATAAGTTACTCTCCATGTGTTGCACCAATCGACTATTTGGTCGAGTTGTGCTTGTGCTCTATCGAACACAAAGCATCCTCTATCGTAGGCCTTAGGTGGACCTGACGAGGGTCGGGCCGTGTCGTCAGCGTATAGCAAGATACTCTCAGACGAGTTGTGGGGGTTAGGCGGTCATTTTTATAGGGGGTAAATCTGTATTTATGTAAACAGGCCTACCTTCACTTTAGCGTTAAGGGTAGGGATTTTCAGTTGAAAAATAACACGTGAGAAAGGTCCAATATCTCTAGAGACAGGCCTTATCGCAATAATAAATTAAAAGCACTTGTCGCGTTAATTATTTTAAGTGAAACGTCTTTGTAAAATTTTATAATTTATTTAGAGGGTTACTTAGCGATTATTATTTTAAAATGTTAAGAATGATAAAAACAAAATATTTGTCTACATAAATAAGCAATAAATACTTTTCTAACCAGCGTTAGTTTTCGATATACTCTGTATCCAAGTTTTCTATTCGATTTTCGTTCTAACAGAACATCTAAAAATGCAATACGAGGCCTTACAATTAAATGTTGGGACAAACGAAAATTTATTGAAGACGTTCATCTTCACGATCTTTCTTATTGAACCAAAGAACGGGATCAATAATACAATACTCTATGATTAACACCAAAATATTGAAATTACTCGGTCTCTATAAACTCGATTTGCAGCGTTGGTGGCAAAATAAATGAAAATGTTGCATAACATCGTGACAACTGAATGTTTGGACAATTCAAGAAATTACTATTTTAATATGGGGTTAGATCATCACGCGACTTTACAACAGCGACAATCTTGTCTGGCATTGTTCGTACTAAGGATTTACACAAGTCAGGGTCGAAACTATCCCATAATTCACCTAATTTACTCTTCAAATCGGCGACGGTTCTCTCGGGATCATTACGCAAATTTCTTTACTTGTTTTAGCTGTATGGCATGCAGCACCGTCCTGCTGGAATATAAATTTCAAATCCGGGTAGAGATCTTGAGCACTTGGTACAAGACTATTTTTTAAAATTTCTTGATACTTTAATTGCTTCATTAATTATTGTGCCTTCTGCTGCATTAATTAATTAAAAAATTAAGTGAATTATGGGATAGTTTTGACCCTGTATATAACGCGTGGCGATGTAACCTCATATAAAAGGAGTAATTTCTTGAATTGTCCGAACATTTAATTTTCACCATGTTATGAAACATTTTCGTTTATTTTACCGCCAAAGCTGCAATTCGAAGTTTATAGAGACCAAACCATTTCAATATTTTGTTATTAATGATAGAGTTTAATGTATTGTTGATCTCGATCTTTGGTTTAATAAGCAAAGTTGTAAAGATGATCGTTTTCAATAAATTTTCGTTTGCCCGAACATTTAGTTGTTAGGGCTCGTATATTTAATCCAACGTCAGCAACAAACAAATCTGGAACACGAGGTATCAAACGCGATAACAATGTGGCTTTACAAAATAAATACGATTTAAGTATATATTTAAATTATTACAACTTACCTTTTTCACTATCATTTTCCAATTGGCGTTCATTTTTTATAATGTTAGCAGTAAAAGACTTGTTAAGTCTTTGACGCCACGTATAAAAAACTCCTCCCAATAGTCCATGCACGAAAATGACGTCCACTTCGTGTTCTTTGGTCTTCCGAGTAACCGGATGTAACAAATATAAGCGACGAGCAAACGTTGCGTCATTATCTGGATCCAAATTGGCAAGAGCTCGTGCTGTGGGGATAGCTATTCTAACGTCGGAGTGGTGCATCCATGAGGATAAAATTCCGATCCAACCTTAAAAAACAATACACTTTCATTTGAACTTCGCCTGAATGATTTGGTAAATTATTAACTGAGTAGCTGAACGTTCATGTTGTCGATATCAAAGAACCCTATAGTCCATTTTTTCACGGTAAAATATTGTAAAACCTCAGAGTTTTAAACAACCGCACCGATTCTGATAAAATTTTGCAAGTAAGTATAACTTAACGTCCTCTTCAAAAGTTATATGATTAAAATGTGTGCTTTTTGTTTTTAAGGGGTGAAGACTACCCTTTTTTACCAACAATTAAAAACTGCAGATATATGCGTAATTTAAATGTTAATAATGTTTAAGAATGTTAAATAAATATTTGTTTATCATATGGGTATGCATGGTATTATATATACCATGCATTCGACCCTTAAAAACTATCTTTTAAGACAAAATTTGCGAAGAAAATTATCTAATAATGCATTTTATAGTGAATTTACATCAATTTGATGAATTTTATAAAAAAAAATTTCGATGCTTTAAACTTTTAAATGCTCTATTTATGGTAGATTAAATTTATTTTGCTATTTACAAATTAAACAATGTTATGATTGCAATCATTTAAAATCAACACCTAAGAGTCACCCTTTTTAAAAAAAAATTGTAGAAAAAATTTTTAAATATTAAATAAAATTTAAAAAATGTATATTTTGTGTGTTACAATTAAAAACTATAAAGTGTATATATAGGTAAAACACAAAAGATGTATTTCGATGTAATAAATATTTAACAATATTTTATATAGTAAAAATTTCATTTTCATTAGAAAAACTAACATTTTGGAGTTCCTCTTCTTGATCTTTACTTGGAAGACAGTTTTGACAATTATCACCAGAGCAAGTTCCACAGGCTGCATTACAGAAAAGTACAACTTTCGACAGCTGCACGTTGTTCCACATTCTTTTGTACAATTGCAAAATATAATCGGAACACACCAGCGAACCTTTACCAACCCGCACTGAGGCAGCGTGGTAAGGTACGCCTTAAAACCCCTAACATGAATGACGCATTCAAATCATGGTAATCATTCTCCGTAGTCCCAAATAATCCTAAGATGGGTAGTAGCTTTCGGGATAAAGCCAGGATGGCAGAGGGTGCTAAGAATCTTCGGAGTCTAAACCGCTACCCAAATAAATCAACAACGATTTATATAGCGAGATATAACTACTGATCGTTATCAAATCAATTCAGACTTATAGAACTGGAAAAAGAAACATAAAAAAATAAAATTTAAATCACAAAACCAAGAGTAACCGGTATAAATATTAACAATCTAAAAGAAAACTCACATCACTACTCAATCACAATTTATGAAAGATTATATGACCAAATCGACAGCTCTCAATTAATAGAAATCATCCTTGATATTGCCAAAGAAACCGGAGGTCCGCAACAACAAAATGAACATAGTGAACTTCTAATAAAACCAAAATAATGCTAAAACAAAGAAAAGAACTAAAAGTAAGTAGCAATATACAAAGAATACAATACACAGGACTTTGTAAGACAATAAGGAAAAATATTAAGGTAGACATAAGACAATACAATGAAAGTCTGGTAGAAAATGCAATCGAAAACAGGAAAAACTATAAGAAAACAAGAAAAGCATTAATCATTGGGAAGAAGCAAATCGTTGCTCTAACAAACGAAAACACCAGAATTACAGACAGAAATGAAATAATATAACTAGTGACTAAATTCTGTAGTGAACTATACAAAGCCCGAAAACACTTGAAGAAGCAATCAGTAACCAAGAAGATGTACCAGAAGTCTTTCGGGAAGAAGTAGAATCGACAATTACAAAAATGAAAAGTTTTAAAGCAGCTGGAATAGATGGCATAATACTGGAACTGCTTAAATACGCTGGCAAAAAAACCTGGAAAATCTTAGCAGGCATATTTACGAACTGCCTAAGATCAAGATGTGTACCAGACCACTGAAATACAGCAAACATAATTCTCATTCATAAGAAAAGTAGCAAAGAGGATATCAAAAACTACAGACCTATAAGTCTACTACCAATCATATACAAGATATTCACAAAGATCATCAACAACATATTAACAAATGTATTAGATGCTGCATAGCAAGGGAGTAAGCTGGCTTCAGAAGTGAATTCAGTACCATGGATCATATCCATACGCTTCGAGAACTAATGAGTAGAGCTAAAGAATATGAAATACCACTAGCATTAACCTTCTTAGATTTCGAGAAGGCTTTCGATATCAACAGAAGAATGAAACTGGCTTGGGCATCTTTTGGCAGAAATGCAGTTATATTCAAATCAAAGATGCCAAAAAAGCATTCTATTAGTGTATACTACCAATCATAACATACGGCTGCAAAACTTGGACACTAAAGAAAGAGATAATACAGAAACTTAAAGTCACTTAGATCAATTGAGCGATGCATGCTAGGTATAACAGAGAGAGATCGAAAAAGAATAGAATGGATCAAACAGAAAACCAAGGTCACTGATGTAATCCACAGAATTAAATCTTTAAAATGGCAGTGACATTTAGCGAGAAGAACTGGCAATAGGTAGACCACTAGATGTGGACTAGACTAGACTAATGCTATGTATGGTCTCAACTAATCATCCATAAGAAAGATTGAAGGCAAGAGAGGAGTAGGTCGCAAACAAATGTCGTGGCTACGGAACATAAAGAACTGGACAAGCATAAATAACACTGGCGATCTTTTGCATGCCGCAAAAGACAGACATCTGGCCTTAAGATAATTCGCCAACGCACTATAGGTGCATGGCACTATAAGAAGAAGAAGTCCACTAGAATTGCACTGGAGTATCTAAGAGGCGCCAAGAGACCAAGAAGACGTCCAAATTTAGGGTGAGACTATGACATAGGAAAATAAGCCGGTACAACATGGAATAGAAAAGCAAATTTTAGACAATCGTGGGCAGAAATGAAGAAGTAAGAGAGACTGTACCATAATCATGCTGAGAGTGATGATAATGATATATATATATATATATATATATATATATATATATATATATATATATATATATATATATATATATATATATGTATAAGTATATATATACACACATATATATTAAAATCCGTAAATTAATTTTCGAAACCAAATTCAGAATTTTGCTTTAATCTGTGACATCTAAGAATTGCAAGGCTAAACAGACGTTGATAAAGATGTTATTAGAGACATGGGGAATCTAAAAATTGCATTCCACAACATATCTCTTCAACTTAATGGCAAGCAAAATTTTTAGCGAATTGGTTTCTAGTACTCGTACAGAGTATATCGGAATAAAAAGGAAAAGACAGTTAAGATTTGATTTCACGTACAGACCGCCTGTGCATCCACTTATACGTATTTCGGCCTAATAGGCCTCCCCAGAACGGCTTTCAGTCGCTCTGAACGTGAAAATAAATCTTTTCTGTCTTAGGAAGCAACTCTAACATGGCTTTCTTATAGACGCAAATAGCGACATCTGATATTAAATGAAATGAAAAAATGAAAATGAATGAAATATTTAACAACCAGAACAATCAGCTGCCGCACTATACCTTGTACCGCAACTATAATAAACCCACATTTATTACTGTAATAGGAAAGAACTGCTAACGATTATCCTAATTTGTCTTTTTAATGCAAAGTTAACTCTGGCATGTCTCTAACTACGAATTATATTTCTTGTCCACCAATACTGATATCCTACCAAGTTTGTTATTATTTTGGTTTTCGAGATGTTTATATTTAAACCTACATTTTCTGAACTCCTAACGAGGTTCTGTATCTCTCTTACCATTCCTATATCTATTACGACTGCATCATCGGCGAAACGTAAGTCGTTTAAATATTCTCCATATAATTTGGTTCCCTTTGTCTGCCAATTAACAGTCGTAAAATCATATTCTAGTACCGTATTACAAAGTTAAGGTGACATTAGGTCTCTTTGTCTAACCCCCCATTCTAATTTTTTACGATTACGGTTAGTATGCCATTTGACGGTAGTTATTATTTGTTGGTATATATTGTATAATAATTTTGTATACTTATAATTTAGCCTGCACTTCAACGCGTGTAGTATTTTGCATAGCTCAACTCTGTCAAAGGCTTTATAAAAATCGATGAATATAAGAAATAGAAGTTTATTGTAATCCACTACCTTCTCTATTAGGATTTTTATACTTAGTACATAAACATTAGTTCGTAACTTTTTCGGAATCTATCCTGTACTCTCTGTTTATAGGTCTCTAGTTTAACATTAAAATTAAATATTAAGTTGAGAAACATAACTTACCTGATCTGTGGAGCGGATCTAATACACTTTTGTCAAAAGACAAGTAAGAAATAATCCTACACAACTTCATAATTATATCAGGATTGTTTCGGTATCTGTGATAAATTTCCATCATCAGTGGCAAGCCGTTGCTCTCTATAATGTGTTTAGCATATTTTTCGATGCAACAATGATGGACTAAAGATTCTAAACATTTCGGTAAGATATCGCTTTCTGACTGAATGAATTTGCTTAATTCTAAGGCAGAGGAATCGTTATCCACGATGTGGGAATTGTTCTGAAAAATATAAGTTTGAAGAAATACAATGCAAGAAATGCAATTAACAAGTCATATTCCTAATTAACTCTATAGCAAATTCGTTTGATTGGATAACTTTCGTAGACGCATCAGGACTCACCGTTCAATCACAAAGCGGTATGTAGTTCAGTTAATTGTACAGATATTTTAAAAATCGTTGAGAACAAAGAAAAAGCGAAAGAAAATCATAATTAACATGGGAATCTGATACATTTTACACATGCGCATAAACGCCAATTACATACATAAAAAGATTCCGGGTAATCCCAGCAGTTGGAGAGGAAATATAAAAAAAAAGAAAGAAAACGCTGTACGCTGTACAGCGTACAGCGTACAAAATAGTGAAAGGCGGAGCATTCGATCGGTGGTATATCTACCTTTCTTTAGCACCTAGCATAATAAATACACCTCCCACGTCCAGCGTTCCATTACTTCCCACCTATATTAGTTTGGTAGATCACGCGCGAATGATAGATAAAGATAGCTAGACCGTTCAAAGTGAACATTGTTGTTTTACCTCTATTCACAGAGCGGCCCATACCTTACCTGGTCCATACTTAACTCCAGATAGCACTGATTATGGAATAATTATTCAGAAAACGTTCTATGATGTAGCCGATATTGTTTTTATATTAATATTTCTTTTATAAAGGAATTATTTTAAATAAAAACTTCTTTTCAAAGATAATAGTTTACTGTTAGATAGGATATATTTGACATTTAACAAGTTACTATATTCAGAATAAAATGATTCACGTTGCAAGAATTTGTTTAAAGCACTTAAAGCTAAGTCAAGCTCTTCCACAGATAGAGTTCCAGATTTTATCTGGTGGTCCTTTAGTAAAGCAGATGAGTTATGAATGAATATCGAACAGTAGTCAAACGAACGCTTTAAATGCTCGATTGTAGAATATATCAAAGAGAAATTTAAAACTTTCCATAAACACCATTGAAATTATTTTTGGCTGCTTAATTCCAAGTTTAGTTTTAAATTCTAAGTGTGTAAATGGCAATTCTTCAATGGATTTCAAAAGGAATTCAGAGCCATTCCACCAAAAATTACAGGATATAAGATTAGAGGGATTGACTCCCCTAGAAATAAGATCTGCGAGATTTTTGTTCGTGCTTACATGCTTACAAAAATTGCTGAGAGATTGAATCCCTGACACCCTGTTAGCTATGAATGTTTGTAATAAATGAGGTGACGTTTGAATCCATTAGAGAGCTACGGTCGAGTCCGACCAAAGAAAAATATTATGAATATTAATGGATAAAGATTCAAGATCCTTATTCAATAGCCGGCTCAAAATCAGGGCAGAACATAGCTCAAGACGAGGCATTGTCAACCTTTTCAAAGGTGCTAACTTAGATTTGGCGCAGAGAAATTCGATTTTAACTTTGCCAAACGCATTAATAAGTTCGGAAATGGAATTGGAACCAGTTAGCAGGTCATGCACATAGAAATCATTGGCTATAATTTTAGATGCTTCAGGATAATCATTTAAGTATTCCTCAGAAAGTTGTATTAAACATCGAGTAGCTAAAAAACTTGCCGAAGCAGTACAGTAGGTCACAGTTTTCAGACAAAAGGTTTGCAAAGGTTGGGAAAGATCTGATTACCAAACTATTTGCTAAAGGTTTCTTTGAGAAGGATCGATTAAAAGTTGAAGATATATCTGTGCAATATCAGCAGATGCCACATAAGAATTTTGTCGAAATCTCAGAATTATAGTAACTAAATCGTTTTGAACTACTGGACCTACCATTTGTAAGTCATTAAAAGAAACTCCAGCTGTGGTGGGTGAGGAACCATTGAATACAACTTGAAGTTTAGTAGTTAGGCTATCCTCCTTTTCGACTCCGTGATAAAGAAAAAAGAAATTAAACGCAGACTGCTCATTACATGGAGACATGTAACCCTTAGATAAGTAATCGTTCATAAAACCAGAATATTCTTCCTTTAACATGGGATTCTTGTTAAACTTACGCTCAAGAGTCATATATTTACTTTTAGTAATTGATTTTGACTCACCTAGTCGATCAAGAGAGTCCTTAAAGGGAATTGTTACAATAAACCTGCCATTTTTATCTCTCTTATGAAATGACTGAAAATGTTCCTCGCAAAAAATTTCTTCCTTCGAACGCGGGGAGAAGTAAAATTTCCTCTATTTCCCAGAAGCGAGATAGATCGTTTATTTCAGATAAACGGAAAACATTACAGATTGTCCGTAGTTTGAGTAATTGGACCAGATACAACCCATCCTAGTCTCGTTTTCTGCAAGACGGAACCAACGCGGTTCAATTTTATCTGTCTCACATGGAGCAAGTTATAAAATAGGCCTGCTCCAATTAACAGATCTACTGGTGAGTTAATATGAAAGTTGAGGTCTGATAACTGAATATTAGAAGGAATTCGTTAAGAAGATACATCAACATTACAGCCAGGGAGCTGATCACATATAGAGTTAGTAATTAGACAATTAAGAGAAGTTTTGAAGGAGGAGTAGCAAGAACCAATTGTTAAATTACAATTGTGTTTTAAATTCAATGATATTTGACCAAAATCAGACACTGGTACATTAAAGTAGTTTTTTGCTATTCCCAATTTATCAAAAAAGTTAGATCATTTGATTGCGAAGCACTATCCAGGAGGGCACGACATTTGTACGCATTTCCTGCGTTGTCAAAAATATTGACGAGAACTGTCACGAGAACAAACTTGTGTTCTGCGACATAATTAGATAGTGTTTGAGTGTTGTGTATAGTGGAGTCAGATTGAATATTTAAAGATGACTGCACTGGATTTGAATATCTGGGTAAATTATCAGAATTGTTCGTATTGATATGCAAGAGAGAATGGTGCTTTTTACCGCATTAAGAATATTTTCCGTCCTTACAATTTACATTAATATGACCTGAATGTAAGCAACTGAAACATAATTTTAGTCTTTTAACCTTTTCGGTCCGATCAGAATCACTTAAATGATTGGAATTAAGGCACAGAGTTATTTTATGATTGGTAGATTTGCATAAAACCCAAAAACTTTGGGGGGTTACTAAAGTTCGCGAGGAATTCTTTTTCGAAACTGGATCGAATCAAATGATCTAATCATTTGATTGCGAAGCACTATCCAGGAGGGCACGACATTTGTACGCATTTCCTGCGCTGTCAAAAATATTGACGAGAACTGTCACGAGAACAGACTTGTGTTCTGCGACATAATTAGATAGTGTTTGAGCGTTGTGTATAGTGGAGTCAGATTGAATATTTAAAGATGACTGCACTGGATTTGAATATCTGGGTAAATTATCAGAATTGTTCGTATTGATATGTAAGAGAGAATGGTGCTTTTTACCGCATTTAGAACATTTTCCGTCCTTACAATTTACATTAATATGACCTGAATGTAAGCAACTGAAACATAATTTTAGTCTTTTAACCTTTTCGGTCCGATCAGAATCACTTAAATGATTGGAATTAAGGCACAGAGTTATTTTATGATTGGTAGATTTGCATAAAACCCAAAAACTTTGGGGGGTTACTAAAGTTCGCGAGGAATTCTTTTTCGAAACTGGATCGTTCGTTATTATTCCTTCCAAGGCTAGCATCCATTTTTTCCAAAACGTCAACCTTACATTTTAGAAAATTAATAAGGTCCTCTAACGTTGCGTCTTGACATTTCTTACATTCCAACTCCCGCGTGGTGTAGGAATCAAGTTTTTCTATTATAATAAATATAAGTAGTGTATCCCAAGTATCAACTGGTTGGTTTGATGATCGTAAATTACTTTGCAGTTTATCTATTAATTGTCTGATGTTTGATGCAATTGACTTTGTGATTTTTGGGAGAGAAACATCCATTTGGTGGGATTGTATAATGTTAAATATTTGTTTGCAAATCATTCACATAGCATTTGCCACGAGACTGAAAAATTGTCCGAAGATACTGGCAAACTACTAGGATTTATATTTGAATTATCAAAGATTATTGACTGAAATGAATCTAGGAACTCTAACAATTTTTCATAGTTTCCGCTTAAAATTTTGAAAGTTGAATAGTAGGCAATTTAATATTACAATGAACGTTAAGTTGATTAGACGAACTTACTAGGGATTGAGCATCGTTTTCTAAACTGGTATTATGCATAACTTCAACGGAGTTAGAAGCAAGATCAAGCTCTACAATAAAAATATAAGCCGACGACGATTACTGAATTTTGTCTGCTTGCTGCTGAAGGATGATTGTCGAATTATTTCCATATTAGAGACAACGTACTTATGTAAATCGTTTTATTCCACTTTAAAATTCTTGAAATCCAAACAACGTTCAGTATTAACTAACCAGCATATGAGAGAATTACTGAGAAGTGCTGTCACCAATTATTCACCAAATTTTAAAGAATTGTCAAAGGATTAGATTATGTGAGGTTGTTAAGGCCATGCAGCCTCACCGCACTTCGACCTAAAGAAATCTTTTGTGCATATTATCAAAGGAAGTAAAATAAATGTGTTTAAGTTGACTAGACGAACTTGCTTGGGATTGAGCATCGTTTTCTAAATTGGTATTATGCATAACTTCAATGGAGTTATACTTTGATAATAGAGATCGTGTTTTTGCAATAATAGAGAAATAATCTCTTTCGAATTGATCTCTTTGAGACGCTTCCTCCTCTAAATCACCAAAAAAATATAATTAAATTGTGACAAATAAATAAAAAATGAAAGCAACATTATTATATCTAAATTCTGAAATCAATTATTTATTCTCTTTTAATTAATCTAAAAATTAAAAAAGACAACTAGCTTTATTAGCGGTACGTACTTGACGGTCAAGTCCTGACCTGTGTCACTAGCCGTGTAGGATTCAGGAATAGGTGAATATCATTTTTGAAATGCGAAATCCATCTGCATAAACGTTCACGGTTGCCATGGCAACGTGACGTCAGCCTATCCTTAGTGATAGCTGAGAAAACTGGTGACTGCAGTTCCGTCTAAAAATATATTATCCGTCTTCACCCACTGTTGGATGTGTATTTGGTACTCCTATTTTTCGGAAATTTCCCTCAGCGACAACATTTTGAAATTTAGTCTATTATATAGATATTTTTTATATAGTATAGTGCATAGTATAGTATGTATTAGTTTAGTTTAGTCACAGTAATAATTTTATTTGTTTAGTGCACTTTATTAATACATTTCTCTGTGGTTTGTTTCGGATTTAGGATATAAAGTGTTCTCGTGGATTTCGTTTGGACAAAAATAATTTTAATGACTTCTTCTTCTTCTTTTTCCACATTTCTAAAAGTTTCTCTGTCTTTTGCAATGTGGAATAATTCGTCTACAGTCATGTTTGTCCAGTCTCGAATATTTCGCAGCCATGATTTCCTCTTTCTACTTATTCCCTTTTTGCCATCGACTCTACCTTGCATGATGACCTGCAGAAGACTATATTAAATGGTGGCTAAATTAATGACTTGGTGTGTAATAATATATTAGAGACTCCGTTTCAGCATTGGAAAAATGAAGATAAAAGGGATGTTCTTTTACATGGTCGACCAACCAGTATTTTAAACATCTGCGTCTGATTCAGAGTGGTGGGCTGCAATCAGCATCTGACTCAGAGTGGGCGGCTGAATCGAAACTCACCAACCCGTTTTAGCAGGCGTGGTGTTTTAAACGCCAAAAAACCCTCAATGAAATGTCAAGGTTCAGAACTAAAATACCTCAGGCAAACAGAACGAATTGTATATAAGTGCCCTATATAAGTGCCCTAAAAAACTGTTTTCAAGTTATTAGGGCTCTAAACTCTATTCATTTTTTTTAACGAATTTTTAATGAGATTTGGGCGCGAAGTAGGTACCAAAACTCCTTTTGGCTCCGGCAAGCTTTCCTCATCTTCACCACTTTTTTAGGCCACGAGCCGCCGCTGTCGAAATTATCTAATAATTCTACTAATTTTATTTTCCCATTTGGAATATAATAATTATCATTGGAAATATTGGATTCCACATCTTTTATAATTTTTAAAGAAATATCACACACGCGTTGTTGTACAAACGTTACCGATTTTAAAGGACTACCATTGTTTTTTTTTTTTCGCAAGAGTATTTAAGTAACTTACAAATCAATTGCCGCTACCCGCGCGAAGCATTATTGTTTTTTCGTTGGTCAGTTGAATCGTTGCTTATTTACTTTATCCTTAAATCGTATCAGTTCACTGAATATGCTTTATTATACTATATGGTAAAACAATAACTACTAAAATATAAACACGTAAGTAAAATTGAAAATAGAGTAATTATTAAAAAAAATTGAACACTTATACCTTACATGTAGGTAAATAAATAACATACCTTATGCTCCATGTGCTCCATGCACTGTTAGCATGTACAAAAAAAATCTGTCAAAATTTCTTTAAAATACGTAGGTACATAATAATGCAATACATATAGGCCAGGGAAATAAGCAAAAAAAAAGTAGCCTGTATGGACCTCTGTAACAATAAACTTATGTTTCCTGCAGTCGATTTTTTGGACTTACTAGTTATTAACTAATTAATGTCAAAACACGGTAAATTTTCGCTATTTTCGTCTATTACCAAAAAGTGAAGTAAACCAAAATTTGAGAGTAATAGACTTATAAGTCATATAAAAACCTTTAAAATAGCGTTTTTTAAATGTTTCTATCCTTCTTAGTTGCTTAGAAAGTTAAAAAATAAGTTAAAAATTTCGGTTTTTTATAAATGTTAATAACTTTTTTAAAAATAAACTTATAACCTTCATATCGCATGGAATATTGGGTCTTATGGTGCTTAAAATATGATCAAAATTTTAAAAGGATAGGTCAAATAGTTTAAAAGTTATTTAATTTGTTTATCCCAAATTAAATTTTTTTTCAACAATATAAGTCAGAAAATTATTACTCCAGTCGTCAGAGACCAAAATGCCATTGAGCCTCTAAAAATCATACGAACAAGCTGAATTTTGCGGAGCATATTGCCTTTGGGACCCCAAGAAAGATGCAACAAAGTTTACCACTTTTACCCCCGGGTTTCCCAATAAAACCACCCTCGCAAGGGGGTAAAAACGCAAAAAAAAACGGGTGTGGCAGTCCAGTGGGACTGCCGGTAGAAGTTATACTTCTATACACGCGTTCGTCGTTACAAATTTATATGGAAGTCAATCTGCAATCATTACATATGTAATGCTATAGGTAAGAGAGAGCAAAAAGAGAAAAATAATTAGGTATACAGGTATATGGTGCATCGTTTGCTGTATATAAACATTTGACCTGTAATAGGAGTATAGTAAATGAAGGATTGAATCAATATTTTAATGAAAGTATATATTTTTATTTTCATATATGTATAAAAGGAGCTAAATGCAAAAAAATTTTTTTACACATACTCTGCAGTAAAATTCATTGTTTATTTTGTTATTAATATAAAAATACAATACAATACACTGCAACATAATTCAATATAATAATACAATACAAATTAAAATGCAATATTCATAAGTATTTAAAAATGACAATATACATAACTTACTTACGCATATATTTAATTTACCATGATAATATTAACAAAAAAATAATAATATTAATAAATATTAAATATATTTACAAAAATACACACAAATCTATGAACGCGCGTATAGAAGTATAACTTCAAAAAATGTTTGTGAAAGATAAAAATAAAAAACCAACAACTCGGATTATGTTGTAAATTTTCATTTTGTTTTAAAATTTAGCAATTTGTGGAAAATTACATATATTTAATAAGATTAACGTAGGGTTTTTAAATATTTCAAAAATAAAAAAGGAAATTCATATTGGGATTCGAACTCACATATACCAGCGTATAAACCAAACACGTAAGAAATTTGCCAATTAGACATGACACTAACGTATTTCGAAATTGACAGTTCTTGGTCATACAGTGATTTATTGTAATTATTGTTTTGAAATACAAAACCTAAAATAATTATGAACATTTAATAATAATATTAATATAAAAAATTATATTATATGATATATATATATATATATATATATATATATATATATATATATATATATATATAATAAATATATATACAAAAGCAATATTTTTATTCTCAATAGAGAAAGAGAGAGAGAAAATATATCTACATAATATATATAAACAACTGTCGTTTGCCTGGCCGGATCAGTGTCACGAAAAAAAGCGCAGTTCCCTGGGCTAATACTTTAAAAAACCATTTATGAATTTAAATTACTATTATAAATACAAAAGACCTTTTCGTTTGCAACTAAAGGGGGTAACAAACAAAATATACCTAATTACTAAAATATGCCTAAGGTTTAAATATCGCAAATATACTCCAGGGAAATAATCAAAATTTAATTGGGGTCAGGACTTCGCAATATACCGAATGTAATACCGAATATACAAATAAAATTTCATAAAATTCGATCAAGCCGTTTCGGAGGAGTATGATAATATAACACTATGACACGAAAATTTTACATACATAATATATAGAAGATATTCACTTATTAAATGACGTGTAACAAACTTCATTTTATTTTTTTATAACTTTTTTTATAACAACTCTAAAACGACTGGAGCGATTTTACTGATTCTAATTTTGAAATCTTTATAGAAGTCCAAGGAAGATTTAAAAGGTGAGAAAATATGATGAAACAGTAAGGAGAATAGTAAAAGCGATAATTTTATTTTCACATACAGTTAAGTTGGATTGACATCACTAAAAAAGAGGCTATCTTCGCGTCTATTTACTTTTTTTACTTTTGGATGATTGGAGTTCGATTCCAGCTTTAATTTTACTAATTATTAAAATTCGCCATGTTTTAATTTTTTTTCCATAAAAACTTCCTGACCATAATGAACACATAAAAGAAAGAATCCAATTTGGTGCAGTGGTTTTGAAGTTATGCGAATCAAACATTTCGGTGATTTATTTTTATTTATATAGATTATATATATTACTGTATACCGCAAGGTTGCTGCACGCGTCTCGATATTTCGCGTCTCGTTAAATATTATTTCGGGCACTTGCAAAACACCATTCCGATCAATAAGACGTATTCACTTCAAAAGTTAACTTTAAAATATTTTAACCTGATTCACAAAACATACCTACACCTAAAATTCTACCAAATCGCAAAAATTGGTTCTTTTGAATTTAATACATGTTAAATAAAACCACTAATAGTCTAATACTAATCCGAATAGTACTTTTGCTCGAGCTCTTCAAAATAGGCCGAAGTTTCAGCGACGACTTCATCATTTGTTGCGAAACGGCTTCCTCCGAGCCATCTTTTTAGGTTTGGAAACCGGAAAAAATCGCTGGCGGCAAGATCTGGGGAATACGGTGGGTGTTCAACCAATTCATAGCCCGATTCGTGTAATTTTGCCATGGCGACGGCCGATCGGTGAACCGGTGAATTGTCTTGGTGAAAGAGCACATTTTTGCGTTCCAACACGGGCGTTTTCGACGCAATTCGGCATCGAATCGATCCAATAATGCTGCGTAGTACTCACCATTGATTGTTTTTCCTTTTTCCAAGTAGTCGATGTGAATGATGCCCTTCTCGTCCCAGAAAACAGTCGCCATCACTTTTCCGGCCGAATGTGCACTCTTTGCCTTCTTAAGCGGCCCTTCGTCGCGTTTGCGCCACTGTTTCGACTGTTCTTTGGTTTCCGGTGTGTAATAATGCACCCAGGTTTCATCAACGGTGATAAATCTGTGAAAAAAATCCTTTGTATCGCGCCGTATCATCGCCAAAAGCGTCTCCGAAGTGGTCACACATTTTTGCATTTGATCGATTGTCAGCAAACGCGGCACTCATCGCGCGGATAGCTTTTTCATGTCCAAATGATGTTGTGTACGCGTTCGTAGGAAATGTTTAGGACCTCTATTAACTCGCGGAGCTTAATTCGACGATCTGCCATAATCATGTCATGGACTTTGTTGATCATTTCCGGCGTGGTGACTTCATTTGGCCTCACGGGACGCTCATCATTAAAAACACTCGTACGACTACGGACAAATTCAGCTTTTCAAAATTTTACTGTTGCTAACGAAGGTGCAACCTCACCATAAACTTCGTCCAGGTCGGCTTTGATTTGCACATGATTTTTATCCTTTTTGTGGAGGAACTTAATCACCGAACGATACTCGACTTTTTCCATTTCTCCGAAAACACAAAATTTGCTTGCTTTTGACGGCTGTAAAAACCCACGGTTCGTAGACTTACTACGGTTGCCTCTTCCGCCTAACCAATGAACATTAAGCCCGAAACTGTACTCTCGTGACGTAATTCTTCCCCTTCAACCAATCAACACTGCAATCGACCTGCCCTCTACATTCAGTTTCAATCGCGAAAAAATGGATTTTGTATTCTTGTGTACTCTGGTGACGTAACTCAAGCATCCCCACCCCAGTTGGAAGAGGCAACTGTAGTAAGTCTACGAACCGTGGTAAAAACCAAACTAATTGTTTTTAAAACTTAAAATTTTGACAGACGTCATGTCATGAATGGCAAATGTCAACACCGAAACAAATCCGGTATCAAGTAGCGCCATCTATCAAAGGCTCGTTTAATATCAATATATCCTCGTAAGAACACCCCTATTACTATTGATTGAGTACATTATGCTATCACATGCACATGAATTTTTAAAGAACCAGTATATCTATTTAGAATTCTATAACAAAACTTTTATTACAAAAAAAATTTATTACAAAACTGAGTTTTGGATCTATTTTAGGAGAATGTAAGGTGTGATTGTACTAAATGTATAATTGAACTTCTTATTTTATTTTTTGGACAGAATGAATTTTATAAAGAAGACGACTCAATGAATATCTAATTCCACCTATTTGAAATATAGAAACATATATAAAAAAATTGCTGGTTTGTACTTAATATTTTGTCAACTTCTGAGGAAATCCCTTATGTAAATAATTACTTTAAGCACTTAGATTTATTGGCCTTCGCAAAAGAATTTCAGGTTTGGAATATGGTTGAAATGAATATGTTGAGTGAACAGAAGACGACTAAAAAATAAGCGTTTTTTTGTTGAAAACAAATTTGTTGACGTGACAACGTCTTAAATTAGGTTGTGGCTCGGAGTCACTCATGAAAAAGTGTAACGCCCGCTCACGTCTGTTATGATGAGTCACCGAACGAGAGAGAGGCCCGCCGGACCGGCGAATGCCTTGCGTCTCTTGTCACCTCGGGGGAACAATTAAGGGTCTAACCACCTTCTGTTGTCCCCGGGTGCTCTGTATAGGGCTTCGGAGTTAACGTCGAGAGCTCCTCTACTTTAAGTCCATTTTCGGGTTATGGACTTGTAAATATTTCGGTGTCTTGCCTTGAAAAAGGCAAGATATTTCTTACATGACAATTTCTTCGTCGAAATAAAACACCGAGTTAAGTTGAAACAATTCTCAGCCACAGAGTATGGAAAATAAATGCAGGAAGCAGGGCCCCGAGAGCACTAAGCTCTCGGAAAGCCCGTGAGGGACTGACTTGGCTGACCTGAAAATCGCCAATATTTATATGCGCTGTTCGAGCGATAAATAGGGATTTCCAGGTCAATGGGAAAATTCGAGGCGGGGCGATGCGCATCGAAATGCGTACTAGTCCACAGACTATGGCATTCGATGACATCCCCCCTCCTCTGGAGACTCTGCGGCTGGGAAAAAATATTTATTGATTAAAAAATACAAATGAAATACACAAGAAAATATGCATAAAATACAAGTAAAATGTTCAAAAAGAAATTCACACAACACTGCACTACTTACAGGGGGAGATCGGTGGTGATGACGGCATCTCAAGCTCCTACAGGTCCATCCTCGGTCGGTGTGCCAACTCCTCCAACGGGCTCGTCTTCTTCTCGGTCGTCCGTATCCCATCTGCCATATCCAACGGGGTTTCGTAGAGTACCAGTGTGCCGAAGCCTACGTGGTCGTCCAACCACTTTCGGTAGGGGGGCGATGACTGGGTCTACTCCTGGACTTCCATCGGCATCTGGGGCTTCTAACTTCGAATAAGCCTGGCTCGTCAACGGTGTCTGCACGTCGAAGGCGTCAGGTCTGCAGAAGGCCTCGATGTCGGAGTGTTAGAGTATTGCTTTCTAACACTACGTGGTTCTCCCCATTCTTCTCTTGACTTCAACCTATGTTGAAGTCAGGGGCGGCTCGTGATAGTACAAGATGGTGAGGCACACTACACTTAAGGAAAATTATTATTATTATGGTTAGCTTCTCTTTGCTCCAGTCATACCCGGCTAAGGAGGCATTGCTCGCGCCAGCAAACAATGACTTGGCGTGAGAAGGACTTCTGACGATACGCGCGCGGATCAACAAAAGTCATCCTCACCTCAAAGCTCTCCTAAGCCCTCCTCCACCCTCCCTTATGTGCACTGAAGGTGCAACATAAGGGCTGACTGCTTTTTGAAAAAGTCCGCGATTGAGCTGTATTTATGAGCACCATGTGTAATAGGGTGCTCATAAATGTAACTTAAATGATACCCAAGGTGTCGTTAAGCGACTTACTCCGGTTTATCATGAAATCTCGTATCGTGAGATAAAAGCGAACGAAAAACGAGGGAGCTCTAATCCTCGAGCCTGCACGAGGATCTAGGTGCCCTCTCCCGTGGCCTTTTTTTATTTTTATAATTTTTTTGTGAATTTTTTATTATTTTATATTTTTTTTTAATCTTTATATTTTTTATTAATTTTTTTGGGATTTTTATATTTTTTTGGGGGTTAGTAGGTATTTTTTATCTGGGAGATTTGTTAGTAAGTGTTATAAATGGCGACTGCTAATCTAGTGCCATCTTCTTCACGCTCTCACATATCCCTTCAGTTGAAGCTTCGGTCTAGCATATCTCCATTGATCGTTCTCGTCGTAAGATGTTAGTCGGAAGGTCGATTTTGTGACATCATAACGTGAGGCCGTTTACGTTAAATAAACTTAAACAAAGGGTTAAATTTTGTTTTTTGGTTTTTTATTTCACGATTTTTAAAAATTATAATTATTTTAGAAAAACTTCAAAAAATATAAATTCTAAAAGGAAAACTGAGTTCTAAAATTTAAAGTTTTTTATAAATTAAAGGAATTCTGCGAGACTTCTGTTCTGCAAAATGATCTATTACATCGTCTATAAAAACGTTCTCATCCTGTGATTTTATAAATGATTTTTCAATTGAGATTTTTGCCATATTACTCAATCGTGTCTGTCCAGTTGTATTTCTGATGTAATTTTTAATCCTTTTTAGCGCGGAGAAACTTCTTTCTGCAGAAGCACTTGTCACTGGCAAAACAACACAAATGCATAATAATTTAAAAACTTCTGGCATACAAAGTTTTAAATCATAATCGTGAAAAAAAGTTAACATTTCATAAGGGCTTGCGCAATTTTCTATTATATCATTCCCGTACATAGCGGATAACTCACTTTTTAGTTGATTTATATCAAAAATATTATACTGCGTTGTCAAGTTTTTTAATAGATCATGAGGAAATTCTTTAGCAAAAATGGGAAATTTTGATATATTCAACAGATCAAAGAAATGTAATTTT
The DNA here is from genome assembly GCF_040954645.1 of Diabrotica undecimpunctata. Lineage (NCBI taxonomy): Eukaryota > Metazoa > Arthropoda > Insecta > Coleoptera > Chrysomelidae > Diabrotica > Diabrotica undecimpunctata. The sequence continues at coordinate 140,755,325 of NC_092803.1, forward strand.
TCAACGTCGCAAAACCTAACCTCTATTTGGGTTGCTATAATGTCAAGAATTTCAAAAAAAATTTGCCTTAATTGTTGAGTTTTATCAGTCATTTCAACTCCCTTACGACGACGTTTCGAGTGTAACGCAGCGGTATCCAGTTTTTCATAAATTGTATCAAAATAAGTACTGTTACTCCTAAATTCACGTATTTTACTTAGGGTATTTTGAAGTAAATTTCTGGCCTTAACAATGTCTGTATTTCTATTTTGTAGAATGGAAAAAACAGTATCAGTTTGATGAAAAATCAACGAAAATATTTCTAAAAAAAATATGTTCTGAGGATCTTCTAAAAAAGCTTTTAAACCTACTGCTTCTCTTATTGTTTTGTCATCAAAATCGCGACTATTAATAATAAAATCAAAGGTCTCAAGTAATTTATCCTTATTATTATTAACTGTGAGAACTGCGCGTGAAGTAAAATTCCAGCGAGTTGCTACATTAGAAGGTATACGATTTCCTCCAATGTGTTCTAACACTTGGGTACGCTTTGTAGATTTAGAAAAATATGAAGAAAAACCGGATAAGGTTGAGAAAAAAACTTTAACTTGTTGAATTGAACTGCATGCGTTACTTAAAACTAAATTAAATACATGTGCATAGCAATGAATGAACATGGCTTGAGGCGCTATAGATTTAATTTTTGCCTGTAGACCATTCACTTCTCCCGACATTACAGAAGCTCCATCGTATGTCTGAGCCACTAATTTACTATGCAAGTTGAACTTTCGAAATTTGGTAGATAAAAATTCAAATAAATCTTGAGCAGAACGCCCGGAACTTACATCGTAAAATCCCATGAATCGTTCGACTGGTTTATCGTTTATTACGTATCGAAAAATAACGGATAGTTGTGAATGGCAGCTTATATCAGTAGTCTCATCCACCTGCCAGGAAAAGAATAATGATTTTGAAATTTCTTCCTCAATTTTTTTATTTATAACAAAAGCAATTGAATCGATTAATTCATTTTGTATGGTTTTAGATGTCCCAGAAAAAACTGATCTAGAGTCATTATCATGTTCTAAAAATGTTTTTAAATTAGTGTCAAATTTACTAACAAGAACAACTAGCTCTTTGAAATTCCCGCGATTTAAAGATTCATTAGATTCATCATGCCCCCTAAACGGTAACTCTTGCATACAGAGGTGTAACGTAATATCTATAAGGCTTTTTAAAATTTGCCGATTTTCTTTAACCCTAGCATTGAAATTTTCAATATCTATTTTACGCGAATTGTCTAGTGCTGTGGCGATATTTTGCTTTTGTTTTCTCATAAGAGTAAGCTTGCAATTCGATGTAATATGTTGAGAACTTTTATTGTGTAACAATAGACTCCGAGACAAATTTTTCAAATCAGTATAACCACTTTTGAACCAAACTTTGTCGCTAGTATTAGCTGTGGCAAATAAAATGCATGGCCAACAAAACAATTTATTTAATGTTATACTACCCGTAAGCCAGTCAAACTTTTCGTACCATGCATTTTGAAATCCCCGATTTGGTTTTCCGACGCCACCGATAGAAACAAGATGTTTACTTAAATCTGGAATAGGTCGTTTTACGACTTTAACTATATATAATTTATCTTCATATGAATGACTTGAAAAATTCTGCTGATTGACTAAAAAATTTACGAGATCACAAGTATTACGAATATTTACATTTACCTGGGAAAGTTGTGACGAAGTGCTCGGTGCTAAATCCATTTTTCACTAAAATCGAAAATCCTGCAGACAAAAACAAACCCACCAAAATTATTAAAAAAACTTAATTAGAATTGCACTTATTATATAACATGTAATCTTACTGTTTTTTTAATGAAAAACAACACGAGATACGTCAAACGTGATCCTGCCGCACAAAGAGGTCAACAGGAAGTAATTTAACTACTACTTACTCTTACTACAACAATTTTGCAGAAATATTCCAAAATGTACCAATGTTGCCAATCTGGTAAATGCATAGAAAAAAAAATATTTTTTGTTAAATCGGAAAACAATAGAACAATATGTATAGTACCATCTACTAAAGGAAAATACTCTACTACAACATAACAATGTTGTTACAATTTTCAAATAAAAATCTATGTTTTATTTAAAATGTACTTTTATACCCCGAGGGAAAAAATGTAGCGAATTGGGTACCTTTGTACCCAAACGGCAACGCTGCTCATTAAAAAAACCAGAGCGGCATGCCTCTCTTGTTCGGTGAAATCGTGGGCAGAAAATAAATAAATCATGTTGAATTTCGCTAGATAATGTGATGTCTAATATGTCAGACAGAGCAATGCCGTGAGGCTTGCCTCGGCGGCTATAATTTTTAAAGAGAGAATGAGATGCACAGATGATACCTATATTAGAAGCTGGCGCGGAAAATGCAGCCGTTGTTTATTTAATATTTTGTGGTTTAAGCTTGTCCCTTGTCCGGCCCGTAGATTATGAAGAAATATACAAAGATAAGACATCAGGGGTGTACATATTTTAATTTTTTATCATAATGAAAATAAAGTTATTTAGAAAATTCCAAAAAGTTAAATTGTAGTTAAAGAACGTAAATAGTCGATTGATACTGGTGAGGCACTGCCTCACCTGCCTCATAGGACCAGCCGCCCCTGGTTGAAGTCAATGTTGTGTTGCCTTCTGTGAATTCGAGCTGAGTCGTGGGTTCGGATTTTAACCACGTTGTCGGGCGCCATGTCACCTCGGGGGAACAATTAAGGGTCTAACCACCTTCTGTTGTCCCCGGGTGCTCTGTATAGGGCTTCGGAGTTAACGTCGAGAGCTCCTCTACTTTAAGTCCATTTTCGGGTTATGGACTTGTAAATATTTCGGTGTCTTGCCTTGAAAAAGGCAAGATATTTCTTACATGACAATTTCTTCGTCGAAATAAAACACCGAGTTAAGTTGAAACAATTCTCAGCCACAGAGTATGGAAAATAAATGCAGGAAGCAGGGCCCCGAGAGCACTAAGCTCTCGGAAAGCCCGTGAGGGACTGACTTGGCTGACCCGAAAATCGCCAATATTTATATGCGCTGTTCGAGCGATAAATAGGGATTTCCAGGTCAATGGGAAAATTCGAGGCGGGGCGATGCGCATCGAAATGCGTACTAGTCCACAGACTATGGCATTCGATGACACTCTCTCCCACTCAAACATGATCGGTCCGCTGCGCGCGCAGCACTAGAGAATTAGGCGCGTTGAATCAGTGCGTGCTTGTGTCTCTGTCTTTCTCGAGCGTTCTTGGCGTTGGAAAACCGAGAAAGCGTCATAATACAAGTTCACACGTGTGGTTAAAGTATCGTCAGCTGTGTCTGTGGTGAAAATGTGGAGTGCTTAGATTCGTCATTTACAACAACTACAACAATAAAGGTAAATAATTGTACACTAATATTTCATTATCGTAAACTATGATTGATTGATTAATTGTTAGATTGACACAAAAGTTGAGAAACTGAGTTTATAGGTTATGTCATACTATTGACAAATGTTGATAGTGTTAAGTAAATTATTAGTTTAAATCACTCTGCAATCAATCGTAATTCAGTCGATTCAGTCATATCAATAAATATTCTACCGAGAAAAAGACGTTGTCACGTAAAATCTTCGCCCGTAAAACCGACTTTACAGGCAACCGATTTTTTTTTTCTATGTTAAGCCACATATAGATCGATCAACTATTTAAAGTATGTTTCTGCTGCCCTATTTCCTTAAATTCTATTCTAACCAATAAATACGACTGCATCATGCTACTAATTTTTTAATCCTATGGTCAAACATCACCGTTTAAAAAATATTTATTGACTATGTATACTTACATGCTCATAAACAAATACTTCTGATAAAAAATATCCAAGGCAAGGATGCTGTGACTTTTCATAAAGGCCAATCAAAAAATCTCTCATAGCATTTATTAACATGTTTCTATCATAATTGTGGTATCTCAATGGTGGTTCCATAAATAATCTTTTGTCGGCATCTCCTATTCTAGCCAATCCAATAGCCGTTTTTGCATCTATCATATTAGCTAATTGAGAAAAATGCCAGTCGTCTAATTTTTTTATTTTTACTAGTTGTTTTACAGCTTTTATTCTGTATTCTTTTTCTCCAATGTTAGCTAATTGCACCAATCTATATAAAAATAAAGTTATTAAATTATTCTCTCCTTACTACTCCAGTTGGTGTCTATAAAGATAGTAGAGGGTTTGCACTTTGTGATAATAAATACATTTTTACTGAAAAGTATCCGGAATGACTGAGGAAAAATAATATCGAGATGCATTTCATGAAAAATTTTTAATAACGTGCGTTATATGTTCTCGTAACTTATTCTTTCAGTAGAGAATATCTTGATCACCATGTAAATCAACTATCAATCGCCACCTTTTAAATGCAATATTTTACCTACTTAGTATGGTACACTTCATCCAAAAAATGGCCTAACCCGGACATCCAAATTAAAAGTTTTCCTCCAACTGTTCTATATTAAAACTATGCGGTTTAGCGTGAACAATGTTCTATACAAAAATGTTGAACATACATTGAATTTGAAACAAAAAAGATCCTCTGCATAATCCTTCTAAAAGGAACGGTTCCAAAGGTACGGAGGATGTACATGTAGACCATGATACGTAAGATTACGAGAAATTAATAATCAAATTATCTAGTATTGACAATTGAAAAAGTAAACTCGAAATATGAATGTTAAAATTTACAAACCGTAAAAAATTAAATAAGTACAAAGTATTAAAACACCTGAACTCTCTTCCTTATCAACAGGAGTTATAGAAGATGAAAACGTGAACTGTGATAAAGCGTTTGAAATTCGGAACCCTGGCTTTGAAAGACATTGAAAACAAAACATTTAATGAGATGCAATTCAAAAGAAAGTTAGCTGTTCAGTTCCTAGCCACTATAATCAGGTCGATGACAATTAACACCACCAACGTATGCGTAAACACTCTCTTACATTGGATGGTGTGCAGAGTAATAAGTGATGAGAAGCTTAAAGAAATATTTCATTATTAACTACGTGCGTATCCTCTTTTCGACGAACCTGGCTTGATGAGAAAAAGAAGCAATTGTTTTGGTTCCAGACACAAAAAATTATCAACTACTCTATTCAGGGAAAATGTGATATATCATTAATGGAGGTCACCTCCTTTATCGTGTTGTCTGGTGACTCCCAGTTACCTTTAAGGAGATTTACGAGCAATACAGAGACTACGTAATTCCTCATTACGGAACAGCAACTGTTGTATTTGATGGATACCAGCAAGGAAATACAAAAGATGAAGAACACCTACGCATGCAAATATAAACAAAAGTGAATTTTTAGGTAACGCTAACAACAAAATGGGTGTAATTTCATTTCTTACAGTCAGACATCTTGCAAAGATGATATCGGGTAACGCTGACTTAATAGTTTTAAAAGCTATTGATGAAGCTAAGAAAGACGTTGAATCTTGTGTTATGGGTGATGACACGGACCTACTAGTTTTGTTGACTGATCACCCACCATCAGAGAAGAAATTGAAAATGGTGGTACCAAAGAAATACAATCAGAAGGAAAAAGTCTACATTATTGTTGACTGTCAGCGAGGCATTGGGAATATGAGGGATATCCTTGCAATATACGCCTTTACAAGATGTGACACAGTATCAGCTATCAGCTACATAAGAAGGGGAAAATTGCACATTATAGGAAAGTGCAAGTTAATGACTCTCTTCGTAGAAAACTTCTAGTCTTCAACGACACCAAAGCTGACCACAGTAGAGTAGCTGATGCCGGAAAGCATTTTCTTCTTGCGATGTTTGGTACCAGGAACATGAAAGATCTAGATTGTTTTTTATTTCAAAGCAGCCTATACACTCTTTACTCAAGTTAGATGCACTACCCCCACTTCGGCAGCTTCCAACCAGAATTCGTTCAGAACCTACCACCAGGCACAGTAGTGACTGAATGAGAAGAAGAATCCGCCCGTGGTGTTGAAATAAGATTAATGAACACCTAACATCAATTACGACAGTACGTGCTGCAGCTCCCGAGGAATTACTTCCCCATAATGTGTACTTGCAAAGACGAATGCATCCGTAACTGTGGGTAAAGAAAGAGTGGTCTAAACTGCTCAAGCATATGCAGCAATTGCTCAGGCCTACGTTATGATAATAGGGACACAACCATCATAGACGAAAATGTACAAGAGGAGGATGTTGTATTTGAAGAGGACTGAAACGGATGAATAAGTTTACTTGAACTGATAAATGAGTTTACATACTTGCAACTCATTACATTATAATCATCATTATTTTGCAAGAAATATTTTGAGTAGGTATTTAAAATTATTTTGTTTGAATTTACTATTGGAAAAATATTCATGCGACATTGTCCATAGAAAGTTCAGAGTAGGTTTCTCCGTACCACAGATTTATAAAGCCTAACCCTGTGGAAGCCTCTTTTCCCTTAAAAAGTAGCGCCCCTTGAGAAGGTGGTGAGGTTGACGTTCCTTCAAGGGCTTATCGCTAACATACCACCGGCCACTGAAATAGTAAATTACATTTACAAAACACAATCCTGTTAAAAAAATTAGTTTCCTCAGTAATATTATAATTTGTCCAAAAAATATAAAAAATATGGAAAACCTCCACTTTTACACCCTCCGTAACTCCGGAATCGTTAATTTTATAACAATTATGCATCTGACCTTTCTTGTTTTAAATTTGACGTAGAACATTTTTGTATATAACACTCCCTACCAAACCAGACGCTCGAAATAGTGTATATTTTTACTGAACTATACGTGAACCCTATAATACAATTTGGTGTTGGAGAATAACTTTTACTTTGGATGTCAGGGTTTAGGTCTAATAACATACTAACTCTAATGTGCTGATTTTTCAACTCATTCAACAGACCTAATTTTCTGTTACCTAATTCAAAACGAGATTTATTTGATCATACTGAGGTCTTGGATTATACAATGAGCTACAGAAATATCTTCTGAATGGTAACAAGTTTTTCCTGTGCAACTTTTGGTTTCACTTGCAGCAGGATCATTGAATTTCTCATCGGTATTTCTACAAGTTTCTTTAGTCATTTCCATGATTGGTCTGCTGACTGAAATTAAAATATCTCTGGATCATCTCCAATAGGTACTGATGCGGATTCCATTCATTATTGAAGGAACTTTCTTGCAACCATTGGAATCTTGATCCTGATCCTATTGTTGTAGCGCATTTACTTCTCGGTAAGATGTTTAGAATCACCATTGATCGAAATCGAACACACGTTTTCGAAATTTAGCTTTCCCTTTTCCCGAAGATACAGTGTACACCCAAAGTGCATGATGTAAATTCGGTTTAGTCTTAATTTCCCTTTACTCAAAAACAATCAGTTAGTGAACGATTTATATATTATTCTGCCACTTATTTATTTCACAATTCACATTATACACACTAAGTGTTTACAGCTTTTATTCATGTCTACAATTGCTGCCGTTTATTGTCACCTCGGGGGAACAAATAAGGGTCTAACCACCTTCTGATATCCCCGGGTGCTCTGTAGAGGGCTTCGAATATCGCAGTCGAGAGCTCCTCTACCCAAGTCCATTTACTGGATATGGACTTGTAAATATTTATCTTCGGTGTCTTGCCTTGAAAAAGGCAAGATATTTCTTACATGACAATTTCTTCTCCGAAATAAAAACACCAAGTTAAGTTGAAACAATTCTCAGCCACAGAGTATGGAAAATAAATGCAGGAAGCAGAGCCCCGAGAGCACTAAGCTCTCGGAGAGCCCGTGAGTGACTGACCTGGCTTGACCTGAAAATCGCCAATATTTATATGCGCTGTTCGAGCGATAAATAGGGATTTCCAGGTCAAGAGCCAATGGGAAAATTCGAGACGGGGCGATGCGCATCGAAATGCGTACTAGTCCACAGACTATCGCATCCGATGACATTATTTACATTACTGATTAGCCCTAAATAACGAAAAGGCCATTTCATTCCATGTATGGGACCTCTAGTTGATTCCAAAAAGACCATACGTAACATTGTTTTAATATTTGGAGGGCATATAAAGGTGACAAATAATTAATGTATTAACGAAAAAAAAATTATGTACTTTATTTCTTATATGCAATCCTATTTTAATACAATTACATACGATTTTTCTTAATATAATTGTATACTTTGGTATAAATCACAGCCTTATGCTTGATTGCAAAAATAAATTAATAAATAAAATACAATATGTTTTGAACAATAAATAAAAATATTAACTTTTAACAGCATTTTCTCCAAAATAAAGTTTGTCAAATTAATGAATTTGCTCACATAACTATGGTTTTTTCTCTGGAAGTTATCTGTTCTACACCAGTCGTACTGCAGCCTTGGATTATTGTAATCATCATCAGTTGGCGCTACAGCTCTTCGTGAGCCCTGGCCCGTCTCAAAACATTCTCCCATCCTTCCCTGTCGAGTATATATCTTCTCAATCCCCTTACTCCAGTGTTCTTCTTCTTCCTACTATATTTAGCATGGTTATTTTAGAAGGATCACTTTCATCCATCCGCACAACGTGACCCACCCATCTTATATCTGCATCCCCAAAAAGTCTACAGAGTTCGAAATTATATCGCCTTCTCCACAGATCATGTTCGTTAAATCCGTCATATATGGTCTTCAATATTTTTCTTTCAAAGATTCGTAGTAACTATTCATCTCGGGTCATCCTTGCCCATGTTTCCGATCCGTAAGTGAGCACTGGGCGTATTATTGTTTTATAAAGTTCACATTTTTTTGCTCTTGATATATTTCTCGCTCTTAGTTGAGGGCCTAGGCCAAAATAACAGGGGTTAGCCACGCATATTCGTTTTCCTATTTCTTTGGATGTGTTATTTTTGCAGTCAAACAGTGACCCTAAGTAGCAGAACTCTTCCACCGTTTCTATAGTTTGGTGTTGCACCTTGTTATTATTATCGTTATATTAAAGATATTCTGTTGCATTCTTGATATAGCCGACATATATTTAGTTTTCTGGGTGTTAATCAAAAGTTCAATATTTTTCGGCGTTTTTAATAGGTACGTGTGAAAGCTTCAACTGCTTTATTTCGGATTCTTCCAATGATCACGATATTATCAGCATATGCCATTATTTGTATACTACTTATAATACTTTGTATACTACTTATAATACGACTCAGTCAAATTAAAAATTGTTGGTGTCAGTGCCGCAGATCGAATCCGGACCTTCGGACTTGATAAGTGTCACAGCCACTGAGCTTCGGCGGCCACATCTAAAATAGGTAGCTGCTGTACAATAGTAGGCTGTAGCAATGACAGATTGTTATTTGAGTACGACCGTCAATCCAATATAAATTAAGGATCACTCGAAGAATGGTGGATTTTTCGGTCAAAAGGTGGAGAGAAAAAAGACAAAGAAGGTGGCTACTTCATCTATTTATTGAAGACGTTTCGCTTTCTAAGCAGAAAGCATCATCAGTTCATCTAAAAAGAACAATATGAAAAATCAAACATCCATAGAAAGGTTATTATAAGTGTGTTACCTCAAAAATACATGTAGCAGTCAATGATATTAAATATGTAAAGAAGCTTACGACAATGGACATTATAAGATTATGTTGTATAAACAATTAATTGAAACTAAATACAGTTTACAAATTAACTCAAAGCTTGCTTGCTGTGCTTAGCTATGTGCTAAGCTATATATACTTTATATCCTTTCTTTATTATTAACACATCTAAAAATGTTAGTTGTTTGTTTATTTGCAGTTCCATTGTTTTGTGTAAAACTAGAGGTAGCTGGTTAAATGATTTAGAAATAATAACGAAGAAAAAATGCAATACTTTGATTGTGAATAAATTAGCAATTAATTTAAATATTACGAAAATTAGCTGGCTTAACTCACTGCTGTTATCTGTACAAAGAAAACACTTACCTTTGAAATATGGTGTTTTAATGGCAGCAAGCAGTAGAATAATAGCATCTGCGCGTCGCGACGCCAAGGCACAAAAAAAGGACGTGCCCGATAAACTTGGATGTTTTCAGTACGCTGTCTCGACTTAAAGTAGTGTCTCGAGATGGTCAGAAAACCCTCTGACCGTTCTTAGGTGGTCCATGAGATGAGTGCACCCCCATAAATCAGCGCTATTGTAATGCGCTTTTGAATGGCGATAATCTAACTAAATGATCGCAGAAATATGATACTTTACAGCGTTTTCTTTGCTTGCAATATAATTTCCAAATAACAAAAGAGAAGCCAGTTTCTTTGAACTTAAAAACAGACTACATGTGCTAGCCAGTTTGACAATGAGATTTTACTGAATAGAAGAAAATGATATCTTTTAAAGTAAATAAGTAGTTAGAATATACCATTAAATAAGATCATATTATAGTACAGTAATGAAAATATTAAATGTAAAATATGTAAATAAATACTAAATACTTTCCCAAACATCCATATTAAACTGAATTTTATGATGGATATTATTCATGTGTATTAACAATACCTTTAGTTTTTCTTCTTCATGTGTACAGATGATAAAGTGTCATACAATTACATAAGCCAAAGTTTGGGTTTGTGTTTTGCTGTTCCTATTGATTGCTGTTCTATTTCTTGCATAAACAGATTTGCTATTACCAATTACCTATGAGTAGGACCTAACCTACCTACACATGTACAGGGATAATCACCAGAAGCGCTGTCAAGGACTGGTTGAGAGAAGTATCCCAAGATTGACTATTTAAGTAACCACATTGAGCGGGAGAGCCAGTTTAGTTTAAGCGCCAGCAAGCGTTACTACCTGACTTGGCAATGGAAAGCGCGACCTTGTCAAAACATTGTTTTTTATCAGAAACACAATTATTCAATGTGGAGTCAAACCCAGACAACCACAGAAAGAACAAATAGCTCCCAAAGAAATTTTAAGTGTAAAATATATAAATTATTAAATTACATGTAAATGTAAATTTTTTAAATTGATTTATAAAATATTAACATAAATTTTAAAAAATAAATCAATTACAAAGCCCGTATTGTTTGAAAGATTTAGTGTTCTCCTACATATAAAAAAATTTATGATTTTAAATTAAAAAATAACTTTAAGACTAATTTAGTCTAAAAATTTTGTTATTTATTGAAATATAACATGTGGAAAAAATGTTGTATCACAAGAAAATTTTACTTGCATTTCTAAGTACCTTACTATACTAAAACAATTTTTAATTGAAGGTGATTAATTGGCAACATCGCACTTATAACGATAACTTAGCAAAGAAATCCTATTCCACTTATCAATTTTGCAGAGGCGTACGAAAAAAAAATTTAATTATTTATTTAAACACATAAGTAATTACGTAAAAATTAAATCTAAGACCGATATAATTGTTAAATTATCATGTGTCTTTTAACAGGTATCTTATAGTTGTCTAAAAAAATAAATTTTATTGTTATTTTAGAGTACTTAATACAGAACTTCAAAAAACAGAAAACTTTGGAAAATACTTATTTTTTCATGACTATCTAATCTGAAATCTTAACATAGGATCTCGTCATTAGACTTTATTCTCTATTTATAGAATTGCTGTGTGCTGTAAACATTATATTTGTTTTTTTTTTAACTTGAAATATAATAATTTGAAACTTTTCTTGTGTTTATTTGTTTTATATTCCATATAAATTAAAATGAAGTAAGCTAAACTATTATCATGTGAAAGCGTGTATATAGTAGTACATTTGTTTATTTCAGTAAATTCTCGAAATATAAAATGCAGATGGCACTAACTACTAAAGAGTTAATAGTTTTGTTAGAAGAAGACTCAGATTGTGAAAATGCTGACTCACTGAATGTGGTTTATTTGCCGCCGGAATCGGATGAAGTTTCCGATATAGAAGACATTGATGATAATATTATTTGTGAAGAATCAATAAAATCGGATATTGCAGGTACGTATGAAATACAAATGATTGACGATTCTGATTTTGATATTTCTCTGAACCACAGATAAAACGTCCAAAGAAAAAACTAGGCAAAAATAGCAAATACAAATTTGTCTCAAGTTATTATTATCAACAACAGATACCCCTTCACACTCAGTAGTAATTCAACATAAGTCTGATTGATATTTAGTTAGACAATATAAAAGCCAACCATGGAGGCAAGTTATATTGAAGTTTTTCACTCTTTTTTGATAAACAAGTAATTGAGAGCATTCTATATTTTACAAATATTTATGCATCGCAGAATAACCGTCACGATTTTGAAATGAATGAAATGGATTTAAAAAAAATTATTGGCATATGTATGGTTTACACTCTGCTTCAAGTTAATATGTATTGATCGAAGGATGACGATAAAGAAGTGCACATTATAAGAGAAAGCATGTGCCGACATAGATTTATATTTATAATTTATAATAGTGAAGAAACCGCTACATCAGTGTTAAACTTAGTACATGGACGTCAATCTGAATTTGCTTTGCTAGATGAAACCAGATTCGACAATATTGGCTACATTACAAAAAGAGACACTAGTGCAAGAATGTCAGATGTGCAAAAATAATACTATTTATTTATGTAAAAGGTGTAGAGTGCATCTACACCCCGAATGTTTTGAAAATTTTCACCTTCAAATTTAATGTACATTTAAGATACAATATGTTTCTTTATTAAAAATTGTACTGTTTTTCCTTAAAAATGAGAAAAAAAATCTTTTTGGTTGTAAATTAGTCTTAATTTATGTGTTTTTAATCCAATCTAATAAATTAATTGTCAAATTTCTCTTTGTTTATTGTATCGCCCCTTAATGGGTTAATACTATAAAAAAGAATAAACTTACCTCAAATTTACTTTACTTACCTCAAAACTATTTTAAAGTTAATAATAAAGTCTATTTAATAAATATATTCCCAAGAAATAGAACACAGTACGCCTATGCACATAATATATAATGTGGAACGAATAAACTAAAATATTATATTTCTCTCATTCCCATTCTTTCTAAGAACCTAAATATAGATAGACCAGCGAAATGTTGATAAGTTTACCGATGTTTCAAACTATTCAATGAACTTGTCTAACTATACGCTTGTGAATCGCACCAATTTATATTGTTACGGGGGCAACTTTTATGGGACTATCTTACTTTTTCACTTATTTACATGGGCGAATCATACACAATAAAAATGACCCCGGTAAGAATTTACTCCTGATATTTAACATGGTTGCTGTTAACTCTTAGTTCAATTTGTAGATTAGTCACCTTTAATTGAAAACTGTCGGACTATACTCTCTTATGTAAAATTTAATAACAGAACATTTTTTAAGCTTCCTTCTAGAATTAATACTTTTAAAATTTTGAATAAAAAAAGCACCACAAATACACTCTTTTCACATATGTATTCACAATTTTTCATGAGATGCATCTCAATCAATATTGTTTCCTAAGTTAATCTATATCTCACTCAAACATAAACATCTCAAAAACGATATCATTTGAACTTGATATATATATATATATATATATATATATATATATATATATATATATATATATATATATATATATACATAAATCTGTAAGAAATGTCAGGTATAGTGGTCTATAAAAAAAATCTTTGTGTTTTTTCTAAGACTGAATATTTCGCCATTTATTTTATAGCTTCATCAAGAGTAAAAGAAATTAAAAGATTTCACAAATAAAACTAACATTGAAATATGTAAACTTTTGAATGTCAAGATTAAACTGTCCTAAGCACGTTCCCCACAGCATTACGATAAATAAATATTAAAATTACTTCAAATGTATAAATAAAAACATACATACATAATAAATTTGAAGTAATTTTAATTTTTGAAGTTATACTGCTATACGCGCGCTCCACGTTGGAAATTTGTACGGGAGTGAATCGGTGAAATCATTATATATGTGAGATAATGAGTAAGAGAGAGACAGAAGATATATTTATTAATATTATTATTTATGTGATATGTTTTGTATTATTTATTAAATGTTCATAATTATTTTAGACTTTAGTATTTCAAAATAATAATCTCAATAAATCACTGTATGACCGAGAACTGTCAATTTTGAAATACGTTTGTGTCATGTCTAATTGGCAAATATTTCACGTGTTTGGTTCATATGCTGCGCTGGTGTATGTGAGTTCGAATCCCAATATGAATTCCCTTTTTTATTTTTTAAATATTTAAAAACCCATCGTTAAATTTATTAAATATATGTAATATACGCAAAAATGCTAAATTTTAAAATAAAATGAAAATTTACAACATAATCCGAGTTGTTGGTTTTTGAAGTTATACTTCTAGACGCGCGTTTGACTTTGGAAATTTGCACGGGAGTAACAAGCCTCGTTAGGCATGTTAAATTATAAATTAAAACTTGTAAATATCTCAAGAAATTCAAATGTGTACTTATATACACAACAAACAACAATTAAATATTGTATTTATCACTGTCAGATAAATTGACAGTTGTATCACCAAACAATATTTTTTTTATTAATATTGTTATCATGGTAAATTAAACATATGCGTAATGTATACCTATTGTCATTTTTAAATACCGATGAATATTATTTATTTAATATCTTAGCATTTTTAGAATCGGAAACATTATTTGTTATTATTTCCACTGATCGATTACTCTATTTTTAATTATTAGCGTACTTATTTATATAAAATGGTATATTAAATTAATATTAAGTACATTGTTTCTTTTGTAAACAACTGACCTAAATTTGTTTTAATGGAATCTTAGGTTAGAGTTTTAAAATATTCGAAATATAATCGTAATACACATCGCCTAATTAGCTGTGATCGTCTAGTGGACTAGTTGTTCGGATCCCACGTTGTGGCCGTGGTAAAGAAGGTTCGAATTCTGGTCACGGCAATGTGCTAACATGTCACGGTGAGGCAATTTGTTGTTTTTTTTTTGTTAAAAAATATTTTAAAATATTAATTACTGTGTTTAAAACAATAAAATGTATTTTGAACAAATTTTTACAAACAGGTGTATATAAAAAATACTCTAACCCGCTCCAAAAAAAATTGTTTTGAAAAAATTATTGTTGGAAACGAAAAATTCGATAATAGGGTAGGATTAAAAATAATACTTTTGTTTATCTATATAAAAATAACGATTTTACAAATTTTTAATGGAGTTTAGAATAAAAATTTTATAACAGCGATTCATTGCTCAGTTTTTGAAGTTATATGCGTATATTAAACATATGCGTAAGTAAGTTATGTATATTTTCATTTTTAAATACTTATGACTATTGCATTTTAATCTGTATTGTATTATTATATTGAATTATGTAGCAGTGTATTGTATTGTATTTTTATATTAATAACAAAATAAACAATGAATTTTACTGCAGAGTATGTATAAAAAAATTTTTTTGCATTCAACTCCTTTCATACATATATGAAAATAAAAATATACATTTTCATCAAAATATTATTTTCATCAAAATATTATATTTTGACGAAATCCTTCTATTACAAGTCAAATGTTGTTTATATACAGCAAACGATGCACCATATACCTATATACCTAATTATGTTTCTCTTTCCTCTCTCTCTAAACTATAGCATTACACATATGTAATGATTGTGCAGATTGACTCCCATATAAATTTGTAACGGCGAACGCATGTATAGAAGTATAACTTCTACCGGCAGTCCCACTGGACTGCCACACCCGTTTTTTTATCGTAATGCTGTGGGGAACCTGCTTAGGACAGTTTAATCTTGAGATTCAAAAGTTTACAGATTTCAATGTTAGTTTTATTTGTGAAATATTTTAATTTCTTTTACTCCTGATGAAGCTATAAAATAAATGGCAAAATATTGAGTCTTAGAAAAAACAAAGATTTTTATTATAGACCACTATACCTGATATTTCTTACAGATTTATAAATTATTTTTTGGTTGGAATAATCACTTTATATATATATATATATATATATATATATATATATATATATATATATATATATATATATATATATATATATATATTGATTTATAGTATAATCAGACCAATTGCTGATACTATAAATCAATATTTACCACAGTATGGTCAAAAATATATATATAATGTAGCACACCTTTTGGCATATGAAAATTTCAAAGAATCTATGGTAGATCTAATGGTGGATTTAAATGTATCCAACTTATTCTGCTTAAAATCAATAAATTCTGTGCTTTGGATATCATCTTCTTTGTGTATATTTTTCAAATACAAAACTGAGGTGTCAACAGTATTCTCCAGAATATCTTTGGTTTGTCTTACTTGATAGTATGCCCATCCTGAGCTAAAAATAAATAAACTTGATCAATGATAACAGTCATTGTAGATGTGAATATGTTTTTACATTCTACAGATGCATTTTATGCATAAATTCCAAGGAAATATATCATTTTATAAAGAAATATTCTCTAAGAAGGTCACAACTTGTTTGAAGTTATTAAGACTCATTATAGGAATATTCTCTGAAATATACAATGCAGTATGAAACAATGGATTACTCACTAAATCAACTAAAGACGATACAATCATAAAAATTATAATGCATAACATGTAGGTATACAGTTACAATAAACTTAGATTTCATTGAGCAAAAGCAAATAATTGCAAATTAGTAGTTAATACATATTCTAACAGAAAACACAACAACAAAGATGAAAAACATACAAGAAAGGAATCATCAAAAGTTTCTGTACCCTTCATAATAGTCATAATTAAGATAATTATGTCTCAGTTGGGGCATTACACATAAATATGATTAACATATCTAGTCATAAAATATTAAATTACCTTGCTCCTACGAAAACTAAACTTACATATTTCCAAAACTTTCTGTAAAGTATTATATGTTTCATTTATGATGGGAAAGCGGAATGTATAATATAATTTTTGAAAATTAAAATTAAATTCAAAATAAAAACTTTTACACTGTCATTTGACTGACGTTTATGTATTTTAATCCGATGATTTTAATCACAGATGACTGTTGACTGTCAAAACCGTCATTCATAACAGTAATCTATACTCTTGATTTATTTAGAAATTTTTATGTGTATATTTGTTTTTAAATACATTAAAAAATTGCTTAAAAAGGAAGTAAATATTATAATCTGCCTTCTTCGGATTAAATTGAACTTTTAAAGGAGAAATATATTTATAGGAAATCATGTTTTGAATATTGAACTTTTAATATGTCATATTTATAGTGCCCTCTGGTGGTCATTAAAGAAATGACACTCATATTTTTGAAGAATCCTGTTAGGTCGGCAGTACTTTTGTTCTTTTTATGTCTATACGGGTGTACTAAATCATATTTTATTTCTGTCTGATACACAAATTAGTTACATCGTTCTCACCGACTCACCGTTCTCGAAATGTTCATGTGGTGTAGTTGGGTTTGAGTAGAACATACCACTAAGGATATTTTTTTGATTAATTAAGAAAATATTGCCAACCCAAAAACAATTTAGGGTGAATTTGAAATTAAATTTTATCAAAATTTGGTGGACAAAATAAAATACCAATTTTCAAATTTTTGTTTTTTATGACAGATATCTGAATTTATCAATTGGATATGCCAAATCACCTAAACAGAATATTGTTCTTCACCTGAATTTACAGTTAAGGCCGTGTATATCCAGTTAAAACCAGTTGGTTTCAGTTAATAACTAGTGAAAAGTGACTTTCCTGGATCCTCTTGTTGATCAGCTAAGAGGCTGACACCACGCCATTTTGCTTTAAGAACACGTTTTTGGATTTTATATACAGTAAATTAGTCTATTAATTTATCAAAATGTCTGGAGAAGAAACATCTGCCGATAGAAATGTTGAAATATGGAAAATAAAGAAACTTATAAAAAGTTTGGAACTAGCAAGAGGGTATGTAGGAAAAATAACCATATTGTAATTACAATTTAAAATGTTTTTATTATTTTAGGAATGGAACAAGTATGATCTCACTTATAATTCCTCCAAAAGATCAAATATCTAGAGTAAGCAAAATGTTAGCCGATGAATTTGGTACAGCCTCTAATATTAAGTCTCGAGTAAATAGACTTTCAGTTCTTGGTGCTATCACATCAGTCCAGCACCGTTTAAAACTATATACTAAGGGTAAGTGTTACGTTTATTAACAAATTTAATAACCACCACAATCAATCTTAATGTTGGGCATTCTTTTTTTTTATTATAATTCATAAATTTAATGTAAACAATAAGTATTTCAACCCATTATGATCGCATAAATATGATCTCTTTTCAGTTTGTAAATGACACACAAGACAACATGATTTATAACTTATGGAAAAAACCAAGGTTTAATTTACAGCTTACATCTTATTCTGACTCCTCAAGGAAAATTTTTATAGAATTTTTATTTTACTTGTTTATCATTTGTCACAATACTACATATTTAGTGTGTGTTTAACAGTACATATATATGATTATTCTTGTTGGTGAGTACTAGTTTCTTTTTAAGTACTCTTATTTCCATATGTTTTTGATGCTGGCAGATTTTTTTGAACAGTTTCTAATTTTGTTTAATTAAATGAATTCTTTGACTATCATTAAAGAAATACATAATGAATCTTCATGAATACAGTTAGAAAGGCCATCTCTTATGTGAAGTGTCTTATAGTGGATTATATGAATTATAGATTTATTTTATTGTTTCCGTAGATACATACAAAGGTTATTTTCCATTTTAATTACCTACCGTTTCGGTACCAGTGTAATAAGCCGGAAGGAACCATGTCTACGGAGCTGAAATTTATATCAATGAATTCTGCTTCACTTACTAATGATTGTGCAATGATTTTTATTCGGTGCAAAGCGTTCTTTTTTATGTAATTTCGATTTAAAATATGCCCGATTTTTAAAAACCCTTACTTGAAACCCATTGAAAATCTATGGGACTTCAAAGTAAAAAATATATCAAAAACTGTGATGAACTATGAGATGGTACTGAAAATGTTTGGAAAAAGTTTGTAAATTCTTGACATCAGACATTTAATTGAAAATGAGAAGATTTATTCAAGATTTTTTACTGACAATAGCCAACTGGCTTACTGTAGATCTTCCATTCATGTAACCTTCTGTCTCAGGTTTTAATATTAATGACTACTTACATAGCTTGGACCGAAGGCTTTAAATGCACTCTAAAGCATGGCAGTGGGTCAGTTAAATTGGAAATTGAAAAATACCTGATGTCTGTCTGGATTGAACTAGTGAGATATTGATATTTTTTTTATTCATTTGAAATGCCCCTTGGACAAATTCTAATGTAGTTATAAGTTCGAATTGTTTCTAAATTCTCTTTGTTCGATTCTTCTCAATCGCTGATGATAAATAAAATGTTGAAGTCATGGAGTAAAATAGTTTTTTGACAGCTACTGAATAATTACACTCTAGTTGTTGTTGAGGTAAAAATTTATAATAAACTGCTTCCCAAACTAGTCCCGGAGCTATATTTATAATCTCACTAAAATGCTACAATTCATCAAAATAGTGTATTGTCGTCTGCATAAAACAAAACCTTTGACTTTTGCAATGACTTCAGGCATTTCCTCAATAAAATATTAAGCAATAGTTTGCAGGAAGTTGAACAAATTGTAATTAAGCTATTAATTTATATATTTCACAATTATACACTGTGAAACTATACAAATTCAGGAAATTAAGATTAATGGAAGATTACAAATTAATGGACTAATTTGTGATTGTACACCTCTCGATGCCATGGAACATGATATCATTCAAATTAATATCTGCTGAGTCTTTGCTGGGTAGGGCTCATCCAAAATGTTCAATTTTTCATAACTCTGGTTTATGAATCTGGCTGGGATTATGTTGGCATTGAGGGCCACTGTGGTTTGCAGTTTATAGGCATAGATCTGTGACTTAGAATACCCTACTACAAGAAAGAGTAAAGGGGTCAAATCACACAATCTCAGTGACCATTTTACATTACCTCCACATGAGATGACAATTCAGTCAAATTGTTCTTGCAGAATTTACAATGTTGTCCTGTTGAAAGCATGTATGCCAATAAATAAGCCACAAACCCCTACAGCCAACATAACCCACATCATCAGTCAACTTCAGGCTGATTTATGCATCAGTGTAATGGAAAATTGGATGTTTCAAATGATTACCAACCAACAAAGCCACAGTGGACTTTTGAACTATCTTATGGTCCATACATAATACAATAGAGAGACCTTTCAAATGAATAAAAAACTTTGATGATATCTCATGCACATACTTTGATTTATTTAAATTTAAACATACGAAGCACTTATTAAAGACTATATATGCAATAATACAGTTTCACATTTTCTGAAAGTTATAAAACTTGTTTATATTGCCCTCTTTTGGTCCCATTATAATGTAATGTTTTAGATTGCCAATTTTACCACAAGTGCAGTTTTGGGTAGACCAATCTTAATTGGTTAATGGTCTTTATAAAGTGTCAATTGGACTGTATGTAAAACCATCTTCCTGGAGGTATCTTAGGCACGCAATGATATAAGTTTGAGCCTGTGTAACATTCACTATAATGTATTTGCCAGTTATTTTTCTACTGGATATCTGATACTAGATACTGATATCAATATCAGTCACTGGAACCACCTTTTGTTTACTTTTTCTCCAAGTATACATGCTAATTTAGCAACATTGTCAACAATTTCATTACCTTTTATTCTTGAATGGCCCTGAATCTATAACATGTTACAGTTATACCTAATTGTGTAATTTTAAACAAGCCTTTAAGAATCTTTAATTTATTGTGTATCTGCATAATTAAATGCAGTTAATAAGTAGTTTAGTGTTAGGATTAGTGTGATACCTATTTTTAGGAACAGATAATACTGTTGACAAAATTATTTTTTATTGCTTATAGATTGATAATTCCTTACCCAGTTGAATTATTGTGTTGGTAGATCATATCTTAGTTTGACTATGAGTAAAAGCACCAATATTTTAAAGTTGCATACTGACAAACTAATACATTACATATTTTTTATTGAATTTTGTATCACTGTTGTATTGAACATTGTAAAATAAAGTTTTTTAATTGATTTTTTTTTCAGTCCCTCCTAATGGATTAGTCATTTACTGTGGAACTATTGTAACTGATGAAGGAAAGGAAAAGAAAGTTAACATAGATTTTGAACCATTCAAACCAATTAATACCTCATTGTATTTATGTGACAATAAGTTCCATACAGAAGCTCTGACGGCATTATTGGCTGATGATAATAAATTTGGTTTTATAGTTATGGATGGTAATGGTGCATTATTTGGTACGCTACAAGGAAACACAAGGGAGGTGAGTGAAAAGTTTGTTTTATGCTTTGTTTATTCTACGAAATTGGCTTATTCCCAGTAAAAAGAAGTAGATTATTATCTAGATTATGAAGTACACAAGCGTAATAAGTTTTTTATGTTTTTAAATTATTTGCTTAATTTTAGTATGTTTTATTTGGATTCCTCCTGATTTTCCAATATGTGTATACAATAGCTAATATTTTAACATCGCTTAATTTGTAGCTTCTGAAGCATATTTTGCTTACTACCATTCTAAAATCTTGTAGTAGCTCACCAAATTATAATATGTACATTCAAGATAAAACTATACATCAGTAGAACATAGTTTGTCTGTAATAATGGAGTGATCTACCTGAATATTGTGAGGCATTTCTAATAAATATTACTATTACACATAATAAGAATAATGAAAATTTCAATTTCATTGTGTTCATATTTATGGCAACTACGCCAGTTCTGATATAATTTAAGGTCTTCCAGTCAAGTCTATTAGTATTAGTGTTTGTCTAGGTTTTAGTGTTAAGTGTTTGGGTTCTAGAGTGTCTAATAGGTGGCTTTCCAGAATGGTCCGGCAGATCCTCCTATTGAAAAACACATTACCTGTCTAGTCTCCTTCACAGCTGACACACTTGAGGGCTCTCTTAGAGGTTCCAGGTCTGCACTGTGGGATACTAAAGAATGGTTCTGTGTTAACAGGCTTCTACTTAATGAAGCAAAAACCAACTGGGCTGTTTTTGCTCTAGGGACACTGATTCTGAAAATGCAGATGTGACAAGTGTGAAGTTCCTTGGAGTACACCTGGACCCCAAGCTTCAATGGGGTCCACATATTTACTGTCTGAGTAAAAACCTATCGCATCAGGTGTTTCACACAAGATCTTACTAACAGCTTATTATGTTCTATACTAAGAGCTTACGAGTTCTTGCAGACCTTGGGTTTTATATCTATGAGAACTTTATGTTTGTTAAGAGGAGTGGGGGGCACTTTCCCATGAAGAGTTGCATGATCATAACACTAGACACAGGTGTGATCTTGGTCCAGCCTACTGGAGGCTCAAGAGGTGTCAAACAAACTGAATCAGGGTATTGGGCAATTAAATTTTATAACAAATTGCCTGATAACTTAAATGATCTTCCCATAACTCCGTTTAAAAGTAAAATTAAGGAAATTTTAACAAAAAATGTATTATATAGTAGTGAGGAATATCTGAAATTTCAATTTTAAACTATTTTAACTCAATCTAATGTGTGTTTTTAAGTAATTAGAATTTAAGATTTCTTAATAGAACTATTGTTCTGCTTCTATTTTGACGGCAAAATTTTTGTTAGGCTACTGGCAAAATTACATCAATAAATGAATTTGAATTTGAAAATTTGAGTTATTCTCAAGACTGTCAGGACATGCACTCCTACTACTTGCGGTCAGTTTTCTTATGAAGGCATTTATGGTGGCAACTTTCTGTCTTATTATACTGGTGCTTAGTCAGTAAGTTCCGAGGTATTTATGTTTGTCTGTGTGTTGAAAGTCTTTTTCTTCCTTTATCACTTCAAGTTAGTTTTTCTTGGAGCGTTTGGACATATTGTCTAGACAACTTCAAACTTTCGTTTGATGTTATGGAAACCCTGCGATTGTATCGTCATAGCAGGTCATCAGCATATCAGTACAGCGTCAGTTATCTGATTAATTTCACAACCTTCCTCTACAAACACTGGAGCTCAATATATTTCCGTTAAGTGGCACAACAATGAGATTGGTCAGTAGCTGTTTGATGTTTCATGATCTTTGCCTGATTTATGTATAGATACTAACTACTTTTGCTTTACGCCATAAGATATACTGCAATTATTAAATAAACACAGTGGCTACTTTTTGGTTCTAAGATCAAAATATTTAATCTGTTCAGTAAATAGGTCATCAATTCCTGTTGACTGGCCATTGTTCAAGCATTCCTTCATTGATGTTAAACAGTGCAAAAAAGTTAGATTCGCATTGAGGAGTTTTTATTAGTTTTTGTGTTTTATTTTTAGTTTTGTCATTTAAAAACATTTGATAGACTACCCACTTTGCAGGTATATTACTTATACCATGCTATTTTGTAGGATCTCTTAAATCTGTTTATGATATTCCAGGCTATTTTGCTGCTGTGTAAATCAGGTCAATTCTCTCTTCCCATTATTTCTGTCTTGTTTGCTCAGTATCTGAAACAGTGTGGTCCCACATTCGATAATCCTTTCACTAAAGGAATTGTTTTCATAGAGATATTTTGTATTATTTCATAAATATTTGTTTCCCATGTAATGCCTGTGCTGTATTGCAGCCTCTGGTATATGACTCCAAAATATCTTCTTAACTACCTCAGTGATTTCTCCTGTAGGTCTTCATGGATGGGTAGCTTTTATTCACTTTGCTATTTAAGTCATCAAAGAATTGAGCCCATCTGGCCTTCCTGAAGTTAAACCTTCGAAATGGAATAGTAGTGATTCTGACTATGTTGTGTACATTTATTCACACAGGCTGATGTTAGATTTTGTTCAGCTAGCTCCCATTCAAATGTATTTAAGTGGGAAATATTAAAGTGGTTCATAGAAAAAATTAAAAAAAAATTGAATAAAGAGTTATTGAAACCATAAGATGACAGCCGCCTTTATTGCAGGATCCTTTAATAAAGTACAAAATACTTCATGTCTAAAAGAGAGTTATTGCTGTTGAACATGTTGAAGAAATCTTTTATTTTGACAAATGAAAATAAATATTTTTGTATAATATAGATCAGATAATAAATCAGTCTAATAAAGATCATTAAAAAGAGTAAAACATTTAATTTAATTAAATACATATTCTTATTTAAAGAATTCGATAATCGATAATACTCCTCTTATAATGTTGAAGAACCATTAGATATGGCTAGTTTAGCTGGCGCAAATGAAGAAATAGAGTTGTTACTTAAGAATATTATTGGTTAACGTAAAACAATAATGAAGATTTACTAATTGAGAATAATAATAATACTAAAAACAATAGTCATTAAATAAAACAGAACATACAACAAATTTGATTAAATATCTACATAAATATAAGTAAAGTTAGATGTCTGTCTCCCTCTTTGACATCAAAATATAAAAGTTCTCTGGCCTGTATAAATACAGGCCAGAAAAATGTATTTTATTAAAGGACAAAAATAAAGGACACAAAACTGCGCATGCATATATGTCAAAATTAGGGTGCTTTTATTACAGGATGACATAAAGCACCTCTTCAATAACTCTCTCATAGTTCGGAAAATATGATTACGAGCAATTAGCACATCTCCAAAATTATTAGAAATAAAAACGGGTGTGGCAGTCCAGTTGGACTGCCGGTGGAAGTTACACTTCTATACACGCATTCGCCGTTACAAATTTATTTGGAAGTCAATCTGCACAATCATTACATATGTAATGCTATAGGTAAGACATAGCAGAAAGAGAATTAATAACAATTTACTAACAATTAATAAACAACTTTTGACCTGTAATAGGAGTATAGTAAATGAAGGATTGAATCAATATTTTGATGAAAATGTATATTTTTATTTTCATATTATATATGAAAAGAGTTGAATGCAAAAATTTTTTTACACATACTGCAGTAAAATTCATTGTTTATTTTGTTATTAATATAATAATACAATACAAATTAAAATGCAATATTCATAAGTATTTAAAAATGACAATAATATACATAACTTTCTACTTATGCATATATGTTTAATTTACCATGTAATAATATTAATAAAAAAGTCCTCCCCGACTGGGAATCGAACCTCGGTCTCCCGCGTGACAGACGGGGATACTGACTACTATACTACCGAGGACATGACACAAACGAATTTCAAAATTGATAGTTCTGGATCATACAGTGATTAATTGAGATTATTATTTTGAAATACAAAAGACTAATATAATTATGAACATTTAATAAATAATACAAAACATATCACATAAATAATAATATTAATAAATATTTTATTATATATATAATATTATATGTATATATATCTTTATATAATGTATTAAATTATATATACAAAAGGAATATTTTTATATTCGAGAGAGGAAGAGAGAGAAAATATATCTTCTGTCACTCTTTTACTCATTATCTTACATATGTAATGATTTCACTCCCAATACAAATTTCCAACGTGGAGCGCGCGTATAGAAGTATAACTTCAATAACAGCAATAAAAGTAGTCACATACAAATTATGTGCATGTGTGTATTATGTATGTGGAAAGGAGCTGCTGGATAATTCTGGTCTCTGTACTTCTCACTGTCATAAAGAACAATTAGTGTGTATACATAGCTGAATATGACTGAATTCTATTGATAGACACAGACTTAATAGCAGTAATAAAATCAAGTACTTATTGGGTTCATGGATTTCGATCTTATTAGTTCAAGTGTTTTTGGGTAAAATTAATGATTTTACGGATAAAATGTCTAGATATATAGTGTAGTGGATTTTTCTCTTGGAAGTGGTTCGAGTTACTTAAATACATGTAAATTAAAAAAAAATAGGAAAGTAATTTTCGCTCATGTTAATTTCTCTTTGATTGAATTACCAAATTTGGTTGTTGTCCAAACAGAACAGATTGTAAATCTTCATTTGAGAATTAAATAAAAACAACAATTTAGCGATTGTACACCTTAATGTTTATGTAATAAATTGTTATGGTCTTAAAGAATACTAGGCTGTGAATAATTTTAAGTTTCTTTGTAATTTAGGTTAAAGAAATTAAGATATTTTTATGAACTTACTAATTATTGTTACTTTTTAGGTACTTCACAAATTTACTGTCGATTTACCCAAGAAACACGGTAGAGGAGGTCAATCTGCACTTCGTTTTGCCCGTCTGAGAATGGAAAAACGTCATAACTATGTTCGAAAAGTAGCAGAAGTAGCTACGCAATTATTTATAACAAATGACAAACCTAACATAGCTGGACTCATCTTGGCTGGTAGTGCCGATTTTAAGACTGAACTTAGTCAATCTGATATGTTTGATCCAGTAAGTTTTTACTTTCTGTCTCTGGTTTAATTAATTACTAATTATTTACTGATTTTTAGAGGTTACAAGCTAAAGTAATCAAACTAGTAGATGTCTCGTATGGTGGTGAGAATGGATTTAATCAGGCCATCGAATTAGCAGCTGAATCGCTTCAAAATGTAAAGTTTATCCAAGAAAAGAAACTGATAGGCAGATATTTCGATGAAATTAGCCAAGATACGGGGAAATACTGTTTTGGAGTTGAA
This sequence comes from Diabrotica undecimpunctata, assembly GCF_040954645.1. NCBI lineage: Eukaryota > Metazoa > Arthropoda > Insecta > Coleoptera > Chrysomelidae > Diabrotica > Diabrotica undecimpunctata. The sequence goes on from NC_092803.1 coordinate 140,782,060, forward strand.
GATACCCTTAGGGGCTTGGAATTAGGTGCTGTAGAAACACTAATCTGTTGGGAGAATTTAGATATTCAACGATATGTATTGAAAAACCATACTACGGGTTCGGAAACTATACTGCATTTAACTCCTGAACAGGAAAAAGATAAATCACATTTTACAGATAAAGAGGTAAATTAAAATAAATATAAATTTTAAATATCTTTATAAGTCCGGTCCAACGGGTCTGTATATGCGCCGTCATTTAATTTATACAAATAATTTTATGTTATTTTATTTTTCAAGTGGCAATCGCCCAACTAAAATACAATTTAAGCGTTATTGATAAATTACAGAAGATTTTTAACGTAACCTACTTAAATTAAATTTAAAAATTTTAATCATACAAAAAATAAAAATAGGAACAGTAAATAACAAACATTAACAAATAATGTACAAAACACAAGGACATCAAGCTATCACACACAGGTCTTAAGCTGAGCTTTAAATTCTTTTGGAATACTATAACAATCCAACCTTTGGGAATATTGATTTGCAAACCTTGGTGTTCTAGATGTGAAGGAAATCTGTAGTTTGTGCAATGGGGTCTAACATAAGATTTTAGCCTTGTTTGTCTACTGGGAACATGGAGATTAATTTTTTCCGATAGTTGAGTACCAAAAATAATAGAGTGCAGTATACTATAAAATATAGTGAGATCTTTGTGCATGCGTCGGATTAGTTAATTTCTTCAATCCTCTGATTTTGTTTAAATGCAACAAATTTTAAGCATTTGTGTTGAACTCTCTCAATAGCTTGAATATGGGTGTTATAGTGAGGAGACCAAACACATGAACAGTAATCTAGGTGGGGTCTCACAAGTGAACAATACAAAATTTTTATGGATGGAATATTTAGAAAGTCTTTAGCACAACGTTTGATAAACCCTAAAAGTTAAAGTGATTTTGAGACAACAGATGAGATAATATAGTATATATAAAAATAGAAACTTAAGTCGGGTTTATCAGTTTAAAGTACTAACAGAGCCTAGCAGCTCTGATTGATGATTTTGTTATTAGCTTAAAAATATTTACTTACCCTGTGCAATCAAACACTAGACAAGGTGAAAACCTCAGTCTGAGTTGGGAAAAATATTTCTGAGATTTTTTTCATAATCACATTCGTGAGACATCAGAAAACATAGTGGCAGACCAAACTTGTTTTTTTTTTAATGTAACACCCTGTATTGTATTTTTAAAGAAAGAAAAATAAAGTTAAAATATTAAAGTTAGTACACAGAAATTGTTTACACCAAGTACAAGAATGTAAATATACCTCTGAAAGAATAGTAAGTATAAAAATTAAACTGGATGTCAAACCTCTGAATGTGATAGCAATCTATGCACCAGAAAACAACAGAGATTTTAACGCCCGTGTTGGCAATGATATAGTTCCAGAAATAAAACAGTAATATAACGAAAATATCAGAAATGAAAACGGAGACCTTCTGACGGACCTCTGCAGCATAAACGAGATACATATTAATAATACATTTTTCCCTCACAAAGAAAAATACAAATACACTTTTGAAAACAGTAGAGGATAAAGATCTATGGTAGACTATATTCTGTTGAATAGAGAGTTATTTTTTTTTTTGGTGGTAAATCTTCTAAAGACCGTACCAGGCCGTGTCCCCGTTAAGGATGACCTGGCGTGAGTTGGATTCAGGGTGGAAGGATCCATCCGCACGCAGTCCCCCCAGAGGAGTCGTGCTCACAGATACACCCATAGCTCCCTGCCTGCCAACTAAAGTCCACCCCCTTTTATACAGGCTACTCATGCGGTAGGTCCTCTTCAGACCGGTGCATCGCATGAATAGCCCATCCCCTCTCTCTCTCTCTCTCTTTCGCCCTCTCTCTCACTCTCTTACCTACCTTTGCTGTAGATTCCTCTCCAATATCTCCTTCTTTCTGACAATTTGAGTTACTGCCTCCAATATTGCCTTGTACTCAGTCTCTCCTCTCATTGCTACCTGCATTATGGTATTTGTACTTACCCTACCTAGCTTTCTGTACAATTCGTTTCTGTCCTCATCAAATCTTCTGCACTCGAATACACAGTGCTCGGCCGTGTCAGCCACTCCACAGTCTGTGCAATTTCCATCCGCAACCTTCCCTATCCTTTCTAGATAGGCCCTGAAGGAGCCGTGCCCTGTTAGGAACTGGGTGAAAAAGTAATTGGTGTCTCTGTCCCCGCACTTCATCCAGTCTGCGATATTTGGAATTAATACCCTCGTCCAGGCCGCTCTATGCTCATTTGTCCATTCTTCCTGCCATTCCGTTATGCTCCTATTCCTGGCTATTATTTTCTCCTGCTCATCCTTCCCGTAGGTTTCTGCCCTTTCTTTCACCATCAAGTGGATGGGTAACACACCCGCGATCACTTGTATGGCCACCGTTGATGTTGTTCTGTATGCACGTGCTACCCTTAGTAGTGCTTTCCTTTGGGCGTTCTCTAGCATTCGTCTATATTTCTTGATGTTAAGCACTTGCTGCCATACCGGTGCCGCGTAAAGTATAGTAGAGTGGACCACTTCCATTAGAATTCTCCTTTTGGCGGTCCCCGGACCCCCCACATTGGGCATAATCCTTGTCAGCGCCGCAGTCCTCACCTCTGCCTTGCTAACGACATATTTCACGTGCTCGCCAAAAGTTCGCCTCGTATCTAGGACTACTCCCAAGTACTTCACTTTTTTGGCAGGTACGATCCTTTCTCCCTCCAGGACAAAAACTATATGGTCTCTGGCCCTCGGACCCTTGAGAATCATAGCTTCAGTTTTCTCGGCCGCTAACATGAGATCTCTGCTTCCCATCCACGTCTTCACTTTGTTGAGGGCTCGATTCCCTCTCTGCATGATTGACCAGTTTTCATCGTGTTCCACCAGCACCACCAGATCATCCGCATATGCTATTGCCTGTACGCCGGTGCCCAGGTCGGTCTCCAAAATCTCGTTGTAAAGAACATTCCAAAGCAATGGCCCCAGTACGGAGCCTTGCGGCACTCCTGTCGTGGTTCTCATAGAGTTACCTCTCGCAATGTTGATGCATCTATCTGTGAAGTAGTTCCTAACCAAATTCTGCAAATAGGAAGATATCCTTAAGTCGCCCAGTAGTCTGACGATAATTTCCCAGCTAGCGCTATTAAAAGCATTTCTTATATCAAGGAAGAAAGCCACCATCCATCTGCTCCTACATATGGATATCTCCCTCTTGATCCTGCTTATAGCCTCTACCGCAGATTTCCCTTTCCTGAACCCATACTGCCGGTCGGATATGCCACCCCTCTCCATTATTTCCCTCTCTAGCCTTGTCTTCACAAGAATCTCAAAGACTTTGCCTAAGGTATTTAACAGGCATATAGGTCTGTACGCCCCGGGCTCCTCTAATTCCTTTCCTGGTTTAGGGATAAGTATGAGATTTGCCGTTTTCAGGTCTCCTGGGAACTCTTGTCTTCTTAGCAGGTTGTTCATAATATCCTGTACCCATTGCACTTTATCCTCAATGATGGTTTTTATTATCTCGGGTACCACTCTATCCGGTCCAGGCGCTTTTCCTGCTTTGAGCGTTTTGCCAGCTTCCGTCACCTCTTCCCTTGTGAATTCAGTCACCGGTGTCTCTAATTGGAGTGGTATAAATCTTACTTCTTCCCTCTGTGGGAAAAGAGCCTCAGCCAGTTCTTTCCTTCGACTTTCCTCGATCTTAAAGAAGCCTCCTGTCCCTTTAAAACTCTTGACAACTATTCGGTAGGCGTCTCCCCAGATATCATTTTCAAGATTTTCGCAAAGTTCTTTCCAACATCTCCTTTTTTCGCCATTTATTTCTCGCACCAGCTCTTTCTTCATGGCTTTTAATCTTTCTACCTCCTCTTCCATCACTCGATGCCTCCCTCTGTCCCTCGTGACTTTTCTTCTTAGCTCGATGTAGCCTCTTCTTATTTCTTCAATCCTCTCCGTCCACCAATAGGGACGACTGTTTGCTCTCCTTCCCCGCGGACTGCACCTTTCTGCTATATCTTTTATTTTCTCGTATCCCTCTTCGAAGTTTCGGGCCTCACCTTCCATTCCTTGGATTTCCTCTTTAACTCTTCTTTTGTCAAGATATTTCGACCTGCCTCCCTCCCTTGGTTTTGTTACGTTTCCTCTAATTTTAAGCAAAATGTATTTGTGATGAGTGAATATTTCTCCATCCAGAACGTCCCACTCTGCCACCTTTCTACTTATCGGCGTCGTTGCCATTGTGACGTCAATATGTGTCTGACTTTCTCCTCTGACGAAGGTCGCCTTACCGTTGTTGAGTACCACCAAATTTAGAGTCTGGATAATCTCATTCCACATTTCTCCCCTCTCGTCATTCCTTGGCGCCCCCCATGAAATAGACTTTGCATTCAGATCCCCAGCAACGATTAGTCTTTTTTTCCTACTATGGTTTCTGCTATTTCCTCTACCAGATTCTTATAATCTCCTAGTGGGATATTAGGGGAGATATATGTCGCCACTATTGTGACGTTCCCAAGATCCAGGATCAGAAATCCGGCTTTCCTCTGGCAGGTTTTCACCCCCAGCTCTCTATTTCTAATGTAGACTGCTACATCTTGCCTTTTGTCCGTGATCCAGCCTCCTTGGGCTGTAATCTTTTTATTTGGCTCGGACACTATCAGCAGGTCCGCTTTTAATTCCTGTCCCCTGATCCTGAGCAAATCATGTGCCGCCCTACATCTCCCCAAATTCACCTGCACTATTATCAACCCTTTAAATTCATCCCCCGTAGAGTCGAATTTAAAGGCCTAATCTTCCTCCTGCCGGCGCACTTGCGCCTCTTCCCCTAGAGTCTCTTTCGGCTACGAGCTTCCTGAACTCAGGACAGTATTCCGAGTCTGTCCTGTGGTCCTCGCTGCAGATTCCACAATGTGGCGCATTGTTGCATTCCCTGGCGCTGTGCCCTTCCTCCCAACAGTTCAGACATTTGTCCCTTGCAGCCCTTTCTTTACATTTGTCTCTGGTATGCCCGAAGTGCAGACACGAGTAGCAGCGTATTGGTCGGTATCTGGGTGCCATGACCTTACAATTCACCAGTCCTATCAGTACCTTTCTCTGCCGTATCAGTGCATCAGCTGCTGTTCTACTAGCTTTGACTACTACCGTATCTCCCCCAAACCGTCCCTCTTTCCTATTGCAGATTTCAATTGATGCTCCTCCCTCTCTTGGTCCCACAGTGTTTCCCAATGCCCTTATGACTTCCCCATCTTCCAGTGTTTGGTCAACGTCGTGTATTAGCACCAGCTTTTCCTGAACTTTCGAGTTAACATCCAGGCCTGTTTTTGACGCGATCTGAGTCGACAGCTCCGTGATTTTTTCCCTGGGTCCTATCAGCTCCAGACGTAGGTCTCCTTGTGCTGTCTTTCTCATCTTTTTGATGTCTACCCCGCTGTGTTTTACATCCACTTTCTGTCTGACCTCTTTTACCATATCCGCGTACAACTTCTCGCCCCCTTTGATGGTGATGTTTCCTCTTTCTGTCCTGCAATTTGGAACCACCAGTGTAATCTCCGCTTCAATATTCTGCAGGCTATATTCCAGCGCCTTTCTTAGTTCTACCCAGGGCATGTTCTCTCCTACTACGCAATAGAGATGTTGCTCGCTCTTTCCCTTGTTCCCTACCTCCTTTATGGCCTCTACTAAATCCATGGCGCTTGTCAAGCTGTTTAATCCTCCCTGTTCGATCGGGATCGTGTAAGCGGCATTTATGGTTTTTCGGCTCCTTCCTCCCCTCATTTCAGAGGTAAACCAATTTAGGACATAGTTTGTATGATCCTTACCTTGTTCTTTTACTAGTTGATCCAATCCCGTGTGGCTTTGTGTCCACTCCGCGATGTAGTTGTCTACTAATTCGTTTTTCTCTCTTTTATCCAACGCAATTATCACATCTTTGTTTCCTGTTGGGACAATTTCCCTTCTCTCTGCTGTTTTTGTCCTTTTAAAGCCATCCTCCTGCCATTCTTCATTTACATATTTCTCGTATTCTTCCTCGCTCATACCTCTCTCTAAACAAGCGGCAATCTCCCCCTCCATTCTTTTTTTCCTCCTTTCCATGTCCTTTTCTATGTCCTCTATTTCCACTTGGACACTCATGTCCCTTTTCTCTATTGTTTCCATTATGAGGATCTCAGGTTTTTCTTGGTATTTTTCCATTTTGGTCTGTAACGACTTAGACATGTTGTGTAGGGCCGTTATCGCAGTCTTAATTTCAACCTTGGTTTTTACGTGCTCCTTTGCCATGTTGAGGAGTGCCTTCGATTTCTTTAGGACCTCTTCCACCGCCTTTCTTATCGCGCTTAGTTCTTCACTTTCTCTCCTCTCTTCTACGGCCTTAGCTTCTCTTAAGTCGTCCATATTCTTGCTCTTTTGCTCTTCGGTCCCTGCCTTTTTTCCGATTATCCCGTTCTCTCCCAAGCTATCAGTCCTCGCAGGTGATTCACCTATGGAGTCTCTTCTTCCCAAAATCTCCGATTCTCTCTGTTCATCAAACTGTTTCCACTCCGTGTCCTCGTGCCGGTCGTCATCGTTCTCCTTGTGTTTTTCTCGTTTCGTATCCATGTATGTTCCCACGTGTCGGGAAGAATAAAGGTCCAGCTGGACAGTGCTCCCTTATCCAGCTAAGGCATTTATCGCCCCGGGAGGGTGCCAGGTATCCCGGGGGCACCGTTTGCGACTGCTTTCCGCGCAGCCATTCATCCCTTGGTCACGGTGGCTCACGAGCCGGGATTGCGGGTTTTTTATCGAGGTGCGCTCCTCTTGATTTGCCTCGGTTTTCTCCGGTAGCAGTGGCAGCAACGCTCGTATACCGCCTGGTGTTCCTCAGTGTAGCTGCTTACCCTACACTGTGGGGAGAAAGGATAATGGATGGATAAGGAGTGGGTGATGCTATCTGATTGTACTCGGAGTTCAGGTCTGATGTATTTTGGATATTTTGGTCGTTGACCATTTGGTGACTGTGATTTATGCCGTAGACATGGAGGGTGGCAGTGAGGGCCTGAGGGCCTTCAAATTTTTGTCAGGGATTGATACAATCAGATGAAGGATTTTGGGTGGGGGGAGAAGGCGCAGCAATTGGGAATGATTGCTGCGCCTTTCAGCGTCCGGCGGCGGAGTCCGGCGACCACCCGGTGCACCGACGCCGGACGCTAATTTGGACTGTTCTTGGTTTCATTGGTCGTGCTCCCCTCACATTAATAGAGACCAAGACCAATTACTCGGCCTTCCACCACGTCGAGGTCATTCCACAGTCCCGGAAGGAATAGAGAGTTATAGCCCTCTCAAATCTTGGATGTAAGAGCACTAACATCAGCAGAAATACAAAGCGATCATAAATTAGTATTATGCAAAATCTGAATGAAAATACATATATGTGATAACAAAACACCAGAATATACCACAAAGATAAAAGTCGAAAGCTTACAGGATGACTCCACAAGATACCTATTCCAAAAAAGAATAACCGAAAAAAGCAGAAACACATATCACAGAAAGTGATGGAGTCGAAGAAAGCTGGGCAAAAATTAAGTCTAATATCTTAGCCTCGGCCAAGGAAGTTCTTTGTGAAAGAAATATAAATAAAAATAAATTGTTCCCAAGGCGAAGAAATCCATGGTTTTGTATAGAAGTGAAGGAAAAATGTAAAGAAAAGAAAATAAGCTTACCTGAAATAAATGTCAACCAAAACACAAGAGGCATACCATAATTACAGGACAATTAGAAACGAAACACATGCACCTGTAAGAAGGTCACTGGCAACGCTTTTCGAAAGACATGGAACATGATTTTTACAGTCTGCAAAAGGAAATATAGCGCTTCATAAGCGGTCAAAGAATGGAAGTAAAGGAACTAATAAAACCAAAACACATAGAAAAGGATACGTGGATTGAATACCTAAAAAAGCTATATGCAGAGGAAGAACAAACGACACTAGAACCGGAAACGCCAGAAATTACCACAAATGAAGAACTTAATATACAAATGTACAGGAAGTTCGGAAAATACTTGAAAACCTGAAGAACAGAAAAGCAGCAGGTAAAGACGGGATACCAAACGAATTACTGAAATATTGTGGAGCAGCAGTGACAGAACAAGTAACAACATTAATTAAAAAAGTTATAAAACACAATAAAATACCGGAAGAATGGAGAACGAGCGAACTAATTCTACTATTCAAAAAAGGAGATAAAAACAGCCAGAAAACTACAGAGGTACAAACTTGTTAAATACTACGCTAAAATTTACAACTAAAATTTTATGAGTGCTAATAAATCAGCGGATAAGTTTAGCAGATGAACAACAGGGTTTTTGTAGTGAAATATCGTTTACAGATGCAATATTCATTATAAAACAAATTACTGAGAAATCACTAGAGTATAATAGACCAGCATTTCTGTGTCTGATTGACTTAAAAAAAGCGTTTGACAGAGTAAGACTCAAAGATGTAATCCATCTTCTGTATAATAGAGAAGTTCCCCTAAATATTATAAAAACTATCGAAAACATCTACCAAAATAACAAAATGGAAGTCAGAATAGATGGACAACTTACAGAACCTATAGAAATAGGCAGCGGAATAAGACAAGGGGATTCATTGGGCCCCATGCTCTTCAATTTGATCATGGATGAAATCATCAAAAGCATCAGCAAAGAAAGAGGATATATAATGAGAAACAAAGAAATCAAAATACTCTGTTACGCAGACGATGCAATATTGCTAGCCCAGGATGAAGATAGTCTACAAAGACTGGTCCACAGATTTAACATAAGAGCAAAAGAATTTAATATGACAATCTCATCTCAGAAAACTAAAACATTAGTAGTCAGCAAAGAACCAACCAGATGCAAAATAGAAATTGATGGCATCAGTATTGAAGAAGTAATGGAAATAAAATACCTGGGAATAACACGGTCTAGCTATGGAGACCTGGACAAAGAAGTGAGAGATCAAGTACAAAAAGCAAATAGACTGGCAGGATGCCTTATAACACTATATGGCAAAACAGACACATTAACACTGAGATGAAGTCAAGAATTTATAAAGCCAGTGTAAGACCAATAATGACATATGCCTCAGATACAAGACCTGACACAACCACAACGCAAAGGCTACTGGAAACTGCAGAGATGAGAGTACTGAGAAGAATTACAGGAAATATGCTGAGAGATCGAAAGAGAAGTGAAGACAGAAGAAAATGTAATGTACAGTGTATAAATGAATGAACACAAAATAGAAAAAAAAAAGAATGAAATATCCACATAAGCAGAATGGAGGAGACCCGTGTCGTCAAAATAGCAAGAGATGTCACCAATCGGCAGAAGAAATATCGGACGACCACGCAAAAGATGGATTGACAATCTTCCATAGAGGTATTAATCCGCCAATGAACAAGCAGAATTGCCTATAAAGAGGAAGAAGAAGAAGAAAGAAAAATAATATGTTAATAAATTTTACAAAAAAAAAAACATACACAATGGACACAAAACATTTATGGAAAAATTAAAAACTACTTTTAATAAAGTATGGTAATGGTACTTTTCAATAGTGACATAAAATACATCTATTTAAAATTACTGAGAAAATGATGCACTTGCATTTTGACTCACCCTGTATTCGATATAAAGAAAATTAGCAATATTAATTATTTTTGAAAATTTTGACAATCAATAAAAAATATGGCAGCAATAGATCATTGTTGTTGTGTTTCATTTTAATTATACAGGGAGTTGAACTTGTTAAGATTTTCTCAGAAAATTGGTTGTAACTTTGTAAATACTCTGTATGAAACTTTATGTTGTTGTGATGGGGAAGTGAAGAAGATTTCGAATATAAAATAAAATACAATGTGTTCCATTAAAAAAAAAAACAGAAGATTGGTCTGCCACTATGTTATCAAACACTCTAATATTCTAACTAATTTTGTAATGTGAACCTCAAAGTTGCCTACAATATTTTCTTAACTTTTATTGCTATCTGTGATTATAGCGGATCTACTGGACTTTATCACACTAATCAGTCACCCTGTATATATATACAAGTGATGTGTGTAAGTTCTAGATTCTTAAAAAATGTCTTCAGTTTATTTTTACACATATTAACACATACACATATTTTACAAATATTAAAATCATTTATAATTTATTTAGACTGGTGTAGAATTGGAATTGGTAGAGTGTCAGCCTCTTCTGGAATGGTTGGCGAATAATTACAAGAACTTCGGTGCCACTTTAGAAATTATTACAGACAAATCTCAAGAGGGCTCCCAATTTGTTCGAGGGTTTGGTGGAATTGGAGGTGAGTGAAATAAGCCTATTTTTGGTTTTGGTTTTTAATATGTGCTGGATCATTTTAGTTAAAAGGTTATTGATGGTTACAAAATTAAAATTAATTCACGAATATTTGCCAAAAACAGTTATCTATGTCTATATAGCATGTTATAATAGAATAAAATTGTAATATATTGACTCTTACACACTGAATGGTTAATTGCTTGTTCATTGGGATTCAACTGACTTTCTGTAGATTTCTCTTCGTTATAAGCATTTACAATAAGATGCTTTAATGAAAGATACTTTAAGAGAAAACTTAATAATATCAGAACCAGAAAATTGGATTCTTGAGTTTATTTTCAATATATAGGATATAACCCTACAGTTATAACCAAAAGATGGAGTGAGAAAGAGAGGCAGACCCAGAGCACGATTTAAGGATCAGGTGGAGGAAGACTTGAGAATGTTGGGAGTACGAAACTGGAAAGCCAAGGCGAAGAATAGGAGAGAATGGAGACTTATCCTTGAGCAGGCCAAGACCCACCATGGGTTGTGGAGCCAATGATGATGATGACCCTAGAGTTGAGGTGGATTCCACACCGCTGGTAAAAACACACTTCAGCATGGGGTAGATTTTGAAGTTCAGGATTAAGTTAGTTAATTCCAAAATTTCATTATTAATTCACTGAATGTTAACGACAATTATGGCATACTCGTTTCGATTTTGTGTGACTCTGAAAAGTGCATGGGCATCGAGGATGGTCCATACCCTAATATTCTTTAGCCACGAGTATTTTTTTCTTCTGGTGCCTCTTTTTCCTTCAGTCTTTTTCCCATAAACAATTTTAAAATTGAAATTCCTTAATATGTGACCAAAGTAGGCTGCTTCTCGCTCTACTATTTGCAGAAGTTTCCTTTCTCTTCCTATTGGCGGTGTTGGTTATATGATCCATCCAGGTAATTTTAAGGAATCTTCTGAATACTCGAAAGGTCTCAATGCGATTCATAACGTTAGCTTTTGTTGTCACAAGTCTTCACCCCATGCCACAGCACTGAGTAAATGTAGCATTTTACAAAACTGTTCAATTTTGCTTCATATCTGTGATATCTGAAGTTGGAGTCTTGAATATTATTACCTTTCACATTTATACACAAATGTATATTCGGTATTCTGCTTAACACCATTACTTTCGTTTTATCTATGTTAATTTTTAAACCAAATTTTTCTCATTCTGTATTTAATCTATTTATAAGATATTGTAGTGTTTCCTGGCTGTCGGCTATTATGACTGCGTCATGGGCATAACGAAGATTATTAACAACCTGCTCATTAATCTTATGCCATCCTCAGTATCTCTCAAGGCTCTTTCAAAAAATTCTTCAGAGTCAATATTGAATAGTAGATGGACAAAATGCAACCCTGTCTTACACCTTTCTCTATTGGAAAGTTCTGCGTGTAATTTCATCCCCCACTTTCACCAATGCTGTTTGATTTAAGTATGTTTTACACAGTCGAGCGCTGTCTGGTAATCAATGAAGCATAGGCAAACATCTTTGCACTGGTTTCTACATTTTTGAAGCAATACAGTCAAACTGAAGAGTGTTTCACGTGTGTCGAAGCCTTGCCCGAATCCAAACTGAGTAGGACCAATGTCTATTTCACATCTGTTATAAATTCTTGTATATACTATCTTCAAGAACATTTTAAAGACCTAACTTAATAGACTGATCGTCCGGAAAAGTATTTTTGGAGAAGGTTCACCTTTATATTCGTTTGAAAGAGTTTGCTGGTTATTCTCTGCATATAGTTGTTGGGTATTCGTTTTCTAGTGGTGCAGAAGTGTCTTAGGGCCGGAGATAATATATTGTCCTTGAATATTTTGTTCAGGCTACAAGACTTTATTCGGCCTGTTTGTTCCTTTACAAAAATTTTTATGTTGAAGTGGTTATGTTTTTCTTTAAGCTCATCTTGATCTTCTTCTGGGACACTCTACATACTATTTCACATTTAAATTAGGCTCATTTCAAGAATACTTCCAATATAAAATTTTAATACATTATATACAGGGAAACCTGACATTCATTTTTTTTTTTCAGGCAACTTTTTTATGTTGATCCAGTTTTACGAGATGTTATTTTTTATTATTACATTAATTTAGTACGAAACTAGTCAAAAATCATTCTATAATGTGAATTAAAGTCGATCAATTTCGACACATGTATCTTGGAAACTTCGATATTTTTGAACATATTAAACAATTTTTGAAGTGGAAATCAAAAACGTCAAAATAAATGTATTTTAAACTTAGAGATAGTCAATAATATTAAAATGCCACAAGAAAATATCTTCAGAACATAATCAAGCCTAGTACTGAAATTGCACGAGTTAATAATATTCATCCCCTCAACCAAAAATGATCCAGTTCATTTTATTTGTAACCAACAGTTAAAACAATTTCCGTTAGTCTTTAACGTTAATTCTAATACACTAACATTTGTTCGCCTCTTGTTCTTGCTGCTTGGATGTATTCAGGAATACTACGATACAAAGTGGATTTTCAATCTCTACAAGCTGATGAACCTCTGGATGATGTAGACCTCGATGATTATTAAGGTCTATCTTGTCCTGTCTCTACGAAATTAAAGGTAGTTGAGTGTAGAAAAAGTAGATATAATATTTTGTATATGTTGTCAAAATAAAGTGGTTTTTTTTTATATTATGTGCACACAAATTGCAAACTGCATGAAAAAAGTCATACCACATTAAAATATTTATTGCTTCTGTCTTCCTAGTCTTGTTAGCGCAAAAAATATTCAGTAGCTTTGTTTTTAATGATATTCCTTGATTAATTTGTTATGATTATATTTCTTAGAAAAACATTAGAATTTTTTTATAGTCATGTATGTTTAGTTATTCCTTAAAAAAAGCCCGATATAATATGCACTATAGCTAGTGATCTAACTAGCTATAGTTCATATTCTCTAGTAACTTTCTTAACTTGAAAGTGCCACCACTTGAATCGGCTGACAAATGTATATAAGGAAAAAAGTACTCACAATCTTTGAGCTGGAAAGCAGATTAACTGGATGTTGGCCTCTTGTGTAGTCAAGTCCTGAAAACCAGATGGGCTCTATACTTAGCTGGGGAGAACTGAACTCCAAAATGGCTTTCACACAATATTTTCAGCCATTTCTCCGATATTTTCCCAGAAACTGCCACTTCGCCCATTTTACTGAAATGCTATCTGAGTTCGCAGTGTCTTAAATATAATGTCCATTGAGTACTTCAAATCCAAAACCACAAGTGCGTTACTTTTTGTAAAGTAAAGAAAAATCCAAATGTTATGTTGTATTACCACCTGTAAGACAACATTTTAGCGACTCCTTGAGCTACTACATAAGTCTCAAATCTAAAATTTCTAATTTTTGGTACTGTTTTGAAACTTATACTGAAATACGTTTTTCTTGAAACTGTCAATTTGCACAGTAGAGATTTTGGTTGGCAGTAGGCCAACGATATCTTATAACTGATGATGTAACATTTGTTATAATAAAAAATCTATGGTCATTTATTTTTTTTTAATGAAAAATTTTTTCAGGTTTGCTCCGGTACAAAGTAGACTTCCAAAGTTTGCAACTAGACGAAATGGATAACGCCGAAGAATTTGATCTAGATGATTATTAAATGTAGAGACAAATTTGTAGAAATTTTCATTTAAAACAATGTGGGCCCGTTATGTAATAAACACGTGTAAAAAGTAAATGATGGCAATATACTAATTTATCCTAAAGGAATATAATATGATGTGCTTTTTTGTAATATTATTTCCAAATTTATATTTTTACAAACTTGAAAGTTTATTTCATCAAAAGATTCAACTATATCATTAAATTAATAAATATTTGTTATTACCAATTTTTGTTTGCGCTCCGATTGATTTATGTATGTTAGTAAAACGTACAAAACATAAAAATAAAAACAGTTTAGGATAATCCACAAGGAAAATGAAATTCCTGTAGTTGGCTCTATACCATCAATCACAAAAGTTTATTTAAAATCCTTTATAGAAGGTATATAATTTAGTCCATAATTAATGTAGCCCGAAAGAGATTTTAAATTATATACCTTTTATAAAAGATTTTATAAACTTAAGTTAGAATAACCCTTTACACCGACTGAAAATGTAGAATTATCCGGATTGTTTGGCACAGCAACAAACTAAATTCACACCCATTTGATAATGTCTAGTGCGGTTATAGACGAAACGTCAAGACAGATAATTCCAGACCACACTCAGAAACCAATGTGCCACTACAAAAGACCGGCCGCGAAAGCTTACATTCTTTGATTTGTATAAATACTGTCCCTAATTTCACATCGATTTTGTCAAAGTGTGTCATTTTTGCACGTTTTTCGAACACCTGGCGTGGACAGTGACGGAGTGCCATTGTCGAAGATTGCCAAGACTGAGAATCATAGCCTACTCGGAGCTGTAGGGATTTTAAAGAAGAAAAACCAAGCTACTTGCCAGTGTTGCTGGATCACACACAGATTGGTTTAGTAATTTGATAAAAAAAAACACAAACTATTTGATATACTGAAAATTGAAGAAAGTCGGCTTTAACATTTTGAAGAAAATTATATAATAATGTGGATTTGGAAATAATATTACAAGAATATCAGAGTGATCATGTGCTTTGTATAAATTATATTGTCTCAAAAATCTTTACCAATATTTATTATTTAATTGTTAAAATTATGTATGTATATTGCAAGTGTTTATAATTAAGTAATTGTGAAAAAGACCAGTATTTCTACAGTGGCTTCTTTTTTTCATTTGTTTTTATATATTTAGAACAGAATATTTTTTTGTATTTACTTTTTTTTGTTAATGAGGTAATAAATCAGGTTTGGAAATTCTTCAATATATGTTAGTTTGTAACCATTGGCATTCTTTTTGTTTCTAAAATAATAAATAATGACTTTTCACACTTTAGTATCAATTTATTAATTTAAATTTTACATATAACATAAATTAATATTATATCACTATCCTTTTGACGGCATGGGCCCAGTAGGTAACAAATAACGATTTTACGGATTTCTTAGGCAAGTAGTCAGAAGTAATTTGATGGTTATGCGTGAAAAACTTCTCATCTTCCAACACCTACGAAAACCGTCTTTCACGCTGCGCATTACTCGTCTAATGAGTTCCATCCTCCGATGGCCGATATGCTTTTGAACATAAACTCCTACTGACTAGAGCAGTCGGGTACGTTTTCGTTTTATCCATCGGCTGATTCGAGAAGAGTTTGTTCTTAGTTGCGCTATTCCGTATTTTGATTTTTCCCTAATTGGTTGTTAATTAGTATATTACTTAATTTTTTTATATTATAACTGAATGTGCTCTAACTCTTGAGTTCGACTTCATTTTTTTTAATTGGAAGTGTAAATTATATGCTGATAATTTTCTTTACCATCATAAAATTTATAAATATGGGACGTTTGCGCTGGATATGACATGCCGAACGGATACAGGAGAATAAAATACCAAATAAAATAATAAGGCAGTTATGTCCATAATATTTCGCAATAATTTCATTTACTGCTACTAATATTTTAATATTTATTATCCAAAATAATATTCGTTAAAATATGATACAATATAAATTTTTTATGCAAATCTCAATAAACAAATGTAAAATTAAAAAAAGAATTACGACTTGTGCACATATTTACATTCAACTGAATATGTACTGAAATGCTGCACAGTTTGATAACGCTAAGTATCAGTATAGGGTTCAATGGAATGATTCAAATATAGTCCTAAAAGAAACGGATGGTAGAAAAATCAAAGAAGCGGCTCTAATTATGCTAAATGAGACCAATTGTGTCGCAAATTCCTCGATAGAAGGTAGTAGGATCTGGTTACCCATATTAAAAGAGGAAGTTATTAAAAGGAAAATACCAGTTTTAGTAAGTCAGTAACATATAGAGGATACATCATTTATGTTTTTTAAATAAAAAGTTACTATGGAATATGGAATAAGTAAAGTCGTCCCAGGAACGCAACTCAACAATATTGGCAATATCATTTTAAAGTCGTCCACTTTAAAATGTATAATGTATGTCTGAATTGTCAATATAAATGAGTCAGATAAAATTAAATTAGAAGAATTTTTCACCAAATAACAAAAAAACAAAATTTGTTTAATTTATTAATGTTTGTATTTTGAGAACGATTTCCGAAGTGGAAATTGAAACGTCAATAAACATACTTTAACCTTTAATTGTGGCTTATTCCCATTTAAATAGTAATTGCTAAGTATCAGTGCTCTATTTATAGAAAAGTAAAATAAAAGTAATGACGATTCAACAATTTATATTTCCGAGATTTATTCATGAATATGGTTTATAATCATCATTACTAGACAAGAATAATTCGGTAAAGGGGCCGATATGAATCTTATTAATGTGTAAATCTAAACGAAGTCAGCAAATTTGTCCAATGTTTATTAATTTTTTTATTGAAATGATATTGGAATTATAATTCAGTTGGCCACGTCCTAAAATATCTGAAAAATTTTTCTTATTTAAACAAATTTTAAGGGTTAAAAAAAAATAAAAATTTCAGTGGTCTATAAATAGAACGCTGGCCTATAATGGGATATTTGGAGAAAAAAAGAAACTTTCAAACCACTTGAAAAGAAAGAAAACCGATGACAATAGAAATTATTGGACTTAGGAAGAATAAAAAAATAAACCAAAAGACCTGAATAAATTCAAAGAAATTCAGGGTAACAACAGAAATAAAATTCGAGAGGCAAGAGAGAGGTGGCTCTCCGACAGATGCAATGAAATGAAAGATCTGGATAAAAAGTATGATAGCTTTAATTTACACACAAAAATCAAAGAAATGACAGGTTCTAGAAATAACACAGAACTAATATCCTTAAAAATGATAAAGGGGATAATATTACTGATGCAAAGTAGATATTGTATAACTGGACCAATTACATCCAACAAATATTTAATGATGAAAGAGAACTGTCGTTAGAAACCAGAGGATGCCGGACCACCAATATTACGAGAAAAAGTCATCTATGTCATCAAAAGAGGGCGAAGTTACAGGACCAGATGATGTGTCCATCGAATTACTAAAACTCATTTATGAAAATG
The DNA here is from genome assembly GCF_040954645.1 of Diabrotica undecimpunctata. Lineage (NCBI taxonomy): Eukaryota > Metazoa > Arthropoda > Insecta > Coleoptera > Chrysomelidae > Diabrotica > Diabrotica undecimpunctata. The sequence continues at coordinate 140,799,573 of NC_092803.1, forward strand.
TCATTGGTGTAATGGTTGAATTCTTTAATCTAATATATCAAACTGCCACAATCCCTAGACAATGGCTGCAATCGAACTTTGCAGTAATTCCCAAAAAGTTAAACAACCTGATTACAGAACAATAGCTTATAAGTCACACATTTTAAACATTTTTGAAAATAATACAAAGCAGGGTTGAGTTTACCGAAAGTACAAGCTGATTATAGCCACAACTGTCAAGCATGGAACAAAAAAATTTCGGTTTGGCAGTGTTGGCATGTTTTTATAATGTAGATACTGTATGTTTCAAAATATAAAAAGATAAAGCTTTAGAAAAGTACATTTTGTTTATATTATGTGATGAATTCTACAATTTTTGATTTATATAAAACAAGAATGAGTAAATATTTGTTTCTTTGGGAGATTAATTGCAGTTAATCATTAGACATTTTTTTTTTGGCAATTACCCTTTGATAGATTAGGGGATACATTTGGCAATCGTCAAATCAGCAGTTGCCAGATTGCAACAGATGTTTGCAATTAATCTCGAAAGAGATAAATATTTACTCGTTATTGTTTCATATAAATTAAAAATTGCAGAATTCATAAAATGGTATAATCAAAATGTACTTTTTAAAAGCTTTCTCTCTTTATATTTGAAGCATACAACAGATGCATTCTAAAAACATTTCAACACTGCCAAACCGAAATATTTTAATTCTTGGTTGACATTTGCGGCTATATTCAGCTTGTACTTTCGGTAAACTCAACCCAAAGCAGAATTGTTAAAGCTCTTGAATATGAAATTAGTGGTACAGGCTTTAGTGGCTTTAGAAATAATATGGCCACAAGAGATGCTTTGTTCAGCTTGAATGTGCTGCCCCAGAGATACATGGACATGTACTTATGTTTTGTAGACTTTGAAAAGGCATTTGATAAGATTCAATATAAAAAGCTTGTAGATATATTAAAAAGCAAAAGTATTGACAGTCGTGATATAAAAATTATATCAAATCTATATTGGAATCAAACTACCAAGGTACGGGTTGACAACCAGAACACCCGAGATATCAAAATACAGATAGGAATCGTTGCGTAGGAAGGTTGCGTACTGACCCCTCTACTCTTCAAATGTCTACAGTGAAGCGGTATTTAAAGAAGCGCTTTCAGATTCAATAGAGGGTATATCTATCAATTGAGAAATTTTGAATAACTTACGTTATGCAGACGATAGAGTAATACTGGCAGATAACAATAAATACGGGCTGAAGATGAATTTGAAGTAAATTAAATGCATGATCATGACTAAATCAGCAGATGCAAACTTCCAATTAATTATTGAAGATACTGTAATTAAGAGTGTGGATACCTACAAATACTTAAGAATATGGATAACATCAAATGTAGACCAGACCAAAAAATAAGAAACGTATTGAAATAGCACGTACATCATTCATTAAACTTAAAAAGTTTCGTTGTTGTCGGGATATACGGTTAGAACTACGCTAAAGGGTGCTTCGGTGTTACGTGTTCTCTACACTTTATGGCTTAGAGTGGACACTAAAACAAGTGCATCTGAATAATTTGGCCGCCTTTAAATTTTGGTGTTACAGGAAAATCCTACGAATATCATGGACTCAAAGAATGCCAAACATGGAAGTAACTATCAAAAGACAAAACTTGAGTACTTAGGACAAAATACTCATTATTACAACTTATTATGCAAGGCAAAATTCGAAGAAAGCGAATTGTGGAAAGATGAATATCTTGGCTTAAGAACTAGAGGGCGTGCTTTGAGGGAACTTAAAGAAGAAGAAACAAAGGCAAGATAAGATATTTATATGGGATTAAATATGGAATTGTTATTTTTAAATACCTTCTTGTGAGCATTTTTGGATCGTTTTTGATGTTTTGTTGTTCCTTTTTTTAAGCTCATATGAAATTCGTTGTTTATAAATGACAATAGATAATCATTTCTTTCGTTTTTCTTCTTCCTGAAATGCATTTTCGTTGGAGCAGGTGTTTTGGGCTCTATTATATTAGTGATTTGATGATTCACTAGAAACTAATAATTTCGAGAATATTATTGTTTCATATACGAGTAGAGAGAGATCGGTTTTTGTTATTATTTGCACAAGAATTTAAATAAATACACTTTAAAAATAGATACAGAACCTATAAATAAAGTAAATTTATTAGGTAAAACAAAAGTACAGCGTGTTTCTTTCAAAAATATAACTAGTTCTAATTTGTGCGATCATATATACTTTCAACTAGCTAGTGTTGTATACATTTCTGCTAAAGAAATTTGTAATGTCGTTATTTGTTTTTCTGGTATGTTTCGTTTAGTTTAGCGTGAGATCCGTATATATAACTACTTTTCCTCAGGTGGTTTTACAGAAAAAAATCTGATTGAGTAGGAGTACTGGCTTGACGAACCAGTCGATCGGAATATATACTACTTTCATACTTTTGCGCTGTTCCGCAGATTCTGACAGAGTAACGAACCTAACTAATTCACCACCAGCACATCAGTCTCAAAAATAAATCGAAATTTCAGTTAATAAATACATATTTATTGGAATTGATAATTATGGTGTAAATAAAAACAGACATATGAATTGGCATTTTCTTTTTATTAAATAAAACCTTTAGAATCTTTTTCTCTTTTTAGAGCAGGGTAATATTCTACAAAAAAAAACATGAAGGTTTCATTTGTTCGTCAATTAGTATCGATAGCACCTCTCCCTGTAATTTCTTGCCAGTGTGGATGTGACAAATATATTCACTAAAATTGTCGTTCAAGATATCAAAGTTCAGAGTAATCATTTACTTATGAAAATAAAGGCATTCGTTTTGGGTATCGTCACAAAGAATGGTTACGTATTTTCGGGTTACATTGAGTCATTAAAGAATTAAACAGCGAGCACATCAACTTCAAAGGATCGAAATTTTAGTTAATAAACATATACAGTGCTTGTGTAAGGTCCGCTCCAACTATTTTCTGAACCATAAAACTTGATGAATGAATATATTTTGAGTTATTTAACTGAGACCCCTGTCATCATCATCATAAATCCCTAGCTATTAAGGCTGTTTTAGCAGTTGAAGTACACTGCGATTTGAAATGGGCGTATCACTTACTTCTCTACACTGCTTACGTCAGACCTACGTAACTCCCTAATTTGAAATCTACACAGTGTTAACTTGTTTCGATCTTTACTCAGTGGCGCCGGCCGACGGGTAGTTTAATGACAACAAATGCATTATTCTCCATTCAAATAAGTTTTGTCGGGAATACCTTTTCAGATTGATTATCGTAGATAATGTTTTAAAAAGAATTATCACATTTTTAATTTATATGTCTTAGCTAAATATAGTATTGAATAAAAATTTGTGAAACGTGACTGCAAAAAACATCGTGGTGTTTATTTATAATAAATTTAAAATAACATAAAAATATCGAAAAAATTCCAACTTGTTGTCACAAACAAATAAACAATTTCGCAGTTATAGCTTAAAAATGATCCCATGAAGTTATTTATTTGTTAGAGAAAACCGATATTAACCTAGTAAAAATTAAACAAAAAATATTTTTATTTATCTATAAAAAATTGGTACCTGCAAAACCATCATAATAGTAAATGTATTTATCTGGCAAGTATTTCGAGGCGACGCACTGTGAGGAAAAAGTTCTCGGAATGGAATATACATTATTTTAATATATTTATAGGTTGCAGTTACATAAGAAAAGTATCCAATTGATGAATAAAACACAAATCGTGGATAATTTTGTGTGTGTGTGTGTGTGTGTAGATAGTGGATGGCATTAGAACTTGTCTATTTGCCACAGAATATTTGTATTTTTTTTTTATTATTATTATTAAGGATAGGATAGGGATAAAAACATGGCCACTCGTTTCTTGTCTAGGGACCCATCAAGACATTTTTATTAAGACAAACTAGACTAGGTCACGGGCAGGAGGTATTAACAAATGGGGTAAAACAGAGGTTTGTATTCTAATTACATAATGTTTGTAAACACATATTTATATACACATATATACATATACACATATTTAACCATATATGAGCTAAATATCTATTTTTGCTTCTAAAACAAACTTGATTAAAAGGTTGTATATTTCTTTCTCTTGTTGTGCTAATAAAGTAGGAATGTTAGTTGGTAGACTTACAAACTTTTTCAGTTCTTGGTACAGCATATCTGTATGTGCAGTATATTTTTGACACTCTAAGAAAACGTGATTTATATCGGCTAAAGGTTTTTCTGGACAGTGAGGACAACACGGAGAATCTAAGATACCAATCCTAAACAAATGTGCTGGAAAGCGACCATGATTAAGTTTTAAACGTGATATAATTGATGACTTATATCTATTATAATCCCACGAGTTGATGTAAGCAATGTTCGTCGGTAAAACCGGTTGAAGTTTAAAATAGAGGTTCTCTGATGTAGTTGAAAATTTACTGTACTGAGTTTCCCATCTAACCCTTACATCAGCCTTATATAAATTAATAAGATCTGATGGGTTGCACATGTTTACTTTCAATTCTGAGTCAAGTGCTTTTTTAGCTGCGATATCAACTGCCTCATTCCCAGTTATCCCTGAATGACCTCTAACCCAGACTAGTGTAACTCGTACACCATACTCCTGCAGTTTATATAGACTATTTTTTATAGATAGAAGAATATTTTTATTATAATGATTAAAAGGAGGGCTTTTAATGGCGTTCAAAACTGAGAGAGAGTCTGTTACAATTACCACAGATAAAGGTAAATTCATCTCGCACCAATCTAAAGCTTTGCTAATAGCTATAGCCTCTGCACTGAAAATCGATAAATAATAAGGGACTTGATATTGCTCAACATGGTTAATATTAGAAACTAAAAATGCACAGCCTGTTTTAAATCTTTTTTTTGATCCATCCGTATAGATGATGATTTTATTCTCTCCTAAATTACAGAGTATAGATTTGAAAATTAATTTTGATAGAAATATATTATGTGGATAGTTTGGAATTATAATGGTTGGTTTAAATATTAAGGCTGCAAAATTGATTTCGTAAATAGGATATTTTTTTTGACTATGTATTAGTTCTTTATGTCTCTCAGTGTCAATAAAAGCACCAGCAAGAGGGGGAGACGTTTTAATTCTCCAATATTTGTTTGTAAGATTCTGGACCACTATATTTGATATTTTTTTGGCCATAAATGTACTAAACGTCCTATACTTTATTAGCTAAGTACTCTCTTCGAAGGCACAAAGGCGGTTCTTGTGCTTCAGCGAGAACTGCACAATTCGGTGACGACATCATAATTCCTAGACTTATTTTAATTGCCTTATATTGAATTCTGTCTAAGATTAATAAGTTTGATTTGCTAGTTGAGGCATAAATAGTACATCCATAATCTATTATTGAGCGGATGTATGACTTGTAAAAAGTAAGAGATATTTTAACATCTGCACCCCATTTGTATTTAGAAACTACACGCAGAAGATTGAGCCCTTTCTCACATTTTTGCTTTACGTGTTTTATGTGGCTGGTCCATAGGAGTTTATTATCTATATGGATGCCAAGATATTTATATTCTTTCACTACGGGTATAGTAAAATCACCTATGGTATACAAATCGGGTGTTTTAAGTCTATGCCTAGTAAGACACATAACCGCTGTCTTTTGCTGTGAAACACTAAAACCCATAGTATGTAACCAATCACGCATGCAGCAAAAAATATACTCTAAATCTGTAATACATCGTTCATATGAACTATGGATAGTATAGAAACAAATATCATCCGCGTACTGTATAACTTTTATAGTGTCATTCATCAAATTATGCAGCTCTGCTGTGTATACATTAAATAAAAGTGGACTCAATATTGATCCCTGCGGCAAACCGTTATATACTGTTCTTGGCCCGTGGAGTACATTTCTGTGGTCACGAATATAAATTTTTCTGTTTAGAAACAAATTTATTAAGTTATTTGATACTTGTTTGCTGATACCCATTTTACACAATTTTGTTTTTAAAATACTCAAATCAACCACATCATATGCACCTTTTAGATCCACAAATAGGCATAACATGTATTTGTTATCAGATAAGCATATTTGTGCATCTGTAACCATATGGGTCAATGCATCTATCGTACTACGGCCTCTCCGAAATCCATACTGTGTAGTGGGTAGGAGAGAATTGCTTTCAATAAAATGTTCTAGGCGAAACTTAATCATGCGTTCAAAAGTCTTGGTCAGACAAGACATTAACGATATAGGTCGATATGATGAGGGTAATTTTGGATCTTTAGATGGTTTTTTAATTAAACATATAACAATATTTTTTAAATCCTCAGCATAATCTTGTTTTACCCACCAGTTGTTAAAAATTTTTAAAATTATTTGTTTAGCTGAAACTGGAAGATTGTGTAAAATTTTATATGTGAAACCATCCAAACCGGGAGCCGTGCTTCTGGTTTGGTTTAATGCCAAAATTAACTCTGAATAAGTAAAAGTTTTAGACATAGTATCTGAAGTAGAACAAAAATGAAAATTTTTTTGATTGTCTACATTGACATTAGAGACCGAAGGAGGGGCCAGCTGATTCAGAACATCCTCAATTAAATCTTCGTGCAATGGAGGTTTCTTTTGTTTATGATATTTGTTTCTTATAGCTTTTACACAATTCCAAATGTTTGAAAGGGGTGTAGATCTATTGAGTTGATTAAGAAAGGTTATCCAACTATTTTTTTGTTTTAACTTGAAAATGAGTTTAGCCTTTGCTGCGATATTTTGGTAATTCAGATAATTTGTAATATTTCCTTGTCTTCTGAACAATTTAAGTGCGTGGGAGCGACTTTCAGCTATATCAGAACATTCTTTGTCCCACCAATAGGGCCTTGGGACAGAAGGAATGAAAGGTTTTTTAACGGGCATGGATGCAGATGCTGCTGAAGATATAACTTCAAATAATTTTTTTGTTATTTGACAGTTATCTGAATCATTTAGAGATAAATTTGAACTGATTTCATTTTCAATAAATGCTTGAAAGGCTGACCAATCGGCACGTTTTAATAAAACACTTTATTTTGCTTTGAAATATCTACCATATGATGTGTACGCTCAAATTTACCATTCCTTCTTCACATCTCAAGGAATAAACATGCATTTTGTGAATTTTGAAATATAACGTGTATTGTGAAAATAATATGTTAGAAGTGTAATGTTTTAATAAATAAAGAGTGTATTGAAAACCTCAAGTGGCCGAAACGTCTAAGCAAAATAAAGTGTTTTATTAAAAAGACCGACAAACTTAAAAAATAAAAATTTATATATATGACGAACAAAATTGACTACGTAAAAAACGTACATATAAGTCAAGTTAAATAAAAGCTTTTAAAAACGGTTGTAAATATATAAATAATAAATACTTACTGTAGTGCAATTGCTCTCCTTTTCCTTGGCCTAGGACGTTTACTGGGACTCATTTCTTATCTTGCCACTGATAACTTATATCAGTAAACTAATGTAATACTTAAAAATACGCGTAAACTAAAGAACTTATAACTTATACCACTAAACTAATAATATATTACTTAACATACCCGTAAACTAAAGAATTTCAATGTTTTCAAAATAACTAAGAATATTGTAAACTGTAAATACTAAGCAAGTTGATGAAGAAAATACAAGAATGAATAACTGATAATGGATTCTAATTCAAGCGAACTAACTGACCGTACGTTCATGAGATTTGACGTCACGAAGGCGATAACGATGAAACTATGCGACAATGATGAGTAACACGTTTCACTATTAGATTTCAGTATATTTTAGCAATTTTCTTCAAAGTTGGAACACGCTTTTCTCGATTATTACTGGACACAGAAAGGTGAAAAAAAAACCAACGATTACAGAAAAAAAAACTCTTTCAAGTGATGGGCGTAAAAAGTTTGGTTATAATAGAACGTTAAACAGTCTAATCCAATTTTTCAACAGAAGTTTCAAAAAAATAAAAAAAAGTAAGACCATCAATTTGAAGGCAACATAATTTCGAATAACGTGTCCAAATTTCGAGAAATTTCGTCGGTAAATAACAGAGAAAACACTGTCCCTAGGTTTTGGTGCACCGATAAAACAGCCTTAATAAATACAATAACTTCTATCAGAATGGGGACCATGAAAACTAAATAAACCTATTCGACATGGACATTTTTCATAGGCCCAGAACCTGTCGATGGCATTTGAAGAAGCACAGCCAAAAGAACAATATCGGACTTGGTGGAGCGGATGGAAAGTAACTAATAGTATGAACAAATGGGTCTCAAACATTCGAAGGCTTTTACAATGAACCTTCGGAGAAGAGATCCAGGGATCTACTAGATATGAATGTGAATGACCTGAGAGTCATCGTGGGTCTCCTGACAGGACACTGTCGCCTCAAGGGGCACATGAACAAAGATTCTGTCAGGCTGATGAGACGGCGGGAACACCTTTTGTGTAACTTCTCAGGATTGAATAGGAGACTTCGTTACAAAGGCTGGGCTGAAGGGACAACTTTAACCTAGAGATGAGCCACAATAGACCTCTTACGTCCAGTGGAAGGTTGTTTAAGCGCCCACTCAAATTGAACCTAACCTAACTTAAACCTATTCGAGCATTTCTGTGAAATCTGAAGATAATTAGAGGTAGTCCACACTACTTTTTCACCGAATGATTGCTGGTATAAGCAATCCCCTCACTTCCCCACTTACTGACCAATGGCTTCTGGCAGATGAGTTGGTGAGTGGTAGGGTACTCTGTTGTCCTGATACCGCGAAATCGATCTCAAAGGCAAGGGAACCAAGAAATGGTCAACGGCATCAGGATGTAGAAGGCCAGGAGAAATCACTACATTAAAGATCCTTGTGGATATGTGTAGTACAACTTTCCATAACAGAAAAGGAAACTACATGCATTTAATTATCATGGACTTCGGAATCCACAATCGGCAATGGAGGAAGATAACAACCAGACCACGGAGCCTCTCAGCTCGTCAAACCACAAAATCCCGTATCGTGGAAGTCCACAATATAGCTACGTGGAACGTAACAACTGTGTTTGAAGCTGCAAAATTATAAAATATCTATCTAGAAATGGCCAGGGTCAAATATATTTGAGTAATGGTTACATTGTATACCACTCTAGAAAGACAGAAGGAGTGAAGGGACGGAGTCGCAATTATTGTCAAACAAAAAACATGAAGCTACTATTAGTAAGGAAGAATTCGACTCGAAAGTTGGTGCCGAAAGCACACAAGATATAACCGAAAATTATGGACTTTAAGAAAAGAACAAAAGTGGGGAAAGACTACTACTCTGTCAAGAAGAGAAATACATTATAGCAAATACTTTGTTTCAGCAACCTAAAAGACGACTATATACCTGGAAATCTCCAGTTGATTAAGAGGGAAATATAGTCAGAAATCAAATTGACTACATTATTATTAATAGAAGGTTTAGAAACAGTATTACAGACTAATACTTTGCCAAGAAGAGAAATACATTATAGCAAATACTTTGTTTCAGCAACCTAAAAGACGACTATATACCTGGAAATTTCCAGTTGATCAAGAGGGAAATATAGTCAGAAATCGAATTGACTACATTATTATTAATAGAAGGTTTAGAAACAGTATTAGATATAGTGCTAACACTCCTGACCACGGCGCAGTAGACGAAATTTGGTTTACAATACAACCTTTCTGCCTTTACGTGAATTTCGACTCCGCCTTCGAGCAGCTCCATGGTCAGTAGTGTTTGCACTATCTTTACATCAACGAAAACCTATTTAAGTGCAGACAACTAACCGTGTTGGATTCAAACTAAAAAGAATAAAAGCTTCGACAACTCGGAAGAAACCTAATGATCGACTTCTAAGAAACGCCGTAATAGCAGATGAGTTGGGAAGTAATAGATGTTTTTTAATCTCAAGATTTATCTTATTAGAGATATAAGATCTGAACAAGAAAATATTGACCAAAATCTAGATATAATGAATTCCGCATTGGTCACCAGCAAACGAAGTTTTGAAACCAAAACAAGGCCCAATAAAGAAACAGGATTGGATGATAAAATTGATTGGATAAAATACTAGATCTCATTTAACAAAGAAGCAAGTGAAAAAATGTAAGATGAGACTCGATATAGAGAAATATATCGACAAATAAGATACAAAGTTAAGCGAGCAAAAGAGGCCTGGATGGAAAAATATTTTGAAATGGAAGAACTCACGTAACATTACGAGTATAATATACACAAATAACTTAGAGAAATTACCTACATTCAGAGAAAAAGAACCCCTCACTTCATGAGAAACTCCAAAGGTAAAATAATTATCGACTTGAACGAAAAAGGAAGAATGGACTAATTACATAAAGGAGCTCTTCCTGAATAAGAGGCCACCACTTAATACCGTAATATATACGAATACTGTCCTAGTATGTTAAAAGTAGAGAAAGCCATCAAACAAAACAAAAATGGGAAATCTCCAGGAAATGACCAAATACCTTAGACTGGCTCAAACATCTACATGACAATGTCTCAGAATTAACAAACATTTAAAACTATCTCCAGGAAATGACCAAATACCTTAGACTGGCTCAAACATCTACATGACAATGTCTCAGAACTAACAAACATTTAAAACTATATACATATACGAAACTGAAATAATGCCACAAATATGGTTGGAGTCTACATTTATCCTACTCTCCAAAAAGCCTAATACATCATCATGTAAAGACTAATTAGATGAGTAAGTTAATTAGTAAAATGAATAAGCCTATTAAAAAATTTTATGAGATAATATAACAAAATATGATATTCTAACTATTATTATATTGTAGTTTTGATAGTGTTGATATTACCATATTGTGAAGTATGTTAAAATGAATATAAGTGAAGCTGAGAAAGAATGAATGAAAGTATTAATATAGGAAGGAGGAAATGTAAAATGGTGGTTGAGTAATATACAGCAGCAAGAATAAATTTGATACTATGTTGTTGTGAACTGCATGGACAAAGTTAGATAATTAAGTATGTAAATGGAAAACCAGACAAAATGATATGTGTGTTAATATGTATTAGAGAAAGAATGAAATAATAGAGACTATTATGACTATGTTGAGTTTTCTAATTAATAATTTTTAAACTCTCAGAGATTTACACACCAGGTCTCTTACCGTTGTTAGGCAACCACCATTACCCAAGTTTAAAAATAATAAAAAAATTTTTAACTTCAATTTCATTGGATTTCAACTTAATCTTTTTATATATACTTATTTTTTATATAATTTCTTACACTATTATGTGGATAATACCACATCAATTTCTTTCATTTTCTACATCAATCAATTTTCATACCACTTATGATGTCATAGATTCAACCTCAAACATTAATTCTACTAATTTAATAACTCACTTGTTGTTTTTTCAATAATGAAGATTCGCAGATTTAAGGCAATAAATTTTATCATTTAAACAAATTTAATTTTAACTAAAGGTTCATTAGTAAGATATTAGGTATTATTACAACAAAATAAAATTTTATAATTTTTAAAAATTACATTAGTCAAGGAACACATCCATACCTCGTCATGTTTAGCTGTCTTCTTAAATTATATTCCTGTCACCTCAGCCAGTTGGTCTGTGTCGTTTTACCGGACAAGAACCACGTGTTAAAAACCGAGCAGGGAGACATGTAGCTCCTCAAGTATTAAATTTTATCCAATGTCATCGACCTAGAGTCACCATATAATTTAATTTTGGAAAGATGCAAACCCATATATGGATGTCATAGGAACAAATTCATTGTTAGCTTCAACTACATAAGGCACTGAGGATGATCTGATTAGATCGAAAACGTTATGCTACTGTATAAATTTTGACGACACTTTAACTTCTGTATGTTTTTTTAAACGATGGTATACAGTCAACTACTGGGATTTTCCCATTAATTTTTTTAAGCAATTTTAGTTTCGCTGATAAGTCACATGAAGGTAACAGGAATAAAGCGACTAACGCTGGCCTGAATTTTTAATCGGATAGGATACCATGTTGGAGTTCTATTAGCCAGGACTCTCACAATGAACAGCATTTGGCTGATAGTTGTGGCCCTGTCGCGCATCAGAGTGCTATAGGGGGAAAGGAATGGTCTGGGGCATAGCGGTGGAGTGATTCCTGTTGCGAGGTATATTGACTCAAGTCAATATCGCCTCGCCAACATCGCTCCAATGAATTGTTACACACGAACGTAATTCTTAGGGGAGAACATGTCTCATAGGCTGAGTTTAATTAAATTGCTTGCTTGCTTGAGGAACAGTTGTAATTAAGATTTTGAAGTTTATACTTGTCAGTCTGTTAAAGTATTGTATACTCGTTTTCATCGGTCTTGGCGTGTGCCTGAAATAAGCTACTACGGAATTTTTAATATTCGTCTCTCTCTGATACACAGATGCGTAATCCAATTGTGCGAGTCACGTTCGTCATGGTTTAGTGCGATGAGAAGGGAATGAAGAGACCACTCACGTCTCCCAGTATTGTAGCAATAACACCGATGCGTTTGGCCGATACGGTGTCGGTGATAAGTTCGGCCTCTTTAAGAATACAGATAGCTGGCAGTGACGTGTTTTTTTTAACATGTTACCCTGATCTGTGCAGGTTTGAAGTAGCTGATGAAATAGTTTTTATAAGTAAACAGTTTTTAATTAATTAATAGTTTGAGCTCTTAGTGTGTGGAATTCCATTACATAAAATAATACTCTCGACACCTTCAAAATTCCAGTTTATTATAAATTAACTCTCTCTCTCTCCCGATACCCATTGCAATAATGACTTGTGGCATTGTTCTTGAATGAGCTGGCTAATAGGTTTATAATTGTAGCAATTACCATTGATATTTTATGTTGTTTTAGTCGATTTTAGTCATTGTTGGAATTTGTTCCGAACAGTTTTACTTATTATTTTTTGTTGTGAATAACTAATTGTTCTATTTAATAAAAAAAATGCAGGGAAAAACGATAACAGGAGAAATGCGACAATGTGTAGTTCATTTATTGGAGTATTTTAAAAAAGAAAAAGAAAACAACGGACCTTTGCTTTCGTTATCACCGGTACATGAACGAGTAGCGGACGCTTTGAAAATCAGTCTTCGCACAGTGACAAGAATAAAGAGTGAATACAAGACAGGGGCAGCTCTTACTACACCAGGAGAGTCACGTAATGTACAAAAAAAAGACTAATGATGTCAGCGATACTATAAAAGGAGAGATTAGAAATGTACTGTATGGCATGAAAGCAAAAGGAGAGCACATTACAATTAAAGTTCTAAATACACAATTAAGAAACGAGCATGTCTATGACGGTTCTGATACAAGTTTGTGGCGTCTTATGAAAAATTGTGGGTTTTAATACAAACTAGAAAATAGTAGACGAGTGCTATGTGAGAAACCATGTATTGTCTCCAAACGACTGTATTTTTTGAGGCATTATATGAGAAATTTTTTAAGTCCAAGCCCACTTCAGTTCGTTTTTTTAGATGAAACATGGATATTCCTAAAAGGGGCATATAAACGTACTTGGCAAGATGACTGTGTGAAAAGCATCAGAAAAGGACACGAAAATACAGGTAAACGCTTTGTTGTTTTACATGCCGGAAGTGGGCAAGGATTTGTTAAAGATGTTGGATTACTGTTTTCTACGAAATCGAAGAGTGCAGACTATCATGATTCTATGGATAAAGAGTCTTTTAAAAAGTGGGTCTCCGAAAAGCTGATACCAATGTTGGAGGAACCATCTCTAATTATTATGGATAATGCCTCATACCATAGCTCTTTAATAGAAAAGTTACCGAATGCCAGTTGGAAAAAATCGGACTTACAAGAATGGTTGCGAGCGAAAAAAATAATTTTTAACGACGATTCGGGCAAGACAGAGCTATTGAGTCTTTGTCGCCAGAATAAACCACAAAATACCAGGTACGTTATAGACGAGCTACTCCAAGAACATGGGCATCAGGTTTTGACATTGCCTCCATATCACTGTCAATATAATCAGATTGAGTTGGTCTGGGGCATTTCTAAACAATACTATGATCGTCATATTGGAGAACATGGATGTGGAGATGAAACAGTGAAAAAAGTTTGGGGCGATGCATTAGCTGAGGCAACACCTGCAGTGTGGGTGAGTTGTGTTAACCATATTGAAAAATTAATTCAGGACGACTGGACAAAAATGGTCACATATGATGAAAATGAAAGTAGGATTATCATAGATTTGGCGGAAGATTCCAATGATGAAGACAGTTCCAGTGAAGACGCTGACTGATTAGCTAATTAATCAAAGTCAGTACGTTGTAACAGTTCAGAATTCGCTACAGTGCTTAAAACTTAAAAAATCTGTATTATTTTTTAATTAAAGTGGGTTAAATAATTAACACTTTTTTGGGTATATTTCAAAATCCTTTTAAAATGTACTTTTCGTTTTTCTGTCCTATTGTACTGCAAGCTAGAAAAATACTTCTTCGCAATTTATACGTATATTCCGTTATTAGAAATTTAATGAAAAATAATTTATAATTTTCTTTTATAACTATTATTTCGTTTGACATGCTACATTTTGTTCCGCCACTGGAGGGGGTAAACGAATCGAGCTTAGACAAGGAAAGACAGATGAAACAACTTATTGCAAGTGTTTTTACACGCACACGCCAAGAACGATGAAAACGATTATAAACAAGTTGGTGTTTAAATAAAGTTATTTTAAAGCGGTGTAACGATAGTGTTAGAGATTCCGACATAAACCTAAGGGACACAATTTTAGGAGAAAACTGCAAATTTATTATAATGATTAGATGCTAACAAAGGCTGAATATTTCATTACTTACAACTACAAGAGTAGAAATTTAAATTTTTTTGTAACATATCTGGCTGACATTGATTTACGTTGACATTTCTGACGTTGTTCTATCAGATAACTACGACCAGGTAATCTATGAAACGTAGGTAGACAAATATTTTTACTTGCATTTTGACAATTTTATATATAACAATTTCAACATAAAATCACAAATTCATTATACGAAAATATTAATTAATAGGAAAATTAACTTTATTACCATTTCATTTAAAACGAAACACTTTTTGAGAAAGTCTTTTTTTATTAAACTTGAATGTTTATATATTAAATATGATCACAAAAATGTGCGTTTATGCGTTTTTGGCAATCCACTCCCTCCATAGTCTCACAACGAACGAGCCCAGAAAATAATGTGTCATTACCAAACTCTCTAAAAAATATTCTGAATCTCTTATGTCAACACAGTGTAAGGACAATTAATAAAAGTTTCAATAAAAAAAAAACACGACTCTCAAGTACCGATAAAAGTCAGTCATGTTCAAAATCGTCGAAGGATATTGTATTCCCATATTCAAATTCCAGCTGCCATGATTCATTTTCCTCTAGGAACTTTTTCGTATAAACCACTCCGCATTCTAAATATTTCATTGAATTTGCAGATTACTTGCGTCAATTTCTCTTGACACATTTGGACTATCATCAGGAATTTCTGGTAAACTAATATTTAAATTCGCTAATTTATCCTCTAAATCGCTAGTGTTCACACCACCATCCGGAGGACCGCCTTCAGATTCATCTTCTTTTAATAAATCTGCTAATTCTTCTTCTAGTTCTGCTTCGTCAAATTCGTGGGTGGGTCTTGATAGAGCAGATTGTATGTCCTCGTTTTTATCCAACACCTAGAAGATAAAAATGTATTGAGAATTATTTGATAACAAATTCAAGGTGTGCAGAAAGGAATAATTGTGAATAAAATGTTTGCTACCCATTTTTTTTTCATTAAGTACGATGAGGGTTACTTCTTTGATTTTCCTCTTTTTGCTATCTGTTTCTTTCATGAGTCTTGATGCATCTTTCCATTGGACTCTGAGTTCATTATCCCAAGCATGTTTGCATATCTGAGATCTATCAAAGTCTCTGTTTTTAATGTATTATTCATGGTATAATTCATAAATGTTGTTTTTGAGGTGATGTATTTATATCCTATCATTTTTAATTTTTCTGATAAGCCTTTTACATATGGTATTATTGTTCTCTTCACATCCCTACTTGTGTGAGTATTTGATAGATCTCAGATGTGTAAACATACTTGGTATACTGAATAAAGAGTCTAATAGAAAGATGCATCAATAGTTACGAAAGAAACATATATCAAAACGAGACAAATCAAAGAAGCAGTCCTCATCCTACTAAATGAAGAGAAAAGCAGCAAAATCTGGTTACCAATGCTGAAAGAAGAAACCAACAATAAGAATATACCAACACTAACGAGTTAATAGCAGTTCATAGCCACATCATGTAGAATTAAATATATCAAGCTAAACGTAAAGATCAGAATTGAATATCAATTTGAGGGTACAACACCTTACAGAATTTTTACCTCACAACATGGCCGATGCCTATAAGATTCAGGCCAAGTAAGTCAACTGTCAAATTGGTATAGGAATTTTCATCAAAAAATAGTGTCAGCCATTTTTTTCGAACATGTTTTGGTGCCTGTACGTTGCCCATACTACCTCTCGCAGGTTTACCAGATCTACTGATTTTTCAGTAGATCTACTGATTTACTGAAACACTATATCGATCTACTAAAAAATATGTAATGATAAAATCATGTTCAAAAAGTGATCATTATGTCAGTGTTCAATTATAAATTTTGAAAAAATCTATTTATTGATATATATCCACTACCATATTAATCTACCGAAGAAATAAAATTGGACCATCAACATTTCTGGTGCCGGTTTTTCTTCAGTCAAGTCTTGTCTAAGATATAAATAATATAGATAATTAATATAAAAAATACCAAAGAAAGATATTGAAAAAAATAAAGTGCCACAATTAGCAAATCAATTTTTTTAATCGCCTATATCATGATACTTGTATGAAAAGGAACAACGGAGCGGTATTGTTATGGAATATGTAAGAGTGATACACGCTCTAAATCATTTAAATACAATACGTTATTTTATAAATTTTCTAAAGCCTTTATTTCTTTATAAACAATGCTATTTCTTTATTAAATAAAAAATATTTATTTACTAAATATTTC
Source organism: Diabrotica undecimpunctata (assembly GCF_040954645.1). Taxonomy (NCBI): domain Eukaryota; kingdom Metazoa; phylum Arthropoda; class Insecta; order Coleoptera; family Chrysomelidae; genus Diabrotica; species Diabrotica undecimpunctata. The sequence continues at coordinate 140,816,739 of NC_092803.1, forward strand.
TTTATAAATTTATAAACTAGTACGTATAAGTCATTCAGTCATTGTAAATCTGTCTGTACGAAAAATATGGCGGCTGATGAAAAGTCCTATTACCACCTATAAAGCAATTATAAACATTTACAAGTTAAGATCATTCATCTTTTATTTCAGAATTTTTTTAAAATGATTTCCGGATCGGAAGTCGAAGAGTTAAATCAAATATATAATGTAATGTTCATTACAATTCATGTGTAAAAACAGTTTGAGAACATCGCAAAGATGAACAAAAATAAGTTACATAAGAAACTTGTGAAAGCTAAAAGAAAACGCAAAAGAAAAAGCGGATCAAGGAAAAGCTCTTGGAGCTATAAATGAAATGTTGGTGAAGAATCGTAAATACATGAATCTAACACCTTTAATGAGTAATAATAAAACGAATAATATCATATTGTCTGTCATCCAAATATCAAATAATATTAAATAATTATCAATAAATACAGTTTGCATATTATTTCGAAGCAACTTACCTCTCCTAATTTAATCATAGTATCATCTATAGTCTCTTCTGACAGTCCAGTTTCTTTGAAAGTATAATTAAAGGCTGATAGTACATTTTTATAAGATTCCCAAACATGGGCATTGCTATGAGTTTCGTGAATTTGATGCAGTAGAGTTTGGATATTGTGTAAGGCATTAGCTTTCTTTTCAAGAGATTTTTCTAGTCCATGTTTTTTCCGTAAACAACTTTTAGCCTAGAACAAAACAATACTGTAATTCAAATTTCTATTTATTTCCAAGGCAATTATCGAGTATACTTGTACACAGTACTGATCTAAATGGTTACTGGTGGATTGAACAAACTTTTACAACGTCATGTCTATTTACTTTTTTCGTTTCGCTTAACTTGAGAAAATATGATGATATTGTAAGAAAGCTCGTAAAAGCAGTTTTATTTTCATATAGAAACAGTTATATATACTGAACTATACTATATACCATAAGCTATCAACTTTTATTAGTTGTATATGGAGTATTTTAAAAAATGTAATTTTTACTCGAGAGTAAAATATTTTTATTTTTACCCGAATTATTTATGTTTAGAATTAAAAATAATTTTAAAATGTTTAACATTATTTATTTACAATAAAAAAACTATTTTTCAACATTTCCTCTGCAATAAAGTAAAAAGTTTAAGTTTTTGCATTAATTCAATATTAAAATTAAAAATTAAAAATAGTAAATTCTACTTAGATGATAATTTATTTGCAGTCGTTGCAATATTAAAATATCAAATTCAAAGCAATGATTCGAAATGAATTTCATTATTTATTGAAAATCAATCAACACTGTTTTGTGATTTTATTATTTTTGTTCATTTGATCAATACTTTATATGGTGTAAATAAATAAATTTTTATTGGCGGTAATTCGATTAATAATTAATTGACAATGTTGTTAATGAAAACGAAGCCGTAAATTATCCAACAGAGTTTTTAAATTGTCTGAATATACTAGGGATGCCACCACACAATCTTCAGTTGAAGATTAGTTCAACAATTATTCTGCTACGCAATTTGAACCCATCCAGAATATAAGTAATACGTCACAAATCACAACTACCGGTTCAATATATAACAAATCTGTGCAAATCCTAGCATATGCTGATGATATCAATATTGTTTTAAGAACGGAAAACGCAGCACGAGAGGCGTACGTAGCACTAAAGGCAGCGGCTACAAAAATGGGTTTAATAATAAACACCGATAAAACGAAATCCATGAAAATAGGTACGCAACCACAAATACTACGGTCACTTGTTATAGAAAGCGACGTCATCGAAGCACTTAACGAATTTGTATACCTGGGAACGCTCGTCAATACTGAAAATGACACTACCGCAGAATTTGCACGGCTAATAGATGCTATTTTGGGCTTAATCTCCTTTTTAAATCTACAGTTATATCAAGAAATACAAAAGTAAAACTCTACAAAACAATAATACGCCCAGTCTTAACATATGGTTCAGAAACCTGGACTTTAACAAAAATCAATGAAAACATGGTGTCTGGAGAAGACGATACAACTTCGAACTCTATAGAATATACCAGGAACCAGATATCGTAAAACACATTAAGATAGGACGTCTGAGGTGGGTAGGCCATGTAATGCGGATGGAACAAACCGACCCAGCTAGAAAAACGCTCCTTGATATACCTATTGGTCAAAAAAGAAGAGGAAGACCCAGAACAAGATTCCAAATAACATAGATCAAGATATGAGAAATATGGAAATACGTGCTTGGCAAAGGAAGGCGATGGATAGGGACGACTGGAAAAAAATTCTTGGGGAGGCTAGGACCCACACAGGGTAAAGCCAAAATGATGATGATGATACTCACATATACCACAATATCATTCAAAAGGCTTCAATTCCCTATTCGATTAGCATTTGTGATGACCATTAACAAATCTCAAGGCCAGAAAATGTCTGTTTGCGGCTTGGATTTAGAGAATCCATGTTTATCACATGGTCAATTATATGTTGCATGTTCACGTGTTACTAAAACATCAAATTTATTTAAGTATAATTAGCAAAAAACAAGTTCGAAAAATATTGTGCACCAATTAGCGGTTAATTGAATGTTAATTAATAGGTATAATTTCAGTGGTATGAACATAATATCAGTGGTATAATAACCAAGCCACTAGTATATATATATATATATATATATATATATATATATATATATATATATATATATATAAACCCATTTGCTTAGCTCGGGCACATTTTGACAGATTCATTGTCGAGACCTACAACACAACAATTCCTAGTTCTCAGTATTAATAGCTCAAGTATGCTACTATTGCAGACTTCTTTCTTTAAAAAAAAGAAGTTTATTCTAAATAGTGGAAGTGTATACTAAAGCCATCAAATTTTGGGTAGTATATATTTAAAAAATATATTTTAGTTGTTATAATTTAACATAACTATTTATTATATGGTGCAGATAAATAAATATTGATTGTCAGTAATTCGCAAAGTTCTATTTTATTTACTATTTAGTTTGTTTACTATTAATAATCACGACCAGACAACGGTATGTTAAGATATATTTGATCCAATGCCTATTTAGTCTTAATCTATATCCTAAGAGTTAAGTCACCCTATATAATTATAAAAAATAATTTTATATTTCAACTCACTGTTACTCACTTACCATTTGTCTATGATTTTTAGCTAAATGCATCTTTGCTTCTTGGGTGCATTTTTCAATGGTATCTTCCATTTCCTCTATACCTTTAAGGACCACTTTTTCATTTTGTTCTAAAGTATAGATTCCAATATCAAGTTCACTAATACTATTGTTTTTTGAACCATCGGTGAATTTGATTAAAGTGGTTTCTAACTCGTTTTCATTCTTACTTGTTAAATGTGTGATGTCAACTAAATTATTATTAGACATGTAATGGAGAATGAGTTTAACATCATCAATATATGTAGGCGATTTGTTCAAAATGTCTAATATGTCCTTTAAACTAATTAATTTGTTTTTGAAGTTGTCAGGTACAGATTTTAACAACTGATCACATTTTGATTTAATTACTTCTAGAATAACCATGGATTGCTGAGACTTATCTGAAAATAGATAACAGTAGAAATAGATAACAATAGAAAAACTTTCAAATGTATGATACCACTTGCTGGGTGTGTTACTAACAACTAAGTTATTCATTTATAATAATTAATTAAACTAGAACGAAAACATACTGTTCAGTCCTGACCTAAAGTTCCATGTGACCCATATAGTTATATATAATGCTGGTGGCATATACTGACTGAGATCAGAATGACCTGGTGTTCCCCACAACTCACTAGGATCTATCTGTTTTGATATAAAAGATCAGTTTATTTCATGTAAGGGACAGTAATTATTAGGAATAGTTGTAAGATCATAACATTTGTACAACTTAAAAAAAAATTAGTACAAATAATTCAATAATTTGAACAATGTTATAATGTGTCTATCAGGCCATCTGCTTTAAGCAGTAGTTGTCAACACTGTTGTTGTTAAATAGTTGTCGCAAATATGTTGGGATGCGTATTTATCCTTTTATTATATTTAATTCTGTAATATGTTATCACTTCTTTTATTGAACTTGACATATTTTTGATTGACGAGGATGTAACCTACCATGGAACTTAACACTTCATTCTGAAAGCGTCTGACCAATCAGCCAGTACATTCTCCTATATGTAATACCAAGTTATTTTCTTTGAATGAAGATGTGCTTCTATCAGGTTAGTCATCTATCAAGATGGGTGCCTGAATCACATTTTACATTTATTTGACAAGGGATGAATACATGGATGTTAATCCAATAATTAATTAATTTGGATGAAGACTCTATTGATCAAGGTAAATCTGAGTGGCTTTCTGAGAATGAAGGTTTTAAGAAATGTTTTCTATATAAGTTAAATGCATTCTACCAGAGGGTTAGTATCTATGATATGGAAATCATGATACCTATAAGCTATTTTCTCTAGCATGGAAATAGTGAAACCTACTAACAGATTAAGCACAATTGAGGGTTGAAGAATGAGCAGTGTTCGGAATTTATGAGAACATACATACACAAAATGTAGACGTAAGAAGGAGAAACGTGGAAGTGTAATTGGTATAACCATGACAAGACAAATACAGGACAAGATAAACGTGAGAATGAGTCGAAATGGGGACCAACTAGCACAGAAAAGGCTGTAAAGTTTAAAGGGAGAACTATATCAAGGACTGGATGTAACTAGATAAATAAGTATTGAAAAAAAAAAGAAAACAAAAATAAATAAAGTAAAAAAAAAACAATGGATGCGGAACTGAATAATACTGGAAAAACATAACCACTGGATGCATGGATATGAAACTGGATACTATTAGAAAATTGTATATGAAAAGGGATATATGATTTTTAAGTTTACCAATTAATAGAGAATTTAGGAAAGAGGTCACTGATGTCAGAGTTAAAAGAGGACCGGAAATCTATAGTGACCACTATATGGTAATGGCAAAGATAAGATTATCTCAAAAAACCCCTAAAACCACTAAACAAAGAACGAAAAATAATAAAGTGAACGAGAATATTAAAAACTATAAACTAAATGACCAAAAAGTCGCGGCCATATTCAAAAGTAAAATAGAAGAAAAACTAGCCAAATTAACGAATGCACATAGTACTGACAACTTACAGGAAACTTGGCAACAATTTAAAGAAACCATCGTGACGACAGCAAAAGAAACATGTGGAATAAACCATGTAAACAGAAATAAGAAGCAAACACGATGGTGGGACGATGAATTAAAAGCTCAAATAAAATATAAAAAACAGAAATGGAAAATATACTTAAACAAGAAAACAGAAAATAGTTACGAAGAATATAAACGACAAAGAAAGGTGGTGAAGGAAATGGTACTGAAGAAGAAGAAGAAAGCCTGGGATGAGTTTGGAATGAAGATGGAGGCAGATAGTCGTGGTAACCAAAAATTGTTTTACAAGGCACTAAAGACGCTAAGAAAAGGTAAAGAAACAACGATGAAACAGGTGAAACGTAAAGACGGCACACTGATTATCAGACCAAATGAGATTATGGAAAGATGGAGACAATACTTCAGCGAACTCCTAACAGCAAGACAACCGAAAGAGGAAACTGTAATGATAGAAGTAGAAGGAGAATATGGACAAGAAAATGATATTGAAATAGATGAAGTCAAAGAAGCAATTAATAATACAAAGAGAGGTAAATCAGCTGGTCATGACAAAATCACTGCTGAAATGTTAAAGACAATGGGACCGAAAGGAGTTGAATTTTTAACCAAAATTATGAACATGGCTTGGAACCGATGTACAGTGCCCGAAGATTGGAGAATTGGCATAATACTACCAATCTTTAAGAAAGGAGACCCAAGTTCTTGCGAAAATTATAGAGGAATTAATCTACTCAGTATCGTCTCCAAAATATATGAAAGCATCCTAGAAAAGAAATTAAGACACATCGTTGAACCACATCTGGATGAAGTACAAAGTGGGTTTAGGAAGGGACACAGTACGCAAGACGATATATTTACATTGAAACAAATAATTGAGAAAGCTAGAATAAAGAACACAGAAATATATATGGCATTTCTAGATATTGAGAAAGCATTTGACAGAGTGTCCCAGGAAGCAGTTTGGAAAAGTCTGCAAAATAGAAATATTGACCATCAACTAACAGGTGCTATCAAAAGTATGTATCAAAATAACAAGAGTTATGTGCGTAAGGATAACTTGGAATCAGAGATGTTTGCAATAAACGAGGGTCTAAGACAAGGAGGTGTTATGAGCCCCACACTGTTCATATTGATTATTGACGACATAATTAAGGAAACAAAAGCAAGTATACACAAAGTACATATCGGATATAGTAAACTACGACCGGTTGGTATAGCTGAGTGTGCATTCGCAGATGATCTCATGTTATGCGCTTCCAACGAGAGAGACCTCCAGAAAAATATAGATAGATGGAATAATGAGCTGGCAATTAGAAACATGAAGATTAATGTTAAGAAAACCAAGGTGATGCTAATAGCGAAAACTAACCGAAATGTTAACATAGAAATTAACCAACAACGCATAGAACAAGTAGATGCATTCAAATACCTAGGGGTTACAATAGACAGAGAAGGTACCATGCAGAATGAAATAACAGAAATAATAAGTAGGGCTTCAAAAGTGTACCATAATCTTAGAAGAGCATTCATAGGTAAACCTGAAATCAACAGAAGAACCAAAATGACAGTTTATAAGACAGTATTCCGACCAATCTTGATATATGGAAGCGAGAGCTGGGTTTTAACAAAGCAATTAAAAAGCAAGATACAAGCCATTGATATGAAATATCTAAGACGAGTCAAAGGAATAACACAACGAGACAAAATAAGAAATGAAGATGTTAAAGAGGAACTGGGCATAGAATCTGTACTACACGCTATTGAAATACAACAAATAAAATGGTTTGGTCATCTGTGCCGAATGAGCGACAACCGACCCGTTAAGCAAGTCTGAAAGGCTAAAGTGAAAAAGTTTAAAACCAGAGGCAGACCACGGAAAACCTGGGATGACGAAGTAGGGCAGATTTTGAAAAGTAGGGGAATGGAATGGTCAGAAGCTCAAAATAAGGCAAAAAACAAGAAAGAATGGACAAAATTCGTGCACAGAATAGAATAGAAAAAAAAAAAATTCTGTATTTTCATTGGATTTGAGATGTAATGTATATCTGTAACCTGTATTTGTATTTACCTCACACCTTAGGGTAGAGAGGTGTTCGATTATATATATATATATATATATATATATATATATATATATATATATATATATATATATAAGTTTACCAATTGTATAATGTAGAATTTTTTAACGTAGAATACTAATAATAGTAATTTCAATAATATTAATAGACTTTTTTGAATGTTTGTCTTAAGAATCAAAGTCAAATATGATTAGGCTTGGTTTCGCAGTCAACATCCCAACTACACACATACAAGGACAGGATATAAGCAGAATATGCATATATGCATGAATGTATTAAATTTCTGTAATCATATTATAACTGAACAATTTTCTAACAATATTTCTCAACAAAATGTTTTTCATTTATATGATTCATCTTTCTGGCAAGAATAAATTTAAACAAATATAAATTATGAATATAAATATTGTAAAATTAAAATAAGTTTAATTTCACAATATTAATTAAATTAATATGTGTTAAATTACAACTAATTTATATTGTATTATAATTGTATCACATAGTTAAGATTAGTCAAATTTTGATTTTATATAATTTTCAAGTTAGCATATCTCCTACTCAAGTGTTTTTTGCCATCTGCTCATATAGAATAAGGTCCGAAAAAACATGTTTTGTGCTGTTTATTTATTAAGTGGTTACATAAGACGTGTATTTTCCAAAAATCAAAAAAAAATTGACTCCATATTAAAATTTAGTACTTTAAGAGTATTCACACCAAATTTGAAGTAAATTCGAGCAATATTACCGCAGTTATAGACATTTGAATACCAGTCAGTTTAAAAACTTTTAAACACGTTTTTCTCGAAACTTTGTTTTTCCATCAGATAAGCATAATTTCTTGAGAATGAATCGACTGATATTGCTAAAACTTTACACAGTTCATATTTATACTATTTTTTTGTGATTTCTTTGATTTTTTTTCGAAGCAATTTTCAATCGGTCAACTTGTTCTTATTGTATATAAAAAAAAATCGGTTGCCTGTAAAGTCGGTTTTACGGGCGAAGATTTTACGTGACAACGTCTTTTTCTCGGTAGAATATTTATTGATATGAATATTATTAAATTGCACAATAGGAACAAGGAATTGAATGAAAATAAGAATTGCACAAATTTTAACTATAGAAATATATTTTGTTTACTAAAACATTGTACATGTAAACTTAAACTTAACTAATTTCTATTTGAGTGATTTTGTTGAGGATAGGACGATGATAGGAGAAATATGAAATAAAAGGAAGTGTTTCTGCTGTAATGTGTTTTGAACGCCAAGAACGCTCGAGAAAGACAGAGACACAAGCACGGAAGCACGCACCGATTCAACGCGCCTAATTCTCTAGTGCTGCGCGCGCAGCGGACCGATCATGTTTGAGTGGGAGAGAGACGCAAGGCATTCGCCGGTCCGGCGGGCCTCTCTCTCGTTCGGTGACTCACTGTAACAGACGTGAGCGGGCGTTACACTTTTTCATGGATGACTCCGAGCCACAACCTAATTTAAGACGTTGTCACGTCAAAAACATGTTTTAAAAACGATGAGAATCGGTAAAATGCTAAAAAATATGAGACAAAAATTTATTCAAACTTATTTCAAAACCTTAAAATTAATTTTTTTCTCAATTCCTTGGTTCAATCACGAGTCAAGGGCATAAACTATAAGAAAATTTTTGAATTCAGATGAATTTGCACCGAAATTGTCTGCATACAGCAAAAAAAGGCTGGACAAGGAACACTACAGAAAAAAATTAACAATTTTCAATATTTTTAGCTGAAATTTTTTTTACAACTTATTCAAATTTTACAATTTTCTCTGTGGAAGTTTTAAATAAAATAGATTTTTGGTTTTTAAACTAAGACAATTTTCTTTTCAAGTTACTGTTAGGTAATGGTTTTAACATAAATGTACTAATAATAACAGTAGCCAAAATGTAAATAATTTATTTTATATTTTCATGAAAGTATTTAAGATAATAAATATAAACTATACAGTCCCTGGCCAAATTATTAGATGCACTTTAAGATTTTATAAAAAATGTTAATTATGAGGTGATATTAAATAGGTTTTTTGAATGTACCAGAAACAATGTATGTTGTTTGGTTGTCCATTTAGTTGTCTATATTTTATTACAAAAAACATCATTATTAATAAAGAAATATGTATTTATTGACTCTTGAAAGAAAACAGAGATAATGACAATTAAATGTTAGTATTTTGTTGAGGCACCTTTAGCCGCTATTAGTGCTTTAATTCTGTGCAGCATACTGTCAATGCAAACCTGTACCGTCTCCTACATTTGAGGATGATGATTCCACTTGTAAATTATTTTTTTTAAGACCTGCGTTTTGTTTGTGATAATATCTTTAGCCATTTTCCTTTTCATCAACTCCCAATAATTTTCTATGAGGTTCATATCAGAGCTATTACCCGGCCAATTCAACAAAAGGATGTTTTCTTTTACCAAAAAAGCTTTGACAGACCATGCTGTATGGCAGGAAGCTCAATCTTGCATAAAAATTAATGGTTCCCCATTTGGAAACCAGTCTGGGAGCTGCACAATCAACAGCCTTTGCAAGACATCTTGTTGTCGTTGTTTGTTTGGGTTCATATGACTGTGGACACTGAATCCATTCGCCAATCTCACAAGACATCTTTGTACTGATCTGGCCACATCATTCCTTTTACCACATACAGACGTCCAGTACTCTTGCCTCTAATGACTGACCAAATTATCACTTTTGTAGGGCGCTTCACAGTCTGAACAACACAGTCAGGATGAAACTTGTCTTTATGACGACAACACACAAACTGAGCTTTGTTCTGCAAAATTTCAAATGTGCTTTCACCATTGAAGCAGTCCTTTCAACAATAGAAAAAAAATTGTGTGCTGGTCTTTCTGTTGGTTAAATTGCAATTTTATTAATTGTGTGGTAGTAAATCTGTTTTCCAGGCAAATTTTCTTTAAAGACCTTTCTGACCTCTGAGTGAAAATAGGTTTCTGCAGCATTTTTTCTTTTGTTCTGGGCTCAATTCTTCCCCTAATTTAATCTTCTCCTTTATGAGTCATACACTAGCTTCAGAAACCTTAAATCTTCGTGATATTTTGCAGTTTGAAAATAATTTAGCATTCACAATGACCTTTACTTTAGCTTTTTTACATGGTGAAAGATCATGTTTTTTATCCACGATGAAAGCGTACAAAATGGTTATTTAAACTCTGCACACGAAACAAACCAATAACTGCTAATATAAAACTGCTAAATAAACAAACACAACACATAAAGCGATAAAGACACATCTGCAATTGAAGTACCCAAGAACAAGATGGGAGCAGGTTTAGACTTGTTTATGTTCAAGCAAGAATTGATTAACACAGTGTTGCCATATGTGACAAATAAATACAAATACTAAATATATAATAAATTTCCTGAATAAAAATAGATTTCATATTTTGTATGTGAAAGTACTGCATATAAACTCATATAAAACAATAAATTATTAAACAACAGAAGTGCATGTAATAATTTGGCTGGGGGTTGTATTTGTACATGTTAGATATAAATGATATATTTCCAGCTCTGATAAATTATTTAATTATGTAAAAATATAAAAAGTATAACCTTGCTACTGTTCACCTCTATCCACCACCACATATAACAAAACTTTACATTGACAATACAAATTCATAAATGTCATGCCATTCAGGAAAATATTGGTGGTTGACTCTATTACAGACCTTCCATTATTTAAAGGTCAAATTCATATCTCCATATAATATGATCTTATCTATATATGATTAATCAATGATTATGTACTTAGTAATATAAAAAATGTCTGTAATTTTAAGTTTATTGTATAATCTGAAAATGTGTGTTCATGGTATACATTACCTTGTGTAAACATAGATGATTTTACTTTATTAAAGGACCAAATGAATGGACGTTTTACTAATAAATCTGTGGCCCAACCTGTCCATGAATGATTATTCTTTTTTAAAAATACTTCTAAAGGCTGAATATCACCAATTCTCTCCATCTCAGATAACACCTACAATATTAATAAGTACTAAATAAGTTAAAGCCAAATAAGTGTATCATTTATTAAAAACAGAATACATATGAAGGTAGGTATATAAATACAAAAGTCAATGATGACAACTTATATATTCACCTCTGGTGAACAAATTTTTCACTTCTTTGTACAATTTTTACCCCTACTAATTAAAGCCTTTACTTTACATTTATATATTTTACTAAATAAATAATAAATACCTCTGATAGACAGGAGGGTGGTCTGCCATTTCTAACAAAAACTGCATTCAAAGAAGAGAGTGTAAAAGTATAAATATCATTTGAATCACAATATGCTTTAATAATGGTCTTCCATGAAGATATTTTATTATCCCAATCTTTTGGATTGACACTTCTGTTTCTAATTGGTGCAAAAAGCACATTTAATCTGTTTTCATCTTGTAGACATTCTGGAAGATTTTCTTCGGATATATTAAACATTTTTGTAATATTTTTAGTCGTCAAACGCAATATAAATAGACATAGACATGATCAACATAACCGTCATAATGGTCATAACCTTGACTTTAAGGTTAGTTTTTTCAACAACAACAAGTCATGTTAGTTGTCATCGTATTTATAATATAATCGATTATCGAAACGAATACCTACAACTCGAAATTTCAAATAATGCTGTTTATATTTTATTACTTTAAGTTTGAACCGAGGTAACAGGTTGAGAATTTGTATAAAATGGAATTTTATCTATGTCGAGTAAATGTTTCAGTACTATATTATGTAAAGTCGGATTCACTGTGCTGTGGCTTATATTCGAACAACTAGGTGCTGCATAACCTGTAAAAACTTAGAAATTTAGTATCCGAGTTATATCAGATTAGAAAATTACTTTAAATATTTTGGGAAGATGAATTATATCCTGGCTTAAGAACTTGAGGGAATGGTTTGAATGCAGTAGTGCAGAACTATTTAGAGCGGCCTCAAACAGGGTCCGCATAGCCATGATGATATCCAACCTTCGATAGATGAAACTGATGGTTGATATCATTGATATAGTCACTTCTGTCAAACGGTCTCTTGTCGATCTTCATGTTTGGTCTGATTTGATAAGATTAGAGCTCTTGGCAGCCGTATTGCTGGCTGATCTAGTTACTTTTGTCAAAGAGTCTCGTCCAATCTTCATCTTTAAGAACTGCATACCACTACATATAAGAACTGATACCACGCTCTTCTCGGCATTATGTGCCTTCTAATCAAAACCCCTACGATTGTGCTTGTCGTGTTTTAACACCGGCATAGTTGTTACAATTTTCACCAAACTGGCATTTTCCTACCGTGGAGCTCGTCAAACTATCATGACTCCCCGGCTGTCGTCGAAGAATTTCGACGCTGCTCTTCTTGTATTTCACACCCCACGGAATTCTTATAAGAAAAGGGGCCAACGGTATTCTATTTGACACAGTGACCTCTCTAGTTGAGTAGGTTGAAAAATTCTACTGATTCGATCATATCTTCTCTTAGATTAACTCTGTGCATTTGTATCACCTTCTATTGTCACTCTCTACTCTGATTTTGAGTATTTTACTGTATCTACTTATAACTTGTGAATTCTCTTTCATTTGTTTAACAGCAATTATACCAACTTTATTTCTAGTGAAACTGTTCCCACATAACATAATTTCTTCACCTAGTTCTTTCGGCCTTTGTCCGCTTCGTCCCTTGAATCGTAGCAATTTGTACTCTCCTTCCGGAAGATCTTTCACAAGAGATATCACCATTTCAGTATAATTTTTGTTATGTTGGAGAAGGTGATTTCATTATTATTGACTGAAATTTTTTTCGAACATATTGAACTGAGTTTATTTGTCTAATTTATTAACTTTATTTATTATAAAATATTCTAACACTTAGTTTATTAAAGTCTTTATTTATACAATATTACACTAATTTATTTTACACTATAATTATATAATTTATTTACAACATTTATTATAATTTATATTCCCGACAATTCGCGCGTTACATTTCAAAACTCGAATCGATATTATTATTCAGACTAACTAACACAATAAAAATTCCTCTAATATATTTATCAACCGTTGTTCTGAAGTCCCTTCGAAGCGGGCGGATGTTGACCTGTGCTGACCCCTGAACTCTCTCGAACGGCATGGAAAGAAGACCGGTTTTATCGTAGGGGAAACTACTAGAAAATCCTTATTAGGATAATAACATGTTTACAGGTTAAATATGAGTAATATTTATCGTAACAATATGATGCCTGAATGTCTTTTCCATCAGCATCATATTCAGCACGATTTGTCAAAATACGGCTGCTACCAAAATACAGTATTACCCCGTACCTGCTTAAATTTGTCTTTAATGCCTATTCCAAGGACTGCCCTATCAGCCAATGTACTGTTGCCCGTATTCCGTCACTAGCAGGCACATGCTTTATATGAGATACACAATTGAGATATGCTTGAATAAATATTCAGCGTAATTCCTGGATCACAATGAGAAAGTAGTCGAGAAAATAGAGAAGAAATGATGTTATACTTTCAAGGGACAAAAGAGTGATAAATAACAACATATTTAGCATAAAAACATTTATTAAAGCTATTTTCCTATTCGTATAAAATCGTATAAATATGATAGTAAATACATATAACTCTTTTTCAATAAATAATAAACATTGCTAATAATCTAAAATAAAAATATACCAACATTTCAAAAATAGTGGGTACCTGATAATTAATGTGCATTTCAGAAATCTTTCAAGAGCAGTACTTCTTAAACAATATCCTATTATTTTATAAAAAGTAGTTGCGCGTTTAATCTTATCCTTTAATTTTTTATTAATGCCATAAAAAAACGAAATTGATTCATACAATACATGGAGTAATCTAAATATACACCGGAGATGATGACAAAGAATCTTTCTCGTAAGAAATTTATTCTAGGCAACTACTTCTGTTCAATGTGTATTTGAATATAAGAAACAATTAAAATTGTTTAAGTTGTAAGTAAATTTGTGCTAGAAAAAAGTTGTACTAATATTGCTATTGTTAACCATAATGTAAATACATATGAAATGTCTTTAAACCAGTACTATGGGTAAAATAATTGAGGATTTCAAGATGTGGGCTTACCGCAGAATGTTAAAGATATTATAGACGGACAGAGTGCTGAATCAAGCAGTCTCACAATGTCTAAACAAAGAAAGAGAGGTTCTGAATACCACAAAAAGAAGAAAATTTTCTTTGCCCACGTCATGATATATTCGAAATATGAAGTAGGTTGGTTCTATTAATGTAATGTACTTATTCAGGAAAAAAATAGAAGGTCGCCAATGTTATTGGAAGACATGACACATAAAGAAGAAGTAAGTTTTCCCGAATATCACAATCTTTGAAAACTAAAAAGGACTATGCAATCAAAAAATAAAAAGAGACAAAATAGAAACACCATGAGTTGAGTTGTAGGGTAGCGAAGTATTCCCCTTAATTAATGACAATAATAAAAAACTAATTAGATTTTACTAATTCACCAAATTCAATTACAGTTATGGCTGTTAGCTGATTTGAATCTGATCTTTACAGAAACATTTTATAATATTAAAAATGTTCAACATGTTATGTACATATAACAATTTAAAAATTGCTTTACAAAATTATTTAATATAACATGTATTTTAAAAGTTCCACTTTGTACAATGCGAACATGAGTTATATGTATAGGAATTGATACAGGTATTCTTGGTCCATAAATAGCAAACAAACTTTGAGTCTAACGATGTAAATATTACATGAAAAATACGTCAATTTAAACAAAAATATCTCTGGGTGTTATAGTGACGAAAATTACGTGATTTAGGGACGAAAAATCAACGTACATATAGTAATTTTGTCTATGTCTATATATTAGCTGTTAGGTTAATAAAGTAATCTGTTTTTCAGGTATAAAAATGTAAAAATATATTATTATGGAAATATCTGATAACATTCACATAAAGTTTTGAATTAAAAAGCAACCGTTATGTTTGCCGAATGGACAATCAATAGAGTTTGTTTGTCGCTGTCTCTTGATATCATCTGATGACCAAAAATATTTACATCAGCCCTGTTTAATATTGTAAAGTAATTTATAAATTGAAACTACAAAGCTTGGATATTTACAGACATTGAACTCCGAATTTCTCGCTTATAAAGCGAGTAAGGGGAGGTGTGTCAATCGTTACAGCAAGGTAATTGTTACATATTGTTACATTGCTATCACCATGCTATCACAGGGCCATCTATGATTCACAGAAAAAAGAATTGTACATCAACTGACGACCAGTGCGATTCTGTTTTACCTACAGAGTCGCTGGGTGTGTCGCACACAAGTTGGGTCAGTCATATCACAAGAAAGAGGGACTCTGGCCACAGTTCGTTTAGCTGTTAATGCTGTACCTCCTTTCTTTGCCTTTCCCAGAAAAAAAATTCAATAGCATTTTATAAGAATTGCTCCAATCCTACTGGTTGTAACGGTTCTGCTAATAAAAGTGGCTAGATGCAGCCAGCAGATTTCTTGTTAATTATTTTACAAAGTTTGCAAAACCAACTGAAGAAAATCGTGTTTTGGTAGTAATGGATAATCATAACTATCATATTATTATGAGCTTGTTTGTGATCAATTTCTGCAGGGAAAACTTTTTGTTATATTATTATTCTCCCCACACACGTCGCACAAGCTCCAAACGCTCGACAGATCTGTATTTGGACCCTTTCAGACGAAATTTAATATTGCAGTCGATATTTGGATGCGAAACCATCAACGAATGACAATCTATGATTTACCAGAACTGGTTGAAACAGACTTATTGTCAGCTGTCATAGCATCTAACATAATTGCTGGATTTGAATGGACAGGAATATGTCCAGTTGACGATCAGATTTTCCACGATATTGGCCTCAATTGTTTATCCGAATGATAATTTTCATAATTGATTTATACGTTCAAACTTTTCTTATTTTGTGTTTTGTTCTGTTCATTAGAATTCTTTAATATATTCTAAATTTTATAACGATTTTTATTTAGTATCACTTCATTTATTGTGTAACAATGAACACTGGGAAGTGCAACAATCGACACCCTCGGTGGGACCATATTCATTCTGATTTGTTTAGTAAAATTGCAATTGTAAAAATACCTTAAAGTTATTTTATTTTTGTTTTGTTTAAGTATACCTTATTAGTATAGCTATTTTGTGCCAAAAAATGATCATTTCTTGATGAGTCAATAAAAAGTTATGTTGGTTTGAGTTTTTTTTGTAAGTATTGACACACCTCTCCCCTTCCTTTCATAGTCAGCTATCGGAATAGACTACGCTGGAATATAATTTTGTAGTAATTTTTCGTCTTATTTTCGGAATAAATACAAAGATTTAAAAATATCACCTAGTTCTCATTTTTTTCATGAGTAATTGGAAGAATTGTGGAAAACTGAAATAATTTACAAAAAAAAACAATGTAAGTTGATATGCACTTCTCCAATACTATGTAAATTAAACACTGTTAATAAATTATGAAGCAATTTCTGAAACTTGGTGATATTTTTATGTTTGGTACATAAAAACAGGCAATAGAGTTGTCTTAATTTTATTCATTTATTTTATGACTCAGGACAGTTTTAGGATAGGTAACCAACCCTCGGAGTCGTTTGAAATGAAACAGTGGCCCAAAACAGGGAGGCACACTGTTACCTCTCCTCTTTAATATATTCCTGAGAAAAGGAGTAAGAACAGCATAAATTAGAACAGATCTGTTAATCAAAAATCAGGATATGAGATGTGGACGCTGACATATACAATGGTTGAGAGAAAAATCGTCAGAAGAATCTTCGGATCTTCAGTCAGCAAAGCCTTACCTCGGGTTGTAGTGCTGGGTATATCACGAAGACATCAATGCACTATGCTTTCTGTCTAAAAGTTTCACCTTTATGGGCCTCACCAGATAGTGATAGGTTGAAAACAAACTCCAAATCAGATATGCAGGCATCTCACCCAAATTCCTCAGTCACTGAGTGAACAAAGATCGTCGGAGCCATCTACCTTGGATGGTAGAAAATAGGAACAATCCTGTGTCGCTGAACTACATACCGATCGTTAAAATTTAAAATACTGAGTGTCTAATCTTGCAAAAAGTCATGTACTTTCTGTCTAAAAGTTTGTGCTAAATCAACTGTACTACTAAATAAATAAATAAATTCTTTCAAAGGTTCTTCAAAACATAGCCTATATAACCATTTACACTTAAAAAAATGTACTAAATAACGATTTTGATTACTAATCTCCAAAAATTTAAAGAAAAAATAAAAACTGTTACAGAATTGTGTCTACAATTAAATTATTTCAAACATAAATTAATGCTTTAACACAGCAGATGAATAGCGAGGCATTTATTGATCGAATAAAAGGACTCCGGTCATTGGTTGGTACGTTCTTACTGATAAAAAACTCTTTGATCTAAAGTAGAAGTAATTTGACGATAATTATTTTCTTTGAAATAATATTATTGTATCTGCTGCATCGACTGTATATGAAAGCAGTGCTTTGCAGCCACTGTATGTGTCCAATTCACAAAATACTAAAAAAATTAAGCGTTTGTTGGTTATCGACACGTGTTCTGTTAGAAAAAGGTAGCTTTGTTGTTAGTATAAAACTTTGAAGTTATATTATTGTTTTTATTTTAAAAATATAAGATAACAACGATGCTAGACTCAAAGCTAAATTTCTAAGAGAACAGAGCTCTACAATCCAGCACATAATGATTATAGGGATGTAAATAAGAGCGGCAACGTGTGGATCAACCAAGTACATTTGGATCGTGTCAACCTGCCTTTAAAGGAAATTTAACTGCATAAAAATAGTTACAGCAACATATTGTTAACTGTAATAATTGATCACGATCGTTTCTTTCTTTGTCAAAAGTTTTGACAAATTTGATAGTATTTACATTTCTTTTTAAATTAACATGTAAAAAATTATTTTCAAAAATATAGTTTACAGAACACTGTATATTTTAGAAAGTTTTTGGTTATTATGCAACTCAAGCTCGGTTTGTTATTAAACAAACTGATAACTAAATAAACTATTAAATATCAAATTAGACATTGAACAAAAATATGTTAGATGTCCTCTATATCTTGAAGCACTTTTAGGAATGTTAATATTCTAACAACACAAAATATTTTTTAAAACTTCTTCCATAAACAAGTTCATATACCTTATCATTAATCTCTTAAGTACATCTCCTACTTACTTCGTTTAGATATTTTATTAAACAGCTAACGGTATCCAGTAGGGCACCTATCATACAAGGTTTTTTCTACATACACCCAGTATTCAATATTCGGTACCTTAATTTTTCTGTATGGCATGTCCAAAAAACTGATTGAAATATTACCGATCGTGGGACAATAAACTCTAAATAAACAAAAGACGTTTAATTGTATACAGCAGTTTACTCCTTTATCGATAACTAGATTTGTTTTCATACACATACAATTTACAGTGTAAGTCTTCGCTAAATTGAGAACATGCCAGACAGAAGAAAAGTAAGCAATTTATACACATTATAAAGTTTAGAAAAACAATTTTAACATAAAAACATTTAACAGTATCGATATTATATCGATAGAGGTACTTATTCGTTTTAAGGCAATTTTAATAAAAATTTGTTATTTTTTAAGCATAAGGCAGAGCATAGTGATATATTTTGTAACAAAAGTGATCGATATCACACTGCAGACAAAAGTAAAATTAGCAGTGTTTATATTTGGATATTCAATAAATTTAAGCTAACTGCTCTACGCCACATGCATTAAAAGTCCTTAGACTTGCTTGTTTTTGAAACAATGTGTTGAAGTATAATTCCTTAATAACATAGACAGAAATTTTTCTGAGAGATGATGAAAGTGTTTATACATTATTTTCTTTTTTCTAAGTTTTAAGTCCGCTGCACGCCATAAGTGACATTTCTACATCGTAACTTTACAATCAATTGTTTAAACATTCTCTAACGATAAATTTTTTGACTTATATAGCTGACATTCTTAATAAAACAAAAACAAAAGTTTGGTACTCAAAAAAACAATAAATATACTTTATTCACTGAACTCAGTCCCAAATGTTTAGTAAATTTAGTAATTAATTTTGCGCTAAATGCTATTTTACGTACAGGTATCAATTAAAACAAAGGTTTAGATGTTTATTTTTGAAATTTTATAGTCGTTTAATATTAATATTTACAAATAAAAAGTTTTTAATCAAAATTAATACACCTACACATCCATCATTATTCTTCTGTTTTCAATTTTTTTTTTATTTCTTGAAGTCAACAACATTAAATTGTATTCGGCTATCCAGAGTCACTATAAATTGTAACTAAAAAACAAAAAAATATTGACATGCAGTTTATAAACAAAATAAAACTGCATCAATTAAAACTAAAATTGAAATGGTTACTTTTGAATTTTTTAGCCGTTTATAGATTGGTATTTACAAATGGAAAGTTTTTAACGAAAATTAATGAATATACACTCCCAATATTCATGACTATTCATCTTTTCCAAATGAAAAAAATCTGCAACAGTAAGTTCATTTGGGTTATAGGACTATTCATCACAAAATGATGTCAGCCATTTTTTTCGTACAGTTTTTTTGTACACAAATACGTTGGTTTAGTAATATAAATAACAATAAAGTACATGTGAACACATAATTAATATTTTTGGTAATATCGTCTTTAAAATAAAATTTTGTCAAACTTCTGTGTTCCTCCTTGTACCTATAAACAAAACAACGTGTTGATGTTTTGGGGTTAGAAACAGTCAGAAACGTCCGGAAATCGTTCGCGGAGAATTGACTGTTAAAAACTAGTAACTAATCGCGCCAGCGCACCACATTAATCCCGAATCGGTCAGGGACTGTAAGTGAACAAAACTATTATACGTCATTGATAAAAAAGTATAGGAAAAAAATGGCGGGTGATGAAAAGGCCTATTAATACTGAGAAGTAGGAATTTTTGTGTTGTATGTTTCCGACAATAAATCTGTCAAAATATTCCCGAGCTGAGCTAACGGACCATATCATTGAACGCTTCAGCTACAAATGTAGCACGTGTCTTAACTCAGTCCGGCAAACTCTATATGACCCAGAGCCAGATTTCATTGAAGACGCCTCTATATTGGGCTGTTAAGTCGCATTGTAGAGGAGCCAGTAATGCAAACAACGCAAATATTGAAAAAACAGTAAGCCAACTGACCTTCCATTTATGATGTGCAAATTACAGTTAGACACTACTGAACAGAGTTTGTTGTTTATGTACTTTTATTAATATCACAAAGTTCCATATAATAAGTACCTATTGTGAATAAGCAATTATTGTATTTATATCAACAAAGTGTCAAAACAACTAAATAGTTCTGGTAAGAAACTGTGTCTTAACTAACTTAATTTTTTTTTCAAACGAGAGTGACAACGTAAGGCCTCTGATACCAGTGACTGGTGAGATAGATAAGCAGCAATACAGTCATGTTATATCAGTTTTATTATATCTTCTGGCGTTATTAGATTTGTAAATGCCACATTTTCAACAATATTTTTTTGTATCTTATTTATTATAAATGGCAATTAAACTTCCTTTATATTATTATACAACTTTTAAAGATTATATACATTTTTTTTTTATTTTTTTCCATTCTTCGTGTATTTTAGATTGTGCCAAAAATTTTTCGACCAAAAAAGAATTGACCTAGTAAGGTCCATTCGCTCAACTCGGGCATCTTTTGACAGATTCATAGCTGGAAACCTACAGCACAAAAGTTCCTAGCTCACAGTATTAACAGCTTAAATAAACTTCTATTACAGACTCCTTTCATTGAAGAAAGAAGAAATATTATAAATAGTGGAAGTGTATACTAAATATTATATATTTAAAAAATATATTTCAGTTGTTATAATTTAACATAACTATTTATTATACAGTGCAAATAAATAAATATTGATTGTCGGTTGTATAGTAATTTCCAGCCACTTCTAGTCTGTCAAAAAGTAACTAACTTCGCAAAAAAATAATTATTAAATTCACTAGACAGTTAGGACTGGGAGTAGCGAACCGACTATATGATAGCTTACCAGAAAAATAGAAAATTTTTAAAATAAAACAAAATGGCGGACATTAAAAAAAATTCTTCAAAAATTTACCTTTTTTCGGCTTTTTTCAGTCACAAAAATTAATAAAAGCCTTGATGCATTTTGTTTGTCTTGGTTTTCTCTACGATAGTGTACTACAATTTAACCAAAAAAAAAATTTTGTGACTAAAAAAAGTCGGCGATTTTGTTTCTTTTTAAGAATTTAAAATTTTTCTGGTAAACTATCACGTAAGGGCACTTCTTTTTTTAAAACCCTTGTCGAATTTTATATTTCAGTTCTGGAGATTAAATGTCCGCCATGAAGCAATAATTATTGGACGAACAATTTTTGGCGTCATCTTTAAAATACTGAACAATGAGAAAAAAAATTTGTAATCTTCAAAAGTTAAAGTATAATATAAAAAAAAGTTTGCCATATATAATAGATAAGATACAAAAAAAATTGTTGAAAATATGTCATTTTTTAGCATTCTAGACGGTAAGTTAAACCTTAAGTTTAATTCTAAAAATTCACTGTCGAAAAACTATCAATAATTTGAGAATCTGACAAATGCGGAAATGTCAACTTCAAATTGGATGACGTACAACGGATTTATAAGGAAATGGTCAATAGCTAAAAATGCAATTTACAGAAATAAATACACTTTTTTATTACTATAATATTTATACAGTATGGTTTAATATAAAATTATGATTTCAACTAATCTCATGTACTCTCAGAGATGAACACTGTCGAGCTCTATATATTGATAAATTTTTTAAATTTTTACGATGATGGGATAATGACGAATATTAACTGTAAACGTCATCACGTCGTCACTAAATATCGATAGTATTCGATTATCGATAATATATCAAAGAATCGATGTTTAAAGCAAGATTCCTGTTAGGATTATTTGTGAATTTTTTTTATACAAACAAATAGTAAACGGAATATACTTTCGACAATCTAACAATCATTACCCTCTATAACTTCCTTTCGCGAAAGAGATACATGTTATCTCACAGAAACTAATTTAAGTATTCGCATATAATTATATAATATATGTGCACAGATGATTTTGTCATTTAACTTTTTAATTCTTCATGGAACTGCAGAAGGCATCCTACTGCTCCAAAATATCCTTCGTGTTCCAAGAAAAGTGCCTTCATTGTACCGTCGGACCAGTAATCCATAGCATAAGCAAGTAGTTTCATTGCTATTGGATTTACTCTTAAAAAGTTGCCGATGAAGACCACCTAAAAATAAAAAGACTTGCTTTTAATATACAAACGTATCAATCAGTTAGTATGAAATGACTAAAAAGTAGAAATGAAAATGTCTACGTGGATGAGTGCAGTGTCAAAAAACTATGTGGAACGAAAGGGATAAAGAAATTTTTATTTTATACTTTTTGATGAAATATATAACACACTGAAAATGTATCCTACATTTTGAAATAATTTATTATAATTTATGAAATGATATATAAGTACAGATTCAGAAAAAACTTATGATTACTATTACAAAATTAGCAAGATCTTTAACAAAGATACTGAAATTATGTTTACACAAGATCACAATCATATTTTCTCCTATTTTCCCTTCCACATTGTGCATGAACGCCCATCATAGCGTTACACCGAACAATAAACTCGATTGTTTCCGATCCAATTAAACTCTTTAAAGTAAGATCTCTCATTTATTTCAGAACTAGCTAGGTGTGACAATAAAGATTCAATATGCCGACTGTTTAAACAAATGCAGAAAGAGTACAAATGATAAAATGGTACTTTGGAGGCCATTATGTACAAGAAACTATTAATTTATTCAGTACAGCTTTTGAAAGTAGGCCAATACTTGTAGAATAACTGTATTGTCCATTACTCATCAATTTGAAAAGTTTGGCTGTATTAATGTCTTCTTCTTCCTTCTTGTATGTAGTCTTTAAAGTATATTTCTTCTTCAATATTAGCCTCCTAAATTGTTTAAATTGTCGCACCATATTTTTCTTTCTTATTTGGGGATTTATCTCGTGCTATTCGTACTATCCTATCCACTATTGTTTCCGTTTTGTCACCCATCCATCTATGTCTTCTATATTGCATGCTCTTCTTATGTTTTCGCTGCTCTCCCTATCCAACAGACTTTTCTCTGATATTCGTCGGAGTATTTTCATCTCTGTTGTTTCTAATAATCGTCTGGTTTTAGATGTGTCAGGCCTTGTCTCCGCCGTGTATGTTAATATAGGTCTATTTGCTGCTTTATAGATTCTTGTTTTTGTGTCTTGTCTTAGGTGTTTGTTCTTCCAGATTGTGTCATTAAGAGATCCCGCCGCTTTACTTGCTTTGAAGCTTTGTTGTCGTACTTCTTCTACAACATCTCCGTAACTAGTTATATCTGTTTCCAGATATCTAAACCTTGTTGGCAGATGTAAAAACGGCTGCCCATCAGATCCACCTCGGGAAAAGAAAATTAGTCAAGTACGAGAAATTAGAAACCCAGGTCTGTGCATTGTCTGAGTATGAACAGTGGGGAATATTTTGAAAAAAGAACTACCATAGTTATAAAGTGCAGATCACTAAAAAAATAGTTCCTAATGATCATTTTAAACAGAAGGAATTCTGTGAAATTATGATTGAGAAATCCAATGAAAATAATAATTTTTTGAAGAATATTTTGTTTACAGACGAGTCCTCTTTCACATAATCTATCCGTTGTACGTTATTGGTCTCAGGAAAATAAGCATTTGAGTGCCTCTGTGCTTAAGAAGTATACACAAAAGTTGAATGTTTGGATTGGAATTTTGGGAGATCATATTATTTTTTTATCAAAGGAAATCTAAACGCAGTAAAATATCTTCAATTACAGCGAAATCAAATTATTCCTGCACTTCAACATCTTTAAATCAACTTAAACGAAATTTGGTTTCAACAAGACTGCTATCCTTCACATAATGCACAGACCGTTATGAGATTATTTAACATTAATTTTTCGTGAACGTGTGGTTAGTATACAAGGTACAGTAAAATGGCTCCCTTGATCACTCGACTTAACTCCCCTAGATTTATATTTTTGGGGGATGCTAAACACCAAATTGTACAGGCAAGAATTCAAGCGAGCCATCAACTTGGAACAACTGAGACAACAGATAATCGACTTAGCCAAAACATATCAGCAAAAAAAAACTGAGCGCCTTACGGAATATTAATATAATAAATAAATTATACGGAATAAATTATAATAGAAAGAATTCATAATTAATATAAAGAGAAATATGTTTAAAATTTAATCCATTAACCCGAGTTGAAAGTACGTATTGGTGGCATAGACAGTGTCTTCAGTTCATAAACAATAACATCTAAGCTGACATTGAAAATACACAACTATTTAGATATTTATAGGTATAAATACGATACATATCGGATCGTAGAGATATTATATTAGGATATTGATTCACAACTGTTAGCGTAGGTTGATTTTGTTATTTTTTATACGTTACGGCTGATATCGTAAACAATCGTTAACCTAATGTATAGAAATAAACTCAGTGTTAAAATGTAAAGTATTGGCAAAAAGGTGATAAACCCTCTAAAATCCATTCTATACCATATGGCGATCTTTTTATAATACACATTTAATAATAGATTTGGTTTCTCTTTGGCACAAGGTAGTGGTTTGCTTGACCATTTAATTCGCTAAGAATTTTATTTGGATTAGAATTTCTAACTGTTTGGAATTATTTTTAATTTAAGCAGAATTAATTTTCTTTTCACACCTACTACTTCCAAAATACTAAACAAAAACATGGATTCAAAGATATAATTTGGAAAATACCAAATACCTTAAAATATCTTATTTTTAATTAAAATACGTAATTTTTCGCTCATTTTATTCCTAACTGAGTACATCCTACCGTAAATGATAAGTTTATACGGAATTAAAATTCACTTTAGATATATACACTATATATATATATATATATATATATATATATATATATATATATATATATATATATAATATACTTTTTAGATATATACACTATAAATGGCAACAATGCGCGCCGTCGACTTTCCACGAACCTCTGTTAATCCGTCGCCAATAATTTGTCATTATACAGTGGTTGTTTAAAGCAATAACATGTCTGTTTATACGCTCGCAGAAAAGGTTCAAATAATAATGGTTTTATGGAGGTAATTCTGCATAACAGTGTGTAGATTTATTTTCTGTGTTTTTTGAGGGGAGACCAATTCCTTGCGGACAGTCAATTCATACTATTGTTAAAAATTTTGAGTGGTTTTATTGCCTCAAAAATTGCAGAAAATGTCACGCTCAATAAGTGTCACCAGAAAAAGTTGAAGAAAGAAAATCCAACAAACGAGATATGTAGATTCAACACGTTCAAGTAGAAAGATAGATGTTAGCAATGTTACTGTAACGCAAGTATGGAAAAAGCAAGGTTACAAGAATTTTAAATATTCGAAAACGCAGCAGCTTTATCCAATCCTTCCATAACGAGATATTGGGCGCGGGAAAACCAGCAAAGAAGTGTTGTTTACCGAACTCAACGTCCTCAAAAAGTTAACTTCTGGCTGGCATTTTATGAGACCACATAATAGGTCCATTTTTGATTGAGGGCAACTTGAATGGTAGAGTATATCTCGATTTGTTACAGAATCATGCTCTTCCCGATATTCTCAATCTTCCTGATGTAAATCTGGAGAATGTTTGGTTTCATCAAGACGGCTGTTCAGTTCACAACGCTCGAATAATTAGAGAGTACTTAAACAATACTTTCCCGAATCGAATTATCAGTGGAACAGGCGAAATTAAGTGGGCTGTGCGATCTCCAGATCTTACACCCATGGACTTTTTTTTTGGGGACATTTAAAAAGCAGAAACTCTTACATCTGTCCGCAGAGTTTTTATGACAGATTGGGATACTGTTCAGCCGTAAGAAGTAAAATATTTGAATCATTTTTGTAGGGCATAAAGAATTATTTCTTATTTTATTAGGAATTATTTTTTATTTTCAATAAGAGTATATTTTTTGTTTTATCTTTTTAAAGTGTCTCCGTCTCCCACCGTACGCTCTGCTCTAGGTTATTTCGTGAATTCGGTGTGCGGAACACCCTAGGCACTTATCCCTTTCTCACGTTGGGACGTTGAGAATTGTTTTCGAAGGATAATAAAATAAAACTAATTTGTATAAGACGAATACAAAGCTTCAGAGTCTAAAGTAGGTAGAGCAGAGCCCCGCTAGTCGGCTCCCTAGAGTTTAGGGCTCTAGGAGAGACCGAGGTAGACTGTCCTTTGGTTTGGAAATCAACTAATATTTATACATAATATTTTACAAGATTAAAACCAAAAGACCAATAAGAAAATAGGAAAAAGAAGGAAGGCGGCGCGATGCGCGCCAAGAGTGCTCATTGGTCACTCTGACCGAGCACTTGGTGACAAAAGAAATGCGCTTTTATTTTTATTTCAACCACAAAATTGTTCACATTATTAAAAACCCATACATATGCACCGATTTATAAAGGTCAGTGTATTTTTATCGAATTAATGATATAAAAAATGAGAGGGTATGCGTAATGAAAACAAAAATCGACAGACAGAGATGCATACCCCATGCGTTGTTATGTGTTACTAAACGGTTTTCTCGTTTTCTGTCTAGGCATCGAAGAATTACAATTAACTCGTACGAGGCAATGTTGTCGATTTTAGCGCTTTAGGTAGTGTACAATATATAATTCAAAACCTAACGTAGTATATATATATATATATATATATATATATATATATATATATATATATATATATATATATATATATATATATATATAGTTTCCAAACGAGTCACAAGTACTTCTTTTTTCTTATATATATATATATATATATATATATATATATATATATATATATATATATATATATATATATATATTATAAGTAAATAAAATTTCTTACCCTTTCAATTTTTTCCTGTATCGCACACATCCTCGCTATAGATCCGATATTGTTAGTGATCGTTACCAACGTCGCTCTGGCCAGATCCTGTTTGGAGACGTTGCTGCGCCTCTCTCTCGAATTCATTTGTCCAAAGCTACACAAGGCGGAGAAACTTCAGAGTGTGCACCAATTACGCAAAAAAGCAGAAAAAAAGAGAGAAAGACGAAAGAAAATTACAAAGCAAGCAACAGACTACTAGCAACTAAAATTAGTAAGAAAAGATTTATGACTACGGTTGCAATGTTTAAAGGGTTGTCTCTATATACATAGGTGTCAAGTGTCGAGTAAATAAACTACATTTTTATCTATAATCTAAAATAATATTTCATGCATTCACTATTGAGTTACAATCAGAGAGAAATAACTACAACGCCGCATTGAGCTAACCTGAAGAATGATAAAACGGTCGCTTATGCCGCGTTAGAAAATCAATATTTTAGAGTTTTGCTGTCACCAGTCATTAATATATTATAGTTATTTTTTCCTCTTCTTTTTTTTTCAACGTTGCTTCTTATGTTATTGAAATATTAGCCTTCTCCTCTTTCTAGGTAAACCCGTGATTCTTCTTAAGACTGGTGACTTGACTTGGGATATTCTAGCTATTATGTTTTTTGCCATAGTATTAATGTGCCTTTTCCATTCTTCCTTTCTATCTTGCACCCACTTATTTACGTGGTATATCTTTCGCATGTATCTGATCTGATTACTCCTTGTTTTGTCCATCGAAGTATCTTTGCATTATGCTAGTTTCACGTATTTTTGTTCCTAGCATATTCGCCATGGCAGGTCAGATTATATATTTGTATATGGTTCCATTTTCAGGTGTTCGTTTCACCATATTGTGCCAGTAAAGCATCCCGCGACTTTTGTTACTTGTTCCTTAACTTTATCCACAGTAGAGTTTTTGATCACCTGATATCTGAATTCTAAGGTATTTAAATTTCATTACTTGTTCTACCATTTGGTTTTCAATATCAAGGTTGCACTTTATTGGTTGGTTCTTTTGATACTACTAGACTTATTGTTTTTTTCGTGGCGTTATTTTCATGTTGAATTCCTTAGCCTTGGTATGTAACTGATTATTATTTGTAGATCGTTTCCATCTTCCACTATCAGAACTTCTTTCTTTTCTTGCGTAAATTTGAAAACAGAATGTATAGTTTTATGAGCTTGGGCACTCAGAAACAATTTCTCATGGTATATTATTCATTTTTATAAAAAAGTCATTAAGCTTATTAGATTTTGCACTTTATGAGAACGATATATTCGTAAGCTATAGAAAGCTTCAGCTTTCTAAGAAAATATTTACAATATTTACAAGATACAAATAAAACCTATATTGGCTAATAGTCAGAAGATCTCAATTAATACAACTAAATATGCTGCTAGTATAAAAAAGTGCTGAGAATTTTACAGATATGGGGAATGGAACTATAATTTCAACATACAAACCATCTAAAGGGGCTAGTGAAAAATATTAATGATTCTCAAAGTTGAAGGCTTTGAAATAACCCTCATCAAGTAAGCATTTAAGAAGCGTACAAAAAATAAAAAAAAAACACCTAGAAAAGCAGTCAGAGAAGAATACAAAAAAGGCACAAATTATACACACACCAGAGTTTTGTAGCTGGTCTAACTGTTCTTCAAAACGTATTGTCTAGTGGAGGCCAAGACAAGAAGCACTATGAAGCAAAGGACGTCCACCAACCAGATGGACTGACGACTTGAAGTGTGTTAGTTGAAAGGGCTGAGGAAGAGTCAGTATTCTGTTTTGCTACATCGATGTGCGAATTTTCTTTTTTGTGCCCATGTGTTAACTGGATCCAATGTTTTCATATAAAGTTGTGCCTGTTATTCTACTTGGTATTTTCATCTCTGTTGGGGTCATTGTTCTACGTTTATCAGACCTTGTTCCTGCAGTGCAAGACCTAATGGGATGTATTGTCTTGTATATTTTAGTTGTGATGTCAATATCAATATGTTTATTCCTAAATATTATTAGTTTTCAAGGCAATGCAAGTATGTTTGGAATATTTACAAGAGCAAGGATGTTGCCTGTCTATCATCTTCGTTAATATTTATCTAAATTCGGTCATGAAACATTTGTACAATAAATATAGCAAGCTATGAGTCTCAGTTGGGGAAGAATGTACTTCAACAATTATGTGCAGATGGCTAGTTCTACCTGAAGAAATTACTATATATTTGGTACGAAACTTAATGGAAGAATCCAACAAATGGGGACTGGAAATAAATACTAAGTAATATCCTACGTGACAATAAGCTACGTAGGATTAGATTTAAACATTGATCGGAGCGTAACAAAAAATACTACAAATACATATACCTGGAACTAGCACTGAGTGAAGACAAAAACAATGAAAAAAAAAAACACGTGGTAGATACATATGATTACAAAGATCAAGAAGCAAATAAGATACGATGGAGGAAAGATATGAAAAAAGATATAAGAAGATACAAACATGGAAAGAATCTTAAAGGTAAGAAAGAAAAAAACCATAAATTGTAAAAGAAAATTGGGAATTGACCTCCACAGGCAAATGATTTTCAAGTGAAACTATCTACCGCCTCCTCAAAAATATATAGTTTATACGACGATTATACGTGATAACGTATTTTATTCGTATTATAACTTCTACTTGACTTGTTTATAACTTTCAAGACAACCCTTTACTTAACAATAAAACACTACTATGATACATGTATTTGGTATTGCTACAGTTAAGATCTGAATTTGGAATATTTACCACATATAATCAACAAAACTAGAGTTTCTTTTAACAATATTACGAGTCAGCGAGTACAGCTAATCGATAAGATATCTAGATAAATAATTTAACCGTTTGAGAGTGTAGATCTTATAGTGTAGATAATCCAATTCTTTCTCCATTAGAGACCCTACTCCCTACACATGAAACCTGATCGAAAGCAGTCACCTTCCTTCAGGTAGTATCTTTCACCACGCTTAACCGTTTTGCTAGACGAATTTGATGGATTGATGAATGAGATGTGTTTGCTATATTCGCGTATTCATATTTGGTCTCGCTCTAACTTT
Source organism: Diabrotica undecimpunctata (assembly GCF_040954645.1). Lineage (NCBI taxonomy): Eukaryota > Metazoa > Arthropoda > Insecta > Coleoptera > Chrysomelidae > Diabrotica > Diabrotica undecimpunctata. The sequence goes on from NC_092803.1 coordinate 140,847,349, forward strand.
TTGGCCTGCCAACATCCTTGAGTTTTTCTCCACTACTACACCAACTGGACCTGTTTATACTCTTTCAGATCTGTCTGAAGAAGCGCCTTAAAAATCCAAACGATGGTTTCGATCACATTAACGGCAGTTTGGCATCCTGCCATTGGTTAACCAGGACTCGGGAATCACCAGCATCCAGTAGAGCTAGTCGTTTTAGTAGATACTACTTTAGTTCTGAACCACGCAGAAGTTAAACGTCCCTCCAGTGCGTTGTAGGCTGTCTGGCAGGTACAGGTCCTTGGCATCATCACCATTTTTAGCGTAGAGGTCAGTGCCAGAGTGACGAATATCTCTGCTTGGAAAATCGTGGTTATTATGCTCACGTAAAAGATATCTAGTTCATTCTTCCTTAGAATGTCAATACCAGATGACCAGGTTTTTGAATAAAAACCACCAACACAAAAAGCCTCTACTCTAAATAAGATAAAATTATAAGTAGACATGATTTGTCATAGAATTTGTCAGATATATGGAGAAGGAGCAGCGGCTATATTGGTACATATACTATAAAAATTTCCAATTTCAGGTCTTAAGCGTGTTATTTATTACTGCAGATTTATTGTGTCAATGTTAAAAGAAAATTATATAGAGGAGATAGTGCAACATAACAAAAGAAAATAACATTAGAAAACATCGTACACATTTTCTACTTACCTACTAGCTACTAAATCTCCTGGAAGTCCGAATCTTGCGTAGTCACCGCCGTATATATCCCTAACGAGTTTGTCTACGTTTCGATTGTCACCTTCAGCAGCTAAACCTATTGCTTCTTCGAATGTATTACAGCCAGTTAAAAGACAACAAAGTCCTAAGAATGTACCTCCTCCTATACTGTAAGTTAAGAATATAATAGTAGTGATTAGAAAAGTGTTTGAAATTCACCAAACGTTGTATATATACAGTGCCGAAAGTAGAAGAACTGAACATGTGCGACTTAACAATACATTTAGTGATTACGTTTGCCAGCTTTTCGTCTACAATCTGTGGTAGGATTTATATAGTATTTTATTTATGGAAAACAGACGAAAATAGACCAATGAAAACACTGCAAAAAGACTACAACAAAATCAATAAAGAAATCAGAAGGTAAAAAGGGAAGAAAAAGAAGAATGCTACAGCAGCAAATGTCTTGAAATAAAAGAACTACAGAAAAGAATGACACGTTTAATATGTACCAAAAGGTGCAAGAAATAACTGGACTAAATAGGTCAACTGCAAGTAGTCTATTTAACAAACAAGGACATATTATAGTCAATGAACAACACAAAGTAGAGGTGCTGTTTGATGATGAAACAACAGAAATTAAAATGAAAAATATATCGATTGGGTCAAACATAACCTTAGATGAAATGGAAAGAACTATAAAACTTGAAAAGAATAGGCAAGCAATCGTATCAGATGAAATTGCCGAAATAATCAAACTACACGACGATAAAGGTAAATATTCTCTTCCAAACCTCTCAATTAAAAAAACTCAACCGGTTGAGGCTCAACTACTCAACTCAAAGGCTTCAAAAAGGCCTTTGACCAAGTTCCCAAGGACAAACTGATAGGTGTCTTGCAACAGGTGAGAATTGATGACCAAGACCTCCGTATTCAATCTCAGATATGCACACGACACAGTACTGATTGCTTTCAATTAAAAAGAGTTGCAACGACTTATAAACAGGTGATGAATATGAGTTAAAACTGAATACTTCAAAGACAAAACTTATGGTTTTCAGCAAAACGGAGCTACAACCAATGATCATCAGAGCAAATCGAATAAAGTTATAAAGAGTAAACATATCTACTATTTGGGTGCTAACGTTAACGATAATTGGGATAGGAGCAGGGAAATAAAAACAGGCATTAAAAAAGCCCGATCCGCCTTCTATAAACTAAAAAAAAAAGTAAAGTTCGTGTAACCTTCTGGCTAAGGTCTAGTGTTAAGGTTTTCAGGTGGCCCAAGCGCCCCTAACATGACTTAACGACTACTTTCGTAGCCGGGACTGACTGCTTTACATGTCCTCCGAAGCACGGTGGCAGCTCAGTTAAATTAGAAATTGTTTTGTCGGTGCCGGGGTTCGAATCCGGGCCCTCCAGCTTGTTAAGCCAGTAACATAACATTGCTGAATGACATGGAGAGCTGGAGCCTTACAGAGATACTAATGAAAAACTTGGAGGACTTTGAGATTCGGCTGTACCGAAGAACATTACGGATCAGTTGTGTTGATAGAAATTACATAGTTTTACGCCGAATGAAAAAGAACACAGAAATACCGAAAACGATAAAAATTCAAAAGTTGCAATATTTCAGCCATGTAATGAGATATCCAGAGAGGTATAATCTTCTACACATAATACAATATCGCCGGAAGAAGAGACCCAGGTCGAACAAGAACAGCATGGCTCCGAAATCTCGGAGACTGGTATCAAGAGACATACACTAATCTGTTTTGAGTTGCCGTAAACAAAGTTATTATTGTCAATATGATCGTCAACGTTCGATAATCGGACAGGGTACTGAAAGAAGAAGAAATAAATAAAGAAATGTAGATTACATGTAGGCAGAGACAAGTTATCCCATTTAGTTTTTGGGATTTCTCAAATTTAGTTTCCAAATCAAGAAAATATAAAAATTTTGATACCTACCTAGTACCTGAAATACGTTTATAGTTGGTTTCCGAATATACTGCTAAAACGCTAACTCCAGAACCTATATTTACAATGAGGAAGGGATAAGGCCTTGAAAAATCGTAATTCACTTTACTACACCTTTCTTCATCTGTGGAGTTCGCCCAGTAATAACACTCTGAGGGATTATTTCGATCTATGTAATGTAACCCTGCTAATAGTGAGTCAAATTCGTCGAATTTGGCAAGTTTTAAATTCACTTCCTACAAAAATAAAAATGAATAATCATTAAATCGTTAATAACAAAAAGTTGTAAAAGGAAAAAAAATCGGTAATTGTAAATCAAATAGAAAACTTAATAGTCCTCAGCGAATACATTCGGAAATTGCAATAAAAATTAAGAGGGAAATGATTTGGCTAAAGTTTGTCCAAACCTCGAATAATCCATACACATACGATAATATCAGAAGATTGAAAAACTGCAAGCAAAATGTGGGATCTATTTTAACTTTTGCCAGTTTTTGTTAACGAATATCACCGACCCCATTGACTAACCTGCGTAAATAGTATTATCAGAGATCTGAGAGTGGTATGATCTTTAGCCTGCCTGCTGTATGTTTTTCACCACGTCCATGACTGTTAGTTAAAATTACATCCTGGGTAATTGAATGCCACTTTCCAGTTTAAGCGATTCGGTATACGACTTGGTAAAACTGTTAGTCCACTGTACGTATACGAATCCTTTTATTAAAAAAATACATCTCGATCGATGAAGTCATACCAGATATTATGTACAATGCGTTTTAACTATTCAATACGCGTGCCGTATGTTCTTTACTTGGAACCTATTTAATCGTACTAGACTACAAACCCATGGGAAATTTTTAACGGATCATTTGACCTAGCATGAATCACATTTAAAACAATACTACAATATGTAATAACAACTTTAGAAATTTAGAAACTATGCCGTCAATTCTTATCGGTGAAGGTGAGTCACAGGTAAGATAAACTTACCACTTAAATGGGGGGCCGGGGGGGGGGGGGGGGACTTTTTGGTCAAAATATATTTGTACGGCACGTATAACTTGGGTAGGTAAAACAAAAATAAGTACAAAAATATTGGCACCAGGAGCAGGGAAATTTTTTATTTTCGGAAAACTTTCCAAATTTTCGTTAATTTGACATTCATACCCTTCGGCTGGAACAGAGATGAGAAATTTAATGCGCAATCCTTAATTTGAAGCTCGATGCTTTGAGTACCGATTAAAATAATTTTAATCGGTACTGTTATTATCGGTACAATACAATTATTGGAGGCATAGTTTTTAAGTTAATATTACATATTGTAGTATTGATTCATATGTGATTCATGTTGGCTCAAATGACCCCCTAAAAGTGTCCCATGGGCTTGTAGTCTATAATGTAAGCGCGTGTTTTACGTTTGTTTGTTGCGAAATTGATTGCTTGACTTATTTTAAACGCATTGTTTCTGTATAGGAAGCCACAACTTGCATTTTATTTTTGGTTTTTGACAAGTAATAAATATTATCAAATATAGATGATTCGATCCTTAATTCTTCCAAAGCTAGCGCTAAGTTTAAAACTTCTATAGCATAATAAATATGTATGTCTGGTGATTGAAGTAATTGGCTAATTTTGACAACCATTTGCAAAATTGGATGTATTTATTTCCAAGCACATAATAAAATCAAGGGATTTTATTTGACGTAGCCCTTTAAACTGATTTTTGACCAGAGCAACTGACTCAGCACAACAAGCCCAACGTGTTTCCGACAAAGATTTCAAAGATTTTAACTTATTATTTACGACCTTCACAATCTCTTCAAAAACAGCGTGCCTTTTTGGAATGCCATCAATATAAGAATAAACCAAGTGTATTACACCAAAAAAATCGAAATTTTTTGGATTTTTAATATGATTAGCGCAAGAGGCTACCAATGCTAAAGTAAGGCAATGAGCATAGCAATTAATATAGAAAAATTTTTTATCTTTACATCTTTTTTGTAAACCAATAAAGTTTCCTGACACCGCTGAAGCTCCGTCAAAGCATACAGCTACAACATCATCCCAGAATCATTCATATCATGCAATTTTGAATGTAGTTGCTAAGATAAGTGCAGTTTTTTGGGGCTGATTCTAAGTATACCTTAAATGTAAAGTCATACTTTTTGAGAAGTTGCACAATTTCGAGAAACAATCCAGTTTGTAACGATGCTTTAATCGTTTAACAGTTCGAACCGTGGGAGTGTCAATATTTGCGCATCCACTTCTACAACCTGACGGTGAAGTGGGATTCAAACGGCTATTTAAGGCGTGTGAATAGCGGAATTAGACAGTCTTGTAGCTAGCGCTCTAGGCTCCCTGACTCGCCGGTGTAGTGAACCAGCGAGACATTCTGGACAGAGATAGTTCCGTATTGAGGATCATACTCTGTCCCTAATCAAGCGGAACCCATCGGTATTGCGTATTGAGCATTACCGTGGATCTGCACAGAACCAACCGGGACAGAGATTTCCGTATTGAGGATCATACTCTGTCCTTAGCCAAGCGGAACCCGTCGGCATTGTGTATTGAACATTGCCGTGGGTCTGCACAGCTAAATATTTTGTTTGCGAGCATATACGGAGCTTTCTCTGAATTGAAGCGAAAGCGAGTATATTAGTAGTACTAATTAGTTTCTTTTTCTTTTATAGACGTTTGCCGGGGAATATTCATTCATCGCGGGACCCAGACGGAAACGCAGAATTCATTTTATTTTTGTTTTATAAATATACAACGTAGAATTTCTTTTTTTAGTTTTTTTTATTTATTGTATATATATATAATAGATTTATTTTTATTTCAAACCTGTGTTTTACTGAGTCTGTCGCCCCGAAAGAGCTACCCATCACAAACTGGCGCCCGAGCAAAAATTAATAAAATGCCGACAGATAAAGACACAGACTCAGTAACAGGTACGTCGTGGATAAACCGACTTTGCAAAGAGGAATTGCAGAGCGAGGCCGAAAAATACGGCCTAGATCCCAAGGGAACCGTCGACGAATTGAGAGCACGACTCAGAACCTATTTTAAAAATCGCGAGGAAGCTACAGGAACAATCCCAAAAGAAAAAACTTCCAAGGGAACAGAATCCGACACACTGGCCCAGGAAATTTCGGGCATTCGAAGACAATTACAGGAATTAACAATAACGAAACAAATGGGGCAACCAGAATTGCTAAATCAAGTACGAAAGTGGAACACACACTTCGATAAGAAACATTCGGATGCAATAGAATTCTTAGAGAGGATAGACGAATTAAGCTTGGCCTACGAGATCGATAAACAAGATCTACTAAGAGCATTACCAGAATTATTAGGAGACCACGCCTTGTTATGGTACAGAAACAATAACAAAAATTGGAAGTCATGGACAGATTTCAGCGAAGATTTTAAAAAAGCTTTCTATCCCAGGGGATATTTGCTACAACTAGAAGAGGAAATCCGAAACAGAAAACAGAGACAGAACGAACCAGTAGATAGATATATCACGGAGATTCAAACATTAATCAGACGAGAAGGATCTTTTTCTAAAAACCAAGAACTCGAAAGGATATACAAAAATTTGTTACCAGAATATAAGCTTTATGCTCGCCGCCGGGATTTCGGAAACTTAGCCGAATTACAGGATTTAGCCCAAGAATACGAAGCTCTAGAAGACGAAAAGACCCGAGCAAATCAGATTTGCCGTGGAAACTGGAGACGCACGGAGCAAGCAGAGTACGATGCGAAAACGGCATGCTTTAGATGCAAGATGCCAGGTCACAGCCGTAAAAACTGCAAAAACCCATGGAAAAAGTTTTGTTCGCGTTGCGGCAGAGAAGGGGTTTACAGCAGCGACTGCTGTTTCAGGCGTCAGGGAAACGAATTACAGACTGGAGAAACAAGGAGTCGTCCCAGTCTGTAAAACAAGATTCGACTCCATTCGTTTTCGCCGTTACACAGCCAGCAAGCAATGACATTCGACTGTTCGCATCACTAAAAATAGGGCAAAGAACATACAGAGCGCTCATAGACACAGGAACTACTAAAAATTACGTCGGGGATAGAATAGCTCAGATATACAAGGACTCTCTAGATAGCTACAGCGGGAGAACAAGACTAGCAAATGGAGCGTCGATTGAGCTTAACCAGAAGTTGACAATTGAATGCGAGATCGATAAGTTACAAACCCGACAAACATTCATAGTAATGCCAGGGTTGACGGAAGATGCATTAATAGGAGTGGAATTCCTCAGAAACCATTCTATCGAACTTAAATTCGATAAACATACGACCAAACAATACATAAAACATCAAGAAGAGACTTGTAACACTTTAAAAGACTCCACTCAAAATACGGAGTTAGAAAGGTTCCTAAGAAAAGAACTAAGGGAGTTTGAGAACATAACAGGACCCACCAACTTAATAAGACACGAAATAAAATTGAAGAAAAAGTGCGATCCAGTCAAGCAGCCTTACAGGCGGCACAATCCCGCAATGCTACAGATCATCAACCAAGAAGTGGACAAGATGTTAAAAGAAGGAACCATCGAACCCTCCACAAGTGGTTGGAGTTCACCGATTGTACTAGTTAGGAAAAAGGATAACTCGTACAGATTTTGCATTGACTTTAGAAAAGTCAACGAACTATCAGATAAGGACGCATATCCGTTACCCAGAATATCGGAAATTCTGGATAGACTTAAGGAAGCAAATTTTATATCGACCCTCGATTTGAAACAGGGATATTTTCAAATACCCCTAGAAGAAACAAGCCGCCCAGTAACAGCATTCAGCGTACCCGGAAAAGGCCATTTTCAGTTCAAAACCACCCCATTCGGACTGCATTCCGCAGGAGCCACTTTCCAACGCCTACTGGATAAGGTAATACCTCCCGATATGGAGTTCGCGTTTGCCTACTTGGATGATATCGTAGTAATATCTAAAACGCTCCAAGAGCATTTAAATCACCTACATGAAGTTTTCCGAAGACTGAAAGAAGCCAGATTACAGCTGAACTTCGAGAAATGCACGTTTTGCCAGTCAGAACTCAGATACTTAGGACATGTGGTTGGAGCAGAAGGAATAAAAACCGACCCGGAGAAAACCAACGCTATAACCGGACTTACAGCACCGAGAAATGTGCGTCAACTCCGCCGGTTCCTAGGAATAACATCATGGTACCGCCGATTCATAGAGAACTATTCGACAATAGCAGGACCGCTAAACATGCTTCTGAAGAAGAAGATAAGATGGAAATGGACCAATAAGCAGGAAAACGCGTTTGAAGAGCTAAAATCAAAACTTACATCGGCCCCAGTATTAGCATGCCCCGATTTTTCGAAAACATTTTACCTGCAAACAGATGCGTCGAACTGTGGACTTGGAGTTGCACTAACACAGAAATACGACGGCCAGGATAAAGTAATTGCATATGCTAGTCGAACCCTCACACCAGCCGAGACAAAATATTCCACAACGGAAAAAGAATGTCTATCCATCGTGTACGGGATAAAGCAAATGAGGCCGTATATAGAAGGATACAATTTTAAGGTCATATCAGACCATCAGTCCCTCAAATGGCTAAAGAACCTTAAAAACCCGTCAGGTCGGTTAGCCAGGTGGAGTTTAGAACTGCAACAGTACGATTTCGAGGTAATATATAGAAAGGGAGTCCTCAACAAGGTAGCAGATGCTTTGTCACGACAACCACAAGAAAACCAGAGCGAAGAACCAGAGTCGGAATTATTAGCATCAGAACTGGAATCATGCAGTTGGTACGATAATTTATATAGGAATGTACTCCAGAACCCAGACGATTTCCCGGATTTACAAATATCAAACGGGAAATTATATAAACACGTTTGGAGCAGCCGTAATTTAGCCGACCCAGAGTTTAATAACCCATGGAAATTATGCGTACCAAGATATAAAAGGAAAGATATTTTGGAGGAAAATCATGACTCGACCACAGCAGGCCACTTAGGGATTGCAAAAACAATTTGCCGAATAGCGCAAAAGTACTATTGGCCTAAGATGTTTAAACAAATTGCAGACTACGTTAGAGCCTGTACGAAGTGCCTCCAATATAAACCGTCTCAAATGCAACCAGCCGGGAAAATGCAACCGTCCACTGTAGAAAAGCCTTGGCATACTGTCTCAGTTGATTTAATGGGACCATTCCCAAGATCTGCAAAAGGAAACATTTTCTTAATAGTCGTGCAAGACCGGTTTACCAAATGGGTCGTCGCTCAGCCAATAAGAGCAGCATCTACGAACTCAATCATCGACACTCTACGATCAAAGGTAGTCATGCAATTCGGTATTCCGAAGAAAATCATCTCGGACAACGGCGCGCAATTTACAAGCGGAAATTTTAAGGCGTTCCTAAAATCCTATAACATAAATCACATTCTAACACCGCCGTACTCACCTCAATGCAATCCAGTAGAACGAATGAACAAAGTACTGAAAACGATGATAGCTACTTACGTGGAGGATAACCATAAAGACTGGGACAAATTCATACCAGAATTCTGCTACGCCATAAATTCGTCAAGACACGATTCAACAGGATTTTCACCAGCGCTTCTTAATTTCGGAAGGGAATTAGACATAACAGAGGCAACAAATGGACAAGATATACAGGGGTATGCAGAAAACTTAAACAAGTTAGAAGCGTTAAGAGAACTAGCAAAAGTGCACATGGAACACGCTTTCGAGGACCAAAAGAAACATTACGATCTAAGACGAAGAGACTGGCAGCCACATCCAGGAGATCGAGTCATGAAAAAGGAACACCATCTATCATCAGCTAGTGCAGCTTTCACCAGCAAACTAGCGCCGAAGTACTCAGGACCGTACATAGTAACGTCAGTAATATCACCAGTAATAGTAAAACTGAAATTGGCCGATAGTAGTAGCCGCAAGCAGATGACGGCGCATGTAAAAGATTTAAAACCATGGGAGGGGGGAAATGTTACTACAGAAATCCAATCCCCATCACAGCCAAACGGTATTTAAGTGGCAATGCTAGCAAGCAGAATTCAGTTCATCAACATCAAACATGGAAGACATATTAGAGATACCGGAAGAGATGACCCCTCTGGGAACGCCAGAGAGACCCGAACTACCCGTGACACCAGGAAAAGACGCGGAGAGGATCATGAAAAGGTTCCACGAACTTTTTGGGACACCACCAACCCCACCGAAGAAGAAGAGCGTACCTGATACCAAAACGGGACAAGAAGCCCAATCCGCATCCACTCCAGGAGAACCGGAACCCGGGAAACACGCCGACCTTATAGAGATCGTCCCAAAACACCTGGTCGAGAGGGGGACCAAAAGATACAGGATATGCTGTAACAATGGGAGGAAGATTGTAATAAAGATACCGAGAGGGATAGATGGCATCACGAGGCTGTAGACACCATCTACACAAAAAAAAAGGTATGTTACTTTTTTTTTTTTCTCAAAGAGAAGGGGGTGTAACGATGCTTTAATCGTTTAACAGTTCGAACCGTGGGAGTGTCAATATTTGCGCATCCACTTCTACAACCTGACGGTGAAGTGGGATTCAAACGGCTATTTAAGGCGTGTGAATAGCGGAATTAGACAGTCTTGTAGCTAGCGCTCTAGGCTCCCTGACTCGCCGGTGTAGTGAACCAGCGAGACATTCTGGACAGAGATAGTTCCGTATTGAGGATCATACTCTGTCCCTAATCAAGCGGAACCCATCGGTATTGCGTATTGAGCATTACCGTGGATCTGCACAGAACCAACCGGGACAGAGATTTCCGTATTGAGGATCATACTCTGTCCTTAGCCAAGCGGAACCCGTCGGCATTGTGTATTGAACATTGCCGTGGGTCTGCACAGCTAAATATTTTGTTTGCGAGCATATACGGAGCTTTCTCTGAATTGAAGCGAAAGCGAGTATATTAGTAGTACTAATTAGTTTCTTTTTCTTTTATAGACGTTTGCCGGGGAATATTCATTCATCGCGGGACCCAGACGGAAACGCAGAATTCATTTTATTTTTGTTTTATAAATATACAACGTAGAATTTCTTTTTTTAGTTTTTTTTATTTATTGTATATATATATAATAGATTTATTTTTATTTCAAACCTGTGTTTTACTGAGTCTGTCGCCCCGAAAGAGCTACCCATCACAAGTTTTCCACCTTTTACTAGAACTATAATTACATCTCTGCGTGTAACTGACTTATTCACGTTATAACTTGAAGTTTCTGTGGCAAATTCATGGCAATTTGTATTTTGATGCATTTTAAATCGTTCTGTAGCTTTACTCCGTGATGAAAATCCACTAAAAATAAACGCAGTCTCTATCATTTCAGGCTTAGTACTGTCGTTCATGCCAAAACATCTGCACAAAAAACAGAAAGTTGCATCTTTTGTTGTTCCAACCATTTGAAGTTGGAATACCAAGTGGGTAAAAACGACCGACTTCTAATGTTTTCCCTTTGCCTGTTATTTTGGCTGGAAACTGTTCTAGTTACGATTGGTAAATATCTCTTACTATTCTAGAAGATCTTTCTAATCTTTCTTTTGGTAATTCTAAGCAAGAGTTATCGGGTACAGTATGAGGGTTTTCAATCTTGTTTAAACGATGTTCTCTATCATTTTTTAACTTATATATGCCTATCTAATATAAATATCTGATTATAAAACACTAAATCATAAATAAATCCACAATAAAAACATTTAAAATATATTTTCTTTAAAATATATTTTCTTCGAGCAAAATTGTGTATCATTGCGTTCAATTTTAAAATACCAACGGTGGCCCGTATTACTATTAGATATATTTACCATATTTATAATTTTTAACTTATTTTTTATTACAACAGTTTTACTTTTTAGTATAACATCCCGTTTATTTATTACTTAAATTACTCAAAATGTTCACAGTTTAGTTGTTTCTAAAAGTAAATGATTCCAATTTTTGCGCCCATCGAAAGTTAATGTGGGTCCCCACGGCACCCACAGAACCCGTTGTGGCCACACCTATGTGGGCCGACAGATTTTTTATACAGATAGACGAATAAAGTTGATCATTTTTTTTGCAGCGGGCAGAAAATTGTAATAACCGTTTTGCTTGCCTGTGGCATGGAATATTTTCCACATTTTATCCAATTTTACCTCGTCATTTGTTTAAGTAACTATTAACTGATAAACATCGAAAGAAAAGTTTAACTGTATACAAAAGAAAATGTAAAGTTTTCTCAAATATTTGTTACACACTATCACTCAAAACATTTTTTCTATTATACAAACAAACTTACCCGCCTGAAATCTTCCTCAAATTTGTACGCCCCTCCACCGGTGGCCGATACTGTGGTTACTAGTTTCGCCATACCTTTGTATTTCGCCAAACTAAGAAAATTTTTCATTCCACTCGTTGGGAACCTAATAAAATGTAATGTGCCTAATATTCCTCTTATTTTTACGTTTTCCATCTAAAATAAAAAAAAACATATTTAGCCTACGTTTCAGTTTAATATAAGTATAGGTTTGCATATATAATATAAGATCTCCCAAGTAAAAAGTAAATAAATAGTTAACTGACTATTTAAGGAAAAAAAGTGCCAAAATAAAATATTTGATAATGTGATTATTATCACTTCCGACATATCAAATTAGTTGGCATTTACCATTCCTACAGTTGGCATTTAACATTCTTACAGTTGGCCTTTAACATTCCTAAAACTGTTTCGAGTAGGGACTTATGACTTATGTTCCCTGTAGGTAATCTAAGTCCATCGGCATATTGCCAGATAATTTAATAATTTCAAGGATGCTTTAATCCATTTAAATCCAACCACTGTTTGGTTTTGAGGATATTTTGCAAGTAGTACAAAGTTCGCTGAAGATGGACGGATTAGTCCGAAAACGTTTTGAACTTAATACTTTTGGATTTTTAAATTTAATTAAATATACCACTTACAACAGAAGTGTTTTATTCGATGTTCGAGTTTTTTAACTATAGTCCGACAATTTTCAAAGGTGACTAATCTACAAATTGAACTAAGAGCTAACAGCAACCATGCGAAATCTCAGAAGTAAATTCTTACCGGGGTCATTTTTATTATTGTGTATGATTCGCCCATGTAAATAAGTGAAAAAGTAAGTTAGTCCCATAAAATTTGCCCCCGTAACAATATAAATTGGTGCGATTCACGAGCGTATAGTTAGACAAGTTCATTGAATAGTTTGAAACATCGGTAAACTTATCAACATTTCGCTGGTCTATATATATTTACGTTCTTAGAAAGAATGGGAATGAGAGAAATATGATATTTTAGTTTATTCGTTCCACATTTAATATGTGCATAGGCGTAGTATGTTCTATTTCTTGGGAATATATTTATTGAATAGACTTTATTATTAACTTTAAAATAGTATTAAGGTAAGTAAAGTAAATTTGGGGTAAGTTTGTTCTTTTTATAGTATTAATCCATTAGGGCGATACAATAAACAAAGAGACAACATTTCAAAACATTCGGGGTGTAGATGCACTCTACACCTTTTACATAAATAAATAGTATTACTTTTGCACATCCGACATTCTTGCAAATTATTCATTGCAAACCAGATAATATACATATGCCAATAAATTTTTTAAATCTATGTCATTCATTTCAAAATCGTGACGGTTATTCTGCGATGCATAAATAGTTGTAAAATATAGAATGCTCTCAATTACTTGTTTATCAAAAAAGAGTGAAAAAACTTCAATATATGACTTGCCTCCATGGTTGGCTTTTATTCGCAGTCCGTTGACTGACGCGACATCTACCGCCTTCATCTTACAGTTTTGGACCTCCCAATTTGAGGTTAAACATATGTTAAATAGATACGAAATTGACAAGTATTAATAATTAGTTTTTTAATTATATTTTTTCAGTTTATGTAAAAGCCTATAAAAAACCTATAAAAGCTACACTCACTATTTTTGCTATTATTAGCACAATTAAATACGCAACATGTATTTGCACCCATTTTTGATAAAATTTATGCGTAAAAAGGTCCAAAATGTCAAATTTTGTCATATTTCGCCGCTACGCACGCTGGCATCGTTTCAAGGTACCCCTACCATGGTCACGCACGGAGCGAATATTGTCTAACTAAATATCAATCAGACTGATGTTGAATTACTACTGAATATAAAGTATAATAACTTGAGACAAATTTGTATTTACTATTTTTGCCTGGGCTGTTCTTTGGCCACGATATCATAATAGCCCTACAGCAGCTTATAAAAGAAATATGGATACAGAAGTCCCTTCCCAATGATTGGAATATTGGAATACTTTGCACCATACACAAAAAGGGTGATATCTTTGAATGCTCTAACTATCGAGGAATTACGCTCCTAAATGCAGCGTATAAAATATTCTCCAATATACTATGCCATCGTATGGCACCATATGCAGAGCGAATAATAGGACAATACCAGGCTGGTTTCAGAGGTGGTAAATCAACAATTCATCAGATTTCAACCCTAAGACAAATTCTAGAGAAAACACTGGAATACGGTGTAGACACGCACCACATATTTATAGACTACAAGGCAGCCTACGACTCTGTAAATAGAAGAGAATTGTTTAGAGCAATGATAGACCTAGGAGTACCAAATCAGTTGGTAAGTTTAACCAAACTAACCCTTGAAAAAGTTGAATGCAAAGTACGAATCCAGGGGGAACTCTCTGAACCTTTTAAAACAAATAACGGGCTACGTCAGGGAGACCCACTCTCCTGTATACTATTCAATCTAGCTCTGGAAAAAGTAATACGTACGTCACAAATCACAACTACCGGTTCAATATATAACAAATCTGTGCAAATCTTAGCATATGCTGATGATATCAATATTGTTGGGAGAACGGAAAACGCAGCACGAGAGGCGTACGTAGCATTAAAGGAAGCGGCTACAAAAATGGGTTTAATAATAAACACCAACAAAACAAAATACATGAAAATAGGTACGCAACCACAAACACTACGGCCACTTGTTATAGAAAATGACGTCATCGAAGCAGTTAACGAATTTGTATACCTGGGAACACTCGTCAATACTGAAAATGACACTACCGCAGAGATAAACCACAGAATTTGCACGGCTAATAGATGCTATTTTGGGCTTAATCTCCTTTTTAAATCTACAGTTATATCAAGAAATACAAAAGTAAAACTCTACAAAACAATAATACGCCCAGTCCTAACATATGGTTCAGAAACCTGGACTTTAACAAAAAGCAATGAAAACATGTTAGGATGTTTCGAAAGAAAAATACTAAGGCGCATCTATGGAGCGGTAAATGAAAATGGTGTCTGAAGAAGACGATACAACTTCGAACTCTATAGGATATACCAGGAACCAGATATCGTAAAACACATAAAGATAGGACGTCTGAGGTGGGTAGGCCATGTAATGCGGATGGAGCAAACTGACCCAGCTAGAAAAACGCTCCTTGATAGACCTATTGGTCAAAGAAGAAGAGGAAGACCCAGAACAAGATTCCTAGATAACATAGACCAAGATATGAGAAATATGGAAATACGTGCTTGGCGGAGGAAGGCGATGGATAGGGACGACTGGAGAAAAATTCTTGGGGAGGCTAGGACCCACACAGGGTTGTAAAGCCAAAATGATGATGATTGTTCTTTGGGCGTTTTATCTGTGGTTCAGAGGAATATCATAATCAGAATCGTCAATCACTTGTATTTCATATGTACCTGCAATATCCGATTTTATTGATTATTTACAAATAATATTATCATCAATGTCTTCTACATAGGAAACTTCATCTAATTCCGACGGCAAATAACCCACTTTAAGTGAGTCAGCATTTTCACAATCTGAGTCTTCTTCTAACAAAGCTATTAACTCTTTAGTAGTTAGTGCCATCTTCATTTCATATTTCAAAAATTTACTCAAATAAACAAATGCACTACTATATACACGCATTCACATGATAATAGTTTAGCTTACTTCATTTTAATTTATATGGAATATAAAACAAATAAACAAAAGGAAACTTTCAAATCAAGTAAAAAAAAGAACAAATTTAATGTTTACAGCACCCAGAAATTCTATAAATAGAGAATGAAGTGTAACGACAAGATCGTATGTTAAAATTTCTGATTTAGTCTAATTAAAAACTAAGTATTTTGCAAAGGTTTCTGTTTTTTTGAAGTACTGTATTAGGTACTCTATAATAACAATAAAATTTTACTTTATTTTGTTAGACAACTATAAGATACCTATCAAAGTATACATGATAATTTAATAATTATATCGGTCTTAGATTTAATTTTTACGTAATTACTTATGTGTTTAAATAAATACTTAAAATTTTTTTGGTACGCCTCTGTAAAATTGATAAGTGGAATATGATTTCGTTGCTAAGTTATCGTTAAGTGCTTCGTTAAGTGCGATGTTGCTAATTAATCGCCTTCAATTAAAAATTGTTTTAGTATATATATATATATATGGTATATACTCGTAGTATATAGCCAAACTCCTGGGAATAATCCCTTTTTAAGATTGATGATGTCTTCTTTGATCTTCATTTCCTCTTCCTTCCGGGAACAGAGATTTTACTTACTGTACAAACCTTATCATTTGTTATACTGTCATAACAATCCTCCAGACTTTCTAATTTTGATATTAATTGGTGCTACATCTAGATTTGCTCTAGTATATTAATTTTTTATTTATTTTTTTCACTTCTTTCATTCTCTTAGACGTCTTATACTAACCCTACTGCAATCAATTCCATATTTCCCATCAGTCTGTAATACCGAATTATTTTTCAAAATAATTTGATAATCGAATGTTATTTATTACTTATAAAAGTTAGTGATACAGAATTGTTTCCTATCATGAAATAATAGGAAAGAATTCCCTCTTTTTTATATAACAATATAACATTTCATAGCAATTTAGGCGACCTAGTTTTGCACTCTCGCTAGATATTTTTGCTTACATACATAGTCTTGTTATCTATAAATATGTAAAAGTGCCGCTTTTTTGTTTATTGCGAATTTTGTTTTTATAATAATGGCGTTTTATAACATCATTATTGACAGGGGATCTGCTCACATTTCCAGAGATAACGACCATAAATTTCCAGAGATATAAGGTTACATTTACTGATTATACAGTTATTTTATTACAATACACATATTCCAGGCAAATCTAAACCGTATATAAAATTGGTTAAATAAATACAAATCCCGAATAAATGGGACCAAGACTGCTTCACTAGAGGTAGAGGTAGAAGAAGTCTTAAAAAATATATATTGATCACAGATTAGTTATTTACTTTACTACTTATTCCGTGAGTTTAGACTGCATATTCTCTTTTTGCCGTTTACCACATCCCAATCGCCATTTCTTCTTGTCGTATATATTTTCTTCAGTGAGGACTCTTTTTCCATTGCTCTTTTTATTTGTCCGTTCCACTGTAACCAAATCATGTCTACTTCACATTCATTAGTCCTCTTATTGGTTCATTTCGCATTTTGTCTGTTAGTGTTAATCTTCACCAAAACATAATTTTCATTACATTTATTCGGATTTCGATTCCTTTATTTGCACCCACGTTTCTGAGCCATAAATTGAGCTTTTTCCACTATTGTTTTAAAGGTGTTTAGTTTCACTTGTAATATCGTCGCTCCATATCTTCTTAGACTTCTATCGTCAAATGTGGGAATTATGACAGTTTTATACAAAAAACAGTCATTACTTTGAAACTATTTATTATTAACTTGGGGAAGACGACAGTTCATCAGATTCTTTCTCTTTAGATGAAAATATTTATTAAAACTTTATCACGTAAGTGTTTATATCTGAATATAAATATACAATACAAAATATAGAAATATGTATTTTGTAAATATGCTTGAAATAAAAATATACTGATAATCTTCAATTGTTTTTCCATGCATTATTTAAAGATATATCGCTAATCAATCATATGGCTCGAAGGTACACAAATGTCTACCAAAAACAATACATTTATAACTGTTTATATTGTACTATGACCTTTTACATAGTGGGGAAGGCAAATAGAGAAAGCTTGGGTCGAATTGCAATGTACCTAAATGTTTATAGAAAATGTTAAAATATTTTTTCCACTATGTAAGCGTTTTGAATACATGATTGGAATTTGGTTTCAATAGCAAATAAAAAATAAAGTGTAAATAGTATACAATACGTTGAAACTGATACTTGATATGCCTGAGAATTATGGACTTTAAACAAACCAAAGATAATAAACTATATTACAGTAGTGGATATCAAAAATATAAGTATTACAATAATCTATAAAGGAAAAAGTTAACATTGTGGCAGAGGTGGCTCGTATCACTTTAGAAGGTAGTGCCACAATTCGGGCAGCTACCTAAATTTTTAGTGATGGGTTCACGATATTGCCAAAAACGGTATAAAATAGAAATTAAAAAAAAAATGGCGCGGATACTTCTACATTATGTAGGTATCTACTATTTCTGAAGTGTCAATAAGTTGTCCAAAATTTATCAAAACAGTTCAGTAAATTAATTAACAATAAAAAACCCAACTTACCACCTGCAGTATTTACTGCCGATAGCACTTGAAGTTTGTTATTACGATTGAGTCTCAAGAGTCTATTTACAAAATTATAAAATAACACTATTTCAATATGTACACACACGCACAAAGTTGTTTAATATCACGTTTGAAGTTTCCGATATATGAAGTCCATCCTTCTTTCTTTTTTGGTTGTAAAGTTTTCAATGACTTTAATATTAAAATGATCAATTTTCTGCATATAGCATACCTAAAGCACTAAATCGTTCTTCGTTCATGGTATTTTGAAGGAATGTTTAAATTCGTTTTAGGATCGATAAACATCGTTCCGCTTCAGATGCTGACATAGTAATTAAAATACTTAAGAGTTAAATAGTTTCTTCAAATGTACATTTTAAACCTTCCTCAGCTAATAAAACTGAAAGTGAAACAGCCCCAGATGTAGTACTTAATTCGTCTCTCTGATACAGTACTTGTAATTCAGTTCTAAGCCGAGTGTTACTTAAAAATTGTCTGCATTAAGAAATGATTAGGGGAACTGATACTTATCAGCAGAAAACTTCTCCGACGTAAACAAATTAGAGCCAACTAAATTTCCGGTAAACCTTGTATTTATTTGCAACAAAACTGCATCGCATATCTCTAAGGCTTCCCGTTTTCTGCTGGGCCTGTCCTCTTCAATTCGCGCTTTTTTATTGGTTCATCATTATCCGTTTCGCTCGGTGACATGTTTATTTCTGCTTGAATATTGCCAATAATAACGTCCATTTGCTCCCTTATACCTTGAATTGCTGCTTCAAAATTCTCCAAATCTTTTTTCACCTTAACAGAATCTGTGCATACTTTTTGCAATTGATGAAAAATAATTTCTACATGAGGCATTATTTTATAAAAAATAAATAACCAAAATACAAAATGTTTTTCTTGAAGCTTTACTTTATAACCATTTTCTTGATTAATGGACGACAAATCCTTGAAGTACTTTGTATTGTATAATGTCCATAACTGCATTGAGGTCTTTTCTATTTTCATAAACAGTATAAACAACCCGTGATCGAAAATTCCTACGTGTTTGGGAAGATTTTGGCAACCTGCGATTAACCATCTCATCCCAAATGTTTGTTCTTTGAGGAGACGTAGAAATGAATGAGCACAAACCAGAAAAATTAGAAAAAAATATCCTAGCCTGCGTATTGATTCATTTGGTGTGCATAGCAATGAACGTAATTTGCAAAGAGGATATGATTTCTTAATAATTTTTTGCATAACATTCAATCCACCACTCATAACAGATGGGCTATCATAACATTGAACAATTAATTTGTTCGGAGTATGTTTTAATAAGGGATTTAAAACATTTAACATGCATTCAGCGATTGATTTGCTTTATATAGCTCGATTAAACTTTATTTTTGATTATAACTCCACATATTTAAAAACAAAATATAAACATACGTAACATAACCTCATTTTTAATCTCATTTTAATATTTGATCATTTTTAGTACAAGAAATTAGAACATGCTCTAATTTTTAGTACTGAATTGGCGTGCGCATCTAATTTGTACATACAATATTTTTAGTACTAAATTCAGTACTGAATTTAGCATAATAGCAAGCAGACCTTAGACGAATAAAAGCGAAAAAGCGACAGCGAGCGCGTAAAGAAACACGAAATAAAAAATAGATTCTTGAGCTAGGCACAAATAACCTCATTTAACGTATTATTAAAAGTCCAATACAGCTCTATATGTGTCACTTACACAGAATACTCGTAAAATCTTTCTCTTTTCATCCGCGCGAGTATAATAAAGATTATCCCGTAAAATACATCACTGTGCCAGATTTTATACAATTTATGAAGATAAAAAGAAATACGCACAAAAAAATTAACAGGCATTAAGACGTTTTAAAGATAAAAAAATCTGTTTCTGTATAAAAATATGGTAGTGCCATGGCTCTATGGCACTACCTCATGGACCGTCAAGGCATTGTGGGGCTGTATGGGTAACGGATGTGGGTAAATAGTTCGATAGATGAAACATCTAGAAAGACTGGCTCAGAACAGAATGACAAAAATAGGATTTCAAAGTAAATGGCTAATTTCCGGAGAATCCTACCTAAAACTATTTTAAAGAATAAGAAAAGTTAAGAGAAAAACGCGATCTAGGACAATTATATACATTAGGAGTCCCAATTAAATTTTCAGACAAACGAAAATTGATTAGTTATGTTAATTTACACAAATCAGATACTTAAATTAAAGAACTACATTAACAATCCACTACCAATGTTGACACATATTGTCAACACAAAAACAAAATGCCAGTAAACAAAATTATTGCAAAATATCGTGACAACCAAATGTTCGCATTTATCGATTAGTGTATAAAATAAATACTTACGACATTTCATTAACATAAATTGTTAGTTACTTAGCGGTAACTTCAGTGAGTGAATTTGCCAAAAATTCTGATAAATTACATAGAATGCAGAGAAAGTACGCAAAATCTAAAAATTCGTGATAGTCCAAGATTCCACTGCAAGATCACTACGTTAATAACGTAGTGATCTTGCAATAAAACTGACATTTTTACGTACATTAGGAGAATACATTGATCCTCCTCCTAAGTGCCTTCTCTGTTGAGGTTGGCGATCAATATAGCAAATTTCTCTCTATTCTGGGCTTGATGAATTAATTCATTTCCTTCTGTGTGGGTCCAATCTCTAATGTTTCTGATATTTTTTTTTCCGTCCTATGCCCCTAAGCTTGCCTTCTAATATTACCTGGAGCTGCTCAAATTCCCTATGGCGCATTATGTGTCCTAGATATGACGTCTTTCTAATTTTGATAGTATGGACCAGATGAGGGCGTGTGTTCATTGCTCTCAGTACTTCTTCATTCGTAGTTCTGCTGGTCCAGCTTATTCCTAGCATTCGGCGGTACATCCACATTTCAAATGAATTTAATTTGTTGACGTCATACTGTTTTAATATCCAGGTCTCACAGGTATATAGTAATAGAGACCACACATAACAGTTACAGAGCATTTTACGCATATTCATGAAACCAGATCTTGCTATTTCAATGCGTCTTCTAATTTCTTTTGAGTGGTCTAGTTGACTATTTAGTTCTCTGCCCAGGTATATGAAGCTTTGGGAACTCTGAAGGGTGATACCATATTATTTGTATGTTAGGTGTAACTTGTTCATGGGGGTTTTTGTAGTAGTAGATAATAATTTTATTTCGTTCATTTATTTTTTAACTAAAATACGCTGCTCATGACGTATATCCATGCTTTTTTTATATCAAATTAAAGATATCTTTTTTTAATATGACGATATAAGGTTGCCCGAGAAAAAATGGTTGCAAATTAGGGTTGCTAGCCGTTAAAAACGCGAGATGTCAAAGATAACGTAAAATAGAGATAGCGCGCAACGCCACTGGTTTGAAGTGTCAGTTGTGTGACAAAACATTTTTAAAGCATGCGTCGATAGATAGTGTAATAATATACATATTATCACTTATCAAACCAATGTCGTTGCGCGCTACCTCTCTTTTACTTTATCTTTGATACCTCGAGCTTTTAACAGCTGGAAACCCTAATTTGCGACAGTTTTTTCTCAGGCAACCTTTTATCATCATATAAAAAAAATAGCTTTAATTTAATAAAAAAAAAACATGCATATACGTCCTGAGCGGCGTATTTTATTTAAAAAATAAATAAACGAAATAAAATTTTTGTTCAACAATTAATTACAATAATTGAATTAAAAATATTTGCGACCACTTTTTGACTGGCAACATATTTATCAATGGATTCTGCTAACTTTAAATGCATGAAAAAATGTGAGTTTGATTAACTATGTTATGAACGTAGTGATCATGCACTGGGATCTTCTACTATGAATTGGTGATTAAAAAAATATGATGAAAAGATCTCAATCTCAATGAAATTAAAATTCAAATTTTCACGTTCAGATAGAAAAAGGCGAGCAACATCCAATTGGATGGCTAAAGCAGATAGGAACCAATGGGACTCTTTTGGTGGAAGAACCAAGGATTTGGTTAACGTCATAACAATAGAAAACCACCTACGTCTCTTTTGCACATCACGCCTAAAAATCAGAAAACAGAAAATAATACACCTTGGGATCCGATTACAACCGCAATATCGGTTCCAGACCGATTAGTGTGAAATGTGGGAATGATCGCGCATGCTAGAGACCAGTTAACCCTGGAAGTATCTGTAACCGGAAGAGATCAGCTTAAACTTTGAAATCAAATACACATAGGAACATGGAATATATGAGCCCTTCTTTAATCTAGAAAATTACATATCTTGAAGAAAGATATCGATACAAAACATGACAGTGTGCAAGATCGTAGAAACACATTAGGAAAGCCACTTTCCCACACAATATAGGTTCCAGAATCTTGGAATGGGTATCATGAGAAATGAAAGATGTACAATAAGCCAACTAGTTGAGGTACGACCGGTATACAACAGGCGGATTCCAAGAAAAAAAATATCATTAACTCCAGGCTCTCCAAACTATCATTGTTAAAATATAGATGACAACTATAAGCCACTCAGATGACAAGCTGGAAACATGAACAACTAGAAAGGGTCAGCTCCAACATACTACATAAAGATATCTTAATAGTTATGGAGCCTTTAACATTAAAATAAAAAACATCAAAATGATGACCAGATACGTAATGTTCTCAGCAAACATGGTTTTGGCGAAAAAAAAAAATCAATGGTATGAACGACTCATTCAATTTTGAAGAGACAATAAAATGACTAATACAATCTTCAAACATCATCCTCGCTGTCTCTCAATATATACAACACTATCACGCCTATATAAAAACTAGATAAATTATACACAAATGAAAATTAGTTGGCTAACATATGTAACCAACACCTGTGCCCGACTGAGTGTGATATGCATTTCCGATCATAATCTACTTAAGTTTTGCCTTGCCATAATACTAAGGATAGTAAATATATCCAATAAAACAGTTTTCCAACAAAGACTACATGCCACTAGTCTATCACCAATTGAAAATGAATGCTGCGAATAAGTGTTACATGATATTTATGGAACCGTGAATCACAATCTAGAATATATTCAAACCGATATGGAACCTTCAATTCTAACAGTGGAAGTAGAAAGGGCTGTGTGGTCTAAAACCAATAAATCAGCCGGGGAAGACGGTATAGTTACGAACCGTACCAGGAAGCCTGGGTAGCTTAGTCCTCCAGAGCACACAGTTTAATGTCAGATTTTAAAAGACGGATACGGTTTGCACGAGTACTTCCAACTTACTGACAAAACCGCCATTTCACCCCCTTACCGGTTACACCAGTGCTCTGCTCACCCAAATAAGATAGCTGGATGAAGGGCATTGGAAGGCGGCATCACCACTTGGATTGTATTTCCTTGAGCAACTAAGACTCTTAAACACTACGTGATCTCATGGCCTAAGCGCACACCCGTCGCACGCATCCCGCGTTACACGTTGATAGGACGCACATGCGCAGCGGGTGGGATTCGAAGCCTGGGGAACCCAATAAAACACAGACCCCATCAAGGAATCCGTGTCAAAATGAATGAATTTTGACGCAGATTCCACCCTCTGATGTGTAAAGGCTCGGGGACCCCTAAACTCTGACAACCCAACAAATCCCGACCCCCCTGGGGTAGAGCAAGGTGTGTGAAGCGTATAGCCAATATCCAAGGGGAAGTTTATCATATTCTGGCAGAACCAATGCTCCTACGAGTCCGTCTCCCGATGAGGGTGGCACTCTGGTCATAGCGTGGGGCACCCTCCCCGCTTTATATATTGAGGATATACCATGAGAAAAGTATTGGTTAGTAAAGGAATCACGAACCTTAGATATGCGGACACAAATAATAAGCAAGCTGGACACGATGAGCAGGGAATATGGTATTACGATCACCAAGCAAAGAAAAATAGATAAATAAATGTCTTAGAGATGTGGGATGACAGAAATGCGTTGAAAATATCATACACAGAGTGATCGAAATAAATTTGTATTGAGACTTGGACATTTTTTTTAGGTGTTGTTGAGTCCAAACATAAATTATTTGTGTACGGACTTGCTTAGACGTATCTGTCTAGCCTAGCCTAGCCAATCTCATTTTTACTCTTGAAACTTGTAGAAATTGTAAATTGTAATTTAGGTGTATATTTTTCGAAGTGTTGTATCATCTCATATTTATCATCTGGGATTACTTTATCTCTACATGTTTTACATTTATTTAAGGAACTTAAAGAAAAAACAACGTACCAAATCTAAAAGTTTATTTATACAAGATCATATAATTCATAATACTGGTAAATTGTTATGTCGCTTTATAAGTTCGTTCAGAGTTTAACCTCCATCCAATACGGCCCCGTCACCTGATTAACGTACTTTGCCCAAATCAATGCATTTCTGTGCAGTAGATGGTCATCTGGTATTTGGGTATTGTAATTACATCCATACTTAAAATCTTCATCTGACAAAGTGTCTTCTTTTATTTGAAGTACACCCATACCAGAAGCTGGTATTGGTAGGTTGTAGGTTGATACCTTCTCCTCCTTCAACCCATCCTGTAAATAGAACAACAGCTGAAAACAAGGTGTCAGGTACAACACCAACAAGAACAACTGAAAATTAGTGTAGGTACACATGAAGCTCGCTAATTAATAAAACTAATATTTAATATAACAAGTTTTTTATTTATTTTAATAAGATTTAATTATTATATTATATCATTATGTTATTATATTTTAAATTTTTTATTACCATAGTCAGCATCATCATCATTATTGTCTCGTTTTCTTTTTTGGATATTGTTCAATGTTTTATTTAAATTAATTTTTTGCTTTGTTTAATTCTTTATTACAACTTTTTGTTACAGATTTATAATTAGTAGAACCTATACCCAATTTTACTTTTGCTTTCATTGCACCAGCTAACCAAGTGCAGCCAACTTTTCAGAAAATGCTGTATTTTTTGATCGAAACTGTTTAAGAGCTTTTTCAGTTAGAATCTTATCAGCCTTATGTCTTCCTGATAGATCTTTATTTTGAGAATATATAATATCATGTTCACGACACGCCTCATCTAATCCACTTATTCCCCTATCTCCTCTTGCTAGTCGTTTCTGTAATTTGTTTCCGGGTCCACAAAACCTATAACCTCCAGGGATGTGCATTTCAAACGGTAAAGTATTAATGGCAGCGTTTAACAGCTTGAGAGTGTATTTGTAGACGGTTTACAAATTACATTATTCTAAATATAAGTTCTTATATATTTTTTTCTATTCCTTAAACAATTCCACCTCAAAGTTTCGTTGATGTTGTTGTTTATTATTTTAAAAACACGATACACTGATTCTACAAACTCATAAGCAGGACTATATATTTTGTTCCACAAAGAATCTAAGTTCCTGTAGTTGGCTGTATACCATATATAACAAAAAATTTTATTAAAAATCCTTTATAAAAGGTATATAATTTAAAAACCCAATCGGGCTATATCACAAAACGTTTTCGGAATCCATATTCCATCATCAGTGCACTAGGTGGGTATACATGTATTGAGCCACTAAATATGTGGGTAAAAACCCGTTAAAAATTGTTTTTAAATTTAATTTACATTATATGGTGGTTAATGTTATGATGTTAAAGTTACCAGTGGATTTAGTAACATGGCGACGTATGACTCCACGTGAAGTTGCTGCTCCTGAGACGATGTATCTACGAGGACTTGATGAAAGCAACTCTTTCAGTTGCAATGAATATAATAATTACGCTTCTAAATGCAGCGTATAAAATATTTTCCACATTACTATGTCATCGTATGGCACCATATGCAGAACGGATAGTAGGAAAATACCAGGTTGGTTTTATAGGTGGTAAATCGATAATTCATCAGATTACAACCCTGAAACAAATTTTGGAAAAAAACTCTGGAATATAGCATTGATACTCACCAAATATTTATAGACTACAAAGTAGCCTACGACTCTGTGAATAGAAGAGAAATATTCAAAGTAATGAAAGAGTTAGGAATACCAAATCAGTTGGTAAATTTAACAAAATTAACTCTTGAAAAAGTTGAATGTAGAGTACGAATTCAGGGGGAACTGTCTGTCAAAACATTATACATGTAAACTTAAACTTAACTAATTTCTATATTTTAAAACAAATAACGGGCTGCGCCAGGGAGACTCTCTCTCCTGTATACTGTTCAATTTGACTCTGGAAAAAGTAATACGTATGTCACAAATCACAACCACTGGTTCAATATATAATAAATCAGTGCAAATCCTGGTATATGCTGATGATATCAATATTGTTGTAAGAACGGAAAACGCTGTATGAGAGGCGTATGTAGCATTAAAAGAATCAGCTACAAAAATGGGTTTAATAATAAACACCAACAAAACGAAGTATATAAAAATAAGCACGCAACCACAAAAACTGCAACCACTTGTTATACAAAACGACGTCATCGAAGCAGTGAACGAATTTGTTTACCTGGGAGTGCTCCTTAACACTGAAAATAATACTACCGCATAGATAACCGCAGAATTTGCACAGCTAACAGATGCTATTTTGGGTTCAATCTCCCCCTTAAATCCACAATTATATCGAGAAATACAAAAATTCTACAAAACAATAATACGCCCAGTCCTAACATATGGTTCAGAGACCTGGACTCTACTTAACAAAAAATAATGAAAACATGTTAGGATGTTTCGAAAGAAAAGTACTAAGGCAAATCTATGGAGCAGTGAATGACAATGAAGTGTAGAAAAGACGATACAACTTCGAACTTTATAGAATATACCAGGAACCTGATATCGTAAAACATATTAAGATAGGACGTCTGAGGTGGATAGGGCATGTAATGCGGATGGAACAAAATTACCCAGCTAGAAAAACGCTCCTTGATAGACCCATTGGTCACAGAAGAAGAGGAAGACCTAGAACAAGGTTCCTTGATAACATCGATGAAGAGATGAGGAATACGGGAATACGTGCTTGGCGGAGAAAGGCGATGGATAGGGACGACTGGAGAAAAATTCTTGAGGAAGCTAGGACCCACGTAGGGTTTTAAAGCCAGAATGATGATGATGATCTTTATTTATTTTGTAAATATGAATATTTTTAATCTGAATTTTCGAGAGTTATGAACCGAAATTATTCATCGAAAAATCCTGTATAAATGAAAGTCTGTTTTTAGTTGTAAACAAGATTTTTAGACACGAAACTTCTAGAATACAATATTAAAGGTTTTAATTTATTCGAAATTAAGTCAAGTCATAATAAATAATGTTTATTGTATATTAATTATGAGATAGACAGTAGTAATAAAACACGTGGAGATAGATTTCGTTAAAAAAAGTTGCATTTTATTTTGGTGGTAAAATATGATAATTTATTCGTAAATTAAGTTTACAATGCCATTTTTTAATGGGGCATCAGTTGACGAATTAAGTGGTTTCAATTAAGTTATACGAGTCCATTATCTTGTTATGTAAATAATATGGTGGCTTGCAAATACCTCATAGTACTAATTGAAGCCATGTGCGTTAGCGAAGCCCAGAAGTCTCTCTACCGAACCGCCGAAGTATTCCACGAGCTGATTCTATGAGAAATGACCTTTCTTATAGAATTTACAGAGTTCTCGTCGCCTGGTAAGCTGTTTTCGAGAGCATTTCGTTTTCATTATGTAATGCAGCAGAGGAGGGCTTTGATTTTATAGTATTGATATTCTACGTACGAATTGTTTTCTAAGCGATAAATATTAATGTAATTAGTAATTATTGTGATATTTAAAATTAAGTGAGTTTTTTAGTTAGTTAAACCATGTTAGTTAAACCATAAAGTTAGTTAAACCATGTCGTGCTTCACTTAATCTCTGAACCTCATAGCACAACATAATAACAAGTGTCAGAAGTTGGCATAAATGAAATAAGTTATTTTCGAGAATTTGTATGGTCAAAACGAGATCAAGATGGAGGAAATTCGTAGTATGATTGCCGCAATGGAAGAACGGCAAGAAAAAAAAAAAAAGAAATACGTAGTAAGGAAAAAAAGAAGCTAAAGAGAGATGTCGTCAGGAAGACAGAGAGTCTTATATAAAAAAAAAATCGGTTGCCTGTAAAGTCGGTTTTACGGGCGAATATTTTACGTGACAACGTCTTTTTCTCGGTAGAATATTTATTGATATGAATATTATTAAATTGCACAATAGGAACAAGGAATTGAATGAAAATAAGAATTGCACAAATTTTAACTATAGAAATATATTTTGTTTACTAAAACATTGTACATGTAAACTTAAACTTAACTAATTTCTATTTGAGTGATTTTGTTGAGGATAGGACGATGATAGGAGAAATATGAAATGAAAGGAAGTGTTTCTGCTGTAATGTGTCTTGAACGCCAAGAACGCTCGAGAAAGACAGAGACACAAGCACGGAAGCACGCACCGATTCAACGCGCCTAATTCTCTAGTGCTGCGCGCGCAGCGGACCGATCATGTTTGAGTGGGAGAGAGACGCAAGGCATTCGCCGGTCCGGCGGGCCTCTCTCTCGTTCGGTGACTCACTGTAACAGACATGAGCGAGTGTTACACTTTTTCATGAATGACTCCGAGCCACAACCTAATTTAAGACGTTGTCACGTCAATAGAGGCTTTAAAATTGAGTAAAGAAGAAAGGAAAAGAGAAATCGAAAAGATAAAAGAAGAAACGAAAAAAGAAAATGAAGAAACAAAAGAAGATATGAAAAGAGAAACCAAAGAAAAAACAAGGCTTGATTAAAAAAATTGAAGTAACAAGAGGTCTACTGAGGTAAACTGAAATGAAGGTAAACCTTCTTCTTCTTCGGGTTTCCCATTATGAGTTCGCCATTTTCGTCCTCCACAGCACTCTATTTTCCCAGTCATCTTCTCTGAGGTTTCTATCTATCATAGCATTTCCTATATATGTTTTCCATCTTGTAGCAGGTCTTCCACTCCGTCTTCTTCCCGGCGGGTCCCAGTGCAATATTATTTTCGGCCACCTGTGCTCTGGCATTCTTTATTCTTTGCTGTACCACTGCAGGGCTCTGTTTTCCAGCTTTTTTGTAATTGAGCATGCTCCCCTTTCAAAAAAACTAAGGTTTTGGCCTCCTCAAAACTATGTCGCCAACGATCTTCTTCAGATTCTCATGTCTAGCAAATTTTGCGCGTCCGCTGCTACTCATCCCACCTTTTCCATGTCCTTCCTTTTGGTATTGAGCCCTGGATTATATTATCTAAGACTCTTTTCGAAAATCTTTCGGTCTTCATTCTCACTACTTGACCAACCATCGAAGTCTCTGAGGTTTAACCAATTCTGAGATCGGTGCCTCTTTGAACAGTTGGTAGAGTTCATGGTTGTACCTGGATCTTCATACTCCGTTTTCGTTAATAGGTCCAACTATTTTCCTTGGGACTTTCCTTTCGAAGACTTCCAGCCGTTTTGTGTCTTCTGTCATCACCCATGTCTCTCATCCATAACATACTATTGGTATGATACTAGTTTTGTAGATCTTGATTTTCGATCTTCAGTATGTGTTTTTGGAGCGGAGCACATGGATGAGTGAAATATAAGCTTTGTTTCCCTTTACTTTTCTTTTTTGAATTTCTGGTTCTTCTGTTCAATCCGTGTTTAATGCAATTCCCAAATATATAAAACTTTCTACAGTTTTAATATCGTCCTTTACTTCAACTGTGCCTCTGTGTTCCTTAGCTGTTGCCTGTGTTAGCTTTTTTGTCTTTTGAATATTTATTTCTAGTCCGATCTCTTTTGTCTCTGTTTTAATTTTGAATATATTTCAGCCGCATCTTCTCTTCTACGAGATATAATACTGATGTCATCGGCATACGCGGCAATCTGTATAGGTTTATTTGTTAGAAGATTACCTCTTCCTATATTCAGCTGTCTATCACATATTCGAGAGTCAAGTTGAATCAACCTTTGCCTATCATCATCTCAATCTCCTATCAATATCCTATCTGAATCATCAACCTTTGCCTATCGAAAATTTGCCAGTGAGCTCATTTGATATTTTGATAGTTTCAAGAAGATTTTTATTACCAATAGGTAATATATTTAAAATCCACCTGGTCTATGGGCTGATAAAATTCCAATTTATTTTCCAATCGTATAGTAATTATTTTTGTAAATAGATGAAAATCACAACTGTTCTGCGACCATTATGGAGCTATGGTATCCAACTCTGGGGCAATACGAGCAATAGAAACATCGACATTCTGCAACGTTTCCAGAATAAGGCAATGCGTATCCTAGTCAACGCAACCAATTATGTTTCAAATAAAGTTATCCAGCATGATATTTCAATTGCCTCCATTAAAGAAGTAATTTCGGAAGTTGATCAGTTAACGGAAACGTGTATCAAGACATGTGACAGCTAACAAGTGTTTGTTATGAGTAATAAAATTAGAAGATTCAAGAAACGCACACCGTTGGACCTAATTAACTGTTAGTTTTATTATTAATATAGTGTTTATCAACTTAGGTTGCATTAGATAGGTGATTCATTGGATTCACTCTATACATGACAAACATTTGACAGATTTGTGAATAAAGGGATTTAAAAAAACTATAATAGACCACCATTTCTGTGTCTGAATGAGCTTAAAAAAAGCGTTTGACAGAGTAAGACTCAAAGATGTAATCCATCTTCTGTATAATAGAGAAGTTCCCCTAAATATTATAAAAATTATCGAAAACATCTACCAAAACAACAAAATGAAAGTCAGAATAGATGGACAACTTACAGAACCTATAGAAATAGGCAGCGGAATAAGACAAGGGGATTCATTGAGCCCCAATGCTCTTCAATTTTAATCATGGATGAAATAATGAAAAGCGTTAACAAAGAAGAGGATACAGAATGGGAAACAAAGAAATAAAAATACTCTGTTACGCAGACGACGCAATATTGATAGTCCAAGATGAAGATCGTCTGCAAAGACTGGTCCACAGATTTAACGTAAGAGCAAAAAAATTTAAAGACAATCTCATCTCAGAAAACTACAACAATAGTAGTCAGCAAAGAACCAACCAGATGTAAAATAGAAATTGATGGCATCAGTATTGAACAAGTAATGGAAATAAAATATTTGGGAATTACTAGTCTAGCTATGGAAACCTGGACAAAGAAGTAAGAGATCAAGTACAAAAAGCAAATGGATTGGCAGGATGCCTTAATAACACTATATGGCGAAACAGGCTCATTAACACTGAGATGAAGTCAAGAATTTATAAAGCCAGTGTAAGACCAATAATGACATATGTCTCAGAAACAAGACCAGACGCAGCCACAACGCAAAGGCTACTGGAAACATCAGAGATGAGAGTACTGAGAAGAATTACAGGAAATACGCAGAGATCGAAAGAGAAGTGAAGACATTAGAAGAAAATGTAACGTACAGTGTATAAATGAATGGACACAAAATAGAATAACCACTTAAGCAGAATGGAGGAGACCCGCGTCGTCAAAATAGCAAGAGATAAGTCACCAATCGGCGAATGAACTATCGGCCGACCAAGCAAAAGATGGAGTGAAAACCTTCCATAGAGGTATTAATCCGCTAATGAACAAGCAGAATAGCTTATACAAAGGAAGAAGCAGAATTGCTTATACAGAAGAAGCAGAAGAAAAAAAAAACTATGGCGCATTAAATATCCAAGGTCCACTGGTTTTCTAATTTTAATGCTTTTAACTTGATGCAAGCGTGTATTCATTGTGTTTAATACCTCCTTATTAGTGGTATTGTTGTCGGTACATCCACATGTCGAATGTGTTTAATGATTGCATAATCTTGGTTCAGTGTTCTTGTTTCACATCCGCATTGTTCTAGAGACCATAGCATTCTAGCACAGTTTAACTAACCTATATTCAAAAGTGCACCTATAAAACTTGCAGGGTGTTACCGAGATTCATTAATATTCATTACTGAGATTCGTGTAACTTTGCGTCTATTGATACAGGATTTTACTAATTTTGAGTTATTTTTGTCAAACTTCCGGTCAAAACTTTTTACATCCGGTTGCAACTCTAGAACCGGAAGTCCAAAGTCAAATTTCTCGCATTGAATAACATTATTTGGGGTATAAGCTCTCATTCGACACATTATTTGTCATTTTATATGTTATAATAACGAAGGAGTCGTGTTCACGGACAGACAAACATTTGCATAAAAAACTCGTGTATTGTAGACCTACTCGGTATTTCGCATTCATCAAGAAGATCTTAAGCGGCCACTACACTACTCGCGAAGTTGATCGAAGTTCAGCGAGTATGAGAGTGTAGACAGGTACTTCATGCGACTTCGCATCGCCTCATCCTACTTCCGTTCTGTGTCGGTTTTTCGCGTTCGAGTCAAAGGTTCCGAAGTTCGAATATGGACTGTCACACAGTCACACTACAATACTAGACTTCGTATGTAGAGTGTCACCTTGCCTCGATTAACTTCACTTCGACACTTCGTCCAAAGGACTTCGATCGAGAGTGTAGACGGCGTTTTACACATATGAATTAGATGACTGAAACAATGTGTTATAAATGGCAGGAAAAACATTTTCCACCATTCAAACGACACGTTTGCATTGTTAAATATATTTTAAAGGATTTAAAAAAACTGATCGACAGTATGTATCTCAATGTCAAATGTAACTCTAGTTAAAATTTATTAACATAAACGTATACACAAAAAATTTAACAAAACACCGAACAACTTATTTACGTCTTTGCAATTTAAACTAAGTACAATCTATCGAAGTAAATCTTCATGTTCTCAGAGGTCACGGTTGGATTCTAATCGTGTCTTGCAGTTCACGTGTAGCTCAAATGGTAGCATTCAAAATGATAATGAGAGACATTATTAAATGGAAATTAACACATAAAGCAATCGCATAGAATAATCACTTATGTTTAACAGTATTTTGACGTTATTCGTAGTTATTATGAAGTTATGGTTTTCCAGCGGTAAACTTGCATTATTGAAATAATAATAATTGAATTGTTTGTTGTGTTTCCTGTAATACTCATGTTTCTAGTTAACTTTAAGATAGAAATAAAAAAAAATTATCATCGAAAATAGAATTGTTTTGAAAGAGATACCACAAAAAATAAATAATTACCACTGATATACTTTAGATGGGGTTAAACCAAAATAGTACAAGATCCCACTGCAAGATCACTACGTTCAAAACGTAGTTAATAAAACTCACACTTACATACATTAAAAATTAGAAGAATACATTGATAGGTTGCCAGTCAAAAAGTGGCCGTAAATATTTTTAATTCAATTAATAGTAATTAATTTTTGAACACAAATTTTATTTCGTTCATTTATTTTTTAAATAAAATACGCTGCTCATAAAATAAAATACAGGCGGATAAGATAAGAAGTATTGATACCACACATATGCATGCTCCTCAAAACCAGTTTAGCATGGCGGGTCGTACCGGAAATATGACAAAAGGCCTAAGGTACTTAAAGTATCAGACCTAACACCAATGTCATATAGACCAATAAGTCTATTGTTTTTTCTATTAAAAGCACTGGAAAGGCTTCTGGATAGGTAAATGGATATAGCAATTGCCGCTTTTTTAGATATTGAAGGGGCATTTAATAATGTTACTACCAACTCTTTGATAAAGACAATGAGTACACAAGGCAAACCTGCAGTAATATGCAGATGTATTAGGAGAATAGAATAGTAATGTCCACTTTGGGTAAAGTAACCATCCAAGCAAGAGCAGGTAGAGGCTACCACAAGGAGGAGTTCTCTCACCTCTACCTGGGTAGATTATCTTCTCAAAAAATTTACCCAGGTGATGTCCCTAAGCAACCCTAAATATAGTTGATAATTGGTATAAACAAGATAGTCAATACACAAAAACACAAATCGCCAACTTAAAAAAAAAGAAAGCATTGCAAGGATAGGATTAAACCATCAGTGAAAGAAGTAATTCAAGCCTAGGGCTTCCCAGAGAAAAACAATTGTATCATTACAAGATACCAGTCGTGAAAGCCACTTCTTGTTCTAAGTTGTTCTAATGCTATGATGGCAATATATCCGGTTTTTGCCAGGTATCATGTGACGATCTGATTAGAAATGCTTTGTTCATGAGCGATTTTTGTTGGATTTGGTTTTGAAAGATCCTTACAATCGACTAATATTTTGT
The DNA here is from genome assembly GCF_040954645.1 of Diabrotica undecimpunctata. Lineage (NCBI taxonomy): Eukaryota > Metazoa > Arthropoda > Insecta > Coleoptera > Chrysomelidae > Diabrotica > Diabrotica undecimpunctata. The sequence continues at coordinate 140,881,926 of NC_092803.1, forward strand.
TTAGTGCTCTATATATATATATATATATATATATATATATATATATATGTCCCTATATCCATGATTCGTAATCTACGAAAGTCTGCTTCTTTGGATTTGCATGGTCTGTTGCTCTCCAGTTACTATAAACCAAGTATAAAACATTTTCCTTACATTTTCTTTGTCAGAATTGTAAAATTATGTATAATTTTTTTTTATAGTAGTCGTTTTTACTAATCCTTTATATTGTAAAATATTTTTGCAACTCGAGTGAAACTAATGCTTAAGCATACCTCAATATACAAGTAAGTCACATGATGACCTTCATGAAATTAGCACTGGTGTGAATGATTACTACGATTAAATTTGAAAAACAAGCGAAACATGACCGTACTTCGCTGTTTTTGTAAATAAAGAAGATCATAAAAAAATTATCGCATAAACAAGTTAATTCTATCACTTGGATGAGATTTGCAGTATAAACAACTCAACTAGCATCAATATGACAGAACAATCTGACATATCATTAAAATGTCAAACTTTATGATAATGGTATTTATTGTATTCTACGTCTCTACACCGCTTTCTTCTCACAAAACTTATGTAGTAGCGCTCGTAAATTTGTTATCAGTTCGCAATATTGATAAATTAATATTAAAAAGTTATTTTTAAAAATACAATGCAAACATATATATTCTATTTATGTAAGTACAATTTCACAAACGTGATAGCTAAAGATACTGTTTAAAACCTTACCGATTAAGTAGAAATTTTTATATTTGATATCTAACGCGTAATTTGATTTTTATCACACTAATAATTCTACCAATTAAGTATTTAGAAAGCTATAAATAATTCGTTATTCAGTAGATATTTGCTTTTTATATTATTAGTATGGTCTTTTTCCATTACTACTGAAAGATTTGTATTAGCAAAAAAAAAATATTTCGATAAAGTATGTTACATTTTAAACATTTTTACTTTATTTTGAACAGATTACTTGTAATAATACCTGTAATCCACTACTTGTGGATTACTACTTTGACACTAATGATGTCAAAGAATATTTCTACACTGAATTAAAAAGAACAATCGAAAGTATACCCAGATGATATAAAAATTATTCTAGGCGACGCAAATGCCAAAATAGGGAAGCACATATTTCGAAAGAAAAGAAATACACAAGGAAACATGGATATCGCCAGATAGAAAGACTAAAAACCAAATAGACCACATGCTCATCGAAAAAGAAGAACAGCAATGTATAAAGAAGATAAGAATATACAGAGGACCAGACGCTGACTCAGATCATTACATGGTGGGCATCAAAATTAAGCAACTGATACCAAAAAACAAAAACAAAATAAAAAAAAGAAATGTATACATAACTCAATTCCATTAGCAACAAAGAAAGAGTAAAAAATATACGAGGAAACAATGGAAAGAGAACTAAAAAAGATACAAATAGAAGAGCAAACTGAGAACAAATGGGAAAACATAAAGCAAATAATGAACAAAGCAGCAAAAGGCTGTAATAAACAAGAGAATAAAAAGAGGAAAGACTGGCTCGACATAGAGTGCCAAAAAGAAATAGAACTAAGAAAATCATTAAGGATGGAAATGATCACGAAAGAAACAACAGAGAAAAAGAATAGATATTGGGAGCAAAGACAAAAAGTAAAGAGGGTGCCGAAAGAAAAGAAGAGAAAACACATAGAAAATAAGCTAAAAGAAATAGAAGAGAATTACAAAAATAAAAAACCTATATCAAGGTGCTAGAAATGAAAAAAAAAGGTTTCCAACAAAAACCACCCATATTCGTTAAAAACAAAGCAGGAAATAATATAAGCGGGGAAGCAGAAATAGTCGAAAGATGGAAAGAGTATTTTGATGAATTACTAAATGGCAATAATAAGTCAAACCAAAGAGAATGTGTGGAAGCAGAAGCAAGAATCGAACACTTAGAAGACATAGAAGATAATTCACCCAGCAAAGAACAAATCGAGGAAATCATAAAAAATCTGAAAAACAACAAATCACCTGGAAGCGATAACATAACAGCAGAGATGATGAAATTTGGTGGAAAACTGTTAAATAATTGGATATACAAGATCATACAGGAGATATGGATAAAAGAACGAATATCAGAAGATTGGAAGGAAGCCATTATTTGCCCATTACACAAAAAAGGAGACAAAACAGAATGCAGTAATTACAGAGGAGTAGCGTTACTAAATACCGTATATAAAATCCTATCAAAATCCATAAAAGATAAGCTAGAAAAAGAAGTTGAAAATATAATAGGCGAATATCAGTGCGGATTTAGACGAGGGAGAAGCACAACGGACCAAGTATTCATAATCAGAGAATTACAAGCAGAAAGCTATGAACGCAACTTACCAACGATAGCGCTATTCATCGACTTCCTACCTAACATAATAGGAGTCATAAAGGCACAGAGACTAAGATGGCGAGGTCACCTAGAAAGGATGCCGAACACGAGGACTGCAAAAAGGGTACTAAACTACACTATAACTTTAAACAAGAGAAAAGGAAGGCCAAAAAATAGATGGAATCAGGAGGTAGAAAAAGATATGGAAGAAATTGGACTAGAAGGCCAGAAAAGAAAAATGAATAACAAGAAGGAATGGACAAAAATCACATATCGAGCCAGAAAAGATCTCAGTACATAAAGGAAAGCGAAAATGAAGAAAGAATAAACTTTTTATGGGCCTCTAAGGCCTTTAGTGCTATTGTATATATATATATATATATATATATATATATATATATATATATATATATATATATATATATATATATATATAATCCACTACTTTCTGGGGGCTCTTGTTAATCTCTTCAGAGACAGTTTTTTCCTGTCCGGATCTGCCGGGTTTGTGTATAAAAGCTACCATTATGAGGGTGACAATTCCATTAGAGGGAGGGATAAAAGTCACAGTTAATATAAGAAAGGGGTAAAACTGATTTTCCTTTTGTAGATGTATTCCCGTCTGGATACGGTGATGTATATGTCTTCTCCACGATTGTGTTTTTGCCCTGCTCAGTTCTTCATTATATTCAGTCAGAGCTTTACGATAATCGCTCCACTCACCTGATCTTTTGGCGAAATTAAAGTTTCGTCCGGATTCTGTCCTTTGATATGCAAAGTTGTCATTTCACCAGGAAACTTTCCTGTTGTAATTAAGATTACCTACTATTAAATTGGAATACTCCTAGTTTCTTTTAAATATGCACAGTCTATGTTGTAAATGTGTTTTATTTATGTAGAAGTGAAAAAAATGAAAATTGTTTGAAAATTGTTTCGAAACTATCTTACCGATGTTTTATGTAGAAGTATTGAGGACAAAAAAATTTTATAAACTAAAAATTAAAAAAAAAATTATTGAAAAAAACCTTTAAAAAGGTTTATTTATTTAAAAAAGTAACTCTTTCGAGCTACATCACTAAAAGTCCATCATCAGTGCTGTTACCTAAACATGTGAAGCTTTAAACATATTTACTTCATGGCAACGTAAGACTGCCAATTGCGGTTGCTGGATCTGAAACGTAGCCCTTCTCTTCTCCTCTCTTCTCTTTGGAAACTCTTCTTCGGAATATATATTGTTACGTTTTTCTGTGGGTTCAGAGAGTAAGTAAAGGAAACGGAGTATCGCGTTCAATCACACAAGTATAGTTTTACAAAAACTAGACTCGCTAAGACTAATGATCAAAGGTCGGCTCAGCACCTTAAAGAATAAAACATCTGTTCTAGAAAGAGCTAGCAGATGACGATGTGTGATAACACAAAATTCCAAAAATAACCGATAAAGAGGTTCTCGAACGTTGCTGACAAAGAGAGATTTCGGCTTCTCGAATTACTGTTACGCCAAGGCCGCAATTAGGGCGTTGTAACTCATAACAATATCATAGCGCAACAACTGCAGTAAGAATGTACTATGGCGACACACCCTCCCCTGGGAGAAGGGGATTAGGCAAGGAGATACCATCTTTCCTAAACTTCTTCAAGACCTTCAGAGCTCTTGTGCACAAGTTGGCCGTAAAATTAACTTTTTTAAAACACAATACATGACCAACTTTGTACTGGCCAAAAACGTTTCAATATATGGCACGCAAATTGAATAAGTCTATACCTATAAGTATGTGGGCCACGAGATTAAATTAGCCAACATGGGAAGATGACGGAAAACTGAGGGAAGTCTTTAAATCAGATATTCCCATGTGCTTGAAACGGAAGGTTTTTGATCAGTGTGTGCTAGCGGTTATAAAGTACGAAGCAGAATCACTTACCCTTACTAGAAAAGTAATACATAAAATACAAGTAGCACAAAGTGCAATGGGGAGTTTATGTCAATGTTTAATATATCCCTCAGAGACAGAGTTTCAAATAAAATAGGAAAAAACTGGTGTTACGGACGCAGGTAAAAGAATTACAATGCTGAAATGGAATTGTACAGGTCATGTTTTCGAATGAAGACCGAGACGCCATACTTTTCGTAATGGAGGACGCCCTCCAACAAGATAGTCGGACAAGCAATCAAGCGCATCCAACACAACTGGATTCAACGTGCTTAAGAGTGGAAGCAATGGAACTATTTACTGGAGGCTTATGTTCAGCAGTGGATTCAAAATGGCTAATGATGATGAATGATGAAGTAATTTTGCAATATTTCGTTCTTTACAAAATAAAAAATCTTTATATAGTTATTCATTTCAATAAAGAAACTGCTGAAAGCAAGAAACACGTAAATTTTCTGGATCTGGAACTCGATGGAATACTCTCCTAAGAACTTCAATGCTAAAATCTTTTCTCCAAATTAAATAGTTACTACGTATAGCAAATTATGCAATATAGATAGGAGTTCGCCGGGAAGCTCATGTAGGCCTCTGTTAAAAACGTAATCGAAACATTTTGAAGGTTATCTTTGAGCGTGTCAAATAAATTTAACATTAATTTACACAAAAAACTAAGATCTTTATAATTACAACTTAAGAAATAAATTGCAATATCTTGGAGAGAAAAGGCTTGAAACCTCACTTTACTCGTGTGGGCGTTAATATTTGTTTAGTTCTGACTATATATTACTTTATTCTTAATCCTTTCCGACTATTTTCACAAGAAACAGTAATTAAACAATCGCAAACTTATACAGTCCAGCTAAATACATTTTTGTATACACTAAAAGCTCCTTATCCGCGTTTTCACTATTTGCGGATTGAAAAAATGCGATCCAATTCCTAAATCCGCGGCCTAAGATTTCTTTATTCGCGGATCAAATCGTTATATACATATACCCAAATAAAAAACATTCGGTATCCTTTGTCAACGTGTCGGCAAGTGGACTAACAAAAAAATAAAATTGACCTTATTACAACTACGCCTAGATTGTGTTTTCTGAAGCTATCGGCGTTGTTTAGGTAAAATAAAGGTATTACTCAAAACATAAAGTATTAAATTCTGCCAATGCGTGTTTTATTGTTTTACTTTTCCATTCCACTAAAAAAAATGAAAAACGAGTTTCGATGCGAACAAATCAGTGTTACAGCTTAGAGTGAAAATAGAAATGCTTGATCGTTTACGTCTTGGAGAAAGAATGGAAGTGGCGTTATCATTATGGATCAAAGACCGCAACCAAAAAAGGGTGTCTCTAAGTGGTCCAATGGTTCGGGAGAAGGCAAAGCGTCTTTACGCCCATTAAAGAACCTGGTAGTAGTGGTGGTGGTGAATGTATAGATGGGCGATTTCAAGCATCGGAAGGTTAATTAAATAAATTTAAAGTGCAACAATAATTGCATAGCATTAAAATCGTTGGAGAGGCTGCACCAGAAAGATATCCAGAAGAATTTGCGAACCTGATAGATGGTGAAGTATATACACCTGAGCAAGTATTTAATGCAGACGAAACTGCACTGTTTTGGAAGATAATGCCAATTAAAACATTCATTTCTAAAAGCGAAAAGTGTGCCCCTGGATTTAAGACAGCAAAGGATAGAGACACTGCTGCTTTGCTCTAATACATTTGTAGATTGTGTTATTAAACCATTGATGGTTTACAGATCTTTAAATCCTCGTGCGTTAAAAAATCAAAACAAGGGCGACCTGCGAGTGTTTTGGCGTGCTAATAAGAAAGCGTGGGTTACAAGCGCTATATTTTGTGACTGGTTCCGGAATTGTTTTGTTTCTGAAGTTAAAACTTATTTGAAATTAAAGAATTTAGACTTTAAACCAGTTCTAGATTTGGACAATGCACCAGGTCATCTTCGCGAAATATAAACTATGCATCCAAATATAAGTGACATTTTTACCTCCCAATACGACGGCTTTGACTCAACCTATGGAAAAAGGAATAATCCAGGTCTTTAAGCTCTATTACATAAGATGAAAAAGAATACTGAATAATATGGAATGTGATCCTGATATGAATGTTATGGAATGTTGGAAGAAATTTGACATAGCAAAATGCATACTAAACATAAAAGAATCATTGCACGAACTGAAGCCATACACATTAAAATCGTGCTGGAAAAACCTGTTCTAATTGCGGAAAATGAGGAAGAATCTGTGCAGGTTCAAACTTAACTCAAACATTGCCGAAATTGCGAGAGAAATAGGACGAGATGGGTTCGAGCAGATAGAATGAAGTGACGTTCAGGAGTTGCTTGAATCACAAGATGAAGATTTGACTGAAACCGACTTGGAGGAAATTTTAAATTCACAACCCATTGAAGAAGAGGCTTCGAGATGCACTTGAAACGTAACATTTAATTTGAAAGTTGACCTCTTGATGGAGGTTTAAGAATGGCAAATGGGCTTTTTGATGTCTTTATGAAAACTGATCCATCTATGGAACCAAGTCTTATTTTTAAGAGGCAAATTGCTAATGCCACTGCCGAATATCGGATGGAATTGAAGGCGTATTTAAAAATTGCCAAAAAAGAGAAAATTAATAAATTCTTTAAATCATTGTGTAAACCTGAAGATAATATGTAATTAATCAACATTTATGGTCAAAAATTCAATTAAACTGATTTTTTTATGCATTTACTTTTTATTTCATCATCTAGGAACGTATACGCTATGTACGTAACCCCCTGTGAAGGTAACTTCATATAAATTACCATTCCATATTCACGGTTGCTGTATTCACAACATATTTACGGAACATAATACTCCGTGAATAAAGAGTTTCTACTGTACTATATTTGCAAACATTTAAATAATTTCACATTGAAAATAAGCGTTTTCAAACTTTTCACAAAATAATTAGAAATAACAACCTACCTGTAAATGCATGTCTCGATGACCAGTCTTTCCATATGCAGAATTCTTTGTAAGGTACCTCCTAATATTCATTAGAGTCTCTACTTGGGAAGCTGCTTCTTCCCTGGGAAGTTCCTTAGGTTCAAAATACACCAATTTGCATAGTGAGCCACCTATGTCCATACCAAACCATGGCATTGCTGTAAAAGTAACAGTGGGATAAGTAATTTAATACTAAATAATTCGTAGTGTTGGATAATGTACAATAATATTTGAATATTCATAACTTGGTGATGTATTACTCAAGGTAATAATTAACAATATTTTTGTTTTAATGAAATTAAATATTTGCGTAATGGGACAAGGAAACTTAGATAAGACTTTGTAAAAAATAAATTTTAAAAAGATTTTAGGAAACTACAAATGAGACATATAAAATAAAATCAAGAAAGCTGTATATATGCCAACCGAAAATAAAAAGATCTACTATTTATGATGATTATGATGAAAAAACTTTTGCGAAATGCATTGGGAGCGGTACGAGCGGAAGTATTTTCAGAAACTTTAGGGAATGCTAATGAAGGTTTTAGAGGTCATTAATGAAGAATTTTTTAAAAACATTTTATCTACTGATAATCGTACATTTATACATTAAATAACGAATCAAATATTGAAAATGATACAAGCTTGTTTGACAAGAAAGCTTGATTGAAGACCCAAAATAAATGTATGATACGCAATATTCAGATAATACATTACTGAATCCTCATTCTACGAGGAACGTTTAAATTCAACGAATGATAAAAAAAAATATGAATAAAAATGACCAAAACTTCTAAACGAGCCGCGTATTAATACAATTTAAAAAACACGTATTCACTCTAAACGATTGGTTACATTCCACTAACGAAGAATATAGAATGCTGGTACTTGTAGTATTGGACTCCCGCTACATTAGCCCAACTAAATTTTCATGTTGACTTCGCCCCAAAAGAAAAACGTATTGTACTTTTAATTTATTATATGACTTAAAATACGTATAACTAACCCAGGTCGGGTCTCGAAATACATTACGAATGGCGTCAGAAATACTACTAATTGAATTGTAAAATGAATCGTGTCCATTAACTTTCTTCGCTTTTAAATATGTGACTTGCGTTCCTTATACAAGGTAAGACTGAACAATTACTGGGCTTGGAGATAGGGTAAGCAAATAAATTGAAACGTTTGCGAACGGCTACTCGTGTTTTGGTTGGAGAGCTGAGTCGTGAATAAGGAATCATTTATTTGGGGAGGGCTGGAGGGCTTACTACAAAAAAGAAACACTGGGTAAACAATGTCCTGGGCAACACTACATAAGAAGATTCCTAAACCATTTAAAATAGGACGCCGTTTAAAAGATTCCTCTTGTTGGTTGGAAAGAAAATTTTTTCTCTCCTTTGGAATTGCAAAATGCACTGTTCCATACAAATTTCAAGCGATCTGGATCCATGGGAAACACAAGATGCAGGCTGACGAGCACCAAAACTGAGCCTCAGGTTATCATGGATGATAACTATATGATTCTTCAAAACTCAGCTGTTTATTTTTTACTCAAAACAATGTAGGCTCACTTAGCCCTCAGAAACGTTGTTATCAAATTCCGTGACACGGAATACAGCAACAAACCGATGATTATCTCACTTACAAAGATTGCCAAATATCATTTTGAAATTAAATCACCTCCTTCTAACGAAAACTTGCCAGTTTTTAAAACTCTCTGCGATGTTCACCGCTTAGACCCAAATTTGTTCTCGTTGACTGCTACACAAACGAATTTCCGATGACAAAAAAATCCGAACTTAAACAATGAAATCGACTGCTCTGGCAGCAGGTCCACTGAGTAATAATATCATCCTTCCAAATCAGTATAAACATAAGCGGAAAGATTCCTGTTTATTTCCTGCCTAATATCTAAGCGGAACAAAGATTAAAAGAAAAAGCAATTTGTGTTATTATAAACAGACTAAAAATGTTTATATATAGACTTAAAAATTATCTATTTCAGAGACGCAAAAAGATTAAGAATCTTTTTCGGTGTTTTATTATATAAGCGGTGAAACGAAAATGCTACAACGATAACATTTACATTTTCTTGTTTACCAATTATATTTTAATATCACGTTTAGAATTGAACTAAATTCAAATCGAACACATGTAAAATGAGTTTATTTTCAATTTCTAATATTTCTGTGTGTCATTATGTCACACACTTAAACGACAACATGTTTGAAGATATTTGAATTAAACACCGATGTTAGGGCGCCATATTTAAAGATCTTTAGCTCCCTTAGAAAGCATTTTTGGATAAGGTGATTTATTTTGTGTTTGTCATAAATTTTTCATATAAAAATGCGTGCACGTCATTCAAGATTTACGACGTCAGAACCCCACAGTGTTGCCAAAACATCAGAATAGTTAGTAAGTGAGAAATTTTTAAAATGTCAACTATTTGTCAAACTATTATATTAATAGTATTAACAGTTTTAAGATTACTGCAACACACTAAAATACATAAGAAAACATTTTAATACAAAATATTCTAAATTATTCTATATTAATAATAAAAACGTCCCGTCATTATTTCTTGTTCAAAATAATCTATGTCATATGAAAGCTTATTCGCTTTCTACAGACTATTTGGTTGTTTTGGTATAGCACACATATAATGATGAAGTTTGTAAGAAATCAAAACATACACAAAATTCTTACTCTAAAAAAGCGGAAACACTTTTCAACAATTTTACCACACGCTGAACTGTCAAAAAATTTGAAGTATTCCCATATCAGTTGCGTACAATTGTCTAATATATTTAATTAAAATTATTATTTTGTGGAATATTAGACTTAAAGAGTTATTTCATAAAATTTATATTAGTAATAATAACAAATGTTTTTGGTTATTTAATCAATATAACTCTAAAATTCCCAATATAATGATGATAACATATTATTATACCATGTTGACGCCTATGAAAGATCGAGCAGTTCCGTATGGCTTTCGTATTATTAGCTGTGTTAGGAAAATTTGAACTCTAAGGTTGACGTTCTGGAAATTTTAAATATAAGTGACGTCACTTTATATAAATTGTGACGTGCACGCATTTTTATATGAAAAATACTATACGTGGAAAATATTTGACAAATGGCTCTGGAAGGAGAAAGTAAAGGAATTAAAATTAACTGAATTCCAAAGATAATATACGATACGAAGACGAGACTGCAATTCTAGAATCAACTTTAGATGGTCTTCAGCACATATTGGACATGATTGATACCATGGGTAAACGATTTGGACTAGAGATCAACGCTACTAAGACTAAATTTATGATAGGTCGACAGTCTATCAATAAAATATTGACAGTCGACGGAAATACTATAGAGCGGGTATAACCATTTAAATATCTGAACGTCACGATCAACGAAAAATGGGACTGCGATATAGAAAATAAACTTATAACCAATTACTCAAGAACAACATTTGCGAAACTTAAAAATTCCCTAGTAGCCTGAAGCGTCCCACTTGCACTTATAACATGTTGTGAAGTACTACATTGAAGCGTAAAATGCATTGAAGCATTTGAAATGATGAGTTTATGGGGACTCTTATGAGTTACTTGGACCACACAGGCCTCGAATAAAGCAATTTTAAGAACTGCAGGCTGCGAACGAGAACTACTTAACATCGTTAAGGAAAGGACAATTTCGTACCAAAGGTCCAGGAAGAAAACAACGTTCGTGGCTAAGAAACACAAGGGACTGGTTTAACTTACAAAGACGTATCCACCATATTACAAAGAACCGAAAAAAACGGCACTCTAATCTATGACTAAGCACAAGGCACAGAAGAAGAAGTAGGTTTATAGGCGAGGAAACGAAGCACACTAAATCTACCAATTTTCCACAGCAAGATGAATCGCTGTGAAACTTTTTCCATTTAATTCGGGAAAGTGGCGGGAAAGTTTATGAACACAATTCAGGATGGTAAAATGAATATTGCATTTTGTGCATAAAAAAATGCATTTCCAAAGTGCAATTACAATTTGCAACTCAGAAAATATCGACAGGAATGAGTTTAATTTTGTCAGTCGGGAGTTTTCGAGGTCGAGGTAGTTATATGTCATTTTTATTCGAAATTAGTCAAAAGTCATTACTCGTGGGATTTTTTGATTGCTAAACACGAATATTACAACGGTGATGATCTCCAGGGTATCTGGTGGCCAGCGTAGATCTAGCCTCTTGAAGTTGTTTGTTAATTTATTATTTAAGATTTTTATTAACATAATACTCCAGCAGACTCGGTCACCCCGGGCACCAAATACCTTGGAGACCATCGATGGCGTAAAATTCGCGTTTCTTTCTTCTTCAAGTGCCGTCTCCATCAATGGAGGTTAGCGGTTATGGTGGCAAACGTTTGTCTATCTTCAGCTGTTCTTAAGAGTTCCTCAAATCCAAGTCCTGTCCAGTTTCTGATATTACGTAACCAGGACAATTTTTTTCTTCCAATTCCTCGCTTTCCTTCTTTCCAATTCGCGTTTAACGACCTGAAAACCCCCAGAATAATGACTTTTGACTGATTTCGAATGGAAATAAAATAAAACTACAGGAGACGAAGCCCACACTGGGCACCAGGAAGCTCGCGGACCATCGTCGTTATCATATTCGTATTCACCGACCTTGAAAACACCCGAATAATAAAATCGAACTCATTCCTGTCAATACTTTCTGAGTTGTAAATTTTTCATTTTCTGTGTACTTTGGAAATGCATTTTTCCTGTGCACAAAATGCAATTTTCATTATACCACCATGAATTTTGTTCACAAACTTTCCTGACCCTTTCCCGAATCCAATGCAAAAAGTTGCATAGCGATTCATCTTACTGCAGAAAATTGGTAAGTTTAGTGCTTTTTCGTGCTTTATTTACTCGCCTATTAAGAAACAATTGTAATGTAAATTAAAGTTGTAAATAAATAGGGTACATATAAAGGTTAATGTTAAATCACTATAATTAATACACTCTAAAAAATATTAAAATAAAATATACGTTACGTAACTGGAAGTACTTTACGTTGAACACTTTTTGCTGGAAGTAAATTTGATTTAGTAATTACGATTAAAATAAAATCTAGATAATCACTGTTTTTTTGGTTAAATAGTTGTATTAAGTGGTTTTTATACACCATTAAGAAAAGGTTCAATAAATAAACATTATCAAGCAATTTCAACGAGAGCCGAGATAAAAAAATATGATAATCATTTTGTAAACAATCTCTTTGAAGGCCCAAGGCAAAACGGTGCAGTTATAATAAATAATATATATTATGTGTAAATCGGAATTAAGGAGAACTTAAAGATAATATAAGGATCCTATAAGAGTTTGTCAGATAAAATAGAGAATAAAAGAAGTTTAAGAAACATGGATATTCATTAAATGACAAGAAATTGAGAAATTACAAGCATTTACATTGATAATACTTTCAAAGTTCACAAGAAGATTAAAGCATTTATCACAGGAAAGCGTAAAAAGAATTACGTGTTGTTGAAAAATGCAAGCCGAAGAAACAAAGGTAAAAAAAGAAGGAAATAATATATATAGAGTAACTAAACACTAAAAATGTTTAAGTAACACAAGTTTTTTTCTCCTATATTCATCAATTTTGCAATTTTGATTGATTTTTAAATAGTGACATACCGTTATTATAATGCCTAATTAGTCAGCAATAAATTCATCTTGATTTCAGTGTAATATGATTTATCTATGATAAAATAATTAAACAAAAGTTAAGAAGTGCACTAACTTATTTGAAATTTTTAACACAAAAATCTAACAATAAATGTGTTTAATATAATCTGTGTTTCCTCCACCAGCATTAATTATAGCTTTACATCGCCTTGGCATGCTTAAAATTAAATTATCACTTTCGTTTTGAGGCAATAGGACCCATTCTTATGTAGAAAGATCTTGAAGACCTTGTCTAGTATGAACATTGTGCAGATACGCGCCAATATCTGTCTGAAGCATATCTCATACATGTTCGATGTCATTAAGATCTGGCAACTGTACTGGCCACGATAAAAGTATAATATCCCCATTTTGAAACCACTGTATTACTGTTGCTGCAGTTTGTGTTCTTGCATTATTCTGCATGTAACGCAAATCAGGACCTGCAGCAGTGGCAAATGGAAGGACAAAAGGTTCCAAGATACGATCAATATATTGATATTGATTCAAAGTGGCTTTCACAAAAACGGGAACAGTTCGCTAATGAAAAATGTAGACCTTTATATGGACGAACACCCTGTACATGCCTGAGTCTCCCTTGTCGACCAGATCCTCTTAAAACTCTCACTCTTCTTGAATCCGGGTAGAAACAAAACCTAGCTTCATCTATAAAAAACAAAGAACTCCATTCTTGTAATTCCCGATGCACATGTAATTGTACCAACCTTAACCCTCTCAGACCCTCGGGTCGTAATTATACACAGTTATTTCAGCTAGCTCCATCTTTAAGAAATCTTGAATATTAATGTGAGAAACTTACGTAGATCACTTGTAGAAGCCTTTATTTTAAAACTGAATCATAATCGCGACGCAACAGTAGTTGTAACGAGAACTTATTTTATTGTTTATTTGCAATGGCGGACGTCGAAAACTTCCCCATGGTAAGTAAATACAAATTCAAGAAAATCCGTTTGCTTTTATATAATTTTTAACATTTTATAATTTCATTGTGTGGTAAAACGATAAAAGAATTTATGTTCATATGTATTTTGTAGAAAAAAATATTTATACCAATAAAAAATCGGTTTTTTTATTTGTTGGACATAATTATGAACATTAGAACTGGACTGAAATGGAAATGAATATATGTTCATATATAATTTTTATGAGCTAGGTGCAATAAATATACATGCACATTTCCTAAATAAAATAAAAGTTCGTGTAGGTGTCGATAAATTGGGACCTACACTTGATGAGTTATCTGACTCATACTGGAATGAGGAGAAAGATAAAGCTGAAATTTCAGAGCCCTCGTCAGGCAAGAAAAAAGAAGTTCGTGTAGGGGCTGATCACGCACAGGGCCCAGAGTCAAATCCGTGAGTCACACGAAGATGACGATAATGAATCTGGGTCACATGAGGCTGATGAAAACGATTTACCATTTGATGGACCATCTAAGTCAAAAGAAGGCAATTTTTGCTTTGTAACAACCAGAACCTCCAGATTTGGTTTGGAATAAGGAACAACAACCTACTCTTACAACGCCCCCAAGTGAAGAGCCTCATGATCCTTGTATAAATTTTTTTCTAAATATATAGACGAACAGCAGTTTGACCAAATGGCCACTTTTACCAATATGTATGCTTTTCATAACAAAAAAACTTAATATTATTCTGAAGCTATTGTCTTGTGGCATGTTAAAGTGATTACTACATCGTGTTAATACTTTGGCAATCCTCAATAACTGTACCGATAAGTTCTATAGAGCACGTCTTTTGTATGATGGTATCAGGAAACGACGTTTGAGTTAAAGTTAGAAGAAAACCTATGTATTGATGAACAAATGGTACCATTTAGGGGCCATTTTGCTGTAATTCAATACTCAAAGGGTAAACCTACACCCTGTGGGTAAAATTTTTTTCCTATGCGGAAAGTATCTTTTATGATTTGGTTTTATATCAAGGCGCTTCTACTGGCTTAGATGCTCAGTTGCTAAAACGGTTTGGATTTGGTGCTATAATAATTCTTTACCTTACAGAAAGAATAAATAATGAAGGGCACAAGTTATATTGCAATAATTACTTTTCCTCGTATCAACTTCTTCAAGTCTTAAAGTAAAAAAAAATAGCCGCTGGAACAATTCGAGGCAATATGTTCAACAATCCTCCTGTGAAAACCCATAAAGAAATGTTGAAAATGGTAGAGGAACTACAGATCAAGTAACAAGTAAAGACGGATGGATAATTGGAGTGTGCTTCTGGCTTCTAATTTTGTTAATTTACTTTGGAAATACTGATGTAGTTAAGCGGTGGGACAAGAAAGAAAAAAAGTATATGGATGTAGAAATACAGTATGACTGGTAAAATAAGTATTATCATGACAAATTCGTAAACTACATATAAGGAAGTTTTGGACTTTTATGATGAGTACAGTATTTTCTTGATGAAGGTGGATGGAAGGAAAGGATTTGGTACACAAAGGTCTCTCACCTAAATACTAGAAATATATTATTTTTTTCTTCGGTAGTAGAACTCTTCAAGAGTATCCAGTTAAAATTTGAGAGTGATTGGAGCAAAATTGATGGAGTTATAGGTATTTAGGAGTGAGTGAGGTGAGTGCGTTAGGTGTGTGAGTGGAGTGAGTGAGGTTAGTGAGTGGAGAGATTGAGTTGAGTGAGTGAGTGAGGTGAGTGATGAAGTGAGTGAATAAGTGACTGATATGAGTGAGTAAAGTGAGTGACTGTGATGAATCAGTGAGATGAGTGAGTGCGATAAGTGAGTGAAGTGGGTGAGCAATCACATGAAAATTGGAATAAGTACAGTGTCAAGTTCTCATAATGATGCACTCGCAGCAGATAACAATCAAATTACTAGATCGGTACGTCGGTATATGGTCCTGGAATGGACGATACTGTGCGAGTATGAAAAAATATGCTTTTTTAAACGCGTTTTTCTCGGAATAATTTTTTTACAAGTCGGTGTTCACTGTATCTCAAAAACTACTTGGTCGATCGGATTTTTTAACTCTTTTGAAAAAAAAAAACAATAAAATCAACAATATTTCTACGCAATAAGTTGCACTTATATAATTCATAAACTCCCTCGAAAATCTCGAAATCTTTTTGGTTAATAAAACTTGGAAAATAAAACTGTTACTAGCTGTGAAATAATGTCTGGCTAATAGGTTCTAACCAAAGCCATCAATAACATCAAAGCTATCAAGAAGAAGACTGTGAAATATCCGGAACTGGATTAACATGTTTGAGAGAATTTTATGATCAAGAAACTTTATTTAATCCAATTTTCAATTCCGTTGTACCAAGTAGAAAAACACGTCTAACTAAAATAAAAAATACTACAACTCTTACAAATCAACAACACCGTTTTTAATAAACAACTCCTTAAAAATATAAAGCTCACTTGTATTTGAATCACTCATCTTATAGTACACGCTAATGAACAACCAAACGCACAAACACTATTGAATAACACTTAAAAACACAGGTGTGTCGATATATTGCAACTAATTGAAAACACGAAAGTGCTACAATTTTATTAACCGTTAAAGGTTATTGATAAGATGAATATCAGATCAGTCAAAATGATGTCAAAATGTGATAACTTCGTTTTTAGATTAGATATATATATTTCGATGACATAATTGTATGATACCCAGTTAAGTGACAATCATATTATTCATGTTGGTAACAAGATGGCATGACAGGAGGTGACAAGACAGATTATTAGGTTAGACAGAGTTGTTAGGTTAGGTTACTGGCATGTAAAGTTAATATACTTGTTGCTTATACAATTACTCAATCTAGTATTTGTTTTATTTATTACACCTTCCATCAGACTTATACATGGTGTCAGGTGTGATAATCTGTGTGTGGTGAAACCATTTCTTGTTTGGATAGGTACTCAACTGTAACCTTGTAACACGTGAGTATCATTTTTTGGTATCATCATGGAATCCACGTTTAAGCCACCTGAATCTCTAGTATTAGATGGGAATATATCTGAAAACTGGCGCAAATTTAGCCAAAAGTTTGATCTATTTATGATAGCTACGGACCTAACCTGCAAACCAGAAAGTAAAAAGCTGGCAGTTTTCTTAAGTCTGGTGGGTGACGAGGCATTAGAGCTGTACAACACCTTCACATTTGACGAAAATGAAGACAGAACAGTAACTTGCGTAAAAAAGAAGTTTGAAGAATATTGTTCACCAAAGAAAAATGTCATTTTTGAAAGATTTAAGTTTAATAGTATTAGCCAGCAAGAAGGGCAACCATTTGACTCGTTTGTGACAGAACTACGGAAAGCCATTAAAACAACAGAGTATAGCCAACAAGACCAGATGATCAGAGATAGAATAGTAATAGGCATACAAAACAAAGCAACACAAGAAAAACTGCTCAGAGAATCAGAGTTAACGTTAATGAAAGCAGTTGACATATATGTCGAGCGATAGAAATAAGTAACGACCAGTCTAAAATGTTACAAAATGAGTCATTTATAAATGTAGTTCAAAGAAGAGAACCAAGATGTGATCGTGTGTGTACCAGACATGGATACAATGAGTTGAGAGATAATCGATGTCCTGCTTGGGGTAAAACAAGTGTCAAGGTCATAACCATTTTGCAAAAGTTTGTAGAGAAGACCATAAACCTAGTGGGAGCAATGTGAGAAGGAAACCAGAAATTCCAAGAAAGGCGATGAAAGAGCAGAAGAAGAAAGTGCATCAAGTAACAGGAGTTTTAATCCCTGATAATAATCATATACTTGAAACATCAAATCATAATAATACTTACTGCATAAGGTCAGGGAGACAAATTAAAAAACATTGTAAGCTGAACTTATAAATAAAAAGAAAAGAGGATGTATGATACCCAGTTAAGTGACAATCATATTATTCATGTTGGTAACAAGATGGCATGACAGGAGGTGACAAGACAGATTATTAGGTTAGACAGAGTTGTTAGGTTAGGTTACTGGCATGTGAAGTTAATATACTTGTTGCTTATACAATTACTCAATCTAATATTTGTTTTATTTATTACACCTTCCATCAGGCTTATACAATAATTGTTTTCCGGGCTTATAGGACGTAATCTGCAATTAGGTTTTTCCTAAGGTTTCACCTGCATTAATCACAGACAAAATAATCAACGTTGGTTTTACTTGAACATGTAGCAATTTAGTTTTGACTTTATATAAGGACAACTTTACTTAGATTAAAATAGAAAGCACGATCTCAAGCGGTTTTTAAATAAAGAAAGGATTAAGTTGCCCTTTCATGCTTATTTAAAATCTATAGTTAGCAAGTAAATACTATACACTTGGAAGTCTACAAGTAGATGACTGGAACGATCGCAAGTGTTGGAAGCTAGGTTGCGAGAAACGGCGGCAGCTGTAATAAACTCGTTATATATACATATATATATATATATATATATATATATATATATATATATATATATATATATATATATATATATATATATAGTTTTCTTTCCAAAAAGGCATCATATTGTACCGTGGATTTCTTGAAACACATGGATTATGAACTCAAACTTTATTAAAATAGTTATTTACGTAACAAGTTCCTAAAGTGATATTTTACGAGACGAGTAGGAAATTTCCAGGGCGAGCCGTAGGCGAGTCCTGGAATCCTGCGAGTCTCGTAAAATTACTTTTGGATCGTGTTACGAACAATATTTTTCATACAGCTGTTTTGTATGTTAAAAAGAATATATGGATAAACTTTACTTATGAACTTTTAATAAACATCTTAAAGTTACTCTCGTGAATTCAACATTAGAAAAATCTACTTATGAATATTAATAACACAATTGTAACAATAATTTACATTGATATTGTTAGGAATATTAACAGAAGTGGCAGTATTGAAATAAGTGTTACACACGAAAAACTGAGCGAAAATACACGAATCTTAAATGACAATCGTTGTCATAATAAAATCCAAAGTTGATGTTATTGTCAAAGCCGTTACCTAGCTACCCAAAATCGTTCCGAAAGTGAAAAAATTAGTCCCGAAAGTAGCTACTTTCGATATGAGTTGTGTAAAATGGTACTTTCGATTTAATAAATCATACCGAAAGTTTTATTTTCGGGTAGGCTGCAGAAAAATGTATAAAATACTGAACTAACTGACATTGAAAAATTAATTAATTTGACAAACCCATCGATCCTCAACTGTCCTCGTGTATATTCTATATAAATGTCATCCTATGACACTTCTCGTTTAAGGGTGATTCCAAATACCAACAGCTGCCACTTGATTATCAGTCCTAACATTGCCCCCTCCTTTAGACTGGCAACCCTGCCAGTCCACTGTCTCCTCGACACTGCGCCAAAGGTATGATCAAAGAATATAGACGCTTAAGCGTCTATATTCTTTGGTATGATACTCCCGAGTGCGAAATTGGGACGAGTTCGCGCTTGACGTCACAATGAGAGTGATTTTAAATTCCCCGTAAGAACATCGGCGCTCACAATTAATTTTTAATTGGCAACCTTGCACAAGGCCAACCGATGCAGATATACGATCTTCATTTTTGTTCTCGGTCGTTTGATTCGGTAGACAACATCATTGATTCGGGCTACCACGGAATACGGACCTTCCCATGACTTCTGTAGCTTTGGACTTCGCCCCTTATAACGTACTGGATTATATAATCACACCACATATCATTCCTTGAACCCGGTAGAGTTAGCTCGTCTGTCATATAGAGCTTTGATCCTATCGCTCTCCATTCTCAAATGTTCTCGAACCTTCACATGAACATCGTCAATTCTTTCAGTTAAGTTTTGGGTGTAGCTATCGTTATATTCGTCACGGGGTTCAGTAGTTCCAAATAATAGATCAGCAAGAAGCCTTTACTCTTTCCCAAATAAAACTTTCACTGGTGTTTCGCTTGTCGACTCATGGATGGAATTTTGATATACAAGAAGGAAGAGCTGGATATAGTTGTCCCAGTTATCTTGATGTTTATTAACAACAATTCGAGTTAAATTTAGTATTTTTCCACAAATAAGATCCCTCTTTAGTAGTGATGCTTTTTAAAAACTTGACTACAGCTCTGAGGATGGCTTTGTAAGCCAAAAGCGCTCAGCTAGGAATTAAAAAAAAATTGCACACTTCAAAAATAATTTTCTTTTTCATTAAAGTTTTGTCCAATGGCACATTTGTAAATAAACTAGTTTATCATTATCATCACACGCCTGTAGCGTGCACTGTTGAACATAAGCCTCCCTCAGTTGTCTCTTTTATTTCCGACCCTTTGCTGTGTAAATTCTGTTCGTTGTAACCCTCACCATAGTTGTAATAATTGGTCTACCATATCGGAGGTCTACCTCTACCTACCACGCCATTATATGTTTAGTCTATTTAGCGTCATTAATTCTCGCCACATGTCCGGCCTAGTTACAATTCATATTTGCTACATTTTACCACTTGCTAAACATTTATTAAATAGGACTGTGAGAGCGTAAATTAATTTTTCTTCATTTCTTTTTGAGCTCTGATTGAAAATATTGGAATATTTGTTACATTATTGTTAGTACTTGTACTTCTGTAAAAGAGGTTGTAGAAATCTTTCCCTATTTGGATTATTTATTTTTTCTTTATCGGATGTTACTGTACCTTCTGAGTCATGGAGTTTATGAATATTTTGTTCCTTTTGCTAGATTTCTCCTTAATGATTTTAAGCTTGTATTATGCTCTATTACTTCCGAAATAGTTCTTGTATTGTATTTTCTTTTTTGCTTATTCATCTCTATTCTGCTGTGTCTTTCTGTTCCGTTTTTTAATAAGATCTTTTGTGCATTTATTTATTTTGTTTACACCAATATGTTTCTACAGCGTCTCTCAAAGCACTTAGTGTTTGGTTGTATTTTTGCTCCAGGTCTGTGCACTCTAAATTTTGAAGACCGTTCTTCACATATTCATCTAATTCTTTAGCTTCTTCCTTGTTACAAGTTTGGTTCTTTCGCTATTGATATTTATTACTACTTTTACTCTTATAGCACCATGGCCACTAGCTACTAAAAACTTATTCAAGACACTCTAGGCATGTACTATATCTTTGTGATTAGATAATATGTAGCCTATTTTATTTCTAATGGCACCGTCTGGACTTATCCATGTTGATTTTATTCTTCTTCTTATTGTGCAAACCCTATAGGAGATTGGATATCACCAAGGCTATTTTGATCTTATTTAAAGCTGATCTTAAGAACTCATTCATGGTGCAACCAAACCACTATCTCAAATTTTGTAACCATGACATTCTTCTACGCCCTGGATTTCTTTTTCCTTCTATTTTTTACGGGAATATATTTTGAAGTAATGCGTATTTTTGTGCTCGGATTCTTCTTCTCTGTGTGCCATCTCCGCGACGGATGTTGGCAATCATCATGGCTATTCTGATCTTAGATGCTGCCGCTCTGAATAGTTCAATTGATGTGCATCCATACCATTCCCTCAAGTTACACAACCATGAGATTCTTCTCCTTCCTACACTTTTCTTGCCCTGGATTTTCCCTTGTATAATTAATTGAAGTATGTTGTATCTTTCATTACGTATAACATGCCCCAAGTATTGCAGCTTTCGTGTCTTAATGGTTTCCAATATTTCCATTCTTTTGTTGACTCTTCTCATGACTTCGTTTTTTGTTACATACTCGCTTCATGATATCTTCAGGAGTCTTCTATACACCCACAGTTCAAAGACTGCCAACTTTTTAGTAGTCGACGAGTTAAGTGTCCATGCTTCTATCCCGTAAAGCAGAGACGAGAAAATATAACACCTTGCCAGTCTAATTCTCATAATTTCAGTTCTCTGGCCCAAAGTACCTTTCTCATTTTATTGAAGTTTGTTCGTGTTTTCTCTCTTCGAACTTTGGTTTCTTTTGAGTAATCGTTTGTGTGATTAATTATTGTGCCAAGATAATTGTAGTTTTCAACTTGTTCTAAAGTTTTACCGTTAATTGTCAGGCTTCATCATTATTTTGGGTTTTGATATACTCAACAATTTAGTTTTCTTGATGTTTATTGATAATCCATATTCTTCTCCATACTTAACTATCTTGTTCATTGGCTTTTGAAGGTCTTGGAGATTGCCTTCTATTATGATAGTATCGTCCAAATATCTAATGTTGTTAATTGGTGCAAGAGCTCTTTTTATAATTTCTTGAGAGTATACATTGAATAGTAGTGGTGACAATACACACCCCTGTCGCACTCCCCTTTTAATTTCGAACTCTTCTAATGTGTGTTCATTAATGCGTATGTGTGCTTGCTGTTTATATTATAATAATTCGAAGGTCATTGTGTTGTAATTGTTTTGCTTTGAGGACGTTATTAGCTCTTTGTGGCGGACTTTATCGAAAGCCTTGTTGTAATCTATGAAACAGACGTACATATCTTGGTTCACATCCAAGCATCTCTGGATTAGTACGTTGAATTGCAAAGAGAGCTTCACGGGTACCTACGGTTCTATGGAATCCAAATTGGGTTTCTTCAATATCCATATCAAGTATTTGGTAAATACGTATGATCTTTAAAAACATTTTAAGTGTGTGAGACATCAGGCTTATGGTGCGGTGGTCGGTGTATTCTCTAGCATTTTTCTTTTTTGGGAGACAAATAAATGTTGAGATCAACCATTCATTGGGTTTGTCACACGACTGATAAATTTCACTAAAGAGCTTTAAGAGGACATGCATGTACTCATTTTCTATTGAATGCTCGGATTAGGAGGTCCAAATATTCGAATTTTCTTCGATCTATAGTTACCAGAACCTCCGGTTCTTTTCCTATACAACGTAGCAATTCCACGTTTGTGACTCCATCAATCCAACTTGTTTTTAGTATTGTACGGTAGCACTACATCTCGAAGTTTTCAATATATTTTATGTTGTTCTAAGAGTCCAAGTCTTTACTCCGTATAATAGGTATTTTAGATACACAACCTCTTAACATTATAAATCGTAAAGAGATACTTATGTCTCTATTGCAGAAGAATTTTTTTATCTTAGTGAAAGTGGCCAGGGCAATTTTGATACTTGCAAACCTATTTTACAATTTTTAACATAAGTTTTTTAATCGCTAAATGATTTAATTTGATAAAATAAGCCTTGTCTTCAATTTGGTGCTTTCAGAATTCACGTAGACCTAACAGTTTATGCATAATAACGTTGTAGATAAAAGCTTTCTAGGATAAACAATTTCATTTTTGCAATAAATGTTAAGGACACTTCTTGAAATTTTTATAACTGAATACATGTGATAATTTCCCTATGTCCCCATTATAACGTTAAATTAAAGTATTTTGTGCATTTTTTAAATAAGTTATTACACATTTTCAAAAAAATAGACTTTTGAAGCTATTTTTGCAATACTCAAGCAACAAATTAACAAAATAATTTCACAATCTCTTTTTATAAAGAATTTTCTATGCTTTTTCAGAAAAATATTGTCACTTTTCTCACCATTAGTATCACCTTGTAGCATTTTATATTGAAGTCCCCTCATATACGTTTGAGAGATCTAAGAATGTTTTTGATGTAATTTGTTCCTATCGTACGTGTTGGAACCCAAATATTTTCAATTCTTTCTTAGCGTCGAAAAGTGATATAAATCATTTTAGAGTTGTTTATTATTTTAAAGATGTGTACTTTCTCAGCATTTTCTTTTAATGTTTTATTTGAAGTCGCCTTATAATTTTGGTACGTCGTAGAAATAGAATCTTCTGCGTTTTAATTCCTGTCAAGTGTTTGTTTATTTTCAACTTATATGAACGAATTTTTAAATTCGTCATCGGCATTCATGCTTGGGTCGCTGTAGGTGCAAGTGTAGATCAAATTCTTACTTGGTTCGCTGTGTGGATCACAAGTATGGATCCGCAAATTCACCGTCGAATTTGTGTTTTCCTGTTTTTGGCCCCTTTTTGTAGAAGTATGGAGCAGTGAAGCCTTAAATAGTTAGTGTATCCTAATAGTTGGGGGATTTGTGCAGTACACTGATGAAATTTTGAAGCAGTATATAGGATGTCCCACCAGTTTTGTTGTCATTTTCCTGTTTGATCCAACTCCATCTACGTCAGATCTTCGTTCCAGATTATGGAAATCGTTTCCCGTTGTTCCAGTAAGTTCCTGTTTGATTTTCAGAAGTTTGAGTGCAAAATTACTAGTGAAAAATCAAGGTAACATTTAATGTTTTAAATTTTAAAATAAAGACAGACATTTTTTTGCTAAAGTAATAATTGCTTTCATTGTTTAAAAGGATAATTTTTTTATTTGTAAAAATTTTTATATTTACCACAGTTTATACGTCAGTATTATTAGTAAGTTTTTGTAGCATCTCCTAAATTTGTAAATCAGTAGAACGCATGTAGGTTTTTTGTATTTTGCGACTATTGTGGTAATATTTTGTATTTTTTTGAGCATTCTTGTGTCCTCCATGTTTTGTAACTGTTTGTGGTAAGACACAATAAATGTTAAATTTTGTTTTTTAACATTTTGTCTATTCCTTTTTAACTAACCCTTTTTGAGTTTTATTTGAAAAAGATATGTTTTTTATGTTTAATAATTATATCTCCAGTTACAACGTGATGGTTATAATTAGGCACCTCAAAGTGGCGCTCTATATAAATTACTAGAGGTGTTTCCTGTTTCTTTCTGTTTTGTTTGTCCCAAGAGATTTGTATAAGTACCCCTTTATTTCATTTTTTTGTAGTTGCCCCAATCCAACCCCCTTGTCTTTTACTTATCCACGACCCCAGCTCTCCTAC
Organism: Diabrotica undecimpunctata; assembly: GCF_040954645.1. NCBI lineage: Eukaryota > Metazoa > Arthropoda > Insecta > Coleoptera > Chrysomelidae > Diabrotica > Diabrotica undecimpunctata. The sequence goes on from NC_092803.1 coordinate 140,906,764, forward strand.
CAAAACCTGAGTGCCGTTCGCATATGTTTCGATTATTTTGCTTGCCCTTCTCCACCCCCAGTAGTTTCTTCCCCCAATTTTCTACCCCTTGTATTAATGCCCCGTGTGGTAGGCAAAATATTTCGTTACAACCTTTAGTATTTAAAATTAAATAGCAATCTTACATTGTTTATATATTGTTTATAAGTAAAAAATGCCGTTTAATCTTCTGCATATTTTTTATTACACATGTTGTTATCACTAAATTTATCAAAAGCAGTTGTTAGATACCTGTATCAAAGAATGTGACGAAAAAGACTTTTTATTTTCTAATTTCTCTAGTCTAATACGTGCTTAAATCTTAATACATAGGATTTCAGTGTTCCTGCTTATTATTCTCTCTTCACAAGGTTTTTTAAAATGAAGTAGCCGCTGTTAGTACTATCTGTCATTGGATATCATTATTTACTTTATTTTTTAAAATTCTGTGTATTTGAAAAATCAAAAGATGGATATTGACGAAGAGTTTAATTTAACTCCACCAGAAGTGGCAGAAACTGCAAATGAAATATCTTTAAGTTTACTGCCTGAAAAAAGCAGACTGTTGTACAAAAAAACATACGCTGAATTTATTGCATGGTGTGACGAGAGAATATTTTTCAAACATTGCAGAAAAAGGACTAATAGCAAGTTTGTGTTCCAAATATTCGATGCTAAAATCAACCTTAAGTTTAAAATCAAACATTGATATATCTAAATATAATAAGTTAATTATGTTTATCAAGAATAAAAGAACAGGTTATGTACCAAAGAAATCAAAAACACTTGAAAAAGAACAAGTCCAGAAATTCATCTCTGATGCTCCTAACGACGTGTTTCTAATGATAAAGGTAAACCAGTAAATTAAGTTTATATATTTAATACTCGTATTTCATAACATTTCATTTTGTAGGTTGCATTGATTTTTGGAGTGGCTGGTGCGTTAAGAAAGGACGAACTATTGAAATTAGAAACAAATAACGTTCAAGACTTGGGGTCAAAGTTTCTTGTCACAATAAAAGTATCAAAAACACACACAAATAGAATATTTACCATAGTAGATAACGAAGCAAATACCATTCTCAATGCGATCAAAAACTATATTTCCTTAAGACCGGCACACACACCACATAAACGATTTTTCATTTTTTATAAAAATAAAAAATGTTCCACACAGCCAGTTGGCAGAAATACGTTTTCCAAAATTCCTTCCGTTATCGCTAAATTCTTAAAATTAGAGCACCCGCATTTCTACACTGGGCATTGTTTTAGACGTTCCTCTGCCTCAATACTGTGTGACAGTGGTGCAGACTTTTCAGATATTAACTAGGTGGCTGGAAATCGACTGCTGTAGCAGAAGGTTATATAGATAATTCTATGCAGAATAAACTTGGGATGGCTGAAAAACTATTGGGACAAAATACCACTAAACCTTGTCAAGGCACTTCCTTCAGCAACACCGCTTCTTCTTCTATCACAGAATTTACAGAGGTCCAAGAAGACTTAAATACAAATTTGTCAAAATGCTATACAGCAGATAATCATTTATCAATACCTTCCTTTAATTTCAGTAATTCTACTATTTCCAATACTAATGTTTACAATAATAAAACTACCACTAAGGAAAATTAAACTTTGAATAAAGATAGTGAAAGCTGAAAAAATTGCTCTTTATTGATAAGTAAATAAAAATTTAAACTAAGATTTTTATTTCTGAAAAGTACGGTCGACGGAAAAGTTTTGTAACGAACTCGTGAATTAAAATGGCGTCGAAGATTAACGCGCTCGCTCCGCTCACGCGATAAAATATCTCCATTGTTAATCGCCCATATTAATACACTTGTTAGTTAAATAACTATTAACCACTAACCACTGCTGTCTGTAGCTGTCTGTATCTCCAAAAAATCTAATTTACACACTTCACAATAATTTGACCTGTTTTGACTAATCCTGCATCTCGCTATTTGCATTTACATCTACATGGAACAGATATTCGATAATTTTTAGTTTTAGCTGTGTTGAATACAATTTTTAATTACTCTCTCAAAAAGCTTGTTACAAAAATATATTTAACCAAAGTTTGACAATGTCAAGCCATACGTTTGACGTCATTCAACGTAGTGACTACATTAATGTGTTATAAACAAGAGAAGCTACAGCCAACCGTATTACATTTTTTTAAAGGCTCTATATTTTACGTCTTTAAAAATTGTATGTAATTAAAGTGTCTTTGACCAGCAATATATATTGATATTTTTCCAGAACATTTTAAAAAAGTTTTTTAACTTGTCAAACTTTCATTGCCTCCTGACAAAGGCATTTCTATAGTTTCTAACTATTTCTAACGAATTTCCACTGCATTTATCGTGACAGCAAAAATAGGGAGTATGGCGGCATATCATATCACGTCAGGAAAAATGGGTATTTTGTTATATTAGTTTAAAAAAAAAAAACGATATGTGGCACTCTGGGAGTGACCGAGGAGGGAAAGCATAACTTTCTTATCGTCTACGCACAGAGCGATGGTTTTTAATTCAATTTAATTCGATTTGATTATTTTATTTTAGTTTATTATATTAAGAAACACGCATGGGACTGCGTTTGCTACTCCACGTGGTGTCTGGTCGCGCGATCTGTCGTTACATTGCGTTTACATTGTATCAATCAATACATTCCATGCGTAGCCCGCGTTAAGAAAGATATGCTTCTAAAAATCTATCAATAAAGGTTCGCAAATGGCTTTTGTTATTTTTTTGCTACTTATTACTTACGAGCATTACTTAATCCGGAGAAAGGAAATCCGAAATAAAAGAAAAAATATTAGCAGCGAATAAAGCTTATTTTGCAAACAAAAGATTACTTAAAAGCAAAACACTGACTAAGAAAATTAAGATGAGCATTTATAACACCATAATTAGGCCAATATTATTATATGCAGGAGAAACAATGACGATGGTTAAAAAAGATGAAGAAGACTTAAGAATAGCAGAGAGAAAGATTATGAGAACTATACTAGGACCAATTAGAACAGAGCTAAATGAATATAGAAGCAGAACAAATGCAGAGATTAAGGAAGAACTTAAGGAAGACACCGTAACTAAAATAAAGAAATGCAGAGTTAGATGGTTAGGTCACATTTGGCGAGCAGGCGATGAGGCAGTGACATACGCAATGATAGAATGGAATCCAGGAGGAAGAAAGGGAAAGGGAAGACCGAGATCAAAGTGGCTGCAAGAAGTTGAAGAAGACCTCCAAAGGGCAGGAGTCAGAGGATGGAGAGGAAGAACTAGAGACAGGAAAAAATGGAGAGATATTGTCAAGAAGATAAGATAAACAAAAGAGACTGATCCACTCAAGAAATAAGATCTAGAAAGCATTCGCGGTTTAACCCCACCCTGGGGTGTACAGCCATTATATATATATATATATATATATATATATATATATATATATATATACCTGGGGTGTACAGCCATTATATATATATATATATATATATATATATATATATATATATATATATATAAATATTACTTACGAGCAAATGAGAAGAGGTGGAAAATAAAATACCCAAATAATAACTTCGAGCATTGCTCTCTATCGTTACTTTGAAGATTTAGAAATAGCTCGTCCTAAGACTTTTTTGCGTTTTTTAACTCTGCCTGTGTTGGTTGTAGGAATAAATTGAGTATCTCTACTCCCGATGTAACCGGTCGTAAGTCCATATAAAAGAGGAGGGATAGAGGAGTACAACCTCTATAAAAACCAGGATTCAGCTGTCCCGGCTGATAGAACCTTGTAAGGGACCTTTACGTAGGGTTACACATGAAGACCACAACGGCGATGAAGGTGGATGAGAAGACCAATCACAACGGCAAATTCGGCGGAAGTGGCAGCCCAATTCTGGACGTAGTAGAGAATCGTTAACCGAAAGATTACCGGTATAGGTAATCCGTAGAAGAGCTAAATTAGGCAACAGCATTGAGATGTAGAAAGTCAAGGGATGACTACCACATTAAAGATCCGTAAGGATATCCCCAGGGTACCACAATAGCTGAAAATCCAAAAGAAACGAACATACAAACAAACGACAATCCAAAAGAAAGTTCCGGGTACCCCCTAAGTGGAGAGAGAGCGCTAAGAATCCCCCGGTAAGCCAATAATGTACCAACAGTGAAAAGGATTGGTAAGGCAGGAAATATTATTCAAAAAATGACACGCTTGAACATAGATATTTTAAGGTGCAGTGAATTTCGATGACCAAATTCTGGAGTAATGAACACCATATCTATTATTTGGGAAATGGCACAACAAAAAAACAGAAGCGTAGCGATAGGTCTACTAAAAAAAACATGAACTGTTATCATGGTCGATTTTAACGCCTAAATAGGACAAGGCACAGTCGGGGATGTTCTGGGGACATGTGGTCATGACACAAGAAACGAAAGAGGACAAATGCTGATATAATTCTGTCAAGAAACGGATACGGTTCTAACGAATACATTTTTTAAATTACATCCAAGACGGCTTTATACATGAAAAGCATCCAGTGATAGAAGAAACCAAATTGATTTTAACAACATAAACAAAAGGTTTCGTAATTCTATCACTTCAGAAAAAACACATCCAGGCGCAGATGTCTTCTCTGATCACAATCAATTAGTTGCAAATATCAACATACGACTCAAAATAATTGATAATAAAACGAGGCCCAAAATAGATATGAAACTACTAAAAGATAACAACACTCAGGAAAAAGTAAAAACAGAGATTAATAAGAATTTTGCTAAAATTGTTGAAAGCACTATTAGCGGAATAGAACAGCATTGGAACGAAATGAAGACACCTATTACCATACTTTCGCATGAAAATCTTAAAACAAAAAAAAAGAAGAGCAAGAATGGATGACAAATAAAATATTGCAGATGATGGAAGAGAGAAGGAATGTAAAAGGTAGAAATGTCAATCTACGGGAAATAAAAAGAGCAAAAGAAATATGGCTAATAGAAAAATGTACGGAAATTGAAACATTACAATGCAAACATGACGATTTCCATATGCACAAAAAGATTAAAGGGGTACAGAACACCAGAAAACAATACAATATAGGCATAGTTGTAGACATCGAAGGCCAGATTTTGACTAGGATTGAAGACAAATTAAGAAGATGGAAAGAATACATGCAAGAATTATTCGAGGATACCAAAGATGGGAAATCACCAGGACTTAAAGAAGTGCATGGTGAAATTTTAAAGCTATTAGAGGCACACCAAATCACAAATTCAAACAATAATTCACAAATACTAAGCTATTCAACAACATATATGAGACTGGTCACTTACCAAAAGACTGGCTACTTAAGTTCCACTTTCCAAAATAGCTAACGCTAGGAAATGTGCAGAACATGATTAATTAGTGTGATGAGCCATGTACTTAAAGTACTCCTTACTATCATTTACTGGCGCATATACACCAAATTAGAAGAACATCAAGTGAAGTTCAATTTGGATTCAGAGCACTACTCGGAACGAGGGAAGCACTTTTCAGTTTGCAAGTTTACAGAGAGCCAGGGATGTCAACTGCGATGTATATGCATTTTTCATCGATTTCGAGAAGGCATTTGACAAAGTACCACATGGTAAATTAATCGGTATCCTAAAAACATCAGGACTCGGTGATAAGGATATAAACTAATATCAAACTTGTATCTTGAACAAAAAGCAACAGTGCGATTCGAAAATGAATTTTACGAGATCTTCATAGTTAGAAAAGAAATTCGACAAGGTTGTCTACTGTCACCAGCACTATTTAACGTAATATACTCTGAAAATATCTTTAGAGAAGCCTTGGACGAAACAGAAGATAATATTACAGTAAATGGCCAACTTATATAAACAATATTAGAAATGCAGACGATACCGTATTGCTGGCACATAGTTCACAGCGGCTCCTAAGGATGATAGATAATGTTGTAGAAACATGTTATCAATAAGGCCTAAAACTAAATTTTAAAAAGACAATAATAATGATCATTAGTAAGAAAACCAACATAAACGCCCAAATTACAATTAACGATACACCGTTAAAAAAAGTGGAGAAAACAAGCTATCTGGGCTGCAATATTAAGGATACCTAGGATCATAGATGCGAAATAAGAACTCGTATTGAAAAAAACTAGAAGCTTTTTTAATGGTCTTAGGAAGATCCTGTGCAACTTATCTGTCCTCCTCTACGGAGAAGAAAGCTGGAGTCTTACAGAAGATGCCGTAAAACCGTTCGAGGCATTTGAAATATTAAGGGTCTCATATATACACACAACTACTCTTCAGAGGCTAATAAAAGACAAGGAAATTATTAACACCGTAAAGAAGAGAAAATTGGCTGGCTTCGGCCACATTATGCGTTATAATAAATACTGACTTCTACAGTTGATTCTATCAAAATTGAGGGCAAGAGAGACAATGGACTTAGACGTACATCCTGGTTAGCCAATCTTAGGAAATTTCAACTGATATATTTCGAGCTGCTGTGAATAGAATAAGATGAGTTAATGAGGTTGCCAACATCACTAGAGAGGTACCTTTAGAAGAAGAGGACTTTTATAATACCTAATATACTAGTATAAATTTTATATATCAAATATATTGATCATTATCGTAATAAATTACTAAATACTAGTTGACAACTGAGTCAGTATTTAAAAATGAATAGTTCCATATGGAGTTTCTAATTTGTATGAAATTAAATACCAATAAACGCATATGGTTAATTTCAGATTAGAAAAATATGGTAAATTGTCGACAATTACTAATTATGTTCGCTATACCTGTTATCTTAATTGTATAATTTACCTCACAGTTAAAAACGTTTTTTATAGCACATATACGTCTTTTTTTTAACAATAACACTGTAATTGTATTTTCATAAAAACAATCACTTAGTTTTTTGTTTTATTTTTTAATAGAAATCTTTCTAAATCGTTACTTAGTCGGGTAAGGTTTTTTCTTGTTTTTCGTCTATGTATTGTTATCAAAATTGTTCCAGCAGATTTGTTAAGATAGTCATTCCACCATGTCATTTGCGGCCTTCCTCTTCCTTCCTTGTATTGTCATAGTCACCAAAATATTACCTGTTTATTCAACTTCTCACCATTTTGACGAATGAATGTATGTCCTACAAACGTCTATTTACTCTATAATATCTTCCATTTTGGTTACTGTTCTAAGCCATTCTTATCTTTTTTAAAGTTTAGTTATGTATGCAAAATTTGTCATTCTATTAATATTTGCAGCATTCCGAAGAGTTATTAATAACCAACACCTTTTTACTACATTTTAATGAACAACCACTCAGAAGTTTGTTAACATTGGTAAAAAAACATACTATGGCGCGGATATCAAGTCAGATAAAAAATCCTCGTCGGCAATATTTTATATTATAATTCAAGGGAATCCACAAACCGAAATCAATAAAATACGATCTAAAACAACTAAGACATAACGACACAAAACCGGAAGTAAAAGAATATCTAAAAAACAACATATTCCTACTAGAACCAACTCATGACGTAGAAGCAGAAATACCCTAAACCAATATCTCTGACCAAAAAGAACATTGGGAAAAACAATGGATGAACGACAGTATATTAAAGTTGATAGAACTGTTTAACCCAAAAGCTCAGCAAATTAACAAAGAAATTGAAACTGCAACCAGGAAAGCTAAAAACAAAATGATGAAAAAACTAAAAAAAATGTGACGAAATCAAGATACTAGAACGTAAACACGACTCATTTAACCTACACAAAAAGATCAAAGAAGCAGCCATGTTAAAGAAACCAAAACCGTCGGACTATTTAAAAGACATTCGAGAGAATCAGATAGATACTATAGGCACTTGAGAGGCGACTTTTGTAATACAGGTACTCTTGTAAACAGTATAAACAGCAAAGAGCGTCGTCTAATCAGCAGCATATTTCGAGCAAACTGCAACTGCCAGCGTGGGGTATCAGCTCACAGAAAATATAAAGATGAAAGTGCTATGCTTATTAAGGGTTTGTAGGCAGAGTTGTGAATGAAGAGATTCTATAAAGAATGGGAAAAGATTGCCAAATAACCATACTAATAAAATGATATAAACTTGAATATCTAGGCCATCTAGGTATCATGCGCAATAATCAACGATATAACCTGATTCAAATCCTAATAAAAGGAAATAATGTATAACGAAGAAGGGATCTTGTCATGATAATTATGGACAAAAATGTAAAGCATTCAGTCGTAGTCAGCTTAACAAACAAGGCAGTGATAGTCTATTTAGAAAACATGCAAGGTGAATCTTGCATATTAAAATTGATTTCTGGTCGAAATTTGGTAGTAATCTTAGATAAGAACTTATCCCTGAATAGACAACTACTTAAAAACAATTTCAAACGTAACTACAGCTTTATAACTTCAATAAAGCATAAATTACACCATTCTTCTTCTTCTCCTTAGCCTTCTGTCGTCCATGTTTGGACATAGGCCTCTCCCAACTCCTTCCATCAGTCTCTATCCTGAGCAACATATTTCCAATTTGTTCCGGCTATTCTTTTAATGTCATCAACCCATCTCATCTGTGGTCTTCCTCTTGGTCGTTTACTTTCGTAAGGTCTCCAATGTTGTATTGTAGTATTCCAACGTTGGTCCTTTTGTCTAGCAGTGTGGCCTGCGAACTCCATTTAAGTTTGGCAATTTTTGTTGCTATGTCCTCGACTTTTGTTTTGGATCTTACCCAGTCGTTCCTCTTTTTATCTGACACTCGTATACCTAACATTGCTCTTTCCGTTGTTCTTTCTGCTGTGGCTAGTTTATTCATGTTTGCCTTGGTTAGGGTCCAGGTTTGACATCCATATGTCATGATAGGAAGGATGCATTGGTTGAACACGTTGCTCCTCAAGTATTGGGGTATTTTGCGGTTCTTAAGTATACAACTAAGTTTTCCTCCAAATCCTGCCCATGCTAGTCTTGCTCTTCTAATAATTTCCGCACTTTGGCTCTCTTTGTCAAGTCTAAGGATTTGGCCTAGGTAGATATATTCCTAGATTTGTTCTATCTCACTGCCATTTATAGTTATACGTCTGCGGTCATCTTTGTTTGTCATTATTTTTGTTTTTTTTTTACATTCATTTTCAGGCCGACGTATTGTGAGCTGGCTGCTAGTTCCCCCATCATAATTTGCAGTTTCTCGAATGTGCCCTCTATAATCACTATATCGTCAGCGAATCTGAGGTGGTTTAACTTGTTGCCATTAACGTTAATGCGAAAGGTTGACCAATAATTAACCACCCACCTGTATTATGCATCACCCTGTTTGTTTACATTAACTATAGCTTATCAACTGTTTCATATTCTGTCAAGTAGGTACGCTGGCAATTAATCAAACACTATACCCTTGTTTCCTAAATTTGTGTCACCGAAGAGTTTTTGGAATGTTTTTGCGATTGTGTTACCGCGTTAACATTTCCTGTTATTTTATGTAATAGTGTGCGAATGACGTTTAATTTGAGATTTTAGTGTTTAATTATTGTTTGTGACTAAAGAATGCCACTTGAGTTGCAAAGGGCAGTAGCTTTAGCTGATGCTGGGTACAGCCAACGTCGTATCGATGTACCCCGAACTGCGGTAGAGGATGCTATCAGATGATTTCGGGAGACAGGTTCACCCGCAGGCCAGGTCAAGGCTGACATCGAGGCACTGCAATTATAGATAACCGCTTCATCGGTAGCACCGTGTTGAGAAATTGCTTTTGCACTGCTCCTGAAGCTCGTCGGCAAGGCGAGAAATAGTAGTATAGTAAACGTACCATTGGAAGAAGACTGGCAGAAAAAAAATTGAGGGTTTTCCGTCCAGCTAGCCCCCCACAACTGTCCCCACAACACCGTACAGCTAGACTGGAAGAACATATTATTCTCAGATGAGAGCAGAATAGTTCTAAGACGTCCAGATGGACGTCAGCGTGTCTACAGACGTCAAAATGAAAGGTTTTCTCCATGCACTATAACCGAAACATTAAGACACTAATGGGCTAATCTTGCAGTATGGCAACGTGCATTTTCATGCATTAATCTAAAGTTTTCACCAATGAACGGCATGACATGGCCTTGGAGAACTTCTTCCACGTCTCTTAGAACATTCACACTGCCTCTATCGAACACAACAATATCAATACGAGCTTTGTAAGAGATACCTCCCCAAGGAGGTATCTCTTATAAAGCTCGGCTCTCTATACCTCGGCTTACCGAGCAGGGTCAATAATGATTTGAGTTATCTCTTACAAAGCTCGTAGTTGTTGTATTGTTGTGTTCGATAGGGGCAGTGTAAATGTTCAAAGAGACGTGGAAGAAGTTCTCCAAGGCCATGTCATGCCGTTCATTGGTGAAAACTTTAGATTAATGCATGAACATGCACGTTGCCATACTGCAAGATTAGCCCATTAGTATCTTAATCAGGTCAGGATTCAAGTTTTACCATGGCTGGCACACAGTCCTGACCGAAACCCGATTGAATAAATTTGGGACAAGATACTCTCCTACGGAGAGCTCAAGACGGCTGAGGTAGAGAAGTGGCATAATATCCCCCAATCACATATCCATGATATCATGAATGGATTGCCGAACCGGCTCTAGAAGTCCTAAGGGCAACACCCATTATTAATTCTCATAATTTTTTTAATTAGGCTATGAATTTCAAAATTATATTTTTGAATTTTCTTCGAACATTGGATTGTTGCTAAGCATCGCTTGATAAACGACTTTTTTTCAATAATTTTATTGTTTTCTTTTTATCAAAGGTAGTTTTCTCCGTATTTGTCATAAAATGTGGTCCAAGATTGACAATTTCTGCAAACTGAAAGAAATACAAGGTGTGCGGTTAATTGTGCCGGTGAGTGTATACTAATGCGCGACTTTGTATAAACAACGCAAGCCCATATTTAAAGCAAAAAGGTAGATAGAAAAAAATCAATTAGTCTCGCTGATACAGTTTATAATGTAGTAGCAACACGACCTGGGCCAACTTATACATATATACATATTAAGTTATAAAATGAATTAAAAAGTACAATCCGTCTTTTATTTGAAAAAGTCTACATGGAAAATCCGTTAGGCTAATGCAGCGGGAGACCGACACTACATGGCGACCCTGCCATCCCAACACCACAATTTTATGTTATATAAAGAGTAATAGTGTACTGAAAACGAGTTAGCAACCAGTGAAAGAAAGCCTACTTACACAAATTGTGGACTGTATGAGCTTCATCGACACCGTTAACTTCCATTGGTGGATCCGTGTTTTTCTTAGACATTCTAGCTGCTATTACACCTTTTAAACAACCTTTACAACTGTGTGGCGCCATTGAAAAATGTCGAAGAAACTGTAACAAAAAAAACATTGTCAATTACAAAGACTTTTGATTACCATTTACATATTTTCAACTAAACAATGAAACATGTAGTAGGTAGTATTACTAAATACAGAATATTATAATTACTCGAACAACATCGCGTCGTAATCTTTTATCACATTCGCTGCTTTTTTCTAAACATGCATTTATACGTCTTGTGTGTGTCCTAGATGTTGACTTAAGTGCAAGCCCACTTGCCACAGCTGTTTTTAATTATAAACATTTATAATTTTATGTGATCGATTACCTTTAAGAAATCGTACTCTTTGGTGCAATATGTTTATATCCGAATTGTAAGTTAAGGGAAATAAAATCTTAAGAAATTTAATAAATCCTAATAAACTAAAAGCAAATTGTTTTACATGCGTTCGAATTGAAACGAGGTTAATGCCGAACGTGATATTGGCAAAACAATCAATAAACAAATGTGAGAAATGTTATTGTAAATAGTCAAATATTTATTATAATCGGCCTTGTAAGCCACACATTTAAAAGTGACGAATTTAAATACAAAGCGTTCATATTGCAACCCAGTGAATGCTATCGCTGACCGTCGTAATAGTCGCAACCGCGACCTATATGAATTGTGTACACGTTGAAGTTTGCCATAAACAGAAATTTCAACCTAACCTCAGTAAGACCAGTGTAGTGGAAGCCCAACGCCAGAGTATTATATACAATATTATGGATATAATGCGGAGGAAAATAATTCTTTTGATTCTTTTCGATTTAAGTCGCCAAAAGATAAATTTATAAATGAAATGGCTTAATTTAAAACAAGAAGAATCTGGTAATTTCGGTTGAGTATAAAAGTATTGATAAGATAAAGTATATGGATAGGTGACTTAGGTTGGTTAGGTGGTTAAAATTAATCACATAATATCTATCGATACATGACAATATGTTGCCTTTATAATTTCCAGTTTTGCCAACTGATCGGCTTTTTAATTTTTTATCATTCTTATATGCCTTCTATCCAAACAAAAGTAATATCTATATTATTTAGGAAGTTTTTATTTAATGCCGTATATTTTGGATATTTCATCCCCTCATATTTGGTGCTCTGACGAGAAATTAATGCAATTTGCGAATTTGAAAAAAAAATTGCATTTTTAATATTTTTTTTATATCAAAATGTTAGCTTTTTGGATATCAAATAATTGTCGATACACTAGAAACACATATTTTGGGAGTTTATAAAACATGATGCAACTGACTCCATATAAATCAATATCATATCAATCGTAAATCAATCAGTGTAGTTTTTTTGCGAAAGCCGTATGCTATAAGCCGGTGGCGCTGCAGCCAATTGACTTATTTACCTGTACATCTTAGATTTATTCATGATACCCACTGCATAAGTCTGGTATTCTATACAAACTCGTAAAGGTCTAGTGGTTGGGTGCCAAATGTTTTTGGAATTTTTTGGTAAGCCCCCAAGTTTAGTCTTTATGAAATAGTCTCATTGTGTATAGGTGGTACTGACTAGCGAACATCCAGTATGGAAGCCTGTGTTTAAATCTAGGCTTTTTCCGGTCACAGATGGTGCTTTTTGGCACTTTTAAGGCCGACTCTGGACCGAATTATAGTGTAGTTAATCCTCTTCCGGCAAGCTTATCAGCTCTTTCATTGCTGTGTATTCCCCGATAACCTGGTACCCATACCAGTGTGCAACAGTGTTATGTTCCAGCACTCTATTGAGTCCTTTTTGGCATTCTTACACCAGCCTATCATTTACTTCATGAGAGAAGCTGAGAGCCCCATAGCCGTTTGACTAATGTAAATAGTAGTTATGTGCAGTGCAGACTTTGGCCTTTGTGTATCGTTTCCCAAGCTTTTTTTCGTCTGTATAGAGGGGTTCTGGAATCTTCTAAAGTTTAATACTGACCTTAGTGCAGGATTCGTTCTTCGTAGTCCTGGCGATAGTTTCCGAGGTACTTTAAAACGACCGCTCGTCGCCGAGTCTACGCCGAACGCCTACCTGCTAAACCAGACCCTCCTCTGTCATCCTCCTCAGGCCGAGCATCAGCTTCCGAAGCATTATCCACAGACTGTCAGCAAGGAGGCTCCCTGCCTCTGTTTCCCCTTTTTTTTGCTCCTAAAAACTGGCTTTTTTTTGCACGTAGAAGACCATCATCGCTCCTAGTACGGCATACCTCCCAGCCGAGCATTTTCTCCTTCCCCACAGTCTAACTCACTACATGGATATACTTGTGTACACTAGTCCAACCTGATTTATTTTCAATCATTTCTTTCACTATAACAAAATTGACACTTGTCTCTGTTTCCATTCTGTTCCTTTCTACTTTCCATCTGTTGCACTCTAAACATCGTATATGTCACAGTGTCACTCAGTATAGGCATTCATCCGTGCCATCCTTTCCGAACCTAGAGAGGTAGACTCTAAAACACCCTTGTTTTGTTAGCACCTGCATTAGGAAATAATCCAGTCGCCTGTGACCACAGTCCAGACATGTGCAGTGCAGACTAGTTCTCCAAAATCGTCTTGTTTAATTAATTATTTCGAACTCTGTGTATTATTATGGCTTTGTATTTCAATTAATTGCTTATAACCCATGCGAAACATCATTTATTTCAATCAAAGCTTCTGCAAGTAGTGAATTCTTCTTAATCCTAGAACTACACAGTGGGATCTGAGAAACCCAGACGCATAAATCGCTCAACATAAGTGGCGCATGTGTGCATTTTTTAACAATCCGTTCCACGTAATTTTAGTTTTGAGCCGACTTGGTTAAGATACACGAGCTACGCAGAATTTGGTAATTCTACACTTTGTTTTACGATTTGAGTGGAGCTATGAATACTTTAGATCCAGTGTGCAGTTAACGGTTGTTAAATTTTCTAAGTGTTTTTTTTTGTTATTTGTTAGGCTATGGCTCCACGAGCGACAGATTGTCGCTAGTAGTAGCAGTAAAATTACGGCGGCAGTAAAGCAGTAAAATCATGGCTCCACGAGCGACAGTTTACAGCGGGCATATCGCCGCGTTTTGGTCTTGTAGTGGCTCCATGAGCGTTAATATGACGCAGCTACAATCAGTGGCATCTTGTCCGTTTATATAGTGCCCGTGTATATAGCAGATAAAATAAATAAATAAATAAGTAAAATAAATTTAGACCAATAATACAATAATATAGTATGGATAATCTATCATTTCAACAAAAAGTTGTTTTAATATTGGCATTGCGCCGTCGACGTAGGGTTAAAAAAAAGGAAATGGTGGATTCACCCTGTTCTAGTGCCTAGACAGACAGAGGGAAATTTTTTTCTTTTACACAACAAATTAAAAGAATATCCTGACAAGTCTTTTGAATATCACAGGATGTCAGTGTCTTCTTTTAATTTTTTATTATGTGAAATAGAAGATATACGAAAACAGGATACATCAATGCGTGATAGCCTAAGGCCAGAAGAAAAATTAGCAATTACCTTAAAGTAAGATTTCAAATTACATATTTTATAATCCTATACGTATCTACCTAAAAATAAAATATTTAACTATTTAACTTTCATTAGAATAAAAAGGGGCCGCCACCACTTCTTACCTCTGCGTATTCTGTAATTCGCTACTGAATTATCAAGTAGATCGACGGCTCCCATATATGTCTAGTATATTAATTTATCATATTGGGTTGATGTAATGAATCTTTCTTTTCCAATATCTAACCTGCTTTTTTATGTTACAATAATTATCGTTATATTATTATGAATCACGCCAAGCTATCGAAAACGAACATTAGTACTGTAGAATAATAAAATTTTACTATAAACAATAATTATTAAAATTTTATTTATATGCCATGATTAGACAACCACTTATATAGAAATGAATCACCAGTTCGAAGAAGGAAATCCAAAAAATAGATTTTCGGGAAATCAATAAAATCTGTTTATTCTCTCTATTCAATTTTTTCTTGTTTAATAATGGCATCTACTATAAAGTACAGTTTGATACGGTTAATTGGGATCGAAAAAAAAAAACTATCCATTGATTTTTGTTATCTAGAATACCGATAAAGAAAATATTGGATTTATTTCTTCCTTAGAACTTATAATTTTTTGTTATTATTTGAGACAAAAAATTGTATGAAAAAACTGTAAAGTAATTTATAAAAACAAAGAAACAACTTAACAAACACAGAGAAATAAAAAAAACAAGAACAAAAATATCCGATTAAATGAAAATTACCGCTACAAGCGACAAATTATTGCTAGTGAAGCCACAAACGCGCTGCAAATTACTGCTAAAAAATAGGTCCGGATCTATTCGAACGCGACATGACATTGATGACGCCTCTCGGTCTCGAAACGAAGCGACAATCTACAGCGGGTGGAGCCACTCAGTATCACTGCTGTTGTTTTCATTTATCAAGCTACATTTTACTGCTACTGCTAGCGACAATCTGTCGCTCGTGGAGCCATAGCCTTAGTGTGACAAAGTTCAAGAAAGACAAATATCGTCCACTGATGGAAAAAGAGTTACAAGGGGAAGTTTTTGGAGACTCATCAGATGAAGATGATAACTATATTCCTAAAGAACATTCCAGACACTGATAATGAACTGTGTAAAGAAGATGAAGAAGGAAAAAGACACTTCTGTATCTCACAAAGAAATGTAGCCAGTATATTGGGAAAGAATAGACATCGTTGGACCATACAGGACCAGAGTGCCAAGACGCCAGGACTTTTACATTTGTCTGATTCAAGAAAAGAAGCAGGATATGTTAAAAACCCTTTTGATTTTGGACACTACTGCGCTACATAGAAATCAAGAAATTATTCGGAAAGTCAGAGTAGCTTGCCTATAGAAATCCAAGCATTTATTGTTTTGCTGTATCTCGCTGGTACATTGCGAGTTGTAATTTAGGTGAACTTAGGTCAATAAAATACGGCAGTGGACTATTTTAGCAACCAAGCCCCAACAAAGATTTCAGTTCATAGCTATGTGTTTAAGATTTGACGATAAAAAAACAGAAATGCTAGAAAATTAGTGGACAAGTTTACTCATATTCGCCAAATATGAGACATTTTTATAAATACCTGCAAGTGATGCTACACACCCTATGAACACTGTATCTATCTGCCTTTTTTCCAACAAAAACAAAAACCTAAATTATAAATTTTTTTCATAAAGTTAAATATTATTCAGCAATTTTTGAACTTATACTTCTATACGTGAAATCTGTGAAATCATTACATATGTAAGATAATGAGTAAGAGAGAGAGAGACATAAGATATATTTTCTCTCTCTTCCTCGCTCGAATATAAAAATGTTCCTTTTGTATATATATTTAATATTATATATATATGTGTTATATATATTTAATATTATATATATATAATTTAATATTTATTAATATTATTATTTATGTGATATGTTTTGTATTATTTATTAAATGTTTATAATTATATTAGTCTTTTGTATTTCAAAATATTAATCTCAATAAATCACTGTATGACCCAGAACTGTCAATTTTGAAATACGTTTGTGTCATGTCCTCGGTAGTATAGTAGTCAGTATCCCCGCCTGTCACGCGGGAGACCGGGGTTCGATTCCCAGTCGGGGAGGACATTTTTATTAATATTATTACATGGTAAATTAAACATATGCGTAAATAGAAAAGTTATGTATATTATTGTCATTTTTAAATACTTATGAATATTGCATTTTAATTTGTATTGTATTATTATATTGAATTATGTTGCAGTGTATATAAAAATATACATTTTCATCAAAATATTGATTCAATCCTTCATTTACTCTACTCCTATTACAGGTCAAATGTTGTTTATTTATTAATTGTTAGTAAGTTGTTATTAATTCTGTTATGTCTCACCTATAGCATTACATATGTAATGATTGTGCAGATTGACTCCCAAATAAATTTGTAACGGCGAATGCGTGTATAGAAGTGTAACTTCTACCGGCAGTCCCACTGGACTGCCACACCCGTTTTTTTTTTTTGACGTAAGCAATCAACTGATGGTGATATTGTATCAGTCATGTGAAAATTAATCATAGTTCGTCGAAGTAAACTCTCATCAAATGGGTCCATTGAAAAGTTAAATTAGGTTTGCAGTTTAGAAAGGAAGTAATTTTATTTTTTTTTTGATGTGATGGGGGTCGGCGGAGGGGTAAAAATAAGCTTAAATTCAAGTTTGTGGGGTCGAAACCATTGTCTCCTGGCCACCATCTTGGAAAAAGGGGTGCAAAAGGTTTTCGCACCGTATCTCGTAAACTAGCAACCCCACAGAAAATTTTATCAGCAATTATTTATTGCAAATTAAATTGTCTACAAATTTATTTAATCGTAAAATAGAAAATACCAAAGTTATAAACAAAAATAATTAAAAATTTTTGAACACATTTTCTATTGGGCTTTTTACCTTTTTTGTGGCCATTAAGGCTTAATTTGAACTTAGACTATTAGGCTTAGTTTTCTATTATATATATTTTTTATTCATATAATTTATCATTTTGTTAACATTCTTATGTTATTTTATTATTAGTTTATTATCTACCTTTTTCCCGACCACCGATGAGGTAGAGTCACTGACAATTTTCAGGTGAGATAATATTGAGCATTATATATTTAAAAAATTTTCCAGCTATTGTTTTTTCATTTTCTTTGATGGTCCAGGCTGCGGTTTAAGATCTAATTCAGTATCGAAGGTTAATGTTTACAGGAATGAAGAACGGGAGTTAGAATGGGCGTCATTGTGGGTACTAATTCATCTTTGCATTTTCCGAGTAATTTTGATATTTCCATGATGTTACTGCAGGTTTCACCAGAACAATATTGAGGCACACTGCAGAGCATTTGAGGCCTACTTTTCAGTAACCACACATACTTCCACAGTTTTCCTTGCATCTGCAGAAAATTAATTTAAGAAGTTCGGGGAGTGCTGGAGTTTTGATTGGCATTAAAATTTGTCCATGCTTTTTCCAGCCCCGATCTTCAAGGTCGCAGTGTTTCCTGGCGATAAACCCTAAGACAGTCGAAACCCATCAATCTTCAACCGGATGAGTGCCTTCTTCAAGAGCCCTAACCTTTCTCTTGGTATAAAAGTAAGAATGATGCGATGCTACGTCTTCTCTGTCCTTTTGTATGATGTTAAATCTTGGACCTTGAACGAAGATATATGCAGAAGATTGGAAGCATTTGAGATGAGGCTATATCGGAGTCCCGGAATACATTATTATATACAATACGGATACATTATGCGAAATGAATTCAGATATACCCTCCCACAAACCATCTTACCAAAAAATATTTGGAAACCTATCGGTTTCCATCGACAGATCGGCAAATCTCGAGACAGTCGTACTACAACTGGCTCGTCATTCAAGGTGAGCTTTGTGCTACGTCTACTCTGCTCCCAAATCCTGAAGTGTACCCACCACTGTATCCATGTGATGCATGTTATACGGGAAGTGGTGCCTAACCGAATTTTTAGAGATGATTTTGCAAAATCTGGAGGATTATAGACGTGGCAAGTTATGAGCGCACTGCGATGCCTGGACGTAAGGAAAAAGGTCCAGATGCTCCAGAAGAGATCTCAGAAATTAGTGAGTTTTCTCAGTCTACAAAGTAAAAGGTTTATGGTAATTTACACAAAATCTTAATGAGCTTGTAATCAGGGATCTCAATTTAAAACTGATTACTTTTAAACTTTTTCATAATTTTTGGGCGAAAACAAGTTTCTTATCACCATAAAGAATTTATGTACAAACAATAATTATCTTCTATAAGACAGCCTTATAGAAGCAATGAATGACAGCAGAATTGACCGTAGGTATAGTGAACTTTACAATATTTACACAAATGTCACTATGACTGTTAAGATACACGATAAAACCCGACCAATTAAAATAAAACAAGGGATAAGACAAGGAGATACATTGTCACCGAAATTTTTCATAAGGGCATTAGAGTATGCCTTAGGAGTAACAATAGACATTGTCCTTATCACAGATAATTTAGGAGAAGCCACATATATGTTAAATGAATTGGATTTTGCATGTTCGAAGGTGGGTCTCAGAATGAACTTGACCAAAACTAAGTTTATGACAAATATGATCCCCAATAACCATTTAACTATGCAAGATAAAGTGGTAGAACTGGTGGAGAAATATACGTATTTGGGTCATAAATAAGAATCAGCAGGGATAACCAAACATGCGAAATCCAAAGACGAATTACTTTAGCATGGGCAGCCTTTGAAAAACTGCGAGACACACTTAGGGCCAAGATACCAATTAGCGTTAAAAGAAAAGTATTTGACCAATGCGTATTACCGGTCTTGACCTATGGGGCGGAAACTATGACTCTAATAAAGACTACGGATTCGAAATTGAGAATGGCACAGAGGCGAATGGAACGGTCTATGCTGGGAGTGACGTTACGGGACCGAATAAGAAACGAAGATCTGCGAAGAAGGATGAGTATTGCTAATGTTGTGGAATGCATAGCCGAACTAAAATGGAACTGGGCAGGCCATGTAGCGAGAATGCATGACTCACTATGGACGAGCAAAATTACAAATTGGAGGCCAAGAGCAGACAAACGTAGTAGAAGAAGACCATCTCTCAGGAGTATCACCAAAAATTGGCAAAAAAGAGGAAAAGATCGTAAAGAATGGACGGGTTTACGGGGGGCTTATGTCCAGCAGTGGACATGATAAATGAAGACTTGATGATGATGACTAAGTAAAAATTAACAGGAAGCAAGATTTTCGCAAGTGTGTAAGAGTGTATTTGCGGCAATTATAAAAAGTAAGGTTTTTAAGATTTGTCAGTATAAATAGAGTGGATGAAAAACCGAGATATGCAACAATTTAATAGTAAATTAGACGAAAGAGTTAAGAAATCTAATACTCGGACGAAAGTCTACTGGCAGCACCTCCTGTTTACAATTTTTTTTCAGTTTCAGCCGCGCTTGTGACAAATAGAAAAACAAACAAAGAAAAACTGCCGGTATAGTTTCAACAACGAATATAAATTGGATTGAGCTAATAATAATAGAATAAAGAAAAAAATAATAATTAATTGAAACTTAAAAAGGCTCAAAAAGGCATAAAAGAGTATAGCATAGAAATAGATTAAGAAAAAAAAACAAAATACATTATTTGAGAAAAGCACAACAACCAATAAATGCACAGATACTCGTTGCTACAGATTCAACTTTACAACAAGCTTTTCCAATTTCACTTGAGTCCAAAACTGAATATATTTTGGAGACCAGGGACAAATGCATGAAAAAGGCTCGAAGATAAACAAATTAAACATGCAGTAAGACAAGAGCAAAAAAAAAACCAATAAATCTGGAAGAATTAAGGAGTTAATAAAATAAAAGTAAAAGTGAAAAACGATACAGCCATTTATAAAATCATCTTGAGACACTATTATATGGAACCTACTATAGTACCTTGCTAACAACTCAATTGCGATGGCTGAAACATACACGTGAATCTACATGAAAAATGAAATGTCTCAAATTGACCTAACAGAAAGGTTTAGATGCTGAAAGAAGGAAGGGAGAAGCTTCAATCATTTGATCTTTACATATACGTCTAGAGGAATTCTGGAAGCAAAGACAACATAATTAATATTAATTGTTTTGGGCAATACGTGAAGTCAAATCAAAAGAATAAGCTTTGTACATGTACATATAATAAAAAATGACAATAAATATGAAGAGATAAATAATCCTTCAAGGACAGATTCTTGAAACGAAAGGATATACAAAAATATCTTGGTTAACACTGCACAATAGTCAAAATAAGATACTTATTTATATGCTAATCATCCAGGCAATCTATGTAATCAGATTTTATGCACATCTCAAACTAGTTATACCAACAAAAATCCAAAACTTACTTGACTTCTACACGTTTTAAATGTAAGCAGCTAGTAATCCAAAATGCAGCACCTATCAATAAATTTTTATCCAAGGATAATCTACAATCACGAAAGGAAGTATAACATGTACATGACTGAGGAGTAAAAAGTTACTAAAGTCCAATATACTATTTGTCCTTATTTAAAACTTTGAAAAGCAATAATTACTGTTGCCACTTTCGACCTTGACCTTAACAATCATGTAATAAAAATGTGGCAGTTAGGCCAGGAGCTGGACAGGGAGTAATCGAGGCAAGGCAACAGCGCTGTTTTCAACCGGCGACAAATTTTTACAATTAATTTGACGATTGATTTTTACCGGGATTATTTTTATCACGGCTATTAAAAAGTTATCTTAATTAAAATTTTAGTACAGGAAGAATTTTTTACTTTCTGCTAATAAATATAATTCTAGAACAATAACTATGGAAATTTATGTTTATCGGTAGGCGTACCCTCGTAGAGTTAACCTTTCGATACTGTTGCCGTAAAAGTACGATTTTCATTTGCAGCTTTGATGAGCGAGCGCCGTACTATTACGCAAATTAATCTCCGTCGTTCAGGTTCGGTCACCGTACATTTTTAAGTATTTACATCTTTGAAGAGCTATAATCGTAATAGTACGTTCTACATTGTCCATCTTGCTTACTAGTATCGTTCATATACGTTAAGATCCACAAATACACCAGACTGATGCCGTACATACGCGGCAGCACATCACCCACCCTAGCGTCGTACTTTCTGAATACCGTTTTTTACGAAAACAAATTCCATTACTTCAATAAAACGAATATAAACAAACTGCCGACAAACGAAAAACCACTTCAATATAAAGAATGTAAACTACTGAGGGACAGTCTCAATCGCGAAGTGCAAAATTTTCCCGGCGCCGTATATGAGCAACACGCAACCGATACTTGGCCCGTAGCGAAAGGGTTAAGGCAGAAATTAGAAGCAATTTTGTATCTGACAACTATCTATATTCGATGTAATCACAATCTTTGTGTTAACAGATTTAGATTAATTATAGTGACGGTTGCTGTCTTATTCCTTTTATGCCTGGCTGTATAACAGAAAGTCTAAGCAAAAAACTACATTATATAGTTTAACTGTCCAGAAAAGTGGACCAAAAACAATTACACGTGAACAGATACCCACTTTTCCTTATTGAGACCAGGTATCACTCGCCTCCTAGGCTCGCTATCGCGATTGAACGGTACCACGGCTAATGAACATGCTGTCGGAAGATAGAAAGATGATCATGCACTTCGTATGCTATTTCTTAACTGTCAATACATTCTCTACCATCATCTGATGAGACGTAAGTAAAGCAAAACATGTCAGAGTATGTCCCGAGCACAAAACATCAGACAGAACTTTTTCTTCTTTTACATCTTAAATTTTTTGTCAACGTCTCGTATTCTCCTGGAACGCTCAATATCAAATCAGTTTATCCACGATTAAAATCGCGACAAAAACTGAGTGTCGTTCGCATGAGGTATCCTTCTGATAACTATTCGTTCCAGCTTTTAGCAGCTCCAGAAAAAGTTAGTAACAGCAGTTTTAGCTTCAAAATCTTTGTTTTGTAAATCTTATCATTATGAGCTTTAAGTTGCAATATCTGGTATATTTTCTTTAATTTATTCATTACTTGCTTATCGTACATTCATTACAGACGGACCCTAAGTTTCTTCTGTTTATTAATCTTTTCACTAAATGATATTTGTTCTTAGGAGGTTTATTTTATATCTTCTCAATATGTATTCAGACCTTACCATCTATACTTTTATTACTCTGACAACGTAGTAATTTTTCATCTAGTTTTATAATATATCACTAGAAGTTTGAGATTGTAAATAAATTAATATATCTATGGTCCATTGTGATCAATGGTATAATAACTCTACACAACGGAGGGAATATAAAAAGGGATTCTACTAGCGGACGAGTGTTTCTCGGAAACATTAAATATTTCTACTAACAGGTTCAAATAATCTAATAATCTTCGAAAAAAGAACAACATGCAACATTGTACAACATGCCACAACGCTATTTGGAGAACACGATATAACTTTAAAGTCTATAAGAAATATAAACAAATAGTAGATAGCATGTAATATCCTTCATAAAATAAATAGGCTAGGATGTACAAGACTTGTCACGAACGAATGAAAACTATCCTTTCAGACGAAACCTGTTATATTATATCTCACAATATATCTCACATTATTTCTCACAATATAACCATATTGTGAGAAATAGAAGTAGGTGCAGGCCAAGACTGAGGTCAAAGGATGGTGTATACGAAAACTTGAGCAAGATTGGCGTAACCAATTGACAATAGTTGAAAATGCACAGAAACCACTGACGAAAGAGGTCCAGGCCAACTAGAGCTATAGTATGTTATAGTATTACGGCCTAAACGGCCCAAATCTTAGTAATATAATGTAATAATAGCTATGCTATTTGTGGCCGATACCATCGAGTAAAGCTGAGAAAACACTAAGATATAAAAAAAGAAAACCCCATGGTTTAGCGAGGAACTGAAGAAAAGAAGAAAGCCTTTTTACAATATAGAACACAACAAACATAACAAGCATATAACCACTATAAACGAATCAGAAATGAAACGAATACTTTAGTCAGGCAAATAAAAAGGAAACACTGGCAGAGCTTCTCAAAACGGGATCGAACATGACTTCTGCGGAACACAAAAAGAAGTACGGAGACTGATCGGAGGATACAGAAAAGAGATAAATGAACTAATAAAAACTAAACCAATTCAGAAGGAAACATGGGCAGACTACTCTCGATCCCCATTTGCTAAAGGTGTCGATAATAAACTAGCAGCACCAGAAGTGACGACAACGAAGAAATAAACATTGAGGAGGAAGAGGCAAAGGAAGCTCTAAGGAAATTAAAAAATAGAAAATCACCAGGGGAGGTCAGAATGCCGAATGAACTCCTAAAGTACGGAGCACCAGATCTGTCAACAACTATTAGAACTGATCCAAAAAATAATAGTACAAAACAGTATACCACAAGAATCGAGATCAAGCATTCTAATACCTCTCTTCAAAAAGGGAGACAAATCGGACCCGGATAATTACAGAGCAATTAATTTATTAAACTCAAGACTAAAATTAACAACCAAAGTGATAACAAATAAAATATAATGAAATTATAACACTAGCAGAAGAACAACAGGGTTTTAAGTTGGGAAAATCATGCACCGACGCTATATTTATAATGAGGCAAGTGCAAGAGAAATCATTAAAATACAAAAAACCGGCATATTTATGTTTCGTGAACCTTAAGAAGGCATTGGACAAGGTCAAATTAAAGGACGTTAATACGAGATATACCACGAGAGATACCTCTAGGAATAATCAAAAAGGTTGGAAATATCTACCAGAACAACACAATAAAAGTAAAAGTAGTACAAGAACTAACTGACCCAATTAAAGCTAGCAATGGGATAAAACAGGGGGATTCCCTAAGTCCTCTATGGTTCAACCTGAACATGGATGAAATAATAACAAAGTAAGAACTGACAAATTATACTAAATTGGAGAAAAACAACTTAAAATAATCTGCTATGCAGATGATGCCATTATTATCTCAAAGTGAAGATGATATGAAATATACTAAGATGTAAATTAGAGCTGGAGGGTCAGCTAATAGAACAAGTGATGGAGTTTAAATATCTAGGTATCACACTATCTAGCTACGGAAAGCTCAAAACAGAAGTGAAAGATCAAGTGAATATAGCACAGAGCCGCAGGCTGCCCGAATAAAACAATATGGAGAAATAAAAATATCGGGAAAGAAATGAAAGGCAGAATTTACAAACCAATCATTAGACCAATAATGGCATACGCGGCAGAAACACGACCTGATACAGAGAGGACAACAAGGATGTTAGAAACAGCAGAAATGAAAACATTTAGAAAAATTGATTTGATTTGAATGAAAGGCATTGCTTTACAGAAAAAAATTTTTACGTTTTCTCTTCAAAATGACGTTTGGTAAAAGTATTTAGGATTTACAGTATCCAGATCCTATTTTTCAAAGTTCGCCACTCACACCATTTTTTGGCTATTTTCCCCATATTTTCGCAAACATTGTTCTATAACTTTTTTCAAAGCGGTTTTAAGTATATGCAGCGGTACATTTAATTGAAAGAAAAATCAACTAATTACCTTTAAAATAGTTTATAGTAGAAGGTTCTAGGACTAATCTTAAGCAAGATACGGTTATTCAAATTTTTCTACTTTTAACGTTTTTGTTGAATTTCACGGCTATTTTTTAAATTTCTCATAACTTTTTTTTCTTGTACATTTAGGTATAATATGTATTACTAAATAAAAAAGAATTCTTATTATAGTATATTGTAAAATATTCTAGGACTAACGGGAACCAAGGTATGGTTCGTCAAATTGTGATACTTGCAACGATTTTTACATCTATATCTAAATGTACAACGAAATAATGCTCCAGTCGCAGTCGTCATAGACCAAATTGCCACTGAACCTCTAAAAATCCCTACGCTTCCCTTAAAACAGCCCATCGAAGGGGGAGGAGAAACGGAAAACATCGATTTACCAAGAATTTGTACGCAGTAGAAAAAAATGTTTAAACAAGAAATGTAGCTGATATAACGTAGAATAAAATTGTTTATTAGCACTTTTTCTGTAGAATAAACCGTTCTCTCAGAAACAACGCTTGAAGCGACCGGCAATTTTAAATGTGTTACGCATGCGAAATCAATTTTTTAAACAAAAATTGGATATTATTTTTTCTTTCTATTTAATGTACCATTGCATATACCTAAAATTGCTCTGAAAAGAGTTATAGAACAATTTTTGCGAAAAAATATCAAAAATGGTCCAAAAATGGTGGGAGTGTTCAAAACTTTAAAGACTTCTACCAATGTAATTTTCAAGAGGAAGGATACAAGTTTTTTTTTTTGTAAAGCAATGCCTATACCTATGCTCCCGTGGAAAAGTTATGGGACAAATAAGAAAAATCGCGTGTTCCTGTTTGCTTTGTTTTTTGAATATATTTTGCCAACAAAAATTATTTTTAACTTTAAAAGGTTAACTTCGATAGGAAATTTAATTTTGAGCAACTTTTTTGTGCATAGGGACTAATTCACCCCTTTCCCAAAAACGTACC
Organism: Diabrotica undecimpunctata; assembly: GCF_040954645.1. NCBI lineage: Eukaryota > Metazoa > Arthropoda > Insecta > Coleoptera > Chrysomelidae > Diabrotica > Diabrotica undecimpunctata. The sequence goes on from NC_092803.1 coordinate 140,933,321, forward strand.
GCTTTAAATGGTAGCACCCCTATGAAACAATAAAACCCCTTTAACGTTGTAGTTCCTTTCTAAAGTAGATAATCAATAGCCTATTAAGTACGACTAGCATAAATGTGTTACTTTCAGAAAAATTTAGATATTGTAAAACCGGTGGTTATGACAACTTCATAACGAATTGATACTGTTAATCTGTTTTTATTTTTTCAGGATCTAGCTTCACTCCCTCGGCGGAAAGTGTATGGTCTAGATATAGTATCTTTTCTTAAAAAATCGCATTATTGGGATTGAACTTAAAGTATACTTTTTATTTACATACAATCCTCTTTTTGTTTTTGCCTTCGATCAAAGGTGTCAAGTTTTTCTGAAATTTCGTAATTTAACCACATACACGTGATTAGTATTTGTTAACATTAGTGTTGACACAGTACACAATCGAAGCAAGTTCATTAGTCTATTACGAAACATTTAACTAAATAAAGCATATCATAACTTAACTCAATTTACTATCATCAGACTACTGATGGTGATGATTATATTTCAGTTATTATTTATTATCTCGTTCTATATTTGTTAGATATCTTCGATGCAATTTTTCTTCTTTTTTTTTGAATATTATTAATTGTTCTACATTGAATCTGTGAGAGTGTTGTCTTTGACGTACATATTATAATGGCCGCACTCACATTGTTGTCTTGAAGGATAATAAAATTAGTTATTCTCTTACCAAGTTACTCATATTATATTTTTTAAGGCGCGTAGGTCTTGAATGAGGAAAAATAAGAAAAACGAAATAAGGTCTCAAAACTCAATTTAAAAAAATTCTTAATTATCTAATAAATGAAGTTTGAAAAAAAAACAATAATATTCAGAGTAACCTCTTCTGTTTTCGAGGCATGAATTGACTCATCTTGGCATTTAGATGATAATATTATCAATCGCTTCTTAAGGAATATTATCCCACTCTTCCTGCACCGCCACAATCAGCTCATGGAGGGTTATCGGTAGATTTGGTCTTCCGAAAACAGCTCGTTAATCCATATTCCACAGCCGGCCAGTTCATTATCTGGATATTGGTTTCAGTAAATGCATTTTCAATCCTTCTAGTGCGATGTGGACGAGCGTTGTCATCAATAGAGATAAAATTTGACCTAAATTCTTAATTCCGGGGCAAAAAATTGGCCTGGTAACATTTTTCCAGATAAATGTTTTCCGTCAGTGTAGGTACGTAAATAAGGGGAGTGCCAAATGTGTGAGTAAAACTATCCCTGAACAACTTGATGAAAGGGTAAACAACCTGACTCTATCCATACTCTTGTACGGTAGATGTCACTTACTAATAATACAAATCGAGACATTTCATTCCGAAAAAAGGACATTTCTCAGTTGGGGTTAAAGCTGTTGTAAAGTTTCTATGATTACGGCACCATGCTAAACCACCGCACTATGTTCTCTAGTGAGCCTAGGCACTCTTAAAGGTCTTCTCGATCGCAAATTGGCACGAACCAGCCTTTGCCGAATCGTAGGCCTTAAAATGAGTCTACCGTATCTTCTTATCAGTGACAGTTCTAATAACAGACGTTTTAGATGATGTGGAGTTGTTCTTCTTTTCCAACATAAGCAGGGAACCAATCTCTAAGACAGTTTGGATATGTTGGATTCTCTTCGGTAGAATTAATCAATCTTTACCGAAGCAAGGTATAATTCGATGTTGAAGAAATAGTAGACTGCGATTTAAGATTTTATTTTATTTTAGCACTGTTGATTTTAATATTTACCTTTAATATAAAGAATTTTTGTTGAAATAACTGAGTTTTAAAAAACTACTTTGAAATGTCGACGTATGTATATTTAATGCGTAGAGAGCGTTTTAGTTGTGTGTTAACTGAGAAGCACGATAAGGTTTTGTCTTGTTGCAGGAAAAGAACTGTCGTCTCGGGATAATAAGTAAGGGTCTTAAACACCTTCAGATCCTCAGACGCTCTGTAGAGGGCTTCGAATAACACTGTCGAATGCTCCTCTACCCAAGTCCATTTACTGGGTATGGACTCGTAAAAGTTTTCTTCTGGTATTTTGTCTTGAGAAAGATAAGATATTTCTTACATTGACAAGTATTAAGGCGAAATAAAAATACCAGGTTGCAGTATGAAAAATGGAGTATGGAAAACAAGTAGGAAGCAGAGCCTATAGTCAGCAGTGGCTGACTATAAATAAAAATTGCTGGGCAACGTTTATTGCCCTAATAATAATTAACATTGCACACTTAAAGCTAACTTAAGATATAATCTTAGCTAACTTAGCTTAAGCTAACTTAAGGTATAATCTTTTACGACGTCCCGCTCTTGCACCGCCTGATGTTAACTTTTTCTTCCTCTCGGATTCCTGATTTTTTGTTGTTGTCGTCATGGCTTCTTCTTTTGTAGGTACTTATTTGTGGCATCGTACCTACTTTCCTGTTTAGTTGTCTTCTGCAACCACCCGGCTAGACCCTGATCAGATGTTCGATCAGTTTGTGGATTTGTCTAATCCTCTGGACCCTGTTTTTCGCGAGGATGTCCCTGGTCTTTAGGAGTCTTCTTGTGGCTTGGTGGAAGCAGTACCTGGTCCTTTTCTCAGCCACCTCCCTCAGTGGTGTATACTGGAGCCTTTCTTTGATGGTTGCATTGATTATTCTTTCTTCCCATGTTGATCCGTCTACGATCCTGTAGCATGATGTTTCTGTGGCTTCAAGTCTCCTCCAGTTGCTCTCCGCTATTGAACTCCAAACTGGGACTGCACTTGGCTGACCTGAAAATCGCCTATATTTATACGTGCTGTTCGAACTATAAATATGGATTTCCAGGTCAATAGCCAATGGGAAAATTCGAGGAGAAGTGATGCTCATCGGAGTGCGTACTAGGCCACAAACTATTGCACTCGATGACAGAACCAGTTTTTATACCGATTATTGGGCGAGGGGTCATTTTACGACCTTTTTATGGCTTCTTAGTTTTGTAAGTTCGAAAAGCAATAAAATGTTTTACGATCGACTATTAAAATACCCCTTTAGTGAGAAGTCGTAAAATAGAACCATAGAACCAGATATGTAGAAAGATTGGTTTTTTAGAACGATAAAAGAAGCTCTGACCTAGTTTTAGTGATACCTCAGATATTATGTAAATAATATTTCGTGGAATATATCTAAAAGGGTCTGATTTATGAGGTTTAAAGTTTTTAAAAAACATTTCACGAAACTTGAATTTTTTGTGATAAGTAAACTATGTTACAGAGCCGTAACACTGGGAATGTTAAGACTTGCTGAAATCACATGATTTAATCAGTTGTGTTGATGTAAAGCGATTATTCTGGTTTATCAAAATTGGAAATTGAATGGTCAGGCATATTTGAACAATTGGAAATAAAATATAGGTTTCGATATTTACACGAAACCGACAATTTTTAATAAATGCTACAGTTTCATGACAAAACCGGTATTCTAGACGAGATTAATTTTTTAAAAGAATTATTTTAATAGATGTTTTAGATTTGGTTTTATACAGGTGATAAATTTTTTTGACGATGTATGAATTTAAAACATTCAATATCTACGAATTTTTCTTTTTCTACCGACATGTATTTGGTTGATTTTTCCTTCATTTATTTTGTGTCCCAATTTCGCTTCAGATTCAATTTCTAGTAATACTATTTTTAATGCGCTACCCACGGATGTAATTATGGAATCCTTGTTTATCGTTCCTGTATTAACCAGAAAACTGTTTTTACTATATGATTTAGCGAAACGAAAGGTTTCTTCGTTAAAACTACCTGTAGACCTTGCTGGATCCACAGCTCCATTGCCAGTTCTAAGCAATGAAGGGCTTATGTCAAGCGAAAAACATATCCCTCTTGCATATAAAAAAATTACGTATACCAATACTAACAATAATTGTAATCTACACAGTCCTGCAGAGAAGTGAACAGAACTGTAACCTAACGAGCTCTTCGCTTGTTGGAATCCCGCTGAACATGGTGTTATATTAAATAAAAGGAGAAATTCTCATCGCATCGGAATCGGATCGTTACTCGTCCGAGATGTACCGTCGCATGGTTCAGATATAATACGCAACTCTTTATAAAAACGATGAGATTTTAGTAATAAGTTATTTACTCAACACGCTTCACAAAACACAGAAGGGTTGAGGAATACGCATAGAGGACATCGATACCCTTAGAAGAATATAATATTAATTCCTAAGCAACATATTCATGCATATTTTTCCTTTATATTATTTTTACAATATATCCAATGTGATATAAAGTATTATTATTTCGAACCGCCACTGTATATCACTTAATTAAACATTAGTTAATGTACAGCAATTATTTTCCTAATTTGTTTATTAAATTTTTGTCTCCATTTTGTAAATTATTCATTAGTAGTCATTTATTATTAAAATAATTTGTATTTTAGACATTCCAGTTTGTAATTCTATAAATTCTAGACTCATCTTTATTTTTACTTTTATTCTAAGTATAGTCTGCTTAATCTCTAATACGAGTAGTACATTTGAATAGCGAACACAAGAATGCAACAAACTTTTTATTTGGCTTTGACTTGTAATATTTTCACAGTAGGCTATACTAAATTAATTTTCCCATTTCGGGCCATTTTCCACTATGTCTTTTTGGTATACAGCAGCAGAATAATTCAGGTGCGATAAAAGAAGTCTTAGCTTCATGGTACTATAATAAATTCTTGTAAAGATTAACAGTTGTTTATACAGAGTGTGTCATTAGTTTATGTATAAAATTAAATTGAATAATAGGTCTGTTCTTTTGCTTTCTAGTGTAGCACTTTCTAGTGTAGTTGAGTGTTAGCTACACTGGCTAGTGTCACACGAAAATCATGACTGTGACACTAAACAAAGGAACGTTCTAGTGTAGTTAACCTTTGAGTTGCGATTCAAGTCAGGTTATTTTATGACATAGACATAGAATACAAGATAGATCCTTGCAATACAAGTCCGTTCCCCCAGTGCGACAGAGAAAACTGACGCAAAGCAGTCCCTGCGTCTCTTTCTAATTTGCCAGGTTTATCGATCACGTTACCTAAATAATCAATGAGAAGGTCACGTGTTCGATAAATCCGGCCCATCAGACAGAGATGCATGGACTGATTTGCGTCAGTTTTCTGTCGCACTTGAGGAAGCAGGTGTAGATTTATCGACACTGGTGGTACACTTTTTTTGCTATGCTTTTCAATGGAACAGAGTGGTGTAGCACTACACCTTGCAAAGCAACGACTTAGTGTAGCATTTCTTCACTTTTCTGGAACTAGTACTACACCAGAAAACAAAGGAACATACCAGTTGAATCCCTAATAAAGTGTTATTTTTTAATTATTAATATTTAATTTCTTTTATTTTCGTGTTGTATATACGTTTATACGTATATATACATGGGGATGTTCTCAACCCCAACACAGTGCGTTCCACTGGCTGATAGGAAACGTCCTATGGATAAATAGGGCAGGTGTGAACAAGGTATAACCAAATAAACACCCACGGATCAACTGAGAACATGGTATAGGGGCTGCAGCCATATCATTAATGTTTGTCAATTGAACATGACCAACGCACACACATACACACACACACGCGCATACACACACACACACACACACACACACACACACACACACACTTTTTTACACCATGTTCAATGAGCAAATCACAGACAACTGCACCACAATTAGATCATCATATGGTCAGATTTGTTCTGCAACTACTGCGCTCCCTAATCTCTAGATGTAATACCATCGTGCCCAGGGGATGCATGAGACAGGGAAAAAAGTTGGGATGTATGCCTTAAGATAACAATTTTACAACAATTAATAAGAGCTAAATCCTATTTTAAAAAAGACTTTGGGAGAATACCATTACCTCTCCCCCGCGTTGCAACAGACGTGATGATCGACAAACTGAAACAAGTGGTGGTTGAGGCTCCAATCGTAAGTCAGAATCAATTTCTGCAATTCCATAAAACATCGTTTAGCCCAGGGGCCCAGTGAGTAAACTGTACTGACGATTATACAAAAAAATGGACTACAGGTGGTGGTGAGGAGGTGGGGAGGACTATGGAGGGTCTGTGGGAGGGAGCAGACTTAAATGTAGTCGATCGTATATGCGTCTCATAGTCCTCACCCGCGTCCCCGACAAAGGGGCTGATGAAGCAATTATCAGGACCCGTCTAAGAAAAAAAATAGAGATTAATACGGAAAACTAGTTGTTAAAAAATAGGAAAATCGGGGAGGGCGTACGAATCTACACGATCGACAAGGTCTCCCACAAAGCATGGAGGGCTGCTCATTTTAAGGCATATTACTGACTTGAAAAGGTATCCTTAAATCAATGAGAGGCCTCAATGGGTCCAATCAGAGTCGTGCAGGCAAACCTCCAACATAGTAGGCCAGCTTCGGTAGTACTTACTGTTGCTGTGAGAAGGTTGGATGTAGCTTTGATACAAGAGCCCTGGGTCTACAAGTGTAAGATAAGAGGTCTATCGGGCATTGGTTTAGAGTTTATATAGCCGATCTGCCGAAGTCCCGAGGAACTGCATAATAGTTAAACGACATATCAAAATACTGCCGTTGATAAATCTTTGTTCCAGGGATTTACTGGCGGTAAATATAAAAATCATACAGAAAGGAAGTATGAAGGAGGAACTTAACTGCAGTTGGTTAATCTCTGTTCCAGGGATTTAACGACGGTAAAGATAAAGATCATAGAGGGAGGAAGTAAGAAGGAAATAATTATCGGAGCAGTATACCTCCCATATAATGACCCCGAAAAATCACTACCAAGGGAGTTGAAACGGCTAGTGTGAGATTGCTAGGAAAAATGGACGGCAACTGAACATCGGCTGTAATGCGAATGAGCACCATCTGATCTGAGACAGTACAAACACCAATGAAAGAGGTGAGTCATTACTAGAGTTTTGTTATATAGGCATAATAAAGGTAGGAAACTAACTAGCTTTCGTAACTTCACAACGAAAGGATGTAATTGATATAACAGCAACTTAAGTATTGCAACACTCACCTCATCGGATTGAATGCTTTTCCTTTTTTTTGCCATTTGTATTGCCAGTGTAACTTTGCTGTCTGTTATTGATGGACCTGTTATGGCAATAGTTGTAAAGTGTTCTATTGTTACATCTTCAAATCTTTCAAAAATGCAGTTTTTCCATATTATCAACTGTTCCTTGATATCTAGTGACCGGTTTTTGTGTTTTTGTCTTCTAGACTTTGGGGTAGCTTTTTTCGTAGCGAGCGATCTCGTTTAATTTCTTGTGCAGGAGAAAGATATAATGTTTTTCTCATTGTTTGCAATTTCGTTGCATTCTTTTCTATGAAATTGTGTTTTCTCACATCTTGTCTTCTATCTGATTATTTCATGGAGTCTCTTGAACTTCTCTTCTTTGGCCCATGAGCTTCAGCATTTCCTCTCATCCACCCTTGTTTTCTTGTTTTTACTACACCCAATCTTGTTTTCTGCTTTAATACATATTTCATTTCTAGTTTGGCTCAATATTTTTTTTCTAACATGCTGGTTATTTTGTACTTTATCAATAGTAACTGTTTGCTTTTTCATCCTTATAACCTCTTTTACTCACAGTCAGATTTTTTTTTAACAAAATATTGTGGACTGTCGGTATAACTACACTTAGATAGGTTTGCACTTGCACTGCTATTACTGAATTTCTGTACCTTTTGTTTATACCTATGTAGTGTATTTGGTTACGGACCACTCTTCAGATATATCTGCTGGGAATTTCCACATGTACTGTCGATGATTCGGGAGTTTAAAAATTGTATTTGTGATTACTGTTGATTCTTTAAACAGAAATGCGCCAACATACCTGCTCTTTCGTTTCGTAGTCTCAGACACTCTCAGACCATGTTTTCCTATTATATCTTCCTGTTCTTCTTCACCAATTTTCGTATTAAAGTCTCCAATGACAGGGAGGCTGTTAAGGCCTTAGTTGAACACAACTCCTGCAAAATTTATATTGCAAAACCTTAAAAAGTTTTGATGAACTTTTTTTTGGAAATTAAAATTAACGTCATAATTTTATAACATAATTTTATGACATTCTTTGAATCAAGAATATTTCAAGACGTGTCTTAATTTCTTTGGTTTGGTCTACATTTAATGTTATCCACGTTCTTCTTAAGTATTTGTAGGTATCCACACTCTCAATTACAGTATCTTCAATAATTAATTTGATGTTTGCATCTGCTAATTTAATCATGATCATGCATTTAGTTTTCTTAAAATTCATCTTCTGCTCGTATTCATGACAGCATTCGTTAAGATGTTCTCTCTTCGAGATGTTTCGAATTCGTTCGATTGATAGATATACCCTCTATTGAATCTGCCAGCGCTTCTTTAAATGCCGATTCACTGTAGACATTAAAGAGCAGTGGGGACAGCATACAATCCTCGCGGACTCCTTTCTGTAGTTGGATATCTCGGGTATTCTGGTTGTTTACTGATAACTCTTAACTTGGCAGTTTAATTCCAATATAGATTAGATAATAAATGATTTTCACATCACGGTTGTCAATAATTTTGCTTTTTACAATATCTACAAGCTTTTTATGTTGAACCTTATCAAATGACTAATATTTATATTATATTTTATATGTAATCTATTTTATATCTAACAAAATCTGAATAAAAATGTTCTTCCTCTTTTTTGATCCGCATTTTTCATACGCCCGTTCTTCCATTGCCAAACCATTTGTGCATGTGTGTACTTAAACGCTGAAAAATATCTGTATACTTCGTTCAATTTCAAGATAAGCTCGAGGTAAACAGTTTCAGACACGTGATCGGTGGGTGTGTCGTGTCGTCACAGATTGTCTGAACAACCACCAGTCTGAAACTGTTTTCCTCGAGCTTATCTTTAAATTGAACGAAGTATAGTAGTACAGGAATTGCTAGTAACCTGAACCGCCAACGTACAAAATTTATCTGCACACAGCTCTTCTCTTGTATGGTGGCGCTTAGATGGCATGAATAAAATATAGTCACTTTGACGCCGATGGTACAGAATGTTTTTTTTTTCGATATTTAAAAATTACACGCGACAGCAAGAATGTTAAGGATATTAAATGTAATCCTACGGCGGGTGTAGAAATATATTTTTTTCCAAAGTCTACGCTTCTGCCGATATGTTCATTCTATTGAATTTTTTTTTTAATTCCTCAATGTTTCTTTCTAAATTATTCATTATATCACAGCGATAAATTCATAATTTTCCGAGATAATAGACATTGAAAATAGCGTTGTTCACTAATATAGCCGTAAAAAATGTAATCAGTTCAACCTGAAGTCATTATTTTAATGTAGTAGGCTAACAACAGTCGATATTATTTGTTTGCTGTAAAAATGTTATCCAGTAAACGTTCTATGTCATTATATTGTTTCATATATTATAAAATAACCGTATATACTGAGCACTCTGCACTTATCAGCAATTGGTGGGGTAAACAATGGTTCTGCAACATTTCACACAGTTTGTCACCGGTAGAAATAATCAAAATAATAATTTTGTAAAGCTAACAGTCGGGACACTAAAAATCAACATTTAGTCAGTGAGATATACAGCGAACATGAAATTAGAACAACCTAATGTGTGATGCGGATTTTTTGAGATAATTTATTGGACACATACGAGTTACCAACAGATTTGAATGGGGGAGCTTGTAACCCATAGCGAGCGCGTTTCCAAGTGGCGAATAGGACAATGAAAAATTATCCGCAAATTTACAAGCAGAGCGGATGATGTTCCTAAACTGCAGTAAAGCAACTTGTATAGACGAAATCATGCACTAAATAATGGTTCTCCAAACCATTAATCGGAACAGGGATTAAAATGTTGCAAAACCCAACAAATCGCCTAGGTATAAACTGAACAACAAAAGACGAAGTAAGTTATGAAAAAGGATCACGATTTTAACTTAAAATGTATAATACGTAAGAACTATAAGATAAGAAGACACTATTTTGTATGCGCGTTCTCTTACAAAAAGTTGTGACTTCCTAAAAAACGTTTATGTTTTTTTCATCGACTTCGAGAAGGCACTCGACCGAGACAACACGCTACACTTTTCGACTGCTGAAACACTTATATTACAATCAAGTAGCCTCTATCCAAATTGGAGATAGTCGTACTTAAAGACTACCCATCAAACATGTAGTACGACAAGGTTACGTTTTGTCACCCAGTATTTTAAGTTAAACTCTGAAGAAATCTTTAGGGAGGCTTTAGCTGACAGACAAGAGGGAGTAAGTCTGGGCGGAGAAGTAATAAACAATATCAGACATGCTGACGATACAGCCGTTCTTGCAGAAAATTTACAAGATGCCTTAAAATTAATATTTCAGAGACAAAGTGAATGGCAGTTGGAAACATTAATATATATATCAAGGTCTGCTTTCTCTTAATGGAGAGAAGATAGTACTAGTAAACAATTTTAAATACCTTGGCATCTGGTTAAACTCAATCGAGAACGCTGAGCTGAACAATTCGCCCTCTCATTCGTTAAGAGGCTATTAAATATAATTTATTGCCTTAAGCCAGACGGATTCTCATTTTACAGGTCCAACTTGTCAGTTTGTTTAAATTCAAATTGTAGCGTGTCGGTTTTTAAGTTAATATATTGTGTGTTATACGTTATAGTTATTGTTAAGTTATTTACTGGTCGTATTATTTTTTAGAGTTTAGTTTAAGTAAACTTTTAGTAAATAAAAACACGTTTTTGGACGGTTTTCCACAAATAGCTCAAAAAGTAAGTATTTTATCGAAAAACATATTCTTAGCAAAAATATAGCTTATAAAAAAGTTTAAAAAAAAATGATGTAGTTATACCTACCTATATGAAGTCTGTAGACTCAGTAAAAGCAGAGTTGTAGCTAATGAAAAGTAATTCAAATTTCAAATCGAATATTTCAACGAGAAATATCAAAAAAAAAATAAGCACTTTTCGGGGAAAACTCGCTGTCGGGGAAAGTAAAGTGCTTGTTTTTTTATTCTTTCACTTTGAAATATTCAATTTGGAATTTGACGAATAAGAACCTACTTTTCATTAGCTACAAATGTGCTTCTGGCTTTATACGTACACCATTTATTTTTGCTATTTTATAAGCTATATTTTTGCTAAGAATATTTTTTCGATAAAATACTTACTTTTTGAGTTATTTGCAAAAACCGTCTAAAACCCTTGTTTTTTTGTTGTTGAAAAATGAACATATTCACTCGCAAATAACTCAAAAAGTATTGACTCAGTGAAAAAACTCTATAGAACAAAGGTTGCTTAGAATTAGTCAGTTTATCCAATTCCTGACTTATTTTGAAAGTATGTTTTTTCACTCCTGAGAATGGGTGATATTCACCCCTAGGGCAAAAACACACATCGGCACAATATAACTTTTTTTATTTAACATGTTAGCTATGTTTATGCCAAATGTCATGTTAATCCAAGCTGTTGTTTGGGGAGGTTTTATCATGAGTGAATGGAATATTTCTGGACTTGAAAAAGTATACAGAATGCAGTTTCATAACGTTACCGATATTTGCGATGATGCTGGTTTTATTAAAATACATATTATTTTTCTCTAGGCTATTTTGACGTTCTCTCAATCAACTAAGTACATTAAGTAATTGAAGATAAATAGAATAACAAAAATGTCAAGCACTGATACAGCCGATGAACTCCTTGATATTGATTTAACCCTCACTCCACCTAAAAAAGACCAGTAAAGGGACATTTTGACGTTAAAACGAAGAAAATGATTATAAATGTATTTAAAACGGAAATGCAGGAGAACCCTACAATGTCGAAAAGTGCGATTTCTATTAGAGTAGCAGATAAAACAGGTACTGATATTGTTTCTCCATTATTTATTTTAGAGTGCGCATTTTCACTTTATTTAACAAATATTGTTACTTTTTATCTATTACAGGCGTGTGTAGCCATAGTGTACGCAATGTAGTTCATGAATATGAAATTACGGAAACATTGTCGACACCAAAATCAGTTGAGCATCGTAAAAGTATTGTTAACTCGCTGGATGAATTTGACAGAGAAACAATAAGAACAATAATCCATCAATTCTTTTTTCGAAATGAAATACCCACAATATACAAAGTTCTGAAGGTTGTTAATAAAGATCCGGTTTTGCCTAACTTCAAAAAAACTACGTTTTTAAATTATTGAAAGAAATAAATTTTAAGTTTCAACGTCGTCAGCGAAACAGCATTTTGATGGACAGGGACGAAATTGTCTTGTGGAAACGATAATTTCTGATAAAAATTAAGTCCTACAGAAATGAAAACCGCAAAATTTACTACTGAGACGAGACTTGTCACACCAAATCTAAAGTATGGATCGACAATTCGGTAACGTCTTACAAAAAAGCGTTTTTAGATGGACTTTCTATGGGATTAAAAAGTCCTGCAGGTAAATGATTATGTGCTTTTTCACTTCAAGTAAATTTTAAAATAATAAAATTTTCAAAAAAAGGAAAAAGACTAATAATCTGTCACATTGGCAGTGAACATGGGTTTGTTCCAGAAGGGCTGTGGGTGTTTGAATCAAAAAAAAAAAGTGGGACTACCATGAAGAGATGGACGAGAAATCTTTCTAAAATTGGTTCAAAAATATACTGCCCCGATTAGAAGACAACTCCATCATCGTATTGGACAACGCGTCTTATCATTCCAGAAAATTGGAAAAAATTCCAACTACTGCTTCTAGAAAAGCTGACATCCAAGAGTGGCTGAAATAAAAAAATATGGGGTTTGAGGACTCCATGTTAAAAGTGCAACTGCTGGTTATCGTTAAGGAACATAAGGGGCAATATAATAAATATATCATTGATGAGATGGCAAAAAGCCAAAACAACGTAGTGTTAAGAAGGCTGCCACCATACCATTGCGAGCTCAATCCGATTGAGCTCATCTGGGCAGAAGTAAAAAATTATGTAGCAGCCAAAAACACTACTTTTAAATTTACAATAAATAATATTAGTCCAACTATGTGGCAAAAATGTGTGCAACACGTTCAACAAAAAGTCGAGTCCAAAATGTGAAAGTTGGACAATATAATAAAGAACCATATCGAACCCATAATAATAAATCCAGCCGAAGACAGCAGCACATGAAGCTCCTCAGACTGTGAATAATTTAAATGGTATGTTTTTATGCTTTGATAAACTTATGACAATGCTACTTTATTCAAAATGTTCAATTTGTTATGTATCTCTCAGTTAACGAATATTTTCTTTTAGCACATTTTTCTTCAATGGAACATTAAATTTTGATCACAATGATTAAATTTGAAGAAATTCTTACACTAATAGTTTCAAAAGTAAATATTTTTAAAAATCATATGATACACCTCAGTACGACCCTGTTTGGTTTTCACGTGCGTTTGTTTACAGTTGGGAATTTGTAAAATGAATGTAGTTTAGTTTGTCTCCACGCTGAAACATCATTAAAATTCGTTACAGTCAATACCAATACCAATACAGTTCTGTTTGTAGTGTTAAAAATGAAAAACCATTTAAAGCACTTTAAACATGAAAATGTTAGAATTTCGACCACTTAGCGTCTGATACGTGAATGAAATGAAGAAACGGTGAAGCAAACAAAACAATCCGCAGGAAGGGTTAAAAAACTTACCAAAGAAATTCTCAATTAATCGAAAAAGATGAAATTATCTGTTGGAGGCGAAATTATTTTCGAAAAACAAGTGAATTCCACAATCAAAATAAGAAATATTATTTGGTAAATATTTAAGCCTAATTATTACTAATATTATTATTGATAAACAGCGAATATTTGAATATTAATGAAAAATCCTCTGAGCAAATGATACGAGATAATTCCCACAGATTCCGTAACTAACTTCATTTACGGAAAAATGCAAAAACTGCATACGAAAGCTGCACTCTTCACGTTAAATTCCATTTTAATTTTTGTTGCTAGTTCACTCTGATAAAAAGATATCGAATTTTTACCGTCGAGTTGATACAGATTTTATTTAAAAAATTGATCACACGCGTAATTGACTGACGTGCGTTAGTGGCAAACTTTTTTGCATCTTTTTGTCCTTTTTTTTTATCAAAATTGATATTCTCAGAAAGATTCAGCTTGTTCGCATGATTTTTAGAAGTCAAATGTCTGACGACTGGACTATAGCGCGACAAAAATAAAGAAAACTCGAAATGCATTAAAAAAATCTGTTCACTTGCAAACGTTTTGCTTATTGAGACTCTCTCTCAATATCAAATAAAGTGTGGTATTTAAATTGTGTCTAATTGGCGAATCAGTTCATTTTGAATATGTTTCAATAAAACATGCAATTTCAAACATCCCGGTAAATCATTGATATCGAAACTGAAGTAATTGAGCAATCAGTTTATTGTGAGTCATATATTTTAATAAATATCATGCAACTTCAAATTATCAGAAAATCATTGTTTTATCGCTATGATGTAAGAGTGATTTGATTTCATAAAAAACGTTGAGGTTTTTGAAAAACTAGTCAGAATGAATGAAGATGTAGTCAGAGGCGTAGAAGTAGAGGGTAGCAATTATATTTATACAACTGTCGCTATACCTATGGTAACAATAAAATATAGTTTTAACGCCATATGAGTACAGGTGAGTCCTGTAAAAAGATGAGTGAAAAAAGACACTTCACGCATGTTTCATAAATATTTTTTGTACAGTCCTATGCAAATAAAGTCAAAATTAGATTTGTGAACATTTCAATTAAAACCTTCAAAAAATTAGCAATAACGAAATTTGATTGAAAGATAATTAAATTGGAAAGTATAGGAAATCAAAAAGTAAATTACATATTTCTGTTTTATTGTGAAACACAATTTTTTTGTTAATTAATATGCATTTTGTTTTAATCATCTTAGTTTGTCATTGATTCATAGTTAATGGTTCTTTAAAATGTTCATATGTGGAATACTCAAATTCAATTTTTATATGATCTCGAAAGATAAATGCTGATAGTAGCATTGACTTTGTAAAATATATGAAAAATAGCTGTTCTTGATTTCAAGATAATTATTCAGGTAAGTTGCTCTGACAGTGATGGATTTCCACCCTCCATCTTGCTTTATACACATACCAATTTAGTTGTGTAAATTCAGTTGTGTATTTTAAGATTGGTGATGGAATTTTTGAAAAATGGAACTTGGAAAAATGGAAATTTCAACACTTGGAATTATCTCTTGCTCATGCAGATTAGGATATGAAAGATTGGAAAAACGTTCTGTTTATAGATAAGTCTCGTTTTATGAGATATTTATCTGATAGTCACCAAAGAGTGTGGAGAAGAACTGTGGCCAATGTTGCTTCCCATTTAGAGTACAGTTTGATGGTGGATGTATGGGACAGCATTTCTTTGTGAGTATATACAGATCTTCTTGTGTTAGGGGGGTGGTCTAACGTTGAGAGGTACATTAGGGAATGTCTGGAAGAACATGTGCATTTTATAGGTGAAAATTTTCTCCTAATGCAGGATAACGCTCTGTCGCACATAGTCAGGGTAACAATGCAATACTTTACAGATGTTGGTATTTAGGTACTAAGCTGGCCTCCTAGAAGCCCAAACCTTAACCACATAGATCATTTGTGGGACAACTTGGAAGAATAGTTAGACAAAATTATGGCAAGTTTAAAACTATGGTAGTGTTAGAACAGGTGCTGGTAAATGAGTGGATAAAAACACCGCAAAATGGGATTGCTGCTTTAATCCAGTCTACGCCAAAAATGATAAGAGCTGTTTTTAGTTTGAGAGTTTAATATCCACATTTTTTTCAAAAATATCTTAAATTGATAACTCAAGAATAAAAAAAATTGTGAATTTTTATTTGTTGCTAAATTAATCAACATTTTGGAACTATTTTATGGTTTGTCACTGAACACACAATAAAAAAAATTATTGGAATTTAAGTTTTTCTAATACTTTCTAATTTTACTTAAAACAGACTTAGTGTCTGGTTAATTTTGTAGGGCGTTGTATTAATAGGGCCTAAGAATGTTAGAGAAGTAATTGAAAAGCAAAGAAATACTTAAAATATTAAATTGCCTTAAACATTAAAATTGTCATCTTGAACATTCGATAAGCACTTGCCAATTTCAGGGCTTGAAAATGTTTTGAACTTGTATTCAACCCATTATCATTTTGGAAATGCTCTCAGTTTAGACTATATACAGTCTATATTATTATTGACAAGTAAAGTTTGTTTTTAATTTAGAGTAATTGGTCCACAATGTAAAAGATTTGAAGTTCTTTTATCAATGGTATCCTTATGATAAAAGAGAGAAAAAGTAGATAGCTTTATCTATTTAGGAGTCAACAACACAAAGGACAACATTCACAATGCAGAACTTAGCAGAAGAATCATCATAGCCAATATGGCATACTTTGCTATGAGTCTAATACTTAAATCATGAGACTTAAATCAAAGAACTAAGATACAAATCTATAAGACCATAATCTGACAGATAGTGAGCTATGGATGTGAAACTTGGATGTTGACTAAAAAATCTGCAAACCGAATAAACATATTTGAAAGAAAGGTACTGAAACAATATATATATATATATATATATATATATATATATATATATATATATATATATATATATATATATATATATATATATATATATATATATATATGAAGAACCACCTTTATCTCAATATGTCCACCTACAGCACCTTCAATTAGCAGGCCATGTATTTAGGATGAAAGAAAACAGACTCATAAAACAACTGTTGAATGCAAGGATGCAGGGTAAGGGACCTATTGGAAGACGGAGAAAGCAATAGGAGGATGATGAGGATGCCAGAAATCTTGGTAGTCCATCGTGGAGGAGAATGGCTTAACTGTAATTAGTGGAGAGGTTTGCTGATGGAGGCAAGGGCTCAAATTAAGCTAGAGTACAATTCCTGTAGAATCTATAATTTAATTAACTAGTAGTTTATAATAGTTAATTACCATAGTTTATTGTTTAATTTGGTAATTTTCTTTTGTTTTGTTGAACTGTTTCCATACATGTTTCTCAGAAAACTCTAGCAACTTATTTTACTGCTATTTTTGTATTTCCCCACAATTTATGCATCTTTGAAACAGTTTTCTAGATGTAATGCCTCTAATATTGTAAAATAAACAAAAAATAGGAAATCCAATTCAGTAGAAACCTTCAAACACACTTGGTAGTAATGTTTATAAATAAAAATAGATAATTTAAAATCTCAAACAGATGAATCCATGTAACCTTGATTAATTTTTATCAATAGTATTAGTTTAATGTTGAATTTATGAACAAAATTAGGTGTAACATTAGATTTGTTCCTTATCTTAATAAAATTGTTGTTACAGCATACACTATTTATTATTATTAAGAAGTACTTCTTTTATCATATTTTTAAGCAGATGTTATATCTCTCTGCAACATCTTTAAGCTATTTAAGCAGGATAAATATTTTAAATGATGGTCTGTAGGTAAAAAGTTAAATTGTGTTCTATATGAAACTGTTCTTTCCTCCTCTTTACTATGTGCTTCGGTAAATTATCAAGTTATAAATGCAACTCTTCTAGTCTTATTACCTTTAGGAGACTTAAGATATTGTGTGTCTTTGCATGCTAGAGATCTTAGTCTACCTTATGCGCCTTGTAGTACTAAAAGACAGACAAATACAGAAATAAAAATATTTTGATGTTCATAAGTTCATATTTTTTATGTTCATAAGTTCTACCTAACATTCCTTTACCTAGTTTTGTGATCAGTTTAAATATTCCTGTTTAAACTAATTTATGAATATTTTCTGTTTGTGGTTTCTAAGCACAAACAGAATTTTGATCCATTTTGTTTTTTGTATCACAAGTAAAACCAAAATGATAGGTATCAAAAGGGTTCCAGTTTACAGGAAGGAGTATTTTTGTATCTTTTTGCATTAGTTAATTATCTTTTGTGTCTAATAAGGATTATATCCCTGACCTTCCAATTAAAAAAGGAAGAAAATAGAAGTAATACTTCTTTATATAAATTAAATAAAGGATACTTCTATTAAAATGATATAAAATATATAAAAATTTGGGAATATTGTATTTTTTAAACACATTGGATGTTGGAAAACTAAATATATGTTGAAACTTAATAAACAAAGCAGTAAGTAGTTGATATTTTATGTAATGAAGCACCCAAGATTCTGAAAAAAGAGAAGGCAATAGGCAATATTTTTTTCTATTACACAAGTATAAGTAGGTCAAGACAGATAAGCTCTAAAAATGAAGTTGCTAATTTTGTTTTCAGAAAACTCAGTTCCTATTATTTTGAAAAATTTACAAATTATGTTACTTAGTTTGTTTTATTCATATAGTCTACTCATTGCTTCAGATATTGACTGCTGTAACATTTCTTGTTAATTGCTGCTAAGGTTTGTTGCATATGTCTTTAAACCAATTATCAAAAATATTATTCCAAACCACTACCAAAAAAACATGTTTGCATGTGAAAAAATCAAAAAACCTTTTTCTACCAATGCTCATTCCATAAAAGATATAGTAATGATTAAATGTTGTGTAAATGTTTTTTATAGCGTTAATTTTAATTTTTGCGGATGTGTAGTTCACAGTAAGAAAAACATAAACAAATTAAAATAACAAGTGACAACCATTGTTTATATTTTTAAAGTCAAGAAACCGGTCTAAATTATTAAAAAAACTGATTTCATTGTTTTCAACTACCTTATAATCAGTGATATTAGTAATACAAGATAACCTATTACCTTTAACCATGATGATCAGATTAGGATGAAGGAATGAATTTCGTCAAACGTTTTAGATATGACAGTCTAATAACCTTTAATCACTTGAGATTATAAGAATGTTCCACACTTATAAAACTAATTATCGCGAATGCATATATTTCAGTATTACAGAAAAACAGAGGTTTAAGTAGGTGAGTTAATCAAGGACAAGATATAACGGGAGCACTTTGAACCTTGTAGCTTATGACGTACAATCGTACGATTTTTAAACTTTGAATAATAACGAATTATTAGATATGAAATTAAACCTTTAGAAACGCAAAAGGTATTATAGGTAAAGTAACTTCAATGATTAGAATGTTCCATTTTTAGCAAAAGACATTGTGCACGTGGCTTAATAATAAAGACAAATCCCTTACTAAAAAATATTGCCAATAAAAACCAACTATTTTTTTATTCTCTATTTTAAAATAGACCTAGACAAATTTATAATCAGAAACTGACCTAATATTATTAAAAAGAATATCATTAATTTGAACTAATCGATTCAAAAACAAAATTTAGCTTATTTGAAGAAATAAATTTTTGTTTGCGACAGTAGCACAGGATTTTAAATTCCATATTTTACCGAATACTGGGAAGCTTGGCATCGGCGTGCAAAATACATCTTCCAAATCGTAGAATCGATTATGCTGGAAATCGATTGTGTGAGATATTCTTTAGATTAATCAATACCGGTAAATTAACTGTTAACCGGTAAATGACGTAAATGTGACATCTGTAACTTTGACATTAAGTAATTTGAATGTCATGTATTTGTGATTAGTTTCTGGAAATATTTTGTTTATTTTTTACATCATGTACGTTAAATGATTTTACCCAAAATGTTTTAAAATGCAATTTATGAATATTAAGCTATTGAATGTAATTAGGACAACATTTTTTAGATCTTTTAATAGTAGTCAAACATTAAGAATGGTTAAATTACTTGGACAGAAAGAAGCTCAGTCAATTGATTTGGAACTTTTTAATGACTATTCATTTTCTGTTGATCAGTTAATGGAATTAGCTGGCTTAAGCTGTGCTTCAGCTATTGCTAAGAGTTATCAACACACTGATATTGGTAGCAAGTCTATATTGGTAAGTTTAATTTACTATGATATAAAAATAAATTTAGTTTCATTATTAACAAAGTTTATACATACCTGATGCACAAACAAATTTAAGTGTCTTCTACAAACAAACTTTAACACAAAAAACATTTAAAAAATGACAATACAGTCATGTATATTGTATTAATTTTGTAATGACATAACTGGTCTAGACCAGTTGATGAAAATATCTAGTACAGACTTTTATTTTAGGTTTGTTGTGGCCCTGGTAACAATGGTGGAGATGGTTTAGTATGTGCAAGACATTTAGTACTTTTTGGATATAAACCAATTGTATACTATCCCAAAGAAACAAAAAATGATCTCTACAATAATCTTATCAGACAGTGTCAGTTAATGAATATATCCATAATTAAGAGTTTACCTGATAAATCCAGCATTGAATGTGAATTTGGTATTATAGTTGATGCTTTATTTGGATTTAGCTTTAAGCCACCTGTAAGAGAAGAATTTATACCAGTTATTAGTCTGATGAAGGAAACAAAAGTACCTATAGCAAGGTAATAATTAAAATTGACCAAGTAATAGGTTAATAATGCATTGAGAATCATTGAAATACTTTCAGTGATATTTCTATTTGACAATAACAAATATATAATATAATAAATAATAATAGGGTTCTGAAACTGTTTTCTTGTGGCATGTCTAAGTATTATGTTTATATGGGATTAAGCCAAAATTAATTGTAATGAAAATAACCTTTTTTTTTCTTGACTCTTGTGATTCCCTATAGGATGCTTTGTGCATTAACTTCAACACACAAATGTTTCTTCCTTAGAGAAATATTCTAAAATATCCAGATACTCTTATTCCAAGAACATATCCCATCAATTTTACTGAAGCAGTTGTACTTATATGGCAGCATCCCTTTTCACCACACAGTGCTAAAATAATTGCTAATTATCTTCTTACTCTCTTCAACATATATGAGGGGTGTAAAATCAAAGTCGGCAATCTCCATTTCCATAATTTTGGGAAACTGCGAAAAACTGTAGAAACTAACAAACTTAAATTAAAACAATAAAACTGATGATGAATCATATAAAATTTGGTTTGTGGTCGGATGTACACAAATAGACGCTTAAAAAATTATTTATTTTCCTTTTTTTTTTAATATTTTAGTTTGGAGATTGCTGTTTTTGTTTGCAATGCTTGGAGATTGACGGATATGAAAATGATCTATAAGGATATTGCCAGTTTTGAAACTAATAAAACGTCACTGTGCGAGTTAGATAATAAAAATATATTTTGATATTGAAAAATAATACAATATGTAAAAGTAATTTATATGCATATCACTTAAACTAAAATATCCGGAAGTTCAGGTATATATTCACAGATTTCGACAGACTCTAACTCTGAAACATGATTCTCCAGGTTCTCGTTTCCTTCTTGTTCATAATGTTGAAAAAGCTCTTTATAATAGTTAAGCTGATCAAGTTGGATCCAGTCTAAACCAAAATGTTTGGTCAAAAGATTTCGCACATCACGCAGTTTTAAATTATTTAATTTGTGAGCATCGGAGATAACTTTTTCTGGATTAATCATGCTAATCTGTTTGCCTTTTCGTGCAATACTGGCAATAGTTCCGAAATCATTTTTTAATGAAGTTCACCTCGTATTAAAAGATTTTCTGTCCTTCATCGTTTTAAAATGTGCCTTTTACAGTTGTTAAATTGAAAACCCCATGTTCCTACTGGTTTAAGAACCTCCTGAACAGCAGACTTCCAATCGTAAATACAGCTTTGCTTCATATCAACGATAGTAGAAGATTCGGAAATAATTTCCTTGTATTCGTCAGGTGCCGTTATTACTTCTCTTTTTCGTAAATTCTTCTCAATTTGACTGAAAACTCTATCAGATGGCAAGAAAGAGTAGCCAACTACAGGAAAAACTAACTCAAGTAATTTAACATTTGGTGGCGCGCTCTCGGCTAGCCATTTGCAGCACATACCAATCATGATCGAGTTTTTATTTTGACCACTGCATCCATCGGCGACCAATCGTACCATATTTGACATGTTGCCAAAATCAGTGTTATTAAGTCGATGAAAGACTGCAGAGGAAATTTCATTTGATCCTTTGCCAAAGATGTCCTCAGTCCAACAGTATGAAAATACATTTTCCTTTAAAAGTGGAGACTTTGAAGAACCTTCAACAACACTAAAGTTATAACAATAAAGCTGCCTCGAATAATAAGCACTCTGATCAGGAACTTTGGGGAGGACCAAATTTTTTTGGCAGTCAAACGACAAAGTAACTAGGTCTTCTCTGTTTTCTTGAAGAAATTGGAAAAATGCTTTGGCTCGAAGTTTGTGAAACCGTTTTTCAATCATGAGTTTAATTTTAGATTGCTTATTTTTCTCGTATTTAATGCGTTCCCTTAGCTCTAAACACTTTGAACAAACATCTGTTCTTGGGGTTTTAAAGCTCAAATTGTATTTTCTGTTAAATATATAGCGAAAATACGATCTCT
Organism: Diabrotica undecimpunctata; assembly: GCF_040954645.1. Lineage (NCBI taxonomy): Eukaryota > Metazoa > Arthropoda > Insecta > Coleoptera > Chrysomelidae > Diabrotica > Diabrotica undecimpunctata. The sequence continues at coordinate 140,955,807 of NC_092803.1, forward strand.
TTACAGTCTCCGATGGAATTGTCTGAGCAGTGTACATTGAATACAATTTAGAGACGCTGAGTTCAGATGGAAGGTACATTTTTTTCGTCACTGAACGGCAATAATGGGATTCAGTACATTTTAAATGGTTTATAAACTCGTGCACTCCTTCCAGCTTGTCCTGATATTTCCTGATATTTTCGATCACCACCTCTGTGTTCAATCGGTATTTGGCCTGTTTCAGTAAATCGTTTTGTCACGTAGGAAGGCCTGTGTTTTGTTATCCCTAGCTCGTTCAAAAAAGCTGATTGGCACACTGGAATTTTCTCCTTGGATAAAAAATTACGGATGAAACATTTTACCTGGTGCTTCTTTGGAGAATGCTTTTCATTTTTCGGCCGACGCCGGACAGTACAATTCACAGTGCAGTACAATTCAAAATAAGGGCATCTTGAGTCGCTTTATCTTTGGTCTCATAGAATAGGCTATGAAATTTCTGTATATCGTTCATTTTCAGCAAGCAGCACTTATATGTTTTTGAATTGTACCCACATGTTGGGTATTCTGGCATATTCTTCGCAGAATATCTACAACAAAAAATAGTTATGAACATAAGTACTGAAATGGGTTTAAATCTTAACAAATTTTTAAGAAAAATGAAAAAAAAAACAAAATTCACAACGGCTTGGAAATGGAATCATAACATTCACAAAAGTACTGACCCTAGACGTTTTGCAACATTTTTCTTCCATTTTTCAGGTTGTCTTATCCGCTTCCGTGCCTTTGTTGGTGTGACAGGAGATGCATTAACTTCCATGATAAAAAATTAATACGTTTTTTGTATGTAAAACTAATTTCTTAGACACAATATAGTTTAGGAAAAGCACAAAAACAATGTAACGTCTCCCAAAACCAAAACAAACTATAATATCACGAGCACGATATTACGGCTACTCTAACCATGTGTTGATCATGTGCGAGCGCTACGTGGTTCTTATTGGCCGAAGCGGAGATTGCCGTGTTTGGTACGCACTCACTATTGCCACTTTTGATCCCAACACGAATTTTTCACTGCGATTTGTATAAAGATAAGACCGATTTTGGTTCTTACAAATAGTTTTACCTAACAGGTAATAAAAAACGCAACAGATGGCGTTCCTAACTCAAAACAAGAAAGAGTGGAGATTGCCGCCTTTGATTTTACACCCCTCATATGTTTATAATAGTTTGTTCCTAAAATAAGACTGGAGCATTTTAGTATAGTCTGGGATCCGAGGCCCATTTTCATCATTTATTACTAACAAGCTAATTTTTCTTGAGTAGCTTGATTTTGATGAGACACCCAACTTTTCTCCTTACAGCAATTTGCGTTTGTGGTAGCTAACGGGGTATCAGAGATGAAAAATGTTGATTTGCTGATTCTCAAAAATTTATTACTAACAGGGTTTTTACTTTTTTATTCTCAAGATAATTATCTAAATTAGCCTAAAAAATATTTTTTATACAAAATGCAAGTCATTAACGAGGTCATAAAAAATAATTACTAACCACCTGATATTTTTTCTCTTGGTTAGTCAATATTTATAGAATTCAACAGGGCAAAAGTTGTTGTAAGGGCAAAAGTTGGGCGTCTTGTCAAAATGAAACTACTTACGAAAAATTAGCTTCTTAGTAATAAGTTAATTAATTCTAATTTGTCATTCTACCGATGTGTTTACTTTACTCTTTTTTATTTACTATTTATATTTAAGCATTGACATACCTAGTGGATGGGATGTAAATTCGGGTCCTCCTGAAGATGGTATCAAACCAGAAATGTTGATTTCTCTTACTGCTCCCAAATTGTGTGCCAAATTTTTTAAGGGAAAATATCATTACTTAGGAGGAAGGTTTGTACCTCCAGCCTTAGAAGAAAAGTACAATCTACAGCTACCTAAATATCCTGGTACAGAATGCTGTGTATTGCTGCCAGCAGTATATGAATCTAAAGAATGTGGTAAAAACTAGGAAGTAGAAATAAGAAAAATATTTTTGTTTATTTTGTATCTCATTTTTAAATAAATAAATAAATATTAGGAATATGATCGTTTAATTTAATATAAAAAAAAGTGCACTCGTAAGTGAATGGGGTGTTTTCGGCCAATTTGGAGATAAAAAAGACAAGAGTTGTGCTACTTTATCTATTTAATGAAGACGTTTCGCCCACTGTTTAATGAGCATCATCAGTTCATCTAAAAGAGTGTTATTAGCGATACATCTAATATGAGAAACAATTAAGTAAATGATCTTACCTTTAAAAGATCTGTAGCGTTAAAATGGTGTTAATGTGAAGAAACATCAAAAAGGCAAACATCAAAAATTAATCTAATAAATACATCAGCAAATATATATATATATATATATATATATATATATATATATATATATATATATATATATATATATATATATACAGTATACTCCCTTTATAAAGAACACGGTTATTACGAGGTTTCGCTTATAACGAGGTACATTAGATGTCCCGTGAAATTTCTATTGAACTATAATCCTTTATAGCGAGGTAAATTTGCTTATAACGAGAGAAAATAAGATTGCAAAACGTGTTTTTTACGTTTTGGCCCGGCCGTAGCTATAAATAAATACCCTTTTTAACTGCGAGCCGCCCGCAATAAACTTCTTACAATTTATGATTCTTAGTCGGAAATGTAAAATTTATGATTCACAAGTGTCATTGTATTGGGTTGACCATTCACACCTAATAATATGGGTCCTAATAGATAAGATGTGGAAAGTGTTTTAAAGGTTGTCAGAAACTTTATCCAAGGACAAAACGCAAATGAAGAAGCATAAAACTGTTTCACATCTTTAGAAAATATGATAGATAGAATACTGGACAATTTAAAGCGGTCAAAAATGACAAAATAACTTTATACGCTTTATACATATTTACAGAATACAGATTTTTTGTTTTAACATATATCATTGACAGTAAAAGTAAACAACTCTTTTTTGTTTTAATGCATTTCATTGATAATAAAAGTAAACAACTTTGTTTTAAAAACGCCATTCAAACAATATTTATTAGCATCTTATATTGCTCCGAATGGCTTCACTATAGAAAGTTAATGTTTTAGAAAACTACATATTCATATGTATGCACAATATTATTGTTGTTGGATATAACGAGATCCGCTTATAACGAGGTAATTAGTCTGCCATTTCAGTTCTCGTTATAGAGAGAGTCTACTGTATATATATATATATATATATATATATATATATATATATATATATATATATATATATATATATAGTTTTGCATATTTTCAATTATTTATTGAATATTATCTCCATGTCTTATATATAAATATTTAGAAAATAGAATAAGATTAAAGATGTGATACATTCAGCCAAAATTACAGTAACAAGTTCTTAACTTACAAACAACAGGAGCAGGCAGTATATATTACAATTTCTGACGAATTTAACCCTATCAATACACCTCTCAGCAAAAGAGTTTCTACTCCAAATTTTTAATATTGTTTGGTCACAAAAATCACTTCCAAAAATCTGGAATTGTTATTCCTGTTATTAAACCAAATAAAGATAAAAACAACCAGAATCATATCGTCCTATGGTATTAACATGTTCATGTAAACTTATGGAAAAAATAGTCAACAAAAGATTAATGTGGAACCTAGAACATAATGATCAACTTACCATCGAACAAGCTGGCTTTAGACCAGGCAGATCTACAAACGACAACATTATAGATTTAGAAAACGCTATTAACGAAGCTTTTAAAAATAATCAAAAATGTATGGCAATTTTTGTAAAAAAATGGGATATCAAGGAAATATTTTGGCCTACATAAACAATTTTTTAACTCAAAGAACATTTTAAGTCCCAGCGAATGGTGCTATATCCTCTCTTAGAGAACAACAAAACGGAATTTCACAAGGATCGATTATCAGTCCTACTCTATTTTTATTAGCAATACACGATATAATAAAAATCATTGCGAAATCTGTTCGGGCAAGACTATATGCTGATGACCTAATTATTTACATGAAAGGCAAGAACGTTAATCGTATGGCGTCAATATTACAAGAACACTTAAATAAACTAGTAAATTGATCCCTAAGTACCTACCGGTTTCAGGTTTTGTTCTAATAAAACAAAATGTATAATATGTCAAAAAGACATATCGAGGATAAACCGAACCTAATACTTGAAAACTAAAATCTTTTCTACACAAACGAAATTAAATTTCTAGGTGAGATATTTGATTAACAGTTAAATTAGAAAATTGATATCCAGCAGTTAGTTCTTTTATGTCGAAATGGTCTTAATTTGTTAAAGTATCTAGCTCACAAAACTGGCGGTGCCTATGGTAAAACACTACTCATGTTATACAGATCCTTAATTCGTTCCAAAATTGATTACGGATGTGTTGCATATGCATCTTCCAACACAGTAACGTTAAAACCTTTGGATACGTTACATAACACCTCACTAAGGATTATACTTGGAGTGTACAGAACAACTCCGATAAATAGCATACAAGCTAAAATAGGTAAGTAAACACACGCTAGAGCTTTGTAATCAGCTATTAACCCTTAATTACACTTCTAGCATAACTAAATAAAAGAGTTTCAATAAATAACATTTTAGACATATCCATGGCTAACCACTCTTCGAAGTTCAATCTCCCATGTTCCCGCAAAAATTATGCAATGAACTTACTTAACTGGGAGCAATTTCCACCCTTATAACAATACAAAAACATATCTTCATCTTGGATTGTAAAAATTCCAACACTCAATTGCAGTCTATTACAATTCCAAAAAAATAGTACCAATACTAATCTTATCATACAACTCTTCAGAGATTTAATTAACTGCCATTCCGCTACCTAAAACTAAAAATGGGGTCGGAGTGGCAATAATTAACAGCACAGAGATTCTCAAACATAGAATTCCAGATTTGGGCATAATAGGAGCTTGCTCCTCTGCCCTTATTTGTAATATAATAATAATAATAATAATAATACTTCAACTATATTAACAGGAGAACTCTATGCAATTTACCAAGCGATACTACACGCAAATGCAAATAAGATGAACAAAATATTAATCGTGACAGATTATATGTTATCAATACAAATAATCAGGAAAATATACAGGCAGTATACATTAGCTTTACTAATAAATTTACAAAAATGCCAAAGAAGCTATAAAAACAGTATCCCCATATCACTCCAATCTGTAAGTATGAATCTAAACAGCTATTTCATAAAGCAGCTGTTCGAGAACTGGAACAATAAATGGAAATCCACACCATCAGAGCTTCAGGAGATAAAAAATAAGATTGGACCATGGCAACCACCCGAGGTATTCCATCGAAAGCAAATAATTATTTCCCGTTTACGACTTGGACATATAGCCCAGTCTGGTTAAAAAAGGTCGAAAAATGTTTCGCAGATATCTGAAGCTTTTAAGACATAGGTGGGGGTTATTAGATGGCGAATATATGAAAAGGTACTCGTATTTTTACCTTGCCTTTTTTTAAACAATAATTTATGGTAACATTTTGATTTTTTGTCTATAAGTTTTTTCCCTTATATTTTAAATAAACAATATTTATATCATTTTTTATATCAAGAATATCTTTATTTTTTCGTTTTTTCAATTGATAAATAATTTACGGAGATATTTGCAAACAAGCAGTTTTTTTTGCACTAATTTATAAATTTTATTAATTTTTTTATTAACAAAATAAAATGTTATTAATACATTTAAACATCGAGGAATTACCGTCTTTTAAATTTGTGCGAAATTTCGCCCCGATCAGTCAAATAGTTTAAAAGTTATTTAATTTATTTATCCCTGAGGCTAATTATTTAAACTATTGAACTTGCCCTATGAATGATGCTAGACACATTTAGCAAATTTCATAGGATTCTTTAAGACTTAAACTATCTCAGAAGTTAAATGCATATTGCGTTTTCATCGAAATTGTTTACAAAATAAACGTTTGAAAAAGGGGTATGTTTTTTACTTATAAACAATTCTAATAACTTTTATATTTTTCAAGCTACAGACTTGTACGTACAACCATTGGATAGCTGGTAGAAAATTCACATTAAAAAAAAACCTTTTATGACCAATAGGAACGAAGTTAGCGACTATTTAAAAAAAAATCGTATCTCCATTGTTTATATTAAACAGTAAGTAAAATTTGCACAAATTTTGAATGGATATCTAAACTTTATATAGAAACTTATAGCTAGCTATAAAATTCATCCAATTTTTCGAAATTTACAGCCCTTAGAAACGAAGGTACTTTCGAAAGATCGACATAGCAAAGTGGAGAGGATAACTGTTTCAGCTCCGTTTTTTTTTTGGCCATTGGAACTTCAAATTGAAACAGGTAGGAAAAATTTACATTATCTCAGCTTCTATTGCAGCTGGAAGCCTCTTTTTTATTCTGGGGTAGCTCGTCGAAATATGAATAACTACATAGTTTTCACTGGCCGGAAAATATGGGAAACCTCGGAAAAATTGAGTCCATTTGAAATTCACCGTAAAAACTTACTTTGTTTTAGTCTGTCGCAGTATTAATAATGATGACATTCCCTCCTCCACCCCGGAAATCTCGGAAAATCCCGGAAAATCAACATATATTTTTTTTCATTTTATAGCAATGATGTAATAATATATTTTATAAATTAAATTTCAGGTAATTTTTTACACATTATATTATTATATTTCTTGTATTAATTATAATTGTTTGTATTTTTATAATTAACAATATTAATTTTTATTCTATTTTTCGTACAAATATGATATACAATAGTAATCTAATCTGGGTTACTGCTTTGATAAAATAAGTCGATTTTTTCATCACCTCTCTTATTAAATTTTGCAATGTTTATTGAACTTTACTTTTTTTATTTTCTTTACATACATTGGTTTAAAAGTTAAAATTTGGTTAATTCATTCGACTTCACTGTCAACTCTGAACCTTTTTGTTGCAGGTTGTTTGTCTTCACTTATTAAATCAGTCTCTAAATATACATTTTCAGAATCACTGTCGTCGTCAAACGTAACTGTACCGAGGTTGCAGCATATTTTCTCCTCTACTTCTTCCTCAGTACAATTTATGCACAAGTTCGTACAATTCAAACCATGTTTTCTGCACCCACATCTAGTAGTTTTGCAAACTGTGGTGCATTTGCATGTAATGTGCTTTAATGTCTCTTCGTGAATTAAATTATCTAGAGAATAAATTGGTTCAAAACCAGTGGCACTTTGTCTCCAACCATAAGGACAAGCATCTAACTTATTACCTAACCACATTTGTAATTGATAGTAAACCCGAAGAACATGCTGTTTGGCTGCACCTTGAGTTGGTGGCAGAATTTTTAGTTTAAAAGATATTTACCGATATTTCTGCTGAATTGTAAGTATCTTAAATCATTTAAGGAAAATGTATCGTGTTTTTTTTTTATAATTATTTATTATAATTAATTATTCATTCAATATTTTTAAATATTACTTACAATTTTCAACCAAAAAGTAATTAAATACGTTTAGTTAAAACTTTTTTATTCAAAATACACAAAATATTTTACTCAAAGAAGTATAAGTAGGTATATTGCTTTCTGAAGCCACTACAATGAGACTGACGAAATTTTGGAGCGTGGAGCAGTTTCCCCTCCACTTTCCTATGTCGATCTTTCGAAAGTACCTTCGTTTCGAAAGGCTGTAAGTTTCGAAAAATTGGATGAATTTAATAGATATAAGTTTCAATATAAAGTTTAGATTTTCATTCAAAATTTGTGCAAATTTTACTTCTTAATGTTTATTAAGCATATTAACAATGGAGATATGATTTTTTAAAAAATAGTCGCCAACTTCGTTCCTATTGGTCATAGAAGGTTTTTTTTAATGTGAGTTTTTTTACCAGCTATCCAATTGTTGTACGTACAAGTCAGTAGCTTGAAAAATATAGAAGTTATTACAATTGTTTATAAGTAAAAAAATAAACCCTTTTTCAAACGTTTATTTTGTAAATAATTTCGATGAAAACGCAATATGCATTTAACTTCTGAGATAGTTTAAGTCTTAAAGAATCCTATGAAATTTGCTAAATGTGTCTAGCATCATTCATAGGGCAAGTTCAATAGTTTAAATAATTAGCCTCAGGGATAAATAAATTAAATGACTCTTGAAAAATAATAAAATTTATAAATTAGTGCAAAAAAAACTGCTTATTTTCAAATATCTCCGTAAATTATTTGTCAATTTTAATTGAAAAAATCGGGAAAATAAAGATATTCTTGATATAAAAAAATGATATAAATATTGTTTATTTAACATATAAGGGAAAAAAATTATAGACAAAAAATTAAATTATGACCATAAATTATTGTTTAAAAAAAAACGCAAGGTAAAAATACGAGTACCTTTTTATCTATTCGTCATCTAGTAACCCCTACCCATGTCTTAAAAGCTTCAGATATCTGCGAAAAATTTTGCCGTGAAATCGATGATTTTTGCATAACCAGACTGGGCTAATACCCAGTTTCGCCCTTACGGTAAAACATGTGCAACTGGAAAAGTGCGAAAAGTTTAATCGTCACAGAATTAAATAGCATTTACCAAACAACCTTAAAGACATTTTAAATTCAGAAAACACTATAGATAATCTACTTTTGTTTTTAAAAGACTTTAATTTACTAAGCAAAGTGTAACTTCCGTTTCGCTAATAACCTTATTAGGTTAAAATAATCAATTATATTGAAATTTAGAAGGGTAATTAGATAATAAATGAGTGAAAAACAAAATCATGTTAATAACAAAGAATAGAAGTAACCACAAGAACAGTGCAAGTTAAAAAAGTAGGTGTTTCAGGTATGTGACCATTTTTTATGTGCCTTTTGGTCTTCTGTCCTGCATTCTACCATCTGTCATCTGCAAACTTCACTATATCACCAGCCCATCGAAGTTTCTGGAGTGTATTGCATTCTGATATAAGTTTAACAGTTGGAAAAGTTCACGAATATATCTAGATCTCTATATCCCATTTTCAATGATTGGTCTTTTCTGGTTTATCTTATCAGTCTGATCTTCCTTAGAATTATTTTTTTGAAAACTATCAATCTTCTTTTTGTGTTTTCTGTCATCGCCCATCTCATATTCATAACATACTATTGCTCTCATGATGGTTTTATCGACCTTAATCTTCAATTTCCGATGTACCTTTTTGGAGAGGTATATGTCAGCCAATGTAAGACTTCAATTTTGAAAGAGTCAGAAAATTTAAATATTTTGGAGCAATATTAACAGACGATAATGACATGCAACTTTCGTATTCTGTAATAAACAGCCTTAGATCGAAATACAATTCTAGAAAAACTAAAATAAACATTTATAAAACTATCATAAGACCGATAATATTGTACGGATGCAAAACCTGGACACTAATAAAAGCTACAAAAGAAACATTACGGTGCTTCAACGGAAAGAAAAATATGTGGTTCAATAATTGATGAATGTACACAAAGACACCGGATAAGAACAAATATAGAACTTAAGGAACTATACAACCACCCAGACATTGTAAAAGGGGCCAAGGTGCAGAAGTTAAGGTGGGCCGGTCACATACAACGCGAATCAGATGGCCGAAATTAGCATGGCAGTCTAACCCAGAAGGAAGAATATAACCAAGACGACCATGCACCAGATGAGAGACAACATCACTAAAGATCTCAATACCATGGGCTTAGAGATGGAAAAAGACCTTATTATGAACTGGAAGAAATGGAGGCAGTCAGTCAAGATCCACGATGGGTTGTGGAGTTACAGAGTAAGTAAGTAAGTACATGTCAGTAAGTGAGAAATAGGATTTGTTGCCTTTCATTATTCTTGTTTGAATTTCTTCTTCTGCTCCTTTTATCATCGTCCTCTACTCTAATTTTATTTTAGTTCTCTTTGGTCTTGTCTGTGTTAAGTGTTTTTGTCCTTTGTATGTTTATTTCTAGTCTAGTCTGCTTGGTCGCTCTTTTCAATTATGAACACGTTTTTGTCGCCTCCTTCAATATACGGGACATGATGTTAATGTCATTGGCGCTTCCGTCATTCAGCTGTTTTATGGCATATTCAAGAAACAGGGGACCCATTACCTTGTTTAGGACTTTGAAAAGGAACAAGTTAAAGAGAAGTTGGAGGAGTGAAGTTTTAAATAAGTGCGAGCAACTATCACCATCAAAACGATCCGACTCATTAGGAGTAATTAGCTAGAATTAACGAAGGAAATCGTTTTCCAGCTTGTTATATCTCAATTTCTGTGATATCTCATTTGGGGTGGTAAACTATCTTTAGATAAATTATGTATGCCATCGAAAAATCGGTAACAGCTCAAAAGAGTGAAACTGTTTCAAAAATTTAAGGACAGATAATACTAACGCGCCTAAGGAAAAAAAGTACATTCTTTCCGAAAGTGAAGTATAGAGGAGAACAAATGTAGACATATTTCGGCTGTACAATTATCCAAGCATCTTGGGTACGTGAAAAGGGCAGCAAAACTTACAAAAAAAGACGGAAGTTAGAAGACCGCAGCAAAAGCGGCTTAGATATTTTTCGCCGTTCAAAGGTTACTGGACGATATGGAGCAATGTCTGTCTCTAATGTATGCGCATGAAGGGGATTGTCATGGTTGAGGTGAGTCATATCATCATCATCATCAACAACCTGTATGCGTCCACTGCTGGACATAGGTCTCCCTCAGCTCTTTCCATCTGTTTCTGTCTTGTGCGGCTTGCATCCAGTTATTCAAGTCGTCAGTCCATCTAGTTGGTGGGCGTTCTCTGCTCCGTATTGCTTCTTGTCTTGGTCTCTACTCGAAAATACGCTTTGTCCCTCAGTTGTTTGATAATCTGGCGACGTGTCCTATCCAATTCCATTTTACCGACGCGATTTTTTCGATGGACTCTGTTGTTTTTGTTCTACGACGTATTTCTTCGTTTGGGATTCGGTCTCTCAGAGAGACACGTCGCTCTTACTCACTTGTGACTGTTAATGTTTCCGCTCCATAAGTGAGTACACGTAACACACATTGGTCAAAGATTTTCCTTTTAAGGCATAGGGGTAGATCTGATTGAAATACATAGTTTAATTTACCAAACGCTGCCCAGGCTAATCCTATACGACGTGGGAGCTCATAGGTCTGGTTATCTCTGTCCAACCGAATTTCATGTCCTAAGTACCTATATGATGTAGTCTGTACAATATCCCTTCCATCAACAGCAATATTTCGATTTAGCGCCAGATTAGTCATTATTTGCGTCTTGTTCATATTAATCTTTAGTCCGACCTCCAAGGAAGCGTGATATAATGTTTCAAACATTATTATTGCATCATCCATACGATCGGCTATAGGAACGATGTCATCTGCAAATCTCAAATGACTAAGCTTCTCTCCATTTATGTTGATACCGCTAGCTGTGGCATTTTGGTAGATATATTTGATTATGTTAGTGTAGTGATGGTCTATTCGGCATTCTGTCAATGCTTTTAACATTTTCTGATGGCTTATGGTATCGAATGCTTTCTTGTAGTCGACAAATATCAGTACCACTGGAGTCATATTATAGTAAGAAGCAAAAGCTTAAATGGCTTAAGAGCGTAGGCGTAAAATTTCGGGCCAATGCTTTTTAAATGCATTAATTTTTTTCGAATCCTGAGAAAACTAATCAGTATTTTTAAAAAATTTAAACGCAGAATGAAAGAATACATTATTACTGAGGGCCGAATGTCCCTGAAAAGTTCTATAATGTTTATTTTAATAAGTTACAGGGGTGAAAAAGAAGAGAAAATTTAGTGTGATTTTTAATTTCAAATATCTTATTAAAAAAAACTTTTTGTTTATTCTAAGAGACTTTCGGCCCTCGGTAATAATGTAATCTTTCAAAAGCATTGGCCCGAAACTTGGCGCCTACGCTCTTAACAATTCTAGAGACATTTTTATCTACATCTACAATCGCAATTATTTTAATTTATAATTAATCAGAATATTTCAGCAGACAATTCGAAGGTTGGAAAATAAGGTTGCGTACATGACATTCTGAAGAAAAAGTGTACTACATATTTGAGGATACAATATTCATATTTAGTGAATCGCCAGCCAACTGGAATTCAGTTCCCAATCCATCAAGACTCCAACAAATTATACTGTGTGGTTAATAAAACAATTTGTGGCGTAGGTTTAGTTATGATTACAAAATACTACAATATTTTGGATCTTGGAACTAAAAATATAGTTTTTATTATGGTGCTGAAACGTATTGCCAAATCCTTGATGTTATCAAGAAGAATTGATAATATATTGGTCACGTTTTCTATAAATTAAAAATGGTCACCCAAAAATGGTTTTAAAGAAAACAACCAAATATTGTCATTATTATTTTCCGATTATAAAGAGTGAGTTTTCTTTCACCTTTTATTTGAGAATTTAGTGTGGTAATTAGAAAGAGTCAGTTGGAAAGATGTTGAAAATATGCACATTTCATAAAAGTTATGTTTTCAAAGCTAAAGTTTTGAAAAAGTTTTCTTCAAACGCAAGAAATAAGATAATCAGAATAAAAGTCAAAATTTTTGCAAGCAAATCATTGTAATTACTAATAAATCATTGATATAATAATAGGTATACATTTTTTATAAATTTGGGTTTTGTCCACCACTTATGTCCTAAAATATTTAACAGGAACGCTTATGGCTTGTCGCTTTAGTTTTGACGCTGCGTACGCCTGTGTAGCGAATGCATCGGTTTCATAATTAAAAAATATGAAGTAGAATACATAGCAGAAGTATTAAATAAAAGTCGAAATATACATCACTATTGATATAATTTAAAATCATGGCCCTATCAATTACTACCACACTATCAGTACTACCACACTATCATGCCCCATATTTTACTTATTATTCGAGCCACTAAAAGGTACACAGGCATAAAAATTAAGCCAATTATTAGAAAAATAATAAATAATATAACGATAATTTCTCCAGCAAAAATGGCCATTTTCATGATTTTTTCTTTCGAATCTTGTGTTTCGAATATGTTTATGAGTTTGTCGACTGCAAAACGGGCAAAGTAGACGAAACCATCAAGCAGCGGTACTAAATTCCACAACATTACTAGAATCGTAATGATTGCTGTGTAGGCGTGTGTGCAAAGGGAGGTGATGAGGTTTATGAATGATATTTGTCTGAAAAAAAAATAAGATATATTAGTATGTTTATATTTATATTTTCCTACTTAGATACATCACTGCATATTTGCACTATCTATCTATATAAAAGGCTATGATGATAGTGACAGGTCACACTGTAAGTCCAGTCAACTAACGGCGCCATCTACGAAAGAAATATGAACTACCATATTTCAATCATATTTTGTTTTTGATACGTTTAATTAATAATACTGTATTAATTATATATTAATATAATTAATAATTAATTTAAATGATATTTTTAAAGTAGAATTTAATACAAAATAATTTAAAGAAATCTCTTTAATTAATTTTTTCGAAAATTGCTTAAAATATAGGTTACTATAATTGACGTATAATATATATATTGATTATAGGTCACTGGGTAAGATAAACATACACGTACTATAAAAATAAAATGACGTTTGACAAACGTCAACGCTTTACCAAAATAAAATAAAACCAAAACTAAATAAGATTAAATAAAATTAAATTAAGGTAAATAGAACTAAATAAAATTTAATCAAGTTAAACAGGATTATGTAGAATTAAATATTTTTTTGAAAGTTTTGTGATGAGGATAGAATAGTTCGTCGGATCGTGACGTATGATACATCATTGGAAAGGAGAGGCGGTAGCGAATATGTTGTGTTTGGTCTGATTGTTGCGTGTGATACGTTAAATGAAAGGGAAGGATATCACGAATATATTAAGATAGAAAAAACAAACAAAGCGACTACCAAAAGGGCATTACACATTGTCTTCATTAATAATGAACATATAGTTACTTACGAGATGTATTAGGGCACTATGTATAAAAATAGTTTAACTAAAAGACAAATTTTGATTTATTGACTTAAAAAAAGGCCTCTGGCTGAGTACAAAATAAACAACTGAACGAATCCTAACGTGCGACATAGCAAATGAAAGGGGAGGATATAACGAATATATTTAGATAGAAAAATAAACACGGCGACTACCAAAAGGCCACTACACAGTATATTCATTATTAATGAACGTATAGCGACATACGAGATATCATGTAGGTAATATGGATAAAAATAGATTTACCAAACAAAAAGACCGCCAAAAGGGCACTACACATCGTCTTCATTTTATTTTCACATCGTAGATTTACTGTAAAACAAATTTTGATTTATTGACTTAAAGAAAGTCTCTGGCTGTATACAAAATTAACAACTCATCAAATTCTAACATGCGACATGTCAAATGAAAGGGGCGGATATGAAGAATATATTTAGATAGAAAAAATAAACAAGGCGACTATCTAAAGGCCCCCACACAGTATCTTCATTATTAATGAACGTATAGCAACATACAAGATATAGGGCACTATAGATAAAAATAGATTTACTATAAAACAAATTTTGATTTATTGACTTCAAGGCGGCCTCTAGCTGAATACAAAATAAATACCTGATCGAATCCTAACATGCGACTTAGCAAATGAAAGAAGAGGATATAACGAATATATTCAGATACAAAAAGCAAACAAGGCGACTATCAAAAGTTCACTACACAGTATCTTCATTATAAATGAACATATAGCAACATACGAGATATCATAGGGCACTATAGATAAAAATAGATTTACTATAAAAATTTTGATTTATTGACTTAAAAAAGGACTCTGGGTGTATATAAAATAAACAACTAATGGAATCCTAACATGGCAAAAAAAAACAAACAAGGCAACTACTAAAAGGGCACTACACAGTATCTTCATTATTAATGAATGTAAAGCGACATAGGAGATATAATAGGGCACTATGTATAAAAATAGATTTACCATTAGACAAATTTTGATTTATTGACTTAGAGAAGTCCTCAAACTGAGGACAAAATAAACAACTGATCTAATCCTAACATGTGACGTAGCAAATAAAAGGGGAGAATATAATGAATATATTTAGAAGGAAAAAACAATGAAATATACTACCAAAAGGGCACTACACATAGTCTTCGTTATTATTGAACGTATAGCGACATATCACATGACACTATGTATGATAATAGACATGTTTGCATTATATATAAAGCATAAGGTAAATATAAGGTAAATTCATTTTATTAACCTGAAAACGGCATCTGACTGATTAAAAATTAACAACTAGCCTAATACTAGCATGCAAATGGTATTCTTATATAATTTACGACCGTCGAAATAGTGCTATAAGGAAATTTGATAATGACGTATTACATTCAGTCAGTGACCATGGCAGGAGCACAGGAGAAACGCGTTCTAATAGAGCTATTAGAAACGCTGCCGATATCAGTGACATATTTTGCAGAAAACATAAATCGAAAGTTGTTTTACCGGGGAAATGAATTACATGTGATATCTGTTATCATCCCAGTTGTGCTAAAAGATTGGAATTACAAGTTTTTCACAAAGTTTTTATTAAAAGCTGCGAAAAAACCGTAGATAAAGCGACCGACTGTATTATATTGTGATGATAAATTTTTCAATGCCGTCGAAAAACTGCTATGACAGAAAATAAGGTAGATATACAAATCTTTAGATATATTATCAAACAAAAAGATCTCTTAAGATCTGAATTAAAAGGAAAAACATTACAATTACAATCACAAATTGACTCATTGAAACAAGTAGAACCTAACGAAGTTCCAGAAAAAACTGAGGATTCTATATTCAAAAAATCTAAACACATAACTGTGCGTGTGGATAAACAAGTCTTCAATTTACCAAATTCAAATGTAATATAACCCAAATGATTTAATTACTGCTAACGATGTCAGCAAAGCTATAAACCGAGTACAAAACATTACCTTCATCTAGTCGATCGGGAAAGACTGTAGACTTAAAATTATACAGTTAAATACAGTGTCAATCAGAAACAAACTTGAAAGATTGGAAATTCTACTTGGACAAGAAAATCTAATCGTCGTTAGTATTGCAGAACACTGGTGTAAGTAGGATGTAATATCTCTAATGGTATCTATCTCCGGGTTACGATCTGGTAACTAGTTATTGTCGATCTATCCATGAGCATGGCGGATCTGTTCTGTATGTAAAATGTGGGTATAAATCTCAAATTATCAATGTGTGTCAACTTGTTGTGGAGATGCATTATAAGTGTAGTGCGGCGAAAATAATCTTTTGTGAAAAAAAAATTGGACCTGAGACAACGCTTATTCCATAACATGACGAGAAACTTGGAACATCGGTGTGAAGTCTGTCTTGAGCGAGGAGGAGCACATTTAGAACATGTAATAAAGTGTCAATAATATGTTTTTCTTACAACAATAAAATAATTATTGTTTATACCGGGCTATTTTATTTGTAAATGTTTTAAAACATGTTAGTGTGTTTTTCTCTAGTATTTTTTGTTAACAATTTAAATAGTTTTTTTCGATCAAATGCTTATATACTTGTTAATACTTACTCATTTCTAGGAACTCCCCGACTTTCTTGATAATTAACAATAGGCGACCTCACAGAACGTAATGTATGCAAAATGGCTGATTCAGTCATGTTTAAACCTATTGTATTTCTAGTAGGATTAGAAGCTGGCTCTAAGTGTCGGGGACGATCTATAATCTGGAAATCTCGCTGATGCTGTTCACTATTAGGATTTCTTTGCTTTACGAAGCTATCGAAAGTGTTTATGTTATTATTGGAAGTTGGATTCTGCGTCGACGAAATAGGATTTCTTTGTGAATTGTGTATGGGATTGTCTAAAACGTTTTGTTGGGTGTTATAATTTCGCTGTGAAATGTTTCTGCTTCCTCTTGTAAAGTCGTCCAGATTATTGTAACTTGATGAAAATTTTTTGCAAATTCGTTCTTCGTGTTTGACTTGTGGGTTGCAACCTACAATTGTGACTGGTTAATTAAAACAAGGAAGTTAAAAATTGGAATAATAGGAAAAGCGTATTGAAGAAGTATAATAGCCTAAATTAGACAAACAGTGCACACAATGTACGAAAATGTCTTCTAATTTTTAATAAAAGCAATTTACACTCTCATTACATAGTCTTGCGTCTTCTTTTTAATACTCTGCTACCGAGAAGAAAACTTACTACTCAGTAAAGTCTTCGCTTTTTTGAGACCATTGATAATAGGTATAATTTGCTAAGGCATCCTTAAGTTTATTTATTGTTCGGATTATTAGCGTCAAGATATATGTACTTATAAAATAGTTCAAAGTACGCTTTACAACAACTATACCCTTGACGACCTTTTTTGATATTTTGTGTTTTCAATCCGCTAGAAGCTTTCTAATGTTGCTAACAACATATATCTAAATTTAAAGGGTGGTTTTCTTAGAGGTATAGAAATTAGAGGTAAGTTGGCAACACTTTTTTAACTTGCGACCATTTTGACAGCTGTCAAGTGATTTATGTTTAGTTTGGTTTGGAATTTCAGCATGAATAGACTAAAGTCCGAACAACGCTTCCAAATTGTGTAAATTTATTTTGAAAATCATGGTTCTGTTTAAAATACGTATCGTGCACTACGTCCATTTTATGGTCAACATATTGGTCCATCAGAACAATTAATTCGATTAACCATAGAACGTTTTCGCACCATGTTTACTCTAAATGATAATGCGCATCCACAGAGACATCGTACAGTGCGTATAGAAGAAGTTGTTGCTGATATAGAGCGTAGCATAAGCAAGACCAGAATCAGTCTATCTGCCATCGTGAACAGCAGTTGGATATGTGTCTATCTACTTTATAGAAGATTTTGCGGACATATCTTGGTTTGCGCGCTTACAAAATCCAACTTGTGCAAAAATTAAAGCTACACTATCATCTAGCAAGGCGTAGATTTTGTGAATGGGCCCAAAACGAGATTGGCGTTGATCCTGATTTTTATAAGCGAATTTTTTTTTAGCTATGAAGCTTACTTTTGGTTGAATGGCTATGCCAACAAACAAATCTACCTTATTTAGAACGAAGATAATCCTCAAGTGTATGTTGTGACACCATTACATCCAGAAAAACTGACTGTTTGGTGTGCTTTGTGGGCTGGTGGAATCATTGGTATGTACTTCTTAAAAAACGATGCTAACCAGAACGTTACAGTCAATGTATACAGTATACAGTGACCGCTATAGAGCTACGATTACTGACGTTGTCATTCCTCAATTGAACAACCATGATGTGCAGGAGATGTGGTTTCAAAAGATGGCGCAACATGTCACACAGCTCGTACCATAATTGCTTTATTGAAACAAACATAAAAAAAAATAAAAAATGATCACTGGGAACACTTTTTGAAAGAAATGGAATATGATTTTTACGGTCTGCAAAAGGAAATATGGCGCTTCATAAGAGGTCAAGGAACGGAGGTAAAGGAACTAATAGAACCAAAATACATAGAAAAGGATACGTATATAGGATACTATATGCAGAGTACGAACAAACGACGCTAGAGCCGGAAACATCAGAAATTACCACAAATGAAGAACTTAATACAAATGTACAGGAAGTTCGGAAAATACTTGAAAACCTGAAGAACAGAAAAGCAGGAGGTAAAGACGGGATACCAAACGAGTTACTAAAATATTGTGGAGTAGCAATGATAGAACAATTAACAACATTAATTAATAAAATTATAAAACAAAATAAAATACCGGAAGAATGGAGAACAAGCTAACTAATTCTACTATCCAAAAAAAGGAGATAAAAAACAGCCAGAAAACTACAGAGGTATAAACTTGTTAAATACTACGCTAAAACTTACAACTAAAATTTTACGAGTGCTAATAAATCAGCGGAGAAGTTTAGCAGATGAACAACATGGTTTTTGTAGTGAAAAATCGTGTACAGATGCAATATTCGTTATAAAGCAAATTACTGAGAAATCAGTAGAGTATAATAGACCAGCATATCTGTGAATGATTGACCTAAAGAAAACGTTTGACAGAGTAAGATTCAAAGATGTAATCCATCTTCTGTATAATAGAGAAGCTCCCCTAAATATTATAAAAACTATTGAAAACATCTACCAAAACAACAAAACGGAAGTCAGAATAGATGGACAACTTACATAACGTATAGAAATAGGCAGCGGAATAAGACAAGGGGATTCATTGAGCCCCATGCTCTTCAATTTGATCATGGATGAAATCATCAAAAGCGTTAACAAAGGAAAAGGATACAGAATGGGAAACAAAGAAATCAAAATACTCTGTTACGCAGACGACGCAATATTGATAGCCCAAGATGAAGATAGTCTGCAAAGACTGGTCCACAGAAGTTCCATAAGAGCAAAAGAATTTAATATGACAATCCCATCTCAGAAAACTAAAACAATAGTAGTCAGCAAAGAACCAACCAGATGTAAAATAAAAATTGATAATATCAGTATTGAACAAGTAATGGAAATCAAATACCTGGGAATTACACTGTCTAGCTATGGAGACCTGGACAAAGAAGTGAGAGATCAAGTACAAAAAGCAAATAGACTGGCCGGATGCCTTAATAACACTATATGGCGAAACAGACACATTAACACTGAGATGAAATCAAGAATTTATAAAGCCGGTATAACCGGAACTGGCATGTGCGTCAAAGTTCGTCTTTAAGCTTGTAATGTCCATAAGCTCGTTGTGAAACACCCTGTATGTCGAATTCCGTTGTTTGATCGTTGAGATGTGAACAGTGGTAACTCTGACATTTAAAAGCTTCTCTGGTTTCTTCCAATGATGTTGTCAGCGTAATGTGCCAGTCATTCGTGCAGTATTAGGGACAAAACCTTGTGTGCGATATTAAAAAGGAAAATCCTCTAAATTTTAAACAGTCGAGCACGTTTACTTCCTTGTGTATGGAGCTTATAATCCCTGTAATTAATTCTTCAGACAGAGTGCATTTTTGCCATACCTGCCTCAGTATCTTATGGAAAAGGGCTACAAACGTTTGACCGCCAAATTTAAGCAGCTTCTTTATTTAGATATTAAAACATTAAAAAAAAATTAACCTCACATGGCCATCCTGTGGTGTTTTGTTAAGTAGTTATTAACAATGTTTAATGTTAAAGGAAATAAGAATAAGAGAAACTTAAGTTGGAAAAAGTTAATCAAATTTAAAGTAAAATAATGGGAACGAAAGAATTAGAGTTGGGAAGTACCAGTGGCCAGAGGAAAAAACAACCGACTTAACATAAATCGAGAAGACGACGAATTGCAGGAAACAAACTTGCAAATTTTGTGTTTTAGTGCCCTAGAAATCATCAGGGTCTTCTAACTCTAATGCCACAAATTGGTCGCATTGCTCCTGTAGTAATCCTTTTCCAAGTTAACATGCTCCTTTTCTAACTTGGCTACACCGTACTGAACACGACTAATAGTCAGAAATACGTATACAGGGATGAGTGCCTTAAGAACTGGCAAAATAACGCAAAAGATAGAAAACATAATACGTTGTGAAATAAAAAGAGATGCAAGTAGTAGAGGTGAGAAATTATCGATATAAACCTATAATTTACTTTACATTACATTAGATCTATCGAAAGTTTCCCACCTTTAGACGTTAGCTTATGAGCTGGTTGACTTCAGTCATAGTAATACGTATCACGTAATGTAAGTAAAAACAGTTCAAGTACGAGTATGTTTTTATCCAAAATTAAAGTATTGATCAATAATAAACTGTGATTTGAGACGTCGCATACACTCTTCTCAATACAGAATTATCATAGCTTGTTATTCTGTATTCGTCAACACAGAATTAATTATCAAATTACTACTAATTAAACTGTTTACTTACATTTGCTTTATTGCCTTCAATCAGTTTTTACTTTATGCGAAATTTAAAAAATGTTAATGTTCGATGTCATACTTGTAATATTATGACTGAAGTCAACTAGCTCATAAGCTAACGTCTAAAGGTGGGAAACTATCGATAGTCCTAATGTAATGTAATGTTAATTAGAGGTTTCTATCGATAATTTCCCACCTCTACTACTTTCATCTCTTTTTATTTCACAACGTATTATGTTTTCTATCTTTTGCGTTATTTTGCCGGTTCTTAAGGCACTCATCACTGTATACGGTTGCCTTCCATCGATATACCTATTTTGTTTTCGTGTTTTGCGAGACATGCCATTACATTTTACTTTTATGTATATATATATATATATATATATATATATTTATATATATATATATATATATATATATATATATATATATACATTTAAAAAATCATCAGAGATAGTAGATATTCGTAACCACTTCATCAAAGATATCGTTGCCAAATAAATAATTGTGTGTTGTGAGTAAAATATACGTGGCCTAAAGAAAACGAAGACTGAAGTCGCTGTCAGTCATCAAGCAGAATATTTCGAGAAGAAAATTGAATTTAGAAGTTTCAATAGTTATAATTGTTACGTTAAGTATTCAAATCCGAAAATTAAGAAAGAATGATGAGATTTTGATAGGTACAATTGTATTGTCATTGTATTTTGTAACTAATAAACGTCATAAGAAGTTATTTTGAATAATATTTCGATACAATTCTAAAATTGAAACTGTTCGATGATGCTACCTCTATAATAATAGTAATTTGAGATCTAAACTATAATATATTATGAGGAGAGGCTTACAGATCACTGATAGAAAGTTAAAGTTTTTATAAAGAGTCTACATAATCTTACTGAAAGAGATTTAGAAGAGAGCTTCGAGAAAAATAAAATTTATCATATTTTGGCCTGGTGTTTGGCACATTTTCCGATGTCTTTGGATAATCTTGCTACAGAGGCGACGACGTAATCGATTCCATCGTCAACGGGTTAAGTATGTTGCAGAATAATGCTTAGGGCTAATCGATCAGGTGACAAGGATGAGACGGAAGAAACCTTACCATAGGAAACAGTATTCGTGAAATGTATGAGGGGATAAGTAAAAACAACGAATAACTTTAAGCAAAATACAATATTTAGCAATTTAAAAACTGAAATGATTATTATAATATGAATATAAATTTAAACAATATTAACATTGCTCACATGGTCTCATTTTGTTTAGCGCAGCATAATAGCATTTTTTATTGTTTTATTAATATTATATTAAATCTGTTTATATCCTTTACCGCGGCTTCCAAATCTTCTACAACAATAATAATTAGATGAGCAAAAATATGTAACCTTTGATTTTATCTATAAACTGGCGAAACCTTAAAATAAAATTATGCACCCATAGCATTATGTAAAATATATGAGTACTTACTAGCCCTGCAATTCATTCTTCTCACATACTACAAACAGTGTTCCAGGAAAAATACTACACATTTCTATTTTGAAAGGACATATTTTGACATTTATCAGAAATTTCAAAATGAACGGTAACAATTGAAAGTAAAATGTAATTAAGGCTCCTTCACATAATTTTTATGAACTATCGTTAATTTGTTCAGTAGAAATCAGCTGGATTTCAGAATTTTGAAAGCAAGTACATACTAACGTCATACAATCTATTATACAAAATAACCAATTTATTGACTTTTATATATCCATCTCTTTACTATCATATATCTATACATAAGTATTGCTAATAACACGCCATGACAATAAATTAAGCCATAATTTTTCCATCTTCCGTGCGGAAGCCATAGCAATTTATAAGGTAAAATTTGACTACAATATTTTAAAGAATTACGCCAGTAAATGACTCTTTTGGAGTGTAATTTTCCTCATCACAATGGATTTGCTTGAAAATTTGAATTAAGGTTCCTGTTACCCTCTACTTCACTTTTGACTTAAATCTAAGGTTGCTTTTCCTTGGGGTGTGAAAGGCACCTCTTCTTGGGAGTGAAAAAACATAATATGTTCAAAATAAGTCCGGAAATAGATAAATTGATTAATTCTAAGCAACTTTTGTCTTATAAAGTTTTTTCAAACAGTCAATACTTTTTGAGTTATTTGCGAGTGAAAATGTTTATTTTTCAAATTAAAAACCACGTTTTCAGTCGATTTTTTACAAATAACTCAAAAAGTAAGTACTTTATCGAAAAAATATTATTAAAAAAAAAAACTTATAGAAAAATAAAAAAAAATGGTGTACCTACTTACGAAGTCTGTAGACCCAGTAGAAGCAGAGTTGTAGCTCATGAAAAGGAGGTTTTTATTTATCAAATTCCAAATAGAATATTAAAATAGAATATTATAAAAGTGTATTCTTGTTTTGAAGTTATACTTCTATACGCGCGCTCCACGTTGGAAATTTGTATGGGAGTGAATCTGTGAAATCATTACATATGTAGGATAATGAGTAAGAGAGAGACAGAAGATATATTTTCTCTCTCTTCCTCTCTCGAATATAAAAATGTTCCTTTTGTATATATAATTTAATATTATATATATTATATAAAGATATATATACATATAATATTATACAGATAATAAAATATTTATTAATATCATTATTTATGTGATATGTTTTGTATTATTTATTAAATGTTCATAATTATATTAGTCTTTTGTATTTCAAAATAATAATCTCAATAAATCACTGTATGATCCAGAACTGTTAATTTTGAAATACGTTTGTGTGATGTCCTCGGTAGTATAGTAGTCAGTATCCCCGCCTGTCACGCGGGAGACCGGGGTTCGATTCCCAGTCGGGGAGGACTTTTTTATTAATATTATTACATTATTGTCATTATTGTCATACTTATGGATATTGCATTTTAATTTGTATTGTATTATTATATGGAATTATGTTGCACCGTATTGTAGTGTATTTTTTTTATGTATATTATTGTCATTTTTAAATATTTATGAATATTGCAGTTTAATTTGTATTGTATTATTATATTAATAACAAAATAAACAATGAATTTTACTGCAGAGTATGTGTAAAAAAAATTTTGCATTCAACTCCTTTGATACATATATAAAAATAAACATATACATTTTCATCAAAATATTGATTCAATCCTTCATTGTTAGTAAGTTGTTATTAATTCTGTTTCTCTTTCTGCTATGTCTTACCTATAAAATTACATATGTAATGATTGTGCAGATTGACTCCCAAATCAATTTGTAACGGCGAATGCGTGTATAGAAGTGTAACTTCCACCGGCAGTCCCACTGGACTGCCACACCCGTTTTTTTTTAAGTTTCTAGCATCAACACTAACCAAGTTACGCTCAAAATAAAGTTGGTCCTTTTTTTTACTTTTGGAAAAAACAAAGTTATTAACATTTATAAATTACTGTAAAATTAAGGGTTTTTTGCAACTATCCTGCTGAATTCTTTATGTATTTTAATTTGGAAACTCGCATATTGAAGAACATTTTAAGATCTACCATTTTTATTTGAATTATTTTTTTCTAAACTGCATAAGAAACGTTTTATAGGTAAAAAATGATTTTTCTCCTTTTAATATTGTTTAAAACAAAAACAAAACAAAATCAGCTATGCGTCTTCAGGGATTTTAATCTGTATAAGATTTTTATGTGAAATCAATGATTTTTTTTTACAGATAGACTGGTGTATAATAGTTGTTGTTAGTAACGACGGATTTGCTCAATTCTGGTTTCTGGATTAGTCTACCAGCAGCATCACACAAGCGTAGCATACAAATTATAACATTAAATATAGGTATTTATTATATATATATATATATATATATATATATATATATATATATATATATATATATATATATATATATATATATATATCTAACCTGCAGTTTTATTATTGTCGAGCTGTTTTTGTATACTTTTTTGTTCCTCTTCACTTTCATTTTCAATATTTTTGTTCGATGCACTGTACATTTTAATAATATTCTAAACAAATCTACTTATCACTTAAATATAGACAATTATTAAGAAAAAAAAGAAGTTTGGAAAGGAACAGTACTGCAAAGTTTTTTATCTGATAACATAGATAATGATGTCATAATGTCAATCGTTAAAATTTTTAAAACACTTATCATCAGTAAAAGTATATTATTCCTAAGGTCTGGTAGTGATAATTGATAATATGAAATTAATAACTGTATTAAAATATTCACCACACAATTTGTACGCTGCTATGTAAACTGTATATATTTGAACTCGAAAAATATTCCTTTTTTTTAATTTTAAAATTTCTGGTGTGATGTATTTTTCACTAGTTTATCCAATTTTTTCTTTCGTTCTCTCTCTTTATTACCTACTCTATCGTTTTTTCTAATCATGTTTTCAATATCCAGGTTTTTCTTCTTATGGTGCATATCCGTTACGGATGTTGGACACTAAAATGGCTATTCTGACTTTGTTGACTGCTGCTCTGAAAAGTCCGGCAGTGGTTAAGTTAAACCATTTTCGCAGGTTATGCAGCTAGGACATTCTTCGTCCTGGACCTCTTTTCCCATGCACTTTACCTAGAAGTATGGTCCGAAGTAGGTCATACCGTTGTTCATTGCGCATTATATGGCCCAGGTATTCTAGTTTGCGACGTTTTATGGTTACGACTAGTTCGCGCTCTTTACCCATTCTATGTAGTATTTCTTCGTTGGTAACTCTGTCTATGCAGGAAATCCTCAACATGCGTCTATAGCACCACATCTCAAATGCTTCGAGTCTTTTCAGTGATGCTTCAGTTAAGGTCCATGACTCCACGCCATATAAAAGAACGGAGAATACGTAGTATTTCAGTAAACGAACTTTTATTTCCAATTTTATATCGTGGCTGTTAAAGATTTTTTTCATTTTGACGAAAGCTGATCTTGCCTTCTCGATCCTTATCTTAATTTCCGTCGATTGGTCCCACTGTTTATTTAAGTTTGCACCCAAATAACAAAAGTTGGTGATTAGTGTTATAGGTTGTTGGATAACTAGTAATTGACCAGGTGATATCCTATTTTTGCTGATAACCATGTATTTGGTTTTTTTGATGTTAAAAGCCCAAACCTGCTACTTACTTCTGCCACCCTCGAGACAAGTGTCTGTAGACCTTCAAGACTGTCTGCAAAAATGACAGTACATCAGCGTATCTTATGTTGTTCAATTGTTCTCCGTTTATAAGTATTCCCTCGTCTATGTCCGTTAGCGCTAGGTTCATAATGTGCTCTTAATATGTATTGAACAATAATGGGGACAATATACATCCTTGTCGCACACCTCTTTTTATCTTTATGTTGTCTGTTAACTGATCCCCAACTCTAACAGCTGCAGTTTGTTCGTAATAGATATTGTTTATTATACGGCGATCTCTGCTGTCTAGCCCAATTGAATTTAATATTTTCATGAGTTCGTCATGTTTTATTCTATCGAACGCTTTCTGGTAATCAACAAAACACACATATATATCACAATTCACGTCTCTACATCTTTGAAAGAGAACTTGTATTGCAAAAAGTGCATGTCGAGTACCCAATGCATCCCTGAAGCCGAATTGTGTGTTTGTCATGTGTTCTTCACACTTTTTATATATTCTTTTATGTATGATTTTTAAAAAAGTTTTCAGAAGATGGCTCATAAGGCTTATTATTCGATAATCTTCACATGTTTTGGCATTGGGTTTTTTAGGGATTGTTATAAAAGTTCATCTTAGCCACCGTTGGGGTATTTTTCCACTTTGGTATATATTGTTGAAGATCAAAGTAAGTCTTTTTACTTCGTCTTTATTCATAATTTTCAAAAATTCTGAGTAAAACTCGTCTAGTCCTGCAGCTTTTCCCTCCTTAATGTTATTTATAGCAGCTTCTACTTCCTCTTCGAGAATAGGTGGTCCGGTATCGTCACTTTTATTTTGTGTGATGGTGACATACCTATCGTCTTCAAATGTTGTTGTCACATAGTTCATCCATGTTGTTTTTGTTTCTTCAATATCAACTATTGGATTTCCTTGAGCGTCTGTTAAGTGTCCCGGCCTTTTTGGTTTATAGATGCCTGCTGCCTCTTTGATCTTTTTGTGGAGGTTGAAGGAATCGTGTTTACATTCCAATCTCTCGATTTCGTCACACTGTTCTTCCAAATTTCTATTTTTAGCTTCTCGGACAGCTTTTTTTATCTCTTTGTCTAGAAATTGATATGCAACGTAGTCTTTCCGCTTGGATTCTCTTCTTCTGTCCATCATCTGTAATATACCGTCGGCCATCCATGGTTTTTTCTTTTCTGTCTTTTTTGGTCGCAGGTATTGGTCTAATATTTCCTTCCCAATGTTTTCTAAGTGGTTTATTTCTGTGTCAACATCATTAACTACTTCTGACTTATTTTGTTCTTCAGATATTCCCGTACTTCTTGCTTTATGTCATCATCTCTTAGTTGTTTGAGATCGTATTTTATAGGATTTTTTTTTAAATTTTAGACGGAACTTAGCGACAAGTGTGTTATGGTCCGACTTAATATCTGCACCAGGGTAGGCTTTCACTGATGTTATTGAGTTTTTGAATCTTTTATTTATTAAAATATAGTCAATCTGGTTTCTTATGAGATTTTCTGGCGTGTCACCGGGTGAGCGCCATGTAGACAACCTTCTGTGTGGTAATTTGAAGAGTGTAAGAGGTGATTACCAACTCTTCTTCCGTAGCAAATGTGAGTAGGCGTTTTTACGTCTTCCTGTGCTTCTTCCGGTTACTATCTGTCTGAGGCAGCACACCACGCCCAGGAGAGGGAAGAATGGATAGCAACCATTCGTCAAATACCATACATCACCACATCCTTACGAAGGCTAAAGGATAGAGGAGGAGGATGCTTCTTCCCCCCCTCATATCTTTTATCTACCTCTTGATTATATGATGATCTTCATTTATACCCACTGGTTTTGAGTCCCTTATCTCTCTTACGGATTATGTTTAATTCCTTTCTAATATGTACTTACCTATACTATAATATGTCCTTTACCTTTAATAATTAATTTTTCATTTTATCATTCATCTAATATTTCATGGGTCATTTAATGTTTTTTAATATTTTTGATACCTTTGATCTTGCAATTTTTTTTTACCTTGTACTTTACATGTAGATCTTTCCACATTACGACATGTAAGGTCCTTTATATATACCCTACATCTAAATTCAGTGACATATATCTAGCCTTCTAAGAATGCCTATTATCCGCTTAGGAAAGATATTTGTTACCTTGAAAGGATCTAAAAATGGTTCAGGTTGCAAAGGTTATAACATTGTTGCTTACCTTTCAGACCAGAGAAATTAGTAAATAAAAAGCCTTTTTCGTGACACTCTTTGATACAGATATATAACAACTGCTTTTGATAAATTTGCTGATAACAATGTAATAAACAAATATTAAACGTCACTTTTTACTTATAAACAATATATAAAAAATATAAGATCGCTATTTAATTTTAAATACTGAAGACGAAGACCGCCAAATTATATGAAAGAGTGTCACAGCTTTAATGAATAAGCATAAAAAATGCTTTAAAATGAGAGTTTGTAATTATTTTTGGTAATTTGTTGCTTAAATATTGCAAAAATAGTTGCAAAACTAGATTTTTTGAAAATTAATAATAACTTTTTTTACAAAATTCACAAAAAACTTTAATTTCGCGTGGTAATAGGGACAATATTACATGTTTAGAGGAGGAAGATATAGCACTACCTTTAATGCTGCAGAGATAAGATCTAATTACTATTTTAATGGGAATAAGCCGCAATTGAAGGTTAAAATAAGTTTATTGACGTTTGAATGTTTGATCTTTGATCTTGCACTGATAACTTGTTTATACTCCATCAATTAATAGAAAAAAGAATAGTAGTTGGTACCAAAGTACATCTAGCCTTCATAGACCTAGAAAAGGCGTATGATACAGTTCCAAGACTTAAATTGTGGCAAGCTTTACAACAACTCGATATTAGTCCATACCTTTTAGGAATAATCACAGAAGTATATAGGGATAACACTACTTACCTAAAAATCGGAAATAGACTATCAGAGCCAATAAAAGTAACTAAAGGACTAAAACAAGGATGCAGTATGTCACCCTTACTGTTTAATTTATATATTGAGGCAGCCCTCCAAAATTGGATAAACCACTGCCAGGGAATGGGAATCCCCATAGGAAATGACGTACTGTTCTCCCTGAACTTTGCGGATGACCAAGTCGTCCTAGCTCAAGATTCTTATGATCTAGAATTTATGAAGAAGCGTCTATACAGAGAATATGTAAAATGGGGGTTACAAGTCAGCATGAAGAAAACAGAATATGTAGTTATCAAATCAGATGCAAGTTTTGAAGTGTTGATCGACGAGGACGTGGAAATCATCTTTGCATTTGCAGTTAATTTGTCTCAAACTATGCATAGGTACCTTTGATCATGCTGATAAAAAGTTCTTATTGCCACAAGTCTCGGAAATCAATTGTTTCATAACAATGTATCAATCAATCAATTATATCAGTTGTTGATAAGTTATAGAGCCTTAAAATGTTGCTTTTAAGTCTATTTTTCAAAATCATTAATTTGGAAACGTACCGTCTCACTCATTCAATATACTATATTCCTATAGTTACAGTTCCAATATATTTGTACTAAAAGTGAGCTGATTTTTTCCTCTATGTATTTAAGCATAATAGTTAAAGCATATGGAATAGGTTAATTAATCAAATAATGAGAGGAACTGTAGATAACCTCTGGTTTTTTTAACGTTGAAGGCTAGTTACTTTAAAGAAGTCAGATCGTAGGTATAACGTTTTATTTTGTTAAAGAGTAAATAAGAAAGAAAGAGGCACACTTCTAAAAACGCGTTTGATACCATACAAAGCAAGAACAGAACGTAATACTTCCCAAAGTCATAAGATGTTATAAGGTCATTCTTATTCAGAAGTCGAAAATGCTTCGAATACTCGTCCGACACTTTGAAGCTCTGTAACTTAGAATTTTTTTGGTACTGTAGGATTCGATACTTGCGCAAAAATGCTTCAGCGGGGTGTACACATGCACAATAGGTATCTGTAAAACATCCACCTGCATAGAGCCTACACATGAGTACAATATTTCAGCGAGGTGTACACATGTGCATTACGTATCAGTGAAACGTATACTTCGCAGAATGCTTCATCGGGTGTACATATGCCCGTGGGGTACAGTCTGCGTCGGAAGACGATTCATGGACACCAACCTAGAGTATCGTCTGCATAGGTGTACGTTTCCGCGTATATGTCAGTTCCTACAGCGCAAGTGCACATTGCTCTGATACACTTTGGCGTCAAGCACTGAAAAGTTCTGCGTATGCATCGGTTCCTTTTGTGACTTCTGTGGATAATGGCATTGTTTTGAAAGCTTCTGCGCATATTTAGTCTTCCACGAAATTAGCTAGATGTCTATGTAGAAAAATGGGATATTTCTGTAGCACTGTCCCCGTTATTATGTGCTACATAATGGTACAGTGGGATATCATAGCCAGATATCCCACTTTTTTGACAAGAAAACAATAAGAAATGTCATTCCAATACTATATTCGTGTCTCTTGAAATCCAGATACCGTATAGTGACAAGCTATCACTTTGTGACCAAAAGATAAATCGCAAACTAAAAAAACCATAATAGATTTTTTAAAAAAGCACAAAAACTTCCAGACAACCATATCAGGCTAAGTTGCACTCGAGAAACTAAGCGTCTCTCGTACCGGTATGGTAAGGTATGAATTAACAGTGCGCAGAATTCAATTTTTAGAGGTTTATCCCAAACGAACACTTATATTTTGCTAGCGACATTTATCAATGTAAATAAATATTTGAGCCATGTTCATTATCTTCGAAGATTTTGAGATGCAATTCTAAGTGTTTTCCTTTCGAAGATTTGTAAGACGAAAATTAAAATCTTTTAGCAATTTTTTAAGATACACAGAGTGGGAAACAATGCTACATAATTACAGATTAGCAGTCTAGGAAATTATAAATAATCAATCATAAAATAAAAAATAAAGAATAGTCAAAAATACGTCAAATCATGCAATTCAAGGATAAACAAGCTGATATAATGAATAGATAGTTAGCCAGAAAGTCGTCATCTGTAATATATGACGGATTTTTATTGGATTAGGTAGGGGTAAGTGAATACTGACATATGGTAGTTTTGGTTTTATGGTAGTTCAATCATTCCAATTATGACATTCCACATACATATATCAGAGTATGCTTATACCACATATAACTTGAGCTAATTCTATACCTATTTCCTACATCGCTGTAGATTTATTCATGGTACTTTTCTCCTCAGCTATTATTGTAGAGTTATTGTAGAATCTAAAATAGTTTCTATTTAATAATTTTAAATATTCTTTAAAAGTTTAATCCTACTTTTCAGCTATAGCAAAACAGTTTCCTAATCTCATCTTTTCTTTCAACACAGACACATACACACACCGTTGAAATCTGCTCACAGTTGCAAAAAAACCTTTAAACTAATTAATATGTTTAACTCTTAACCTTTATGCTTTGTAACCATGAACAAAATGTATGTATCTGCTTGTTTTTAAACGTCACTTTCAAAACGGTGTGTCACTTTAAAATAAGTTAATCAAACTTGAAAATGGTGAATAATATAAACGGTTTAAAAAATGAAGAAAATGGTTCTATACATGAGACTGCGTTTATTGATGATGTTAAAGAGAAGAAGCATAGAACAAACAATAAAAAGAAACGTAAGTTAAATTTTTTTAACCCTGTGTCATCGTGTCAAACAAATCAATAAATTTCTTAGGATTAGAATAAGTTGTGGTATACAAGCTACCCTTATCAAGATTGAGAATACATAAATATGTATTCGATAATGATTATACAGTGGTTTGTATTTTTTTATTGATACATTAATACAGTTAATTTTTTGAAAAAGAACTAGAGGAAAGAGCAATCCCTCCAGGCCTATGGTTAAATAGAGAAGAATGGCGGTTAGGAGTCGGAAGGCGTCGGTGAACGCTGTAAACCGATAGTAGTAGTAGTATACAGTTAATTTCAATGATACTGTAAGCTAGCTTATAGTATCATTGAAATTAACTGTATAATGTATCAAAAAAAAAAAAAATACAAAACACTGTATTTAATCCGAAAATGATTAATTCACTAAATACAATATATAACATACAGTTGAGTCCATGGCTCTTTACCCGTGTGTCATTAATACTTAGCGAGATAAAACAAACAGTTGTTTTCACAACTAATTTATATTGGAGTTTGAAATTTTATGGTAAGTATATTTTATTTTGCGGGGGTTCCACGGGAGCTTTACTGAGAGAGAAAACCTTTCCTGAATTTCAGCCGCAGGTCGTCGTGTGAGTGCTCTTTCGCACCGTACATCACATGTCTGTCGTCAAACGACTGCCTGAAGCGGTCGGTGTACTTCGTGGATCGTCTTCGCAGGTTCGGTGGGTCGATTCCTGCACACTGATATAGTTTCTCTAGCGGCGTTGCTTTTAGGCACCCTGTTGCTATTCGGCGTGCTTCGTTTAGAGCCACGTCCACTTTTTTAACTTGTGCCGATCTACCCCAGACAGGACATGCATACTCGCTCGTGGGAAGCTGAGAGCCTTGGCTGTAGTTAGAAGGACGTTCGGCTGGGCACCCCATTTAGAGTAGCGAAGTTTGAGAAGTACGTTGTTACGGGATGCTACCTTCAGAGCGGTCTTTTGGCAGTGTGCTTTATATATGATTGTTCTGTCCAGCTTTGCTTCAAGGTATATTGGATGCTCCGCGTGTGTTCCAGTTGGTATCCGTACAATCTTATCTTCATCTTTCCATTGCCTATTTCGATATTAGGTGGAATGAGCAGACTTGGGTTCTGGTGAGGTTAGGCTTTGAAAAGTTCCTATCATAGTAAATTGTAAGGTCTCGAGTCTGGTTTCGACTTCTTCGAAGCGGCTTCGCCAGCGGCTTTTCTTTCCCTTAAAAGACACATAGAACTCGACGATTATAAATTATAAATGTTTCATCTTATATTAATGCTCCGACCTTTTCAACGAGTTGTCTATAACTGACAATGTCATACGCTGCGGTTCTATGTGTTCAGTGAGTTGCATAACTTGGCTGGTACAGTTCTTTCCCGGTCTAAACCCAGTGTGTTCAGGAATCAGACGAGGCTCAAGAATTTACTTCACCTTCTCTAGTAAAATTCTTTCATAAAGTTTGTACAGGTGGCATAATAAAGATATTGGCGTATAACTACTGGCTCATCGGAAGGTTTACCTAGTTTCAGCAAGGCAATATTTTTTGTTTTCCTTCAGATTTTGGGTATGTGGAGTGACGACACACATTGGTTCTTCATGCTTTCGATACCAACGTTTAGTTCTTTCAATGTGAAAGGGCAAGCAAGTACACTTTGAGGGCTAGTTGTTAGCACGGCAGCATTTTTGGTGTTCCTAGACATGATCTCCGGCTGGGTTTTTCATTGATTAGTATTTGATGGGCGATTTGGTCTTATGTCACTTAATTAGAGGTTGTCACAGCTTTTTTATCGCAGTTTAATTTCGTGACAAGATTTTACGTGATCTTACTACTATGTAACATATCCATCTTCTCCAATGCCTCTATCCACTTTCGCTGTCTCCTCTCACTCATAATCTTTATAAGTTCTTCTCCGCAATCTATTGTTTCCTCGCTAAAGGAGTCGGTTTCGAACAGTCTATGATATTTACTTAGTAGGTTACGTCCTTCGCCGTTAAGGACTTTCGGAAGAATTTTCGTACTATTTAGAAGAAACCATCGCAATTTGCTGGGGTAGCTTCGAAGTCTTCTAGTTCGCGGTCTATCTCGGCAACGTATTTGTCGTATTTGGCTTTTTTAAAATTGAACCTACATCGAAACGGGATTTCTGTCCATGGGAATTATAAACTGTCCAGCTATCGTTTTGGGTCGCCCAAAAGTCTTTCATCATCATCATCATCAATCAGCCCTGAGTTGTCCATTGTTGAACATAGGCCTCCTCTAGACTTTTCCATCTGCTTCTGTTCTGCGCCTCTGCTATCCAATTGGTCACAATTCTTTTGAGGTCGTCGGTCCATCGAGTTGGGAGTCTTCCTCGGCCGAGGAAGACCCCCAAAAGTCTTTAACGTGTTGTAATTATGTTGAAAATTGTATCTGTGGCGATTCTGCTCATATGCTGTTTTTATTGTCTTTAACTTTTTCTTATCAATCTCATTATGTCATTGGTTTAGAACTTGTATTTTTTGTATATTTCTGTTTTTGTCTGTCTTTATTTTTATGTCATTATTGGTTTTATAAATTCTAGACTTACGACGTATACTAAGTCGTATATTTTTTCAGATAGACTGATAGGCTGCTTAAGATGTTATCATATTGTAGCAGCTTTATTTGGTTATCTTCACGCACTTTGTGTCCAAAGCACTCCTGTTAGTCTTCTTTTCCAATCTTTTGGTATTTTTCTGTATTAAATTATAATGTTAAACCTTTTGTATGTTCCTCTATGAATAGCGTACGTTTTTTAGCACATTTAATTAGCTCATAATATAATATGTTATCTTAAATTTGGGGTTTTCCATTTGTAAGCTTTATTTATTACCTGTCCATCTATTGTGACATTTTAAATGACTTCTATCTTGGAATGATTGTTCTTGGTTTTCTGTGTTAGTGTAAAGATTTTTCAATATTTTTCCATGCTTATTTGGCAATTAATTGGAATTTTAGTTGTATGCTTTCATTCGTGTCCCTTTTGATGTGACTTATAAATTTTCAAATTCGTTTTTGTTTGTCATATCTACATATCTTTTCTCATTTGGTTACTAAATCTGTCAGTACATATTTAATTTATTTGTTCAATGGTGTTCAGTTTTAGGTATTTTATTTTCATGCATTTCTAAGTCGATTTTTTTACTTTTATGGCTAATTCTGTAATGAGGTAAAATGGGGTAATAATAATTCTATAACGAGGTAAAAATTTGCACTTTTTCTAGCACAAGCTTGGTTATCGTTCTAGGTTAAAATAAGTTCATGATATTGATGATAAAGTTGTTTATATGTACATGTTTTTCAAACTTTTTGAATCAGTCATAGAAAATTGTATTATAATCCAGTCGTTAGAGATTCGATCTCTAAAAATCATACAAACAAGCTGAATTTTGCTAAGAATGTCAATTTAGGCTTCCCCCTTACAATCATCGTATGAAGAAAACCAGAGAAATTGATTTACAATTAATCTGTACGCTGTAGAAAAAATTGTTTCAAATAAAAAATGTAATTGAGATAATTTTTATAAGTACTTTTTGTGTCGAATGAATCGTTCTCTCAGAAACAACGCTAGAACAGACCGGTGATTTTCAATGTCAGATACGCGCGCGAAATCAATTTTGAATAAAAAATTTTTTAACTAGACGGTAAAAATTCGATATTTTTTGATAGGATTGTCCTAACGACAAAAATCAAAATGCGTTTTAAAGGTGAAAAGAGCAGCTTTATTATAAAATTTTTACCATTTTTTACGATTCTCATGAGGTTAATAAAATTTATCACTTCCATTGACCAGTCAATATGGAATTTTCATTATAGCCTGAAATTACGGCTTTGAGTTTTGACAACAAATGTGAGGCAATTGAAATATACCCAAAAAAACGCAAAAATCACAAACGATCGCACGCCACAGGAAATGTTTCCGCGTAAAGGTTATTAGGTGGAATTTGTAGTTAAAGTTGTGTCGTTTTGAAATACGTACTTGTGTAATAAAAAAAGCAGTTTAAGACGTTTTAGATCGTTTGTATCAGCGAAATTCAGCTTGTTTGTATGATATTAGAGGTTCAGTGGCATTTTCGTCTCTAAGTAGTAGTTGACTTACTAACAATATATATTATTTTAGCTAAATGGATAACCAGATCAATTGCAGAAGAAGTAGGAAGAGAAGAAGTATTGAAGAGAACGCTTTTTGAACTATTACTCTATGTAATATTTACAATTTTTGTAACAATATGTAAGTTAGGAAACAATTGTGTTATAAAAAGTATAGTTAATTATCCTTATATCAAAATTTCTGTCGAAAGATGAAAAAATATTGTGAAAATTACAGTTATCTATCGACGATAAATTTTAATATTGTTTAATTTTTGCGAAAGAAGGAAATTTCAAGATTATTGTTCAGTGAGCACTTAAGTAGCAACGTGTAAGCTTCCCTCAACATTAGATGTGGTATACTTTCAATGCTGTGAATAAGCTGTTCTATTAATTTTTAATTATAGTATAATATAATTTTTTTGAACTTGTCTTGAAGCGGATTTAGCATTTTCAAAATTTATAACTAAATGACAAACAATTAAAACATATGAGGACCCTCGAAGTAAAGGGGTATAAGTGACATTTTTGTAAATATTGAGAAAACTGCATCACTGAACTGTAAATCTTTCATTCTGTTTGGAGGTAAAGATATCTAAACGATAAGTCAAACAGGTGCTGCTTTTCAGCGACAAATTACTTAGCCTCCAAGCCAACTATGAGTAGGGCTTGGAAGAGAAGATATACAAGTGCACTGGTACCCCTTTTCCACTGTGTCAGACTGTTGGTTGAGTTTGTTATCATTTTGGATGGGTAGTGGTATAGCTCCTCTAAAGCAATATTATTTTGTTGTTAAAGTAATACTTTAATGTAAACTGTAGCGTTTTAGTTATTATAAACTACATTGTTGTTAAGAAGAGTTCGTTTCGGATTCGGAGGCCAGATAAGTGACAAAAAAATAGGGCTAAAATAGCAAGAAATTCAGGTAAGCTTATATGGTCAAAAAATACAATATTCATAAAGCAAATAAGTTACGATAACTTAAAAATCATCATTGTAGGAATAATATTTCCAATGTAGCAATAATATTTCACAAGAACAAAGACTTTCAATTTTAAAGAGTATTGAGCATTGCGCACTGGAATCTCAAAACAGCTTTTCTAAATAGATCCATACAGACTGAGCCTATAAAAAGAAAACACTAAAAATGCAGTTAGCAACCAATGTCTCCTTAGGCGTGTCATGTCTAGACAAAAGAGGAAAGAAATCACCCCGAACAAAATTTCTGAAAGGGCAATTGAAATCATAAAAGAGCATATTAATAACTTCCCTAGATACACAAGTCAGTACACTAGAAATAAGATTCCGAATAGAAGGTATCTTCCTCAGGAGTGGAATTTGAAAATAATGTACAAACTTCGTGATTTCGCGAGGAAAACAGGAAGAAGAACTGGTAAAGGAAAGCTTTTACAGGAATATTTTTAATACTCAGTTCAACCTTAGTTTCAAAAGGGCAAGTCCAGACAACTGTGATAAATGTAACAAATTTTAGATAAAAATAAATCATGGTTAGGCAGAAGAAAACGCTTTAGCTCAGACAGAAATAGACTTTTGCTTGCGCAAGGCGGAAGGCTAGCTCATGACCTAAAGGATGCTAGCAAAGTTGCGATCATTTTTCACTTGCTAAAAACTATGCCAAGTCCTGGTGTGTCAATTCTAAAGCATATTATCCAAGGCAGCTATGGACGTATAACCTAGGGGTCCATAACCTACAGATTAAAACTTCTTATTTCTTAATGTGTCACGAAGGTCAGGCGTCACGTGGATGTCAGAAAATGTCATCTTGTCTCCTAAAATATATTAGAAGCCTTCCGCCGTCTGTAAAACACATAACTGCATTTAGCAACAATTGTGGAGGCAAAGTCATCTGACAGTCAAATTTTAGTTCTACATTGTCAGAAACACTAATATTCAAACAGTAGATCATCGCTCCTTTATTTATAAGTGGTCATTCTTATAATGAGTGTGGCCAAGACTTTGGTTTGATAGAGCTAAACAAAAGAACCAAAAAAATTTGTTTTCAAAATAGACATAGAACATCTTCAGCGAAAAGTACGAACATACCTCACAAAGGCACAAAAACACCATATACGAAGTGCAGTAAAAAGAACGACATTACCGCGGTATTTAGGAGGACGAGGACTTATGGATATTAGTGAGCAACTAGAAAAACAAATTACTAATTTAAGAACTTTTTTTCAGGTGGAGGCTGAGACATCTACTCTACATCGCGCGATTTGTGCAGTAGATGATACAACACCTATCAAACTGAGGGAACCAGAAATGCGCATAAACCATCTTACTAAGGACGAAAAAATGCGCACCTGGATGGGTGAACCTCTGCACGGGCGACATCCCAATGAGGCCAGTCAAGACCATGTCGACAATATAGCGTCGAACTATTGGCTGACATCAGGAAAAATGTTCCCTGAAACAAAAGGTTCACTACTGGCCATTCAGGATCAGGTTATACCAACCAAAAATTACCTGAAATATATCGTCAAATACCCTCAGGTCCAAAATGACAAATGCCGATATGGATGTCAAGCTCACGAAACCATCCAACATCTTACCGAGGGCTGTCAGGCATTTGATGCAACTGAATATAAGGAACGGCTCCTTCATCAAGAGATAGCTATCAAACTGGGACTTCTTCAAACAGAACAATCTTTCATATTATCAATACGTTCCTGAAAGTATACTTGAGAATGACAACTACAAGCTATACTGGGACCGCACTGTGCTCACAGACCAAACAGTGGCACATAATAGAACAGATCTCATACTAGTTAATAAACTAAAGAGATAAACAATATTAATTGATGTGGCGATACCCAACAACAATAATCTTCGTCTTCTACTGGAGTCATTCCAAAGAACCTTCTAGAAAACATAAAAAAGCTAGGTCGGAATGAACATCTTTACAAGACCATGCAGAAAGCTGTACTACTCTCAACGTCCAGATGTGTACAAAAATTTTCGGGGTACACTCCAACATACCAAGTCACCTAGGGCTCGATAACACGGAAAGTGTCCCACCAGAGCTCAATCCTTTTGATACCGTATGTATCTGGGATGAGTGAATTTTTCCCTTAGAGGGAGTGTGAGCCGTATGGCTAAATCTGAATAATAACAAGGAAACTAAATTCCTGTAGCTGGCTGTATACCATGTATTACAAAAAAATTATTTAAAAATTCCTTTATAAAAGGAATTTTCTTTTAATATTATACCCTTTTTAAAAGAATTTTTAAATAATTTTTTTTAAAACCAAATTTGTTTAATTTATTAATGTTTTGTATGTTAAAAACGATTTCCGAAGTGGAAATCGAAAAGTCAAAAATAAACTTATTTTAAATTTAAATTGTGGGTTATTCTCAACAAAGATGGTAATTACATTAAGACGCCACAAGAAATAGCTTCAGAACAGTATATAGTAGAGGACATAGGAGACATTTTATGCTTTTTATTATGTTTTTCTTCACTAAGTCATACATAAATATTCCTTCGTCCGAATATAATGAGTTAAGATCATATCCTTCATGTTGCATCAAAACATTATACTAATAAATCTATAATATAGAGTTATATATTTTTTAGATGTTATTGGATTTAACAGTACATCGATGTATTATATGACTAGAGGTTTGAGAGAACAGTTTTTGGAACACGAATTCAGTACCTCGAATGATGAAACTATTACGTTCGACAAGATAAGAACTGCAGCAGATTTTTGGTCTGTAAGTACCATTTAGTTTCATCCTTTCTTATTTATTACACAAATATAGAAGTAAATTGACATTTCTAAGGTTATGGCCTTGACACAGTCAATCATAGACATATAATACAAGATAGGCTGACTGCTGCCATACTTTCCACCAGTGTGACAGAGAAAACTGACGCAAAACAGTTCCTGCATCTATGTCTAATGGGCCAGGTTTATTGAACACGTGACCTTCTCATTGGATTTAGGTGTCGTGGTCGATAAACCTGGTAAATTAGAAAGAGATGCAGGGACTGCTATACGTCAGTTTTCACTGTCGCACTGGGGGGAATGGGCTTGTATTCTAACGATCAGTCTATCTTGTATTATATTATGTCTATGTAGCCAATAGACCACACTACTTTTGTGTTTTTTGTTCACAGAACAACATTTAGGGTTTGTGTTAGTGTAAAATGTTTAACTTTTTATTTGTTTTTGTTTTAATATATTTTTATTTAGTTATTTTTTGAATTTTTGGCGTTAATTTCTTTATTTAATGTTTTTTTTAGTTTTTAATGTTTTTTTTAATTATTTTTATTTGCTTATTTTTTCTTTAAAACACAAATTATAGTGATGGATTCGACCGGTACTTGATGGAAATTTATTTTATATACTAATAAAACACTGAAAACTTTGTTTTCAAAACTTTCACAAAATTTATTATATCTTATCACTACAGCTGTTTTGGCAGAGTGCCTTTCTCAAGTGATCTATTTTTGGTA
The DNA here is from genome assembly GCF_040954645.1 of Diabrotica undecimpunctata. Classification (NCBI taxonomy): domain Eukaryota; kingdom Metazoa; phylum Arthropoda; class Insecta; order Coleoptera; family Chrysomelidae; genus Diabrotica; species Diabrotica undecimpunctata. Next base: position 140,996,259 of record NC_092803.1, read on the forward strand.
TGCGTTTACACTTACACAGCCTTTGACTGAATAGGTTGACTAAGGGAGAACTGTTTGTCTCAAGTTGGTCATTCAGAATTATATCTGTGTTTTTTAATTGGTTAATTTCCATAGATTCTAATAAAGATAACTTAAGGCCTTTATTTTGGATGTGAAGAATTTGAAATTCGTCAAAAAGAATGATTATGATCTAGAAGGTGAAGTGCGTATGTATAATCTGATTTTCTATTATTGAAAGCCCTTTTATATTCTGCTATACGTTTGTTAAAAGTTCTACCGGTTTGAACGATGTAAGTTTTTAGGCAGTCGCCACATTTAAGTTTGTATACACCACTGTGTGCTTTTTTTTTATCTCATGTTGTTTTTAATATATTTGCATAAGTTGTTGTTTGTTCTAGAAGCTGGTGTTATTCCTTTCTTTTTTATGTGTTTGGCTATTTTTGTTGATATCTTGCCTGTATATGTAATCCAGCAGAAGGTACTGGGTTTTTTCTGTGGTAGTGGATATACTAATTTCAGGGCTTTCTTATGTAGTTTTTGATTTAAAATTTTATTAATTGTTTGTTTGTTGTACACATTGTTTACTGATATTTGCTTAATGATATTTAGTTCCATCTGAAAGTTGTATTTTGTCTTGTCAGTATGGGTAGGTTTATGAAATATGGAGACCTCATGTTTGTTTTTAAGTGTGATAATTTTTAAATCTAAAAAATTTATGGATTGATTTTAGTCTGTTTCTATTGTAAATTCAATATGACTACGGAATGAAATTAACATACGATAAAAATTGGTCAAGGTGTCCACCAATATAAAAGCTGTTTGAATGCGGGATGTTTTGAACTATTTGTCTCTAGATGATCCATAAAAATATCTGATACCAATGAATCTAGAGGATTACCCATTATAAGTCCTGTACTGTTATTTGTATATATTTGATTATTAAATTCAAAGTAGTTCTGGCTTATGCAAATTTCAAGAAAATGTAACATTTCAGATGTAATGATTGGATTTGTAATATTATTAAAAAAAATCTAAATAATCTAATTTGCAATAGTAAAAAACCAAATGTTTTTATACAAAAAGTTTTTCGAACCACAATTTTTTTAATAGATTTACAAATTTTTACAGATACTAAATTCAGTAATAGTTATTCCAGTCTTCAGTTGACACCTGCAAAATCGCCGTTTTAAAGGCAGCGATGGCTTCTTCTGGTGACTGGAATCGCTGTCCACGCATTGAATTCCTGATCTTTGGGAACGTGAAAAAGTCGCTGGGACTTGGGTCTGGGTTGTACGGTGGATGTTTTAACAATTCAATGTTTTGTAGCTCCAAAAATCCTATTGTCTTTTGGGCAGCGTGAGCATTTGAATTGTCCTGATGTAGAATGATTCGCCGTTGTATGTTGCTTGTTAAAGCTTCGCGATAACTGATGGTAAACAAACAGTTATATACCAATCAGAAGTAACCGTTCTTCGATCTTCTAAAGCAACTGTTGCCACGTGACCAGATTTTGACATAAAAGTTGCGACCATTTTCTTTGACACACTTTCAGAACGGATCACTTTTGTTGGTTTTTCCTTATGATGCAACACCCACACGTCGGATTGGCGTTTATTTTCTAGTTTTTAGGAGTAAATCCAATATTCATCACCACTAACAATACTATAATATTGTAAAATCAGATCAAAATGAGAACTAAATTCTCTATAAGTATTATTATATTTCTAAACAAACTTCTCTTATTTTATTAGTATGCAGAAGGCCATATGATCAACAGTTTCTTTTGGGAGTCAACATTTGGCGCTGGTGAAGCAAAGGATCCAGATGCTATGAATATTCTTCACGAAAACAAAGTTTTAGGAGTACCAAGAATCAGACAGGTATATTAGTCAGAGTCCCCATCGACCAAAAAGGTTATGAAAATACTCTCTCCATACTTTGGGTATCGCTTCATTAGGCTGAGTCTGGTATGATTTACCTGACTTTTTTTTGGTTCTGGGGCGTTTTCCTCTAATTTTCCCGAAAATTTTCACCCGTTAGACAGGAAAATCGGAAAATAATTTTCGTCAGACAATATGAAAAGTTGTTTTTGCTACTGTTTGAATATATTCTGAAAAAATTACCTGCTTATCTATAAATTTTGTCAAAGAAGTTTTTCCGACCGACATGTTCGAGCCGTCAGACGCGTTGAATGACCTATATTTATCATCAGACAATTTTATTTTTATGCTTTTCTTAATTAATTTTTAATCTATTTAATTAAAAGATAATATTGTCTGACGGAACTTGTTTTCCAATTTTCCTGTCTGACGGGTGAAAATTTTTGGGAAAATTAGAGGAAAAACGCCGCAAAACCATAAAAGAGGGAAACCGTGTCAGACTCGGCCAAAGTTTCTAGATAGTGTCTATCATAAACTTTAAACTGTAAACTGTAATATTTTTCATTCATTAGGTTAAAGTACGTAATGACTCATGTGTTGTTCACGAATATTTTCTGAAATTTTTTCTTGAGTGTTATAACGAATACTCAGAGGATGCAGAAGACAAAGAAACGTTTGGACTAGGAAGAATAATAGCGTAAGGTTTTTATTTAAAAATTATTAGTGCTTTTTGATTAATCGTACCGTTCGCGTCATAAAAAACTGGTACAACTCTTATAACCAAAAACCGTGTTTTTTAAGTTGTGTACGTTGGTCTTGTCACATGTGTGATTCTAATTTCTAGGACACCGTTGCCAGTTCAACGAAAATATTATATGAAACCAGCTAAAAGCAGGGCTGTGCGACAGACCGCCAGTTTTGAGTATACTAAAAACTAAAACATTATCGAACATTCTCTATCAGTCAGTCACATTTATTTAAACATGCATCCTAAAAAATTCTCCTATTACTATTGTAATTTTCCATAATCTCAATTGAGTACCCACCCATTGATTTGTGTTTTATTATAATTTATGAAAATATTTCAATTCAAAAATAATGATAGATAATCAATCTAGACATAACTTTAAATTACAGTAGACTCCCTCTATAACGAGAACTGAAATGACAGACTAATTACATCGTTATAAGCCGATCTCGTTATATCAGACAATCACAATACTGTCCATACATATGAATCTGTAGTTTTCTAAACCATTAACTTCCTATAGTGAAGCCATTCGGAGCAATATAAGATGCTAATAAATATTGTTTGAATGGCGTTTTTGAAAAAAAGTTATTTACTTTTATTGTCAATGAAATATATTAAAACATAAAAGAGTTGTTTACTTTTATTATCAATGATATACGTTAAAACAAAAAAGCTGTACATATTTTTTTCCAACTACATTATGTATAAATCGTATTTTCAAGGATAACATAAACTATTGCTTCTGCAATTTTAAGAACTCTGTTATTTTTAACTGCTTTAAATGGTCCAGTCTCATTCTATCATATATTTTCTAAAGATGTGAAACAGTCGTATTTATTCATTGTAAAGAAGTTTATTGCGGGCTGCAGTTAAGTTTATTGAGGGGCTGTTTGAAAAGGTATTTATTTGTACCCACGACCGGACTAAAAACGTAAAAATCACGTTTTTGGATCTTATTTTCTCTCGTTATAACCAAATTTGCCTCGCTATAGACGGTTATAGTTCAATAGAAATTTCACGGGACATCTAATGTATCTCGTTATAAGCGAAACCTCGTAATAACCGTGTTCGTTATAGAGGGAGTATACTGTATTATAATAAAACATTACAGTGAGATATTGGATTGTAAATTGTAACTGTCACGTTTTGAAAAGCGTTTTTTCGTCCCGGATATTTTATAGTTAATAATACGTAGGATAAAGTATAATGTTAGTTTTTCACATTTATTGTTCTTGTAATAAATAATAATTTAATTTTTGGTAGTTTGCCAGTTACTAAACTTATTGACACAAAATACAATTCGTGTTCGGTAGGTAATTGAACTATAAAATTACAGTATATGCATTCCAATGTTCCCTGTGCCAATACCATAGGTTTAAAGATCCTTCAAACATTTTGGATATTAGCTCAACCCTATCTCTGGTTTTTAAATTTATTAGATACAGTTTTTTGTTGTTAATGATAAAAATAATACCTATCTAAAAACTTTATACATTTTTGAACGTTATTGTTTATATATTTAGATTTTGTGCAATTCCGTTATCTGTGATGGCAACAACGAATTGATTCACGGACCATTGTTTCCAGTCTGAGAGTCACAGTCTGAGTGTCACAGGTTTACATTGGGAAAAAAAGTGTACCAGTTTTATATGACGAGAAGTGTACAATGGATATAGGAGAAGCCTGCTTAAATTCATTGAAAAGGAAACAAATTTTTTTTATTTCAATTTTAACCCATTTGATCCCACGACATTTTTTTTTGATAATGTAAGATTTTTTGAATTTCCTTGTTGGATCTGGGTTAAATAGTAACAATTCATTATTATTTGACATAAAAAGTTAAACTTTTAGCAAAATGGGCTGACCGGGAGTCAAAAATATAAAACATTGTGTAAAAATGAAAATATTTTATTTTCTTACAATATAGGTACATACTAGAAGAAAAAGAACAATTTTATGAATAACTGGAAAATATCATACAACATTGTCCTAGAAATGACGTAAAGGTCTTAATAGGAGATTTTAATGCAAAGATAGGTAAGGAGAGGGAATACACGCCAACCATTGGAATTCACAGTTTGCATTAAGAGTTAAACAACAACGGAACTCGACTAATACACTTAGCCTCCTCAATGAACATGGTGATTGTCAGCACATGTTTCAGGCACAAAGATATACATAAGGGAACATGGAGAAGTCCAGATGGGGATACAGTAAACCAAATCGACCATGTGGTGGCTGATTCAGCGACGTGATAGACGTACGTGCAAGACGCGGGGCGAACATAGACACGGACCATTACCTCCTACAAGCTAAACTAAGAGCTAGAATCTCAAATGCAAAGAAAGAAAAAGGAGTTGAAGAGGAAAGGTTTAAAGTAGAAGCGTTGAAGAAACCTGAGATAGCTAAGAGATTCGAGGAAAGTCTTGAAAGCAAGCTGGACGGCTGCACGGATGATATAGTTGAAGATATTAACACCTATCGGAGGCAGTGTAGAGCCATATTGGAAGAAGTGGCAACTGAAGTTATCGGAAAACAAAAATGTAAAAAATTAAGGTCAGACTGGTACGATGAGGAATGCGCACAAGCAACGCAAAGAAAAAATCAGGCATATAGAAGACTTCAAGACTCCAAGACTCCAAGAACGAGACAAACAGAGGAAGAGTATAGGCAGCTGAGACGAGAAGAAAAACGAATACTTAAAAAAAAAGAAGAGCATATAGAGAGCTAACTAAAAGAACTAGAGAGCTATAAGGCACAAGCAGAAACGCGAAAGTTCTACAAGAGGATTAACCAGAACAGGAAAGAATTCAAACCAAGATTATCAATCGTTAGAAATAGAACAGGGGAGATCATTGGTGATCAGGACCAGATACTAGAAAGGTGGGCAGAAAACTTCGAGGAAAGGTTAAATATAAGAGGTGAGACAGGGCTCCACGAATCAGAAATTCAACTCGAGGACATTGACGACGAAAGAGAGAAAGATAACATCCCAACAGAGGTAGAAGTCATCCAAGCTATACAAAAATTGAAAGAAAACAAAGCTCCTGGGGTAGATGGCATTCCTTCAGAACTTTTAAAGTATGGAAAAAACCTGACATACTGTATATGTAGACAGGTAGAACTGATCTGGAAGCAGATAAAGTTGCCAGAAGACTGGAATATAGGTATAATTGTACCTATCCACAAGAAAGGAGATCAAACAATATGTGACAACTACAGAGGAATAACCCTCCTAAACGTAACATACAAAATATTGGCATATATTCTTTACGACCGACTATCGGGATATTGTGAAGACATAATAGGTAAATATCAGTGTGGGTTTCTTAAAGAAAGATCAACGACCGATCAAATATTCCTTCTAAGGCAAGCTCTGGAAAAAACATATGAGTATGGCATTGATACTCATCACCTGTTTATTGATTTTAGATGCGCCTATGATAGTGTTGAAAGAAACGCACTGTACAAGGCCATGATAGAATTCAGCATACCAGTACACTTAGTAAAATTGGTGAAAGCGACCCTCTCAAGAGTCGAGTGTAAAGTTGGAGTGCAGAACGGAGTTTCCAGAAAGTTTCAGTCTCAGATAGGACTTAGACAAGGAGACAGCTTATCATGCCTTCTATTTAATATTGCACTAGAGAAAACGATAAGGGAATCTGGAATAACAATCAGATGAACTATAATTAATCGCAGTGTACAACTACTAGCGTACGCCGATGACATCGACATTATTGCAAGAAGAAAGGCGGACGTGGTCGAATCAAAAAGAATGGGACTAGATTTTAACACTAGTAAGACGAAGTATATGAAAATATCAAATTATATACAAGCAGCACAACCCGAAGGTCTAACGATCGGAACATATACTTTCGAAGGAGTAAGAGAATTTATATACCTAGGCTCACAAATTAATCAGAATAATGCAGTAAGTGCAGAAATTAACTGACGGATATATCTGGCAAATAGAGTCTATTATGGATTAAAAAATTTTTTTAACAACAAGCCTAGTTACAAAAAGAACGAAACTAGTGATATGCAGAACTCTTATCATTGGTGACTATATGTGACAGCCGTTCGAGTATTCTACTCTCGGAATCTTTTGGAACCTTTATTGCGAGCTTATTGGGCTTTCTCAGAAAGCTGCCCAATTGGTGGAAGAGCCGATTGAATAACATCTACACTGTGCACCAGAATGGTTTGCTTAGTAACAGACATATAGTACCATGAATACAGACTCAAATACAATTCTGATGATTGGTTGCTGATACTTGTGCAACAACCACTAACTCCGTTATACCACGCTCTTTAACTACGTCATCAACTCGTCTCTTTTTATTTTTGTCGCTGAACTCGTCAAACTGTTTCCGTAGCCGCTCGGGGTGGTAAGCATACCAGATATAGATGACTCAGAATGGTAAAAGGAGATACCCAAGTGTAAATCTCCTGACATCCAATCTGAATTATTTGACAGGAAGCGTTCTAGGCTCTTTCCCGAATTTGCTCATTTTTTGGACAAATTTGATAAAAATCTGCAAATAGAATTTTTTGTTTCTCTCAGTAATGCCTCCGTGATGCCCAAGAAATAATTCTTTGATAACAACAACTTGTATAACATGCAGTTTCGCTCAACGTTTTTTTCCACGTTTAAGCTCAACTTTTGAAAAAGAGTACATTTATGCTGAAAAATATTAAAAAAAAATAGTTGTACAAAAATGTGCTAATAAAAGGTCAGCATCACATGAATAAATTGGTCAGCATCACATTGAATCAATAACTGACCAGTGTATATATATATATATATATATATATATATATATATATATATATTTTGTTATGATATGCAAAATCGAGAAAAATATTGGGTTGATTAAAATATTTCAAAGTTCAAAAACATTAAAATAATTCAGATAAGTAGGATAATATCCAACAAACATTTCTAAGAAGGAAAGTTATTAAATTCTTGGATTACCTGTACTAAACAAAATGTAAGCTTTATGTTATACTTGCTTCAAAGACAATTGAAATACATTAATGCAGTGATTAAAGACAATAGAAGGGATTATAGAAAGAGGTTTTTGTTAGTTTTTAAGAATTATAGAAAAATATTATTTGTAAATAAGTTTTAGGAAATTTATAATTATAGGTAAAAATTTGTTTGTTATCGAAATGAAAAAATGGGGGAATTGTGACGAGTTTTGATTGGCGGAGATTGAAAAAGGGGGGATAAGTATGTAGGAAAAAGTTTAGCGAGATTGAGGAGAGAGAAGGGAGAATGAGTTGGTTTCCAAGTCTGTAAGACGAACGGTGATTGTTCTCTGGCGGTTCGTGAAATGTAGCAAGCAGTAGTGTTGAATGTTAGTGAGTTTTTGTGGAGTTAGTGTATCTGACAGAAGCTGAAGCAGCAAAATATTGTAAGTCATATTTCTCTACTTATATTCCAAGAGTCACTGTTCAGGCCAACGAGAGATTCAGTTTATCGTAAAGAGAAGATATTCCAAGAGTCATTTTTCACTCGGGCCAACGAGAGATTCAGTTTATCGAGAGGAGAAAGGCTATCATAATTTGAATGATTTGTGCTTTTGAAGGAGATCATTAAGGACGATATACTTGCAACAATCTGTGTAAGATTGCTGATTACATAGGGAGCGGTTGAGAGGAGATAATATAGTCTACAAGGAACAAGGATTTGGACCACTCATCATCAGAGAGAGATATTTTTGTTTTCTGCAGTTTTTTTTTTCTTTTATTGATAACACAATTTTTACACGTAATTTAGAAAGGATATAAATATTTTGATTAGGAGAGTTAGAATAGTTTGGGATTTTGAGTTTTCAATGAATATTGTTTGTACCATTAATTTTGATTGTTCACGTACGGAGAACAAAATTTTGAGAATCCTTATATGAGATTTGTTTATTGAAAACTTTTGAGTGTGAATTATTTCATTATTTTTATTTCAATATATAGTGTTAGATCATCTGTGTTTTTTATTATTCCGGTATTCTCTGGACCTTACCTTTCACATGTAATAGCTTGGATATTGAAGCACGAATTTAACCCTGAGATAAAAGAATTAAAAATTGTGATAGAGTCATAGTCATATCATTTAAATAATTTTAATTATTCAAAAAAATTAATTAGCTAATTATTGCTTGGCGCACCAAGACTTTAAATATCACAATAATATATATATATATATATATATATATATATATATATATATATATATATATATATATATATATATATATATATATATATATATATATATATATTGTGACGATTAGGGTTTATAGAAAATAATTTATAAGTTATATACTACATAATATTAGATATTTGGTTGTTTTAAATAAGTTATATACTAGAGAATTTAATAAAAATATATTTATGTGAGGGCATTTTTAATAAATTAGCATATAATAATTATAAAAAGTTGTATTTTAATATTGTAAATATATATAAGTGAGCCATGTGCCTAGGCAACCAACTATACATACTCCAAGTGTCAAATTAAGAATCATAATACGAATATAAGTGGGGTTATTATAATAATATATTGTTTGAAATGTGTATTTTATTAAATTAGAGTGTTAGTTACTAATTTAATTATATATTCTGATCTGAAAAGCCTAAATGTCAACAAAATTATTAATAGAAAAGAATGGAATTCTCTGGATCTCCGGAGATGGCCATGTTTGCGAAATGGTTTGTTCCAGAAAATTCAGACATGTATTAAATAGAACTGAATAGAACATGATATCTTACGAGATGGTTCTAGAATGTCCAAAAGATATAAATACCCGTGATTTGGATTCAAGATGGCAGTTTTTGGCAGTTTTTAGTTAGAAGTCAAGCAGTTTATTATGAAAGGCAGTTTTTAGAAGTTTTTAGTTAGAAGTCAAGCAGTTTATTATGAAAGTTAGTAGAAGATAGACACAATTAATTAGTGAAGTCAATTGTTCACAGTTTTAGTAAATCAGTCAAGCAGTTTTATAAGAAATATGAAAGTTAGTTGGAGATAGTCCAATTGTTTAATATAGTGAGTTAAATGAAGATTAAAAATTATGCATATAATTTAATGCACATTTATAATTATACACAAATAATTATTGAAGATTAAAAAAAGTATATTGGAAGAAATTAAATTATATTATGGTTGGAGATTAGTATAAATCAACTTATAATAATTGGATATTGGTATATTGAAAAGAAGAATAAATATAAATGGTGTTTGCTGGTTTGGTTGGTGGTATATAAATGCTGGTGAAGAAAAATATATCTTAAATTGGTAGAAGCTGATAATTAAAAAAAGAAATTTCACAAAAACAAGGATAACCGAAGTACAAAGACTTTCAGTGGTGATTAGAATATATATAGTGGAAAACAGTTCATTTAGGCATTCAGTGAAAGAAAGGTACAAAATTTTGTTAATATAATTTAGTTAGTGTCATAACAATTTCAATTTTGAAGATAGTTTTGTTTAAATTTTAGATTGTCTATAGAATTTAATTAGTTTTATAAGAGTATCAATTTAAAGATAGTTTATTTTAAATTTACATTGGCTAGGTTAGATATATATGTGTGTTTCATAATAGTTATAATAAAGATAATTTAAAAAAGTACTTACAAGCTAATTCTTTGAGAACCGCGATAAAAACCCTATATTATTAAAAATACTCATTGCTCATCATTCAAAACAAAAAACACATCATAACAATTTGGCACCCAACGCGGTGGCTCTCTATTTAAAAGAATTAGTTTGGGAAGATAAGTGCTCTCATATAACTAAATTAATTATCAGTAGAAAGGAAAAATAATAGATTTTATTATTAATTATATTTGAACAAGTAAAGTCTCAAAATGTCTCAAGGAAAGAAAGGTACAAGAAGCAAAAAGAATGAAGAAGATGTGGAAGTAGAAACACAACCTATACAAGAGGAGAGTTTAGTTCAAGTTCCACAAGATACTGCAGAAATGAATCCAGAAAGAGAGGAAAATGTCAATATGGCAGCTTTGATGTCATTAATGATGCAGATGAACAAGACAATAGAAGAGAATTCAAAAGAAATCAAAGAAGACATAAAAAAATTGGAAGAGAATTCAAAAGAAGTCAAAGAAGACATAAAAAAATTGGAAGAGAATTCAAAAGAAGTCAAAGAAGACATGAAAAAAATAGAACAAAAAATGGAACAGAATTCACAAGAAGTCAAAGAAGACATGAAAAAAATGGAACAGAAATTGGAAGAGAATTATAGAAAATTAGAAAAGAAAATAGAAGATAATAATAATAAAATTGTAAAACAAATGGAAAAACAAATGGATAAAAAACTTGAAGCTGCAGAGAAAAAAGTAGCAAATGAAATAAAAAGTATACGGAATGACTACAAGAAAAGGATAGACAATGAGAGGACAGAAGTAAAGAGGATTATTCAAGATAATAAAATAGATATAGAACAGAAAATAGAGTTACAGAAATGTAACTTAGAAGTAAAAATTAACGAAGACAGGAGAAACACAGAAGAAAAATTAGACGATATACAACAAAATATCCAAATAAATAGTAATCAAATAAGAAATGTGGAACAGAGAATAGATGATATTTCACAAATGAGAGACATAGGGAGACCTTACTTAAATTTAACAAATGAGACTGGGATTAAATTCTCTGGTAATATAAAAAATTTGCATCCTAGAGTATACATAAATAGTTTAAAACATAAATTAAGATTTGTGAATAATATTAATGATATTAAAGATTATATTAGAGTGACATTAAATGACAATGCAGCAACTTGGTTTGCTAGTATTGAAAATGATTTAGATAACTTTCAAACATTTGAAAATAAATTTTTAAATTATTATTGGGGTGAATTAGAGCAAGCAAAGTTTAGAGAAATTCTATATTTTGGAAAGTATAATCAAAATTTAAAATCAAATATGGTAGATTATGCATTGAAATTGATAACAGTTGCAAAATATTTAGAACCACCACTTAGAGAGGATGAAACAGTCTTAAATGTATCTAGACATTTTGATGCTGATGTTGTGCAAACGGTAACTGTACAAAATATTCAAACAATAGATAGTTTTATTAATTTTATTCAAAGAATACAAAGAGGCAATATGACAAGTAATAATAACAACAGAAAAAACAATAATAACTTTCAATATAATAAAAATGATATTCAACAATATAGACAATCATATAACATTAATACTAGGTATGGTAATAATTTACAAAATTTTAATAATAATAACAGTAATCCAAATAGACAGAACTTTAATAATAATACTAGTTATAATAGACAAAATTTTAATAATAATACTAATTATAATAGACAACATTTTAATGACAGTACTAATAATAATAGACAAGATTTTAATAATAGAAGAAATACAGAGCGACCTAACTATAACAGACAGGTAAATTGTGTTCGAAGGAATAGAAGCTGCGAAGACAGGGAACGAAATAGTACAAGGCAAGAAAATGTGAGTAGAAGTCATAGTAGGGAAAGACATAGGACATCAGATCCAAGTGGTCAGATACAATCTGACAATTCTAATAATCAAAATTTTGTGCAGTAAACTTTCTGAATTACAAGTTAGGCCATTGCTATTATGAAAAACCTTCTGAATTTATTTCTTTAGATGAAGAGAAAATTATTGAATCTATTAATTTAATTTATATAAATGCTTTGGCCAAAAATAAAATGATTAAGATTATGATAGATACTGGTTCAGAAAGTACTTTAGTCTCGGAGAATTTTATTTTTAATACATTAAAACTATCAGATATAATAAAGATTCCAAAAATTAAAATTATTGGTGCAAATAATAAGAAGTTGGGTGAAATTGATAAACTAGCCAATTTTAAAATTAATATTCTTAATAAAGAAATTAATATGCAAGGATTTATTGTCAAGGATTTATGTGTTGATATATTAATGGGAAATGATGAATTGGAAAAGAAGAAAGTAAAGATAGATTTTGAAGAAAAAATGGTAACTTTGGAAGGGCAAATAATTAAATTTATGCAGAAAGATGAGGTAGAAGAAGGAATAAGAGTTGATAGGATATTATTAAAAGAAAATAATGATGTTTATGAAGAAGAAATGTATTTTGATGATAGGGAAATGTCCCAAAAGAATGTAAAGAATAATTATTGTAGTGAATATTTAAGGAATGGAAATTTTAAGCAGATGGATGCCTACGAGGCGGAGTGCGTAAAATTGGAAGCAAGGAATAATGAGTACATAATGAAGAATAATGTTATTTGTAAAGAAGAAGATATGATGAAAGTTTTAAATTGCCCTGAAGAATATAAATCAATAGTCATTTCCATATTGCAGCAACACAAGGGACTTGTCAATAAAGAAAATAGAATTGCACAAAATTATATCCATAGTATAAAAGTTAAAGAAGAAAAAGATTTTAAAACAAAATCATACCCAATACCATATAAATACAGAGAAGAAGTAAACAAAACAATTAATAATATGTTAGAAGATGGGATCATTGAGAAGGCAGACACACGTTTTATTAACCCCATAGTAGTAGTACGAAAAAGATCAGGTGAAATCAGGTTATGTTTGGATGCAAGGAATATTAACAAGATTACTGAAAAGCAATTTGAAGCACCAATGAGTATAGATGGAATATTAGGAAGAATTACAGGAATGTCATTTTTCACTAAAATCGATTTACAGCATAGTTTCTGGTTAATACCTCTAGAAAGAAAAAGTAGACAGTATACAGGATTTCAGATAGATGGAGTAGTATATCAATTCAAAGTAGTACCATTTGGACTTCAATCATCTTGCAGTGCTCTATGTAGATGTCTTCATGATATTTTGGATCAATATGAACATTTTGTAATTCACTACATTGATGATATATTAATTTTTTCTAAAACGGCTGAAGATCATGAGAAACACCTAAAAATTATAATAAATAGATTAGACAAAGTTGGACTAAAAATAAATCAAGAAAAATGTACATTTTTTCAAAAAGAAGTCATATATCTAGGTTATAAACTTAACACTAAGGGAATCGAAATGGATCCAGAACGGACACAAGTCATTCAGGAATATAAAACACCACACAATTTAAGAACTTTAAGAGGATTTATTGGAATAATTAATTATTATAAAAGGATGATACCAGATCTAAGTATAAAAGAAATTCCATTACTTGAACTACTGAGAAAAGGTGTAAAATGGAGATGGGATCAGAGAAGAGAACTAGCATTCCAAGAAATTAAAAACATTTTTCTGTCAAATTTGAAAATATACTATCCTGACTATACACAGCCATTCATACTAAGAACAGATGCATCAATAGAGAGATTATCAGGGGTATTATTACAAATACATGATGGGGTCGAATACCCAATACAATTCATTTCAAGAATCACAAAGCCACATGAAAAGGGTTACTCAGTTTCAGAATTAGAACTAGCAAGTATAATACACTGTGTCACAAAATTAAGATTTTATTTGTTGGGTAATGAATTTACAATAGAAACAGATCACCAAGCTTTAACGTCTATATTAAATAACAAATATGGAAACAGTAGAATACATCGGTGGAGTCTAATATTGAGTGAATACTCATTTGAAATCAAATACATTTCTGGAAAATCCAATATAGTGGCAGATGCTTTATCAAGGTTAGAAAATATATCACAAAAAGGGCAGCGAACAATAAAAATTGGATTAAATCAATTAGTAGACAGTACTGGATTATATTCTAAAGAAGAAATTATAAGAGATCAGATCAATTTGAGTGAAGAAAAAAAAGTCCTTAGGAAAGATGGGGTATATTATAAAATAATAAATGGCATAGAAGTATATGTAATAACTAGAACTTTAGCAAAGAAAATATTGAAAAATTTACATAACAACTATATGCATATTGGTTCAAGAAAGCTATGGATGCTATTTAGGGACAATTATTTTGCAAAGAATGACATAAGTATAGCAAAAGAAATTACTACCCAATGCCCAATATGTCAACTAAACAAAGAATTTCAAAAAAAAAAAAAACTTACTGATAGATCCATTTCATAGATAGATGGTAGATTTCTTTGTTGTGAATAAATTTGACATCATACTTGTTGAATTTTGTACATATGGAAATTGTTTGGTACCCTAAAAATCATAATTTGGGGTTAGATACAGAATTGATTATGTAAATGTCTTTATAAAAAGTGTAAAACTTACCAATTTATATTGATGAAAGTTATTTTGAATGGAAATAATTCCTAGATTTTGTCTATAAACAAACAGAACACAATATAGATTATATTTTTAATTAAGGTTATATTTTATTCTCTGATAAAATCCATTCTCCAATTGACATGACAGTTTGACCATAGAATAGCCGAACTGTGCAGCGTTGTTCTCTGTTTTGACATAGACAGCGAACAGGGATGTATTTAACACATTTTAAATAAATAAAAAAAAATTTGATTTATTAAATTTAATAAGGTATGAGAAAATTAATATTTAAAAAAATAATAAGTAAATTATTTATTTTAAATATTATTTTTGGGGTATTGTGACGATTAGGGTTTATAGAAAATAATTTATAAGTTATATACTACATAATATTAGATATTTGGTTGTTTTAAATAAGTTATATACTAGAGAATTTAATAAAAATATATTTATGTGAGGGCATTTTTAATAAATTAGCATATAATAATTATAAAAAGTTGTATTTTAATATTGTAAATATATATAAGTGAGCCATGTGCCTAGGCAACCAACTATACATACTCCAAGTGTCAAATTAAGAATCATAATACGAATATAAGTGGGGTTATTATAATAATATATTGTTTGAAATGTGTATTTTATTAAATTAGAGTGTTAGTTACTAATTTAATTATATATTCTGATCTGAAAAGCCTAAATGTCAACAAAATTATTAATAGAAAAGAATGGAATTCTCTGGATCTCCGGAGATGGCCATGTTTGCGAAATGGTTTGTTCCAGAAAATTCAGACATGTATTAAATAGAACTGAATAGAACATGATATCTTACGAGATGGTTCTAGAATGTCCAAAAGATATAAATACCCGTGATTTGGATTCAAGATGGCAGTTTTTGGCAGTTTTTAGTTAGAAGTCAAGCAGTTTATTATGAAAGGCAGTTTTTAGAAGTTTTTAGTTAGAAGTCAAGCAGTTTATTATGAAAGTTAGTAGAAGATAGACACAATTAATTAGTGAAGTCAATTGTTCACAGTTTTAGTAAATCAGTCAAGCAGTTTTATAAGAAATATGAAAGTTAGTTGGAGATAGTCCAATTGTTTAATATAGTGAGTTAAATGAAGATTAAAAATTATGCATATAATTTAATGCACATTTATAATTATACACAAATAATTATTGAAGATTAAAAAAAGTATATTGGAAGAAATTAAATTATATTATGGTTGGAGATTAGTATAAATCAACTTATAATAATTGGATATTGGTATATTGAAAAGAAGAATAAATATAAATGGTGTTTGCTGGTTTGGTTGGTGGTATATAAATGCTGGTGAAGAAAAATATATCTTAAATTGGTAGAAGCTGATAATTAAAAAAAGAAATTTCACAAAAACAAGGATAACCGAAGTACAAAGACTTTCAGTGGTGATTAGAATATATATAGTGGAAAACAGTTCATTTAGGCATTCAGTGAAAGAAAGGTACAAAATTTTGTTAATATAATTTAGTTAGTGTCATAACAATTTCAATTTTGAAGATAGTTTTGTTTAAATTTTAGATTGTCTATAGAATTTAATTAGTTTTATAAGAGTATCAATTTAAAGATAGTTTATTTTAAATTTACATTGGCTAGGTTAGATATATATGTGTGTTTCATAATAGTTATAATAAAGATAATTTAAAAAAGTACTTACAAGCTAATTCTTTGAGAACCGCGATAAAAACCCTATATTATTAAAAATACTCATTGCTCATCATTCAAAACAAAAAACACATCATAACAATATATATATATATATATATATATATATATATATATATATATATATATATATATATATATATCGTCGGTATACTGCGAAAACCAGATAAATGACAAATTTTAAAATATTGAGTTAAGTATACCAAAATTCTCAGCTTTTTCCGCTCTACATAATACAGGTAAAACCCAATAAATGATACGACTTACCATTCAGCAGATAATTTGTGTAATAAACAAATAAGTTACACCTAATCAACTTTTCATTTTCAAATAAAACAATATATCGCTACTTACTTCCATAAAATTAAAGTTCTGTTGCATGTAAAACAAAGTAAGCCCACATATATTATTATGCCGGACAACAATATATTTCTACTACTTCAAACCATATTCAGTAAAAAGGTGATAAGTGTCATTAATACATTTTACGTGTATGATTTATTAAAATTTCTCTTTCATATCGACTAGTAAAAACCTTTAAGTACACTTACTTCATTCTACCTGAAAACGGGTTGAGTTAAAATTTAGAAATGGTTACTAAGCTAAACCCATAAATGATCTTTATAACACATACACAGATAGAATAACTGAAGACAGCAGCTCAATTCTTGATGATTCTGAGAACAATATAGTTTCTATAGTTTTCTATAGTTTCTATAGTTTTCTATAGTTTCTATAGTTTTTACAAAGTATGGAAAGACGTACGTCCACTAAAACGTTGGAGAAAAGTTAACCCCAAAGATTGGGTAATAAAGGTCGCAAAAAGGAGGCGTGCTGAGGGTTTGCCTTATGAGATAAAAAAATACCATAGACCAGCAAAATTGCCAAAACCAGTTAATTGTTCTGAGTGCTTTTACATATGTGCCAGTTATTTCAGCGAAGATTACAGACAAAGACTATGTCGTGATTATTGAAAGTTAGAATATGTAGGCCTGAAACATTTTCTTATTGCACGTATTAAAACGGAGCCACCAAAGAGAGTCGTTGCAGTTCGTTGAAGTTTAAAAAACCACGTGCATTTTCCAAAAAGTGTTACTTTTCTTTGAATGGTCAAGACATACAGGTAAGTGAGAAATTTTTTTGTAAGACACTTTGTATATCAGCGTCTTTAATACAGGATGTTGTAGGAAAAACTGATATTCTAAGCTGTTATGCAGATACGGATAAAAGAGGCAAGCATACACCGCCAAATAAAACAAGCAGTAAAACCCGAAAAATCGTGAAGGCTCATATTGAGTCTTTTCCAACCATGGGCCCACATTATATTCGCCAAAGTTCAAAGCGTAGATATTTGGACAAAAATTTAAGTATAAGAAAAATGTACCAACTTTTTATAAATGTTTGTGAGCAGAAGAAACTGGAAGGTGTTAGCGAAATTACATATCAAAGAATATTTTCTAACGACTATAATTTAAGCTTTTTGTTGCTAAAAAAAATCAATGTTTAGTTTGTAATACATATGATAGGGCTAATCCAATTGACAAATCGGATTTAGAATACAGTTACAGAGAACATCAGAGAAGAAAAGAAGTATGTAATCTTAAAAAACAAAATGATAAGAAAAGATCTAATGAACAACGGGATTTTGTTTCAATTACTTTCGATCTACAGGCCGTACTACAGATTCCAAGTGGATTGACTGGAAAACTATATTATTCTCGAAAATTATGTGTCTACAATTTGTGTGTATATGAAGCCGCATTACCAAATGCAGCTTACTGTTTTGACTGGTCAGAAATTAACGGTAGACAAGGAAGTTCTGAAATAGGAAGCATTATACTCCACTACTTATCAAAATGTGTTCCAGAATATGTAAGTGAAATAAGTTTATTTTCTGATACCTGCAGAAGACAGAATCGTAATCAGCATATTGCAGCCTTACTATTATGGGATGTTCAAAACATAGACCATTTAAATATTATTGAACACAAATTTTTAGAGTCTGGACATTCCTATATGGAAGTTGACTTTATGCAGAGTAATATCGAAACCGCTAAAAAACACAGATCTATCTATGTGATGCCAGATTACTTGTCTGTTTTTCAAAATGCAAGAGGAACTAAAAATATCAAGGTTGATGATAAAAAAGTATGTATAGAACCATACAAATGTAAAGAAGTTAAATACTACGACTTTTATGATTTAAAAAATTTGTCACACACTTTAATTAAAAACCGGACAAAAGACCAAAACAGCGAAAAAATAATGTGGTTGAAGATAGAAATAATGAGATGCGTGAAAGGAGGGACAAACAGAATCTATTTTAATTATGACATGTCAACAAGCTTCAATTATTTCCTTACTGATACTGCACGGCAGTCAAAAAGAAAAAAGCACGCCAAGTTATGAACTAATACAAGCAATCTTGAAGAACTTAAACGACTTTATGATGCACATTTGCCAATTGGCATAGCAAAAAAGAGAGATTTGGTACAGCTATGGGATAAGGGAGTGATACCAGAGGAATATCACGGGTGATATCGTAATTTGACAACTGGAAATGATGTAACAGACATCTTGCCAGAGCCTGCTTTTAGTGACGAATCGGACGAGGAAGCCTCATAATAATAATATTGTTATTATTATATTCGAAATAAATTTGATTTTTTCTATAAAACTGCCTATCATTCATATAAATAATAACTATAACTACACACAGATGTTAACAAAATTTTCAGGGAAAACCAGTTAAATGTCATAAATATCGACTAATATTTGTGTTAAATATGTTATTTGAAGAGTAATTGATTTATTTAGATTTACAGGTAAAACCAGGTAAATGATAGCATTTCCAACTTAAATTTATAATTAGTCAGATAGGTGCCTTAACTTTTTCAAACTAATGATAGAATATCATTTCAGATATATGCATCTTTCACTAGAATACCTAATATCAAAAACAGGCTGACTGCTTAATTCACAATAAAAAACTAAACTTTAAAAACGTTTTTTCTCGATTTCGGTATTCCGACATTTACCTGGTTTTCGCAGTATACCGACGATATATACTATATACATATAGTAAGGTCTCGTTTTATGTGGATGATACGTTACATAGAAAAGCAGATATAAAAAAATCGCATAAAAAAAAGACATTACTTGCCTTGAAAAAGTAAGGATACGTTCCCTAGCCTTCTAAAATTACATAAAACCAAGACAAAAAATAAAAAATTTTGCAGAAAAAAAAGTAATAGGCTGCATGATAAATTACTTCGAATATCTGAAAGAAATTCATACAAAAGCTTAAAAAACTTAAAACTTTTATTTTATTATTAATAAAATTGATTTTATTTTATGGGAAAGTAATAGGTACGTACAGTTTTACATTTACATTTTTAATCATTATCGCTATCTGATAATGGTTTGCACCGTCTCATCTTCATCGTTAGAAGAAACTGTCTCTTCAATAGATATTTGTGGTAAAGGCGATGGATTTTCACAAACTTCATTCTCGTTCTATGTAGCTCTTCCTTTTCTGACAATGTAATCAGTAATTAAACTTTGCGATGAGGATGCGATATATTTCTTATGCAGCTTACGATATCCTGACATGCATGTTCTACAGCTCACGTTGTAATTTAAAGGCTCGGTCAGAATTGGGGTCATTAATAAAAAAATGATTTTCTAATTTACTGCAAAGTTAAAGACTTTCTCTAATTAATTTGGCAGAGAGGGGATTGTTTTATCTTCCTCATCATTATCATCTTCTAGACTCACGACGCCATCTAAAGTTAGTTCCAATGATTGATAAATTATATCATGGTCACTTAATACGTCATTCACAAGCAATTAATCTACGTGGTTGAATGTATTAAAACCATCTCCGCCAATTTCATGTGCCAAATTAATTATTTCATCTGATAGTGTCGATGTTTGAATGGTTGCATTGACTGTTACACATGCTGGCCAAACCTTTTTCCAACAGGCATTTAAAGTTCTTGGTCTTATTTGAGCGAAAGCAGATGTAACATGAATCCAACAATCAAAAATAGAATATGGCTTCCTCACGTCTTTTACTATTAAGGGCTCACTTTCTAGTTTACTCACGATGTATTTCGAAGTTACCTTTATGTAATATTTTTTAAACGTTTCAATTACGATTTGATCTAATGGCTAAATAAAACTTGTTGTATTGGGCGGAAGAAATACTATTTGAACGTTTGGATGTTCTAAGTGTGGATAACCTGCTGCATTGTCAGTAATTAATAAAACTTAAAAAACGAGAGATTTTTTCTTCATATAGGCTTCTACTTCTGGCACGAAGCAATTATTGAACCGTTCTGTGAAGATAGCTGTTGTCACCCAGGCTATCTTATTAGCCATTCAATGCACTGGCAGTTGTTTTAAATCTTTGCCTTTTAAAGCAGGTGGTCTGAGAGATTTGTTTATTAAGAGTGGTTTCAACATCCGATCTCCTGATGCATTGCTCCAAAGTAATACTGTTACCCGATCTTTACTTGCTTTATGTCTACTTATAGTTTTTTCATCCTTTGCGATCTAAGTACGGTTAGCAGTCCCGTTTCATCAGCGTTAAATACTTGATTGGCACAATAGTCCCCATATTCAATAATTTTCGCTAGCTCCTGTAGAAATATTTTTGTTGCTGTAGCACTCTCTCCTCTAATTTTGATATTATGAAACGCATTTCTTTTTATAAACCCGGTTAGCCATCATTTGCTATCTGAAAATTCTTTACCAGCTTGGGAAGTGGAAGTTGGTGGCTCTGACTGTTACATTAACTCATAAAACTGAAGAGCTTTTTCCTGGATTAAATAACCACTTACAGGAATTCTTCTTTGAATTAGTTCCTCAATCCGAATTGCGATGGCTCTTTCTGTTCTTTCTAATAATACATCCCTTGAGTAAGATGAAAATTTCGCGCTTAATTTTTCTTCTTCTTCTACTTTATAAATAGACTTAATGCCTGTTTTACTTCGGTTTTTAGCCTCAATTGACGTTGTCTGACCATGTTTTCCTCGGTCGTCCCAATGATTTTCTTCCATTTGGCGATTTGTCTCTTGCTATTTGTACTATTCTATTTTCTGTCATTCTTTCGATGTGTTGATTCCATTCCACTTTTCTTCTTCTGGTCCACGCGTTTATTTCCTCTATACCACATCTCGCTCATATTTCCTCACTTCTTACTCTGTCTCTTAGAGTTTGGTTTGTTATTTTTCGTAAGACTTTCATTTCTGTTGTTTCCAGTAGTCTTTGTGTTTTCGCCGTATCTGCTCTTGTTTCCGCTGTGTACGTCATTATCGGTCTTAATGTTGATTTATATATCCTGGTTTTCGTTTCCGTTGTGAAGTATTTGTTTCTCCAGATTGTGTTGTTGAGACATCCTGCTGCTCTGTTTGCCATGTTCACTTGTTTTTGTACTTCTTCCACTTTTCCGTAGCTTGACAGTTTTATTCCCAAGTATTCAGTTTCCATTACTTGTTCTATTATTTTGTTATTTATGACTAGTTTACATCGTCTCGGTTCCGCTGATATCACTATCGGTTTAGTTTTTTCTGTTGAGATCTCCATGTTGTATATGAGCGCCTTATCTTCGAATTCTTTAATTAATCTTTGTAGGTCATCTTCATTTTCGGCTGTTATTATGGCGTCGTCGGCGTAGCATATTATCCTTATTTCCTTTTCTCCCATTCCATACCCTCTTCTTTTTTTTAACTTTCTTTATGATTTTATCCATTATCAGATTAAATATTAATGGGCTCAGCGAATCTCCTTGTCTAATGCCAGTGTCATATTTGATAGGTTGCGATAGTTTTCCTTTACATCTTACCATAGCTATGTTATCTTTATATATATTCTCAATGGTTGTTACTAAATCCAGTGATATTCCCTTTTCATATAATAAATGTATCGCGTCCCGAATTCTCACTCTATCAAACGCTTTCTTCAAATCTATCAGACACATATATGCTGGTTTGTTGTTTTCCAGCGACTTTTCTTTTATTTGTCTTATTACAAAAACTGCATCCGTGCATGATCTTCCTGACCGAAATCCTTGCTGTTTCTCTTGCAGAGATATTTGTTCGTTTATTTTTGTCGCTATTATTCTTGTTGTCAATCTGAGTGTTGTATTTTTTAGATTTATTGCTCGATAATTATTGGGGTCTTTCTTATCTCCTTTTTTGAAGAACATCACCATGATCGCTCTTCTCCATTCATCTGGTATTCTGTTCGTGGTGATTATTTTATTATTAAGAAGTTGCAGTTGTTGTACAAGGTGATAACTTCCATATTTTAAGAGTTCATTTGGTATTTGATCTTCTCCTGGTGACTTTCTGTTTTTTAATTTGTTTATTCCTTCTTTCACATCGTTTCGGGAGATTTCGGTCTTTTCCTCTATTATTATATTTGGCGTTTCTGGTAAAGGTTCTTCGTTTTGTTTTTTAAACATTTCTGCCAGGAAGGCCATCCATGTATCCTCTTCTATGTGTTCTATTTCAACTAGTTCTTTCATTTCGCTTCTTTGTTGTCTTATGAAGCGCCATACTTGTTTCTGTTGTCCATAGAAATCCATCTCTAGTCCTTTTGTGAATCTTTCCCAGTAATATGTTTTTGTTTTTCTTACCATTTGATGAGTTTCAGTTCTTATTCTTTTATATTCTTCATATCATATGATTCATTCGTTTTTTCTTACTTATATTTTAGGAAAGCTTTCTTTTTTTGGTGACATTTTTGTTTAACCTCTAGTGTAAACCATGGTGTTTTCGTTGACCACTTTTTGTTTATTAATTTCGTTCCAAGTGCTTCTCGGCAGCATCCAGAATATTTTTCTTGAGTTATCTCCAGCTAGTCTCTACATTTCTTTCATTTTCGATATTCTCCATTTGTTTTTTCTGTTTTAGCCTTTTTTGATATAATGATTTTATGGAGTCATCTCTATTTTCTATTTTTATTATTTCCTCTGAATTGGTTTGTTTAAGCTTCTCTTTCCATCTTTCATTGAATCTAATTTTACCAAGTACCAAATAGTGATCGCTTCCCACATTGGGTGACGTCAAACTTCTCACATCCACTATCTGTTTATGGTGAATATTTCTGTTTGTGACCACATAATCTATCATTGATCTATGTCCTCTTGTATTTTCAAACGTATATTTGTGTTGAATTTTATCATCAAAAAATGTGTTGGTTAGCCTTAGTTCGTTTGATGTGCAGAATTCCACCATTCTCTTTCCGTTTTCATTAATAACTCTTTCATTATACCTTTGTTTTATTCCTGGTATTACTTCGTCTCCTAATCTGGCATTAAAATCTCCCAATAATATAAGTAGTTCATTTTGCTTCACTTCTCTTTCCACTAATGTTTGTAGCTCATCATAGAATTCTTCTTTATCGCTGTCTGGTTTTCAGTCTTCTAATGCATATATCCCTGGCGCTTAATTTTGTACCAGAAATTATAGATTTTCTTATAGCAACTTCATTCTTCTTAATTGCTCTTCAGTTGATTCGTCTATACTAAAATATTTTCCAATTTGCCGTAGATCCTTCTCCTTTTTCTAAGCGATCTAAAATTTCAATTTTTTTGTTTCCAACGAAAATAATTGTCTTTGGTGTTTTTTTTTTTCTCCATTCGGCCAAATAAAATCTTAAAAAAAGAAATAAAAAAAATAGACTTACGATATTGAGATGACAAAAACCTAATAAAAAATAAAACTTTACGACACTCACTTGAAACGTTTTAATCCGAAAACCGTGCTGACTCAAAAGTAGTCACCTTTTAGTTCAAAATCCATCATCAAAATATATTAGGCACAGATATCGCAAGAATAGCCAAATTACAATTATTTTCAAATGCCTTTACTCATTTCCTTTTATACTAACTTTAATAATACATTATAAATTAATTTAAGGAAAAACAATTTTTGAATTAGGACACAGAAGGGGTTTTTTACACTTATAGAAAATATTTCCCAGAAAATAATTCCTGCTTTTTGTCCACCTACCGTCTTATGATGGCACACTGTGCATTTGTATACAAAATATTGTATTTATGTTTCTTATAATATTAACTCCAAGTCTTCTCTTATTCTATCTATATATAGGTGGACCTACAAGAGTGATACGGTAACAAAAAGTTTAAAATATCGGGGTAAAATCGCTACTTATGGTGGAGGCGGCTTTTACACCGATTTAGCAACTTCGAAATTTGAAACACAGGCAACAATAAAAAAGTTGAAGGATAATCTTTGGATCAGAAGAGGGACGAGAGCAGTATTTGTGGATTTTAGCGTATATAACGCAAATTTAAATATTTTTGGAGTTGGTGAGTATAGGCATATTATATTAGCATATATAAGAATGGATCTATCTATCTTATCATTTGGGAAGTAATAATTTAATAATTTATTTATTTTTATTTATTTGTCAACGAGCAATTGTTCAATTTAAATACAATATTATCATACTAAAATATAAAATTTTCAAATCCTAATTTATTACATGTCAAAAAATTTTAAAATAACATAGACAAGAAAGAAAAAAAACAAAACAAAACAAAAACCAGGTCACAATTTAAAATCGATTAAGGCTACGGCTCCACGAGCGACAGATTGTCGCTAGCAGTTGCAGTAAAATGTAGCTTGATAAATGAAAACAACAGCAGTGATACTGAGTGCTGAGTGGCTCCACGCGCTGCAGATTGTCGCTTTGTTTCGAGACCGAGACGCGTCGTCAAGGTCGTGTCGCGTTCGAATAGATCCGGACCTATTTTTTAGCAGTAATTTGTAGCGCGTTCATGGCTCCACTAGCAGTAATTTGTCGCTTGTAGCGGTAATTTCCATTTAATCGGATATTTTTGTTCTTGTTTGTTTATTTCTTTGTGTTTGTTAAGTTGTTTCTTTGTTTTTATAAATTACTTTAAAGTTTTTTCATACAGTTTTGTGTCTCAAATCGTAACAAAAAATTATAAGTTCTAAGAAAGAAATAAATCCAATATTTTCTTTAATTTGTTGTTGTTGTTTTTTCAATCCCAATTAACCTTATCAAACTGTACTTAATAATAGATGCCATTATTAAACAAGAAAAAGTTGAATAGAGAGAATAAACAGTTTTTATTGATTTCCCGAAAATCTATTTTTTGGATTTCCTTCTTCGAACTGGTGATTCATTTCTATATAAGTGGTTGTCTAATCATGTCATATAAATAAAATTTTAATAATTATTGTTTATGCGCGCTGTAAACTGTCGCTCGTGGAGCCATGACTTTACTGCTTTACTGCCGCCGTAATTTTACAGCTACTGCTAGTGACAATCTCTCGCTCGTGGAGCCGTAGCCTAAACTAAATTATACAGCTAGTAGCATCAAAGAACCACGTGTAAGGCTATGGCTCCATTGTCGCTAGCAGTTGCAGTAAAATGTAGCTTGATAAATGAAAACAACAGCAGTGATACTGAGTGGCTCCACCCGCTGTAGATTGTCGCTTCGTTTCGAGACCGAGACACTTGGATCTAGGGATCCCACCTTAAATTTTTACCTTTACCATGCGATCTGCGCGATGCTCCATTACGCATATTAGGATTTTAAAATTTTGGCCTGTGATTTCAAGAAATAATCAATTGACAATTTATTTGAAAACTAGATTTAAGCTAGATATTTAATTAACCAATTATAATCTTTTATTTATGTAGTCTTATCGAAATTATGATTAAAATGATGACTAGCAAATCTCATAAATAAAAAACTTACAACTAATTCTTAATTTAAAAGAAAATTTTATCCTTCATATCATTCATAATATATTATCTTAATTTCCAAAATTCTTTCTTTCCTCTTTCAAAAAGCCTATTTCTTGTTTTATTTGACAAACATTGAGTACTTCTCCTGGTGTTTTGTATGTTTCTTTACATTTTATTCCCACTACTAAATAGCAAAATCTTTTACAAAGAAACTTTTTTAAACTTCTTTTTTAATTTAAATATTATGTTTATATGGGATTAAGCCACAATTTATTGGTTGTAACGAAAATCACATTTTTTAACTAACCAAAGTTTGACGTTTTGAAATCGTTCTCAAAATATTTATAGAAATTTTGAACAATCTAAGAAAACGGCCAAGGATGGACCAAGGTTATCTTTATTGGTTATAATTATGATGAGCATTGATCTCCTTTTTTAATCGGTAAAAGATACAGGTTAGGTTAGGAGAAACAAAAATGTCAAAGTCTTAAAATCATCTGCGCAATGGTGCATGGCGCATCTCGCATGGTAAAGGTGAAAATTTAAGGTGGGATCCCTAGATCCTTGTGACCGAGACGCGTCGTCAAGGCCGTGTCGCGTTCGAATAGATCCGGACCTATTTTTTAACAGTAATTTGTAGCGCGTTTGTGGCTCCACTAGCAGTAATTTGTCGCTTGTAGCGGTAATTGCCATTTAATCGGATATTTTTGTTCTTGTTTGTTTATTTCTCTGTGTTTGTTAAGTTGTTTCTTTGTTTTTATAAATTACTTTAAAGTTTTTTCATACAATTTTGTGTCTCAAATCGTAACAAAAAATTATAAGTTCTAAGAAAGAAATAAATCCAATATTTTCTTTATCGATATTCTAGATAACAAAAATCAATGGATGGTTTTTTTTCAATCCCAATTAACCTTATCAAAGTGTACTTAATAATAGATGCCATTATTAAACAAGAAAAAGTTGAATAGACAGAATAAACAGTTTTTATTGATTTCCCGAAAATCTATTTTTTGGATTTCCTTCTTCGAACTGGTGATTCATTTCTATATAAGTGGTTGTCTAATCATGGCATATAAATAAACTTTTAATAATTATTGTTTATAGTAAAATTTTATTATCCTTTAGTACTAATGTTTCGTTTTCGATAGCTTGGCGTGATTCATAAATAAAAGAATGCAACAAAGCAGATTTTATGTCGCATCAGAATTTTTTAAATTATTGTAACATATTAAAGGCGCGTACACATATGCGAGCAGAACCGTTCGCGAACCGTTTGTGAACGCTCTATTTGTACGACGGGACGAACCGCTTGCGAGCTGTTCGTTCGTTGCTCGTCAGGAACCACGGCCTGTCGGTTTTTATGACAAACCCAAAGAATGTTCGCAGTTAAATTTCTACGGTGTTCGAGACTATAAATTGTTTCTGCTAAGTGTGCGATGAGATCATTCGGTTAAACAAAATTGCTGAACGAGCGCGGCTTATTCAAAAGTAACTAGAGAAATTAATAACAGATAATGTAAACAAAATACCGAAATATTTAGAATAACGAAGTAAATTAATTCTCGGTGTTATTAGATACTTAGGGTATTTTTAGGTAGATACATGTATAGGATTATAAAATATGTAATTTGAAATCTTACTTTAAGGTAGGTAATTGCTAATTTTTCTTCTGAGCTTAGGCTACATCTTCTATTTCACATAATAAAAAATTAAAAGAAGACACTGACATCCTGTAATATTCAAAAAACTTGTCAGGATATTCTTTTAATTTGTTGTGTAAAAGAAAACATTTTCCCTCTGTCTGTTTAGGCACTAGAACAGGGTGAATCTACCATTTCCGTTGTTTTTTAACCCTACGCCGACGGCACAATGCCAATATTAAAGCAACTTTTTGTTGAAATGATAGATTATCTATACTATATTATTGTATTATCGGTGTGAATTTATTTTACTTATTTATTTATTTATTTTATCTGCTATATACACGGACATTATATAAACGGACAAGATACCACTGATTGTAGCTGCGTCATATTAACGCTCATGGTGCCACTACAAGACCATAAAGCGGCGATATGCGCGCTGTAAACTGTCGCTCGTGGAGCCATGATTTTACTGCTTTACTGCCGCCGTAATTTTACTGCTACTGCTAGCGACAGTCTGTCGCTTGTGGAGCCATAGATTAAGACTGCACTTTAAACAAAGTATGGGACTGCAATAAATTGTACAGTATAGTTACATCCTTGTGCATGCGTCTGGCCTGAAGAGTTGTGATGTTGGTGATCCAACAGTATGTTGATTCTTAAATGAAATAAATCTTAGCAATTTATGTTGAATTATAATGGGTAACTTTAGGTTACCTTATGGGTTTAATAATGGGTAATTTTACGTAGATATAAAAATTTGACTTCCTTTTTTGTTTTTTACCTTAATCACTGGACACTAATTTGACAGTTCTTCTCTCTCTTTTCTACACCAAAATTCGTTGATATATATATATATATATATATATATATATATATATATATATATATATACACTTTATAGATAACTGGAGTCTTGTAATTTCAGATATATATTTTGTTCTTAGAATATTTGGCCTTCAACTTGGCTACCATTTTTTTATTGATTTCTACTCACTTCCTATATTTACCAATATGACACTTAGATATTCTTCTTTTTGATTGCCTTCTTCATTTCAAAGCTTGGTTATCATCATAAATAGATGATTTTGGATACAGCTGCACACAATCAGATCTATTCTGTAACTTTTAACAAATCAAATAGAAATGACTAAGTCGAATCGTAATTACCCGAAATCGGAATGTTGGATATCTATCGCGTCGTTTTTGTGTTTGGATTGGAATTCTGTAACTCACATCGTAATCGGTGCAAATCGAAAGCGCCAGCTTCTACTTGACGCGCTCAGAAGTTGGTGGCAACCCCGCACTAAAAAGAGATATAAGTGTTCTGTGACGTTATGTTACTGGAAAGGCTTCATCAAAAAATTCATAAAAAAAGAAGATTATATTTCAAGCTTGTCGTCAAGTAGTTTTGATTTGTTTTGGTTAAGTTAAAAAAGTAAGTTCGTTACAAGAATACAAAACGGCAAGCGGAAAACCGAAGAAAAAGACATCTGCTGAGCAGTTAAATTATTTAGTAAACTTTATTTAAATAAATCTACATAAATAACACCACAGACTAAAAAATGAAGCAGCTACAAAAATGAATCAACCGCTAATTTATATCAACAAGTCAAAAAATAGGAATGTCAATGTCAAAACAATAATGATACCAATGCGCAAGCGTCAAGACCAATTTCGATGTCGAAACTTGATCTCGACAGAGCTTGTCAAGTCGAAATCAATTTCTACACAACATTCCGAGAGTAGAGGTCGAGATGAGTTACAGAATACCGATTCCTACAATTCCGATCCGACTTGCTGACCTCTATTCGATTTGACTCATTTCTATTCGATTTGTCGTTACAGAATAGGGCTGAATATGTGATTAGAGCTACAATTTAACTGTCTTTTAAGTTTTGAAATTATGACAATTTATTTTTTGCCAACAACCTTTCTTAATCATTAACAGTAATTTCCTCTTTTTTTTTTCATTTTATTAAGGCAATAGCAGCTTTTGCTAAAAGATTTAACTTTTGGCACATTTCCTATAGCCCAGAGGACAGAAAACAATTTTAGTACATCGTTTTAATATTTTACCAAATCGTTTTCGTTCATGGCCATCAAAGTAGATGGCACCTCTGTACGCTAACCACTGGAGTGGCAAATATTCAGAAGACATTCGTTGGACTTTCCGAGTTAGAATTTGTATCAGCCCAAGTGTCTGACGAAGCAGAGATGCTAGTTCCGTGACCTGCACCTCATCGTTTTACTGTAGAGAAAAAAGTAATACGACGCCAATATAGAAGCTTCGCTTCAAAAAATTAAGTTAATACTATTAAATTAAAAAAAAAATACTTCAAATATTGCAACTAATTTAGCTTTAATACTTTTAGCAAAACTTGTTTTTGAGTTTCCCTCAACAGGAGGAGTCATTCCGTCAGATCATATACGGACTATTAGCCTTATACAATTCCAAACAAAATGGGACTTAGTCATTTTGATATGCAAAGTGTTTTCTTATATATTTATATTTTATTATATTTTGGAGGAAATACGGGAGATGATGTATTTTCGAAGACGTTACTTTTTTAAATTCTGGAATTACGTGGATCTAGCAATTATAGCCGTAAGTATCCAAACATTAAGCCATACAAAAAAAATACATTATTTGGCATATTTAGCATTTAAAACAAGATATCTTTAGATACTTTACCCTGTTCTCTTTTCATCTGTAGTTCATAATTAGTTTTTGCCACTGTACCTCACTGATTATTCTTTCTACATAATAGCTGTTATTTTTCTAGTTATTTAAACAAAACTAAACTAAAAAATGTTTTTACAGAAATAGCATTTAGCTAAGAACGATAAAGTATAATTATTAATGAAGTTCTCTAGAAAAGCCAAATTCCGCCCTACTACGGTGAAATGACAAAAACACTATTTTCCAGAAAGGTTAAAATATGTTACTTAAACTCATATTGGCTCCCAAATATGATTAATATTATAGATATGATGATGGATATGAAAGAATAATGGACAAATTATCAGTACATCTTTGCTAATCGGTCAAAAGATGCAAATGGAACGGACCGTGCAGAAAATAAAAATTACCATGACCAGTATAGCTTATCCAGTGAATGCTCAATATACACAGCAAAAATGATGGCAGTAATGTTTGCTCTTCAGTATGTACTACTGAATCCGACTAAAACTAGTCGACTTTTAGCAACTATGTTATATTTACTGATAGTAAAAGCGTGGTCCACAGATTAAACAGTCAAACACATAAACCACATTGAACTGAAAATTATTAAAATTCTTTTTGAATCTATATAATTAGGATTAAATATAACAATTACATGGCTCAAGGGCCATTTGAAAGTAAAAGGCAATGAAATCGTTGACAATTTGACTAAATCAGCATGTATGCAAGTATGCGAAGAAAAAGTAAACAAAAATTTAATTCCAGCCACAGATATTAATACTGTTAGTAGATAAAATTTTAACAATAATTGGCATTCACATTACAGAAAATGTAAGATTGGCATAACCTTCTATCATTGTAACCCCAGAATACCCTCAAGAATATTATTTTACAGATAATCTAATCGACATTTTATACAGACCATTAATCGGCTGAGAGCAAATCATGCTCTTACGCCATCTTACATGCATGTAATCGGCTTATCAAATACTCCCAATTGTACTTGTGACAAAATAGGCAATCTAACACATATATTAGAATAAGTTTTACAAATTAATAATATAAACGAACTTAATAAGGAATTAATAAATTCTTCTTCTTCTTCTTCTACTTCTTGGAGATCTTTCGATCTGTTTAATTCTGAAGCTGCCTCTGGTTAATTTCCTGGAAGAGAGATTGCCAACTATCCCTCCATCTTTTAGGTGGTCTTCCGGGAGGTCTTGAACCGGGCGAGTTGTTTTCTAAGGCAATTTTTGGAAGTCTATTCTCATTTATTCGTCTTACATGATTGTACCACATCCTCTTACGCTGCGTTCCCCATCTTACAATATCTTGAATTTTGCACTTCTCTCTGACGTATGTATTTCTCACCCTGTCTCTTCTTGTTTTGCCCATTATTGTTCTTAGGGTTTTTATTTCGGCAACTCTTAGCATCTGTTTCATATTACGAAACATATTATGAGACAAACACCAGTAGGAAGAAGGTCAAAGGGAAGACCCAAACTTAGATACATGGAACAAGTGGAGCAAGATCTGAAAACACTTAAGATTACCAACTGGAAAAACAAAGCAAGGAACAGAACAGAATGGCGGAAAATCCTAGAACAAGCCAGGACCCATAAAGGGTTGTCGAGCTACTGATGATGATGATGATGATTTGACAGAGTAAAACATGACAAATTAATGACTCTAATGCAAGAAATTGGAATTGACAACAAAGATCTTAGAATTATCAGAAACATTTACTACAATCAAACGGCCAAAATCAAAATAGAAGACCAGTTAACTGATAAAATTGTAATAGAACGTGGAGTACGACAGGGCTGTATTTTGTCTCCATTGTTGTTCAACATTTATTCTGAATGGGTATTTAAGGAAGCTTTAGACGGTTGTGCGAAAGGAATACTAATAAACGGTGAATGGTTGAATAACATTAGATATGCAGATGACACTATAGTTTTTGCCGATAATCTGAATGACTTACAGATATTAACAAATCGCATAACAGAAGTCAGCAACAGATACGGACTAGCTCTTAACATAAAGAAAACCAAATTTATGACAATTAGTAAAAAACCAATACTAAACGCTCATCTTACAATCAACCAACAGAATATCGAAAGAGTCGAGCAATATACATATCTAGGCACCAATTTAAATAGCCAATGGGACCACTCAACAGAAATTAAACAGCGAATAATAAAAGCAAAAGCAGCATTCGTTAGAATGAGAACCATTTTCAACAGTCGAGACATATCATTAAAAACAAAATGCCGTCTATTGAACTGCTACATATTCACAGTTCTGCTCTACGGAATGGAAGCATGGACACTGACTGTTGCATCTATGAATCGGCTCGAAGCTTTCGAAATGTGGTGTTATAGGCGCATCTTACGTATATCCTGGGTTGACAAAGTTACTAATGTGGAGGTCCTGCGTAGAATGGGGAAAGAATGTGAAATTCTCATGACCGTCAAAACTAAAAAGTTAGAATATCTAGGACATGTAATGAGAAATCAAGAACGTTACGGCCTTCTCCAGCTGATTCTCCAAGGGAAAGTAAATGGTAAGAGAGGACCCGGAAGAAGACGCATTTCCTGGCTTCAAAATTTACGAAAGTGGTATAACACGACTACCACTGAACTGTTCCGCGCTGCAATAAATAAAGTAAAGATAGCCGTGATGATCGCCAACATCCGGAACGGATAGGCACTTTAAGAAGAAGAAGATTCCTCTGTAGTTTTATGGGCAAGTTTTTTGTCCTTTTTTAAATATGGGGATTGTGATGCTCTTATGCCGTTACTCTGGTGTTTCTGTGTCGTTTAAGATTTTGTTGTAAATAGTTGTAACAGTTTACTTGCAAGTATACTGTATACCATCTGTTCCAGGTGATTTTCTGCTTTTTAGCTTCTTGATCTTTGCTTCTACCTCTTCGTCATTGATTTTAGCACTTATATCTGCTTCGTATTCGTTTATATTCAGCGTTTCTTCAGCATCATATAGCTCCTCCACCTAATAAATTCCAAGTGTTGTTTTCCAATAAACCTTAGTCTTTTAATATTTTCAAATATGGAAATTCTTCATTGCCTTTACGTACTTATTA
The DNA here is from genome assembly GCF_040954645.1 of Diabrotica undecimpunctata. Lineage (NCBI taxonomy): Eukaryota > Metazoa > Arthropoda > Insecta > Coleoptera > Chrysomelidae > Diabrotica > Diabrotica undecimpunctata. The sequence goes on from NC_092803.1 coordinate 141,029,998, forward strand.
AAATATGTAAATACAAGTTATAAATAGTACATAGGCATAATCTGTTAATATGGTTTGAAAATATAAAAAAATATACCACAAATTAATAGACAAAATAAGATATAAAGGAGTTAAAAACAAAATAAAAAAATTAAAAAAGAACAAAACAAAAATAAAAAAATATATAACCCAAATTAATATATTAAAAAAAAAGATCTACAAATCTAATGACATCACGGACGAGGACAAAATTCAGATAAGCTTGGAAACATATGTCACCATATGGAAACATATATTCCAGGCTAAAATTGCCACTATACAAAGGTGTACTAAGGAACTAATAGGTCGAAAGTAGGAGAATGATTGCATCGTGATCTACTCCAATATACAAGCTACTTGAAAGACCCTCAGTTCTATTATGAGGTTAATAATAATATTTTAAAGCAGGGTAATTAAATCTTGTGTGGAACTATTTGTTTTCTAACTTTACAAGGTTAGATCCTAAAATATATTGACACTAGCCTGTATTTCAGGGTATAAGAACTAGAAGATCTATTAATCTTTATAATGGTAAAGAAATGCACCAGAATAAAGATAAGCTAAAAAGTTCATTATGGAACATTCAACCAAACTCACAGTCGACTTACTAACTCAAAATCGAAGGATTATCAGGATGATATTAGTACTGCTGACTGGACATTGTAGGCTTAATAAGCATTTGAATCGTATGAGCTTGACAGAAGAAAGTACTTGTCTGTTCTGTACGGTAGAAGAGGAGACACATATTAAAATAAGAAAACAATTAAAAAACAAAATAAAACAAAACAAAATTTATGTAGCTATAAAAACAATATATGTGTAGTAATATATATTGTTTTGCCCTATTTGCTGATAATAAGAAAATTTTGACTATGAATCTGCAATCAATAATAATTAGAATTCAGTTGACTTTAAAAACAAACAAAAATAAGTCTGGCTGATTGGCTCTGCCAAAGCCATTTTTCAGGAAACAAAATCAATTATCTAATAATAACATGTTAAGCTTAAATATAAAGATGGAAATTTACAAATGACATTAAGGTCAATAGTCAACTTCTCGTAAAGAAAGTGGCTATATGAGAGAGAGTGAGATTACAGAAATAACAAAACACGGGTCTAAAACCTACATTAGGTTAGGTTAGGTTGGTAAGGTTAGGTTAGGCTATATGAGTGGACGCTTAACCACCCTTCCACTCGACCTCAGAGGTCTACTGTGCCTCATCTCTAGGTTAAAGTGGGTCTAAAACCTAAAATGATTTATTGATTATATATACCGTCTGTCAGATCCACAAATATTTATGTCGCTTTGATTTGGTGGAAGAAAACACCGCAACAAAAGACAATATCAACTTTGCAAAAAGTTTAAAGTCATACCATCTCTCTATAAATCTACAATAAGAACAATTAATGGGATCGAATGATAATGATAAGTCACATTTCCACAATTATTCAGAAACAGAACTTAAAAGTTTACCTATTACATACTGTACTGCAATTACATTTCTCAGAGCAGGAGAATGGATTTAAGTTTTACAAGTAAAATGATAATTATAATAAAAATACTATAGTTTGAAATACAAATAAAGTGTAAAAATAAAACAAATTTGTTAAAGATCATTATTAGACGCAAACACAACCAAAATAATAGAAACAAGGCATACATTACCTGGAATTATCAAAATAATGACCTGTAAAACTCCATTCCAATGTGCTGGGAATCCATTCCAACATGAAAGTACATGCTCCAAGTTTATTAGGTTCAATACCAAGCCCTGTAGTATATTTTTCCAAAGATTTCGAATAAAGTTTTCTTTTTATTTTAATATGTTTAAAGTTCTCAGCAGAGAAGTGCATTTGCACAACATTTCTAATATTACATGAATTAACAGGTGTAGACTTGGGTAGTACAAAATGGTTTCTCATTTTAGAAGCTTTTACAAAATCTTCTTGATTCTTCTTGCAAACGAAGAATGAATTTTTCTTTTAGCATGTTCTCAGCATGTTTTCCCAGTTACCTGGGGAATATACATATTGATATTGAGTGTCCAATCTGTGGAAATATATGTATTATTTCCTTAAAATTTCCTAGAGCTAGTAAACGAAGCCACACTTCATTTAAACACCAGTTTTTATTTTTCCCTATTGATGTATGTTCTTTAAAGACATACATCAATCGCTAATAGACAGATATTGCAAGAAAAAAGTTTCTTTTTGTAAAAAGTAGGACCAGTATAGACTTTGGGGATTGGAAGTGCTTCTTCCTCTTATTTTAGTACCCTGTCCGATTATCGAATGTTGGCGATCATATTGACAATAATAATTTTGTTTAGGCAGAAGAGATTTCCGAGATTTCGAAGCCAGGATGTTCTTCTTCGGCCTTATTCCATACGCTCTTTTGTTCATTGGTTGTAACTCTGTTTTGCTATGTAACTGTTTATAAGTATTTGCAACTCTTTTTATTGGATTCAATCAGTACCGTGTCGTCTGTGTATCTGAGATTTTTTATATTAATCCGGTTGAATTTAATGCCAGCATCTTCATCTAAGGCTTCTTTGAAAATAAATTCGGAGTAGATATTAAAAAGTAGAGGCGATAAAATACTCGCTTGCCTCACTCCACGTCTTATTTCCACTCCTTCCGCCGTATTCTGACTAATTCGTTTGCACATTGATGTTAATACAAATTTTTAATAATACGTAGGTCTTGGTCATCAATTCCCACCTTTTTCACAACACCTATCAGTTTGCCGTGTGCAACCCGGTCAAAGGCTTTTTTGAAGTCGATAAAACATATATACCGGTTGTTATGTATCCCTACATCTTTGAACCAGGACCTTCAAACTTAATAATGTTTTTCTGGTTCCCAGGGTGTTTCTGAAACCAAACTGTCTTTCGCTTAGTTATACTTCTATTTTGTTGTAAATTCTCGAGTGCAGTATTCTTAAGAAAATTTTCAGTACATGGCTCCTTAGACTAATAGTGCGATGATCGCTACATTTTTTTAGTATGATTACAAATGTTGACAGTAGCCAGTCTGTTAGTATATGCCCTATTTCGTATATTTTATTGAAGAGGTTTAAAAGAAAATATTTGCCTTTATTGTGAAGTAGTTTGATTATTTCGCTGGGAATTTCATCTGGACCAGTTGCTTTCCTATTCTTTAATCGTTGTATAGCTGTTTCCATTTCATCGAAGGTTATGCTTGGACCAGTCAATCTATTTTCGATTTGTATTTATATTCTTTCATCACCAAACAATTCCTTAATATATTCCCTCCACCTCTCCAGTTTGTCTTGTTCATTGACTATGATACTTCCTTGTTGACTACTTGAAGTTTACCTATATGGTCCAGTTATCTCTTGCATCTTTTTGTACATATTAAACGTGTCATTATTTTTCTGTAGTTCTTCTATTTTAATACATATGCTGCTGTATCATTTTTCTTAGAAAGGCTGGAGATAAAGTTAAAAAGTGGAAGTGTAATTAAACGCCTACTAATATTAAACCTAACCTGACCTAACCTAAAGTCCAAACAGTGCTGATGATTACCAAGTTCGATAGGAGATGGTATGCTAAAAAGAAGAAATTTATGAATATGGAAGGACATAAAGATATAAGAAAAATAAGTAGAAAATATGCCTGATTGGATATTAAATAAAAAAATGGAATTAGAATAAAAGACATAAAGGTGATCAAGGCCAAGAGGAGACAAATCTTTAAAAAGCCGAAGAAGCATTGGACGTCTGCGGAAAATGTGGACATTTTCCGCAGACAACAACGCAAAACAACCGTAACATTGCTTATTACAAAAAAAGGAAGGAGAAAATAATTTTTATCTACATAATTTGTTGTTACATGTCGTTTACCTACTAATTTGTTTTTATTATTTTATTAATTTACTTTTAAATTATTTTTATAAATTTTATTTAAAAAAAGGAAATACTTAATCCTACATAGTTTTGTTACATGACATGATTTAAAAAATATTTATTTTTGTAATAAATATGTTTTATTCCAGCTAATGCTTATTGGATTAATTTTATATCTAATTATTATGTTGAAAGTACCTTCTGCTATTGAAAAAATCAAAAAAAGTCCTAAGGAGTACGGTAACTTGGAGTTTGTCAACGATCTTGAACAAAAACGGACCAACATTCTTGCTATTGCCTTATGTTTAATATATTTAAAGGCGTTTAAATTTTTGAACTTTAACAGAACTATGGGACAGCTAAATAATACATTGAACAGGGTAAGTAATTGTTTATATTTTTTAAAATAGGAAGCTATAGGTATTCGACTTGTTGTGTGTTGTGGTAATTTCGATTTCCAATAGTGTTTGTAAACCTTATAATTTCTAGATACTTATATAAAATTGGTTAGTTTTTGTTTGTAACAAGCGCCGCCACAAATAAAATTATTGATAACAGCTCTAAATAGTGATGTAGTCGATTTTCCGTACCAATGTCTTAGATTTTTCAGCCATGATGTTCTTCTTCTACCAGGACCACGTTTACCTTGGATCTTTCCCTGAATGATCAGATGTAAAAGTTCATATTTTTCAGCTTGTCTCACAATATGACCGAAGTATTCCAACTTGCGTCTCTTTATTATATTTACCAGTTGTGTTGTTTGGTTCAGGCGTCTAAGGACCTCCTCAGTTCTAACTATGTCGATCCAGTTTATTCGTATTAGTCGTCTATATAACCATATCTCAAAGGCTTGCAGGCGTTTAAGCATCGCCTCACTTCGGGTCCACGCTTCCACTTCATACTGAAAAAATATAGCAATATGTCATTCGAACGCGAAGGTCAATACTAAGATCGTGACTGTAAAGTACGTTCCTTATTTTTACAAGAGTGCCTCGGGCTTATTCTATGCCACTTGTAATTTCTACGGTTGAATCCCAACTGACATTGATATTACTGCCGAGATACATGAGTTTATCTACTCTGTCCAGTACGGCATCTCCGACTTTTATACCGTCATACTGTATATAGTTTTGTTTGCTAACTCTCATATATTTAGTCTTTTTAACATTGAGTTTTAATCCATACTGATCACATGTTTGTTTTATTTTGTTCATTAGATGTTGAATGCCTTCTTCGCAATTAGTCAACACTAAGGTATCGTCGTCATATCTTATATTGTTTACGGTTACATATTTAACAATAATACCTTCTGTTGTCTCCATTAGGGCTTCCTTAAATATTTCTTCAAAATACAAGTTACAGAGTAAAGGCGATAGTATACAGCCTTGTCCCACTCCTCTTTTTATATTTATTTCATCTGATAGTTCTTGTTCAAATTTTATTCTTATCAATTTATTTTTACTTTATCGTCCAATACAGCTGTTTTCAATATTTCTAGCATTTATAAAATGGTTCGTATAATATAATGTCGCCTAAAATCGACACCTATCGAAAATATCTACTCCATAGTTGGAATCGCTCCACCACCTATCAAAAGACAGGTAACGTCAGAGGTAGAAAAAGACAAGCAGGAGACGGATACAAGACACCCCTTGTATGACCACCTGACTTCGCCAAGTAGACTAATATCGCAGAAAAGCTTTTTGAAAAAATCAATATCTATACCCGAAGCGAAAAAGATGCACCAAATACACCTAAGGCAAGCACAACACATTTTGTTCCCTCAGAGGAAATGGCTGATGGATACAATTTGCCGTATTCGACATGAAAAGTGCTAAACAGACTAAGAACCGGCGTTTCACGTTATGCTAGTAACCTGAAAAATTGAAGATATCAGAAGGACGATACCTGCGACTGTGGCTCAGTTCAGGATAGTCATCATCTACTATGCTGCACAGAGATAAGAGGGACGTGCACAAGAGAAGAAATAATTTAAGAAAATGACAGAGCCACCTATGGGGCCAGCCAGTGGAAGTACAGAATTTAAAATTGTTGGTGTGTAGCATTTCCGTTTCACCCCGTATATAATAAAAACCAAAAATGATTTTTAATTATTTCAATTAAACATTTTGTATTCTGTTTATAATAAACAAATTGCTCTTTTGTTTGATCTTGGTTCCGCCTAGATAATTGCTAATTAAGCAGTTAATATTGAAGCAGATTTATTAATAAGCTTTGTATAAATAATGAAGGTTTCATCTTCTCGTTGGAGACTGGAGATCAATGTAGCAATTTTGATCTGATTTGTAACAGGTCGAAATAGTTAAATTAATGAAAATCCAAACCAGTCTCTAGTTTGTGCAGTTTTTTCTTCACAAAATGTCCAATATATTTTTTTGGTGTTAAGGGTATTATTTTTTTATCTAATTATGCATGGTTGCCATAAATTGCAGCGATTATTTGACAAGGTTAGCAAAAATTCAGTAGGCTTAAGATTACCATTAACAGTGGCTGCATAATGTTCCTTATTTTTTGTAGTAATCTTTTTTTGTAATATTAAGGTTTTTATTTGTCACAGTAGTAGTTCAGAAAGGCATATGAAGAACTCAGAAAAGATGCAAAGAAAATATGCAGAAGGAAAAAGAGAGAAATGTTGAATAGAAAAATACAACAAATTACAGATTATAATAACAGAAGAGAGACTAGAAAATTTTACAAGGAAGCCAAGCAATGCACCCAAGGATACATGACAAGATCAACAGTTTGCAAGGACAAAAACGGGGCAATTATCAGCAAGAAAGAGGAAATATTGAAAAGGTGGAAAGTGCATTTTCAAGAGCTGTTATTAAACCCAGAAAAATAACAACACGAAGATGAAGAGATAATTCACCACACAGCAGAACAACTAGTTGAGCAACCAACATTGGAAGAAACGATAAATGTCATAAAACATCTAAAAAATAACAAAGCACCTGGCACAGATGGAATAACTGCAGAACTGATAAAGAATGGTGGACATGCGCTATGGAGGCGTATCCATAAACTAATCGACCGCAAAAGATGTTAAAGCAACTATCTATATTAGGGATACCCAATAAGTTGGTTAAACTTATACGAATGACTCTGGAGGGTTTCAAAGCTAGCTATGGTGAGAATAGATGGAGATATGACGCAGGCCTTTGATATTGAAAATGGAGTTAGACAAGGGGATGCCTTATCAACAACACTTTTTAATCTAATTTTAGAAGCTGTTATTGAAAACTGGATATAAACGGCTGTATTAATACAAGATCTATGCAAATATGCGCATATGCGGATGATGTTGCCATAATAAGCCGCAACAAAAGGGTATTAAGCGAAAAAGTTATAGAACTGAATGAAAGCAAAACAAAATATATGGAGTACACAAAATCGAATGAACATGAGAATCTGAAGGTAGACAACCATACCTACAAATATGCCTCCACTTTTCCCTACCTAGGCTCAATAATAAATGACAACAACATCAGTCAAGAAATACAAGCACGGATTCTTAGTGGTAATAAGTGCTTTTATGCATACAAAGACTTAATGAAAACTTAAGTTACTGAATCATGAGTCTAAGCTGAGAATCTACAAAACAGTAATTAGACGAGTGGTCACATATGGATGTGAAACGTGGACCCTCTCAACCACTGATGAAAATCAACTGAGAATATTTGAGCGCAAAATACTAAGGAAAATATTTGGACCAACCCAATGCAGCGATGGTTCGTGGAGAATTAAAATGAACCACGAGCTGGATGAACTAATGCAGAGCGCAGATATTGTCAGATTTGTAAAGTCACAAAGACTAAACTGGCTTGGTCACCTAGAAAGAATGCCAGATACTCGAGCTGTAAAAGTAGTCCAGAGATGGAAGCCCCAAGGAAACAGAACAAGAGGAAGGCCCCGTAAAAGATGGATAGACGACGTAGAGAGGGATCTTAAAACCATGAACATCAGGCAGTGGCGAAGGAAAGTATCCGACAGGGCAGAATGGAAGAACATTGTTAAGCAGGCCAAGACTCACAAAGGGTTGTAGCGCCATTAGAAGAAGAAGAAGTAGTTCAGTCTACTGACTCAATTAACTACCAACGTTCATTAAATTCTTACCATTCAATTCTTTTTTAACACAAAATGTTTTTAAAACATTTGTTAAATAATTGTTTCCATTCTAACTATTTAACTAATGAACAATTTATTTTTTAGTGCGCTTTGGATATTCTAGGATTTTCAATGATGTTTTTTATTATATTTTTTGCTTATGCCGAACTTGGATATTTACTATTTGGACATCAGGTATGCAATCATTAGTACGTCTCTGTACTATATATTTTTTTTTTGTAAATATATTTACTTAACCGCAAAAAAGGTCTGGTTAAATGTCTTCTTCTCATACATTACAGACCTTTTCATATATATAAGAAAGATTATTTACATAATATCTGTAGCACTTAAATATTATTAAGAGGCGTAAACTAGAATATCTTGGACATATAATCAGAGGACCAAGATATGAGTTCCTTCGGCTAATTCTCAACGGTAAAATCGAAGGAAAGAAATGGATAGGACGGAAGAAACTCTCTTGGTTGAGGAATTTGCGGCAGTGGACAGGTTTGACAGCGGACCAATTGCTACACGTAGCGCAAGACCGAGATCTGTATAAAAATATTATAAGCATGGTAGTCGCCGACGTTCCGTAGGAATATGGCACTCTAAGAAGAAGATCTGTAGCACCGACCCGTTGCTACAATACAACCAATTTAAATAGACCCTTCTTTACACCTGCATATAAATCAGACCCTTATTATTTACGTAATACCCAAAGTGCTAATTTTAGGCGTCAGTAATTGAACAGAAAACATTGTCCCACAAACTTCAAACAATCAAAACCTGACCTTTGAAAGAAACAAAATGGAGGCTGGACAAATCCTGGGAGAAATCAAATCAAATACCAAAACTGAACTTCTGGTTATCCTGGATGTTTACATTATGTGATCCTTCAAACTCGGCTGCTATCAAATCGCTTGTCACAAGATACAGCTTACAAAAAGCGGAGATTAGCTCACTTTAAAAAGATTGCCATACTGCATTTTAAGCTCAAATTACCTTCTTCTCACACACACACACACACATGGAATTTGCCGTGAAAACTTTGCCAGTTTTTCCAAAACTCCACGAAAACGAATTTCACTACTCAGTCGCTGCCGTTGCTCTTCTTTGACTGCTAACATCGAAGCCCCGATGACCAAATTCGGACTTCTACAATGAAAGCGTCCGTTTCTTACAGCGCTCCACCGCGAAGTGACCTCATTCTCAAAAATCGGTAGTCGAAAATTTGTGAATACACTATAAAATGAAAATAAGTGCAGCCTGATACATCCAGTAGAACGTTCGAGATAGTTATTTTTTAAAACCCAACGGCCTTGTAGGTTTGATTGAATAGGGTACAATTCGTCATTTCTTGCGCGTTGCTATTGTCTTGATACCCCGACAGCAGTTTTTTCGGATTAAGGTACTGTGAACGTAATGAACAGTTGTGCATCTTAAGTGAAGCAAAAACAAAGAGACTGGAGGTTTTTCGAGATGTATGGAGAGATATAATATCAAATAACAGAATACTTCAAGAATGAATAGATACGTTATTAGAAAAACGTAAATTATTTGAGATTTAAAATCGCCATTGCCAGAATGATTGATAATATTCAGTAACAAATAGACCCAAAGAAGAGGACAGTGATAGTACACGAAACACACATTTATGTGTCTATATTTTATTCACAAAACCATAATCATAATGCATTTTTCAATTTTAGGTTGAAAACTTCAGCACATTCTCTATTTCAATGTTTACTTTACTTCGAACAATTTTGGGCGACTTCAATTATCCAGAAATCGAAGAAGCTAATAGGATTTTAGCACCGATATATTTTGTAACTTATATATTTCTAGTTTTCTTTGTGTTATTGGTAAGTATATCTTTTAACTTTGCTTATTTATTTATTTGGCGTACGGGGGTATGGGATACCTACAATAAGAATACATAATTAAAAATAACAGAAAACGTTAAATGGAGCCGCTTTCGGGGGCATTCTTTAGTAATGTGACGGACAGTCTGTCGTTGTGCACCACAGTCACGTTCAGGAGTAAGGGCTTTCCCCATCTGTGTTAGCTGTCAACACATCTACCGCTGTTTGTTCTTATTCTGTTAAGCGTTGTTTACGTATTACAGACCATTTGGTATACTTCCTATGTTAAGTCGCTCTCCCAATGTCTTCTCTAGATGTTGGTAAGGCTATTTATTTCGATATTAAGCGTGTCATGGTGGATGGGTAGTTGATGGCTAGTCTGGATTTTTCTATATTCAAGAGAAAATAATAACTTTTTCGTAGTTTTGGCGGTGGGATGTGACTCAGAATAGGAAGCCAATAGTTCGGCGTTGGTCTAATTGTACCTGAGATCATTCGCATTGTCTGGTTTAATTAGGTATTAACAATCTTCGTGTGTTTACTATTGAGCTATACCATAGAAACATATTGAGCTACCGAGATTGAGATACAAGTCCGAGAGCGGATAATCTGAGTACGGAGGTTGAGGAACCCCATGTGGTGCATAGCTCTTGAATAATATTATTTCGCGGTTTTAGCTTTGCTGCCATTCTGTATAGGTGTTCTTTAAAAAAACAGATTCTCCAAGATATTTTGGTGTTGAGTTATGAGCCAGTAGTGTATTTTCAAAGTAAACGGAGAGTTTTTTGTTAGTTTGGGTATTATTTAGATGGAAACAGCACACTTTGGTTGTGGTTGCATTAGGCCTTAGCCTCCATTTGCGGAAATATTCTCCTATACTGTCAAGATTATGCGATAGTACTGTTTCTATAATATCCATGTTATTGTGTCTTGCTGCATGGCCCCGTCATCAGCGTAGCCAAATTTCTGGAAAGTTTTTGTAGGCAGGTCCACGATATATAAATTAAACAGTAAGATTACCAAAACATATTCCTGCGACAGTCCAGTACTAAGTTTTATTTTGAGATTTAAAATTGCCCATTATGACTTGAAAGAGCCTGTCGGTGAGCATGCTATCAATGAGTTTAGTCATTTTTTGACATGGAATGTATCTAGAAGGTATCGTATGCAGCTGATAAGTCAGTAAAAGCAACGAATGTCTTAAGCTTTATTTGAAAACTTGTCTGATCTGTTTAACTGCGGTTAAGTTTGAACCCTGCTTGCTCAACGGGTACTAATTTAAATTTTTCTACCAATTATTTTGTGGTTAAATCTTTGTAAATGGGTATATTTAAAAAACCCTTAAAAGGGCTACATCAAATAACACGAACGTTTTCGGAACAACAGTTCCATCATCAGGTTAAAAATACAGGTTAATATGCCTGAGCCACCAAAATATTGGGGTAAAAACCCTTTAAAATATATAAAGTTACCAAAGATTGTACATAAGTAACTTTTGGCTGTAGTAATGCTATGTTTAACTAATATTGTTTCATGGTACATTGAGATTTTGTTCATGACACCGTTCATGGGTATCTTGTCAATCAGTTACCAGCTGAAGTCCGTTTGAAGAGGTTTACTCTCCGGACGCTGGAACTCACTTAAGGCATGGGTGTATGTTACCTGAAGTAAAATTTAATTAAATATTAAACATCAAATAATAATAATAACATTATGTACAATCTTTGTTAACTTTATATATTTTAAAGGGTTTTTACCCTAATATTTTGGTGGCTCAGGCATGTTAACCTGTAAGTATAACCATTTTGCTTTTTTAACCTTAGTCAAAATTTTAAACCACGTTTGCTTTAATTAAATGGTTTATACTTATTTTAGGTATTTTTAACCTGATGATGGAACTGTTGTTCCGAAAACGTTCGTGTTATTTGATGTAACCCTTTTAAGGGTTTTTTAAATATACCCATTTATAAAGATTTAACCTCTTTTTTGTGATACGTGGTATACAGCCAGCTGCAGGAATTATTTTCCTTGTGGATTTTAATTCTTTTGTAGATTAGGCGTTTCAACAGCATGTAGATACAGCTTAGCAGTGCAATCGGTCGGTAGTTTTGAAGCTGATGTCATTGAAACCATTGTTTTAAATATTCGAATGAACTATGTAAACTAACGGACCACATCAAACCAAAAACTTCTGCCTATCATATCCCATACATGTTCAATGGGAGAAAGATCTGGTAATCTTGCTAACGAATAAATATAAGACTTTTGTATCAAACCTTGTTTTTTTTTTCATTAGACTCCAATAAGTCCTGTGGTCCCACCAAAGGTCAATAGTTGTCTCATTGGTAGTTTAAGAATCTCTTCTAGTTCAAGCCTCAGATCACAAGTGAATTACTGCAATTCATATCACTTAAGCACGTTACAATTGCACAGGATGTGTATGGTCGTCTTTTCTTCCATTTCGCATTTTCTGGACCACGGTTTATTTACCTTAGTCTATTTGGTATAGGTTTTGCCTTTAATGACAATGTCCAGTCATCATTTCGGTATTTGGTGACAATTTAATCTCTCGTTATTGAGGTTTATCAAATTATCCAAGAGTTTATCTATGTTTTTCATTATTTTCTTAATTTTAATTTACCTTACAGTAAACTCTTCTTCTGAACCTCGTTTCTTGCAGCATCTTTCATGATGCCACATAATGGTCCTAGGCCTACAAAGGTAACGGGTTTAAAGCTATTATAAATGTAACCAGAGCGTTAGTTTATTTTCAGAAATATCAGAGGTTTACTCGTACCATGTTATAGCACAGCATCTGAGTTCCACGCAAAAGTCAATGTCTCGCCTTTTTTCGCGTTTTCGGCGAACTCGTCTTCGGCTATCGTTGACTTATAAACAGGATCGAGATTTATCCTGAAATACAACCCGGTTACATTCTTGATCCTACCTGTCCCGTTCTTGGTACCCCTACAGTCTTTCTTACCCATGTCTTTCGCTTAACGACAACATAACGTATGGTTTGAAGAGCAAAACAGTTTATTCTCCGGTAAGATTCTATTGATTTAGTAATGCTGAAGCGGTTCCTTTTGGGAGCATCTGTTTTTAGTACACATAGAAACACGCGGTCACCGTCTCTATTAGTGATTTTCCGACGAATAATTCCAGTTTCTTGTATTCCTATTAGATTAGTCGTCCTGTCAGATTCACCTAATTTAAAAAAAAATATAGCGTTGACATGCATAAGACTTTTAACGCAGTATCAAGAATATAACTCACCATAAAAGTTAAACTTTAAAATAAAAGGAATAATAAACAGTAATTATTTTTTAATTAACAGCAGCTACTAAATTCCTTTTCAGATTATTATGAAACTATTTTTCCTTGTTGATTCAACGCCGCGGCCGTCGGATTTCTAATCTCCTTACGTTATCCTGCACACCATCTATCTATCTAAGTCGGGGTCTTTCTCTACTCCTTCTTCCTTCCTGAGCCACCCAGAAAAATTTTCTTTCTGATTCTTTACTCCTCCGCTCTCTGTACGTGACCAGCTCAACTTAGTCGTTCTGTCTTTATTTCAGTCACCAAGTCTGGTTTTTTCCTTACGCCCTTGACCAATTTTTTAGTTCATCGGCCTTTAGGACCAGTTTCCCAACCCCTGGACAAAAGAGTACACTTCCACGTACTAAATCACTCATCCGTCCGAAGCTGTTGGTCAGTAAGTGGGGGATTGCTTATACCGGCAATCATCGGTGAATTACCTGTTGGTCCACGGGAGGTATTTTATTTCCCCCTTACCTACCGGTTAACAGGATCGGACATCCCTCTATCCGCCACCTGAGAACGCGCTCTCCAGGGGTTACAGGTTCCCCTGAGATGACCTAATATACATCCCTTTAAATATTAGCATTTTGCTCAATAAAACTGTTAATATTTCGAAAAGTTTTAACTTTATATTGCTTTAATATACAGGGTGTTCGATTTAAAAACACAACTTTGGTTCATTCTGTTGTTTGGACTGACCCTATATAATATATAATAATGTATAATCGAAAATAATTTTAAATTATAGACGTCTTTGATATACATCAGTTTCGTTATAAACATTTTTTATATACTCCATAATTTAGCCGTAATAAAAGAAAGCCGGAGGTTTGGCGCACTCTGTATATATAATACCCATTTTCAAGCTGGAAGTCGAAACGTTAAATAAAATATTTCTAATTACATCTGTGGTTAATTTCCATAAATATAAATTTTTAATAATAATATGAAATGCCACAAGACACTAGTTTCAGAATAGCATTATTTTATTTTTCAGAATATGTTTTTGGCTATTATCAACGACACTTACTCCGATGTTAAAACAGAAATAGCTTTAGCACCAGATGAGCTTCAAATGACAGAATATGTAGGAGAAAAACTCGGAAAATTTATGAGAAAATTGGGCTTCGAACGATACTTTCCAAAGAAGCCCTCAAGAGGAATTAAAACAACGTTGAGAGAAATCAGAGAAGTTTTAAAAAAGTAATTATACATAAACTAGCTATACTCCATTCCACGAATATACGACTGTTTTAAATTCGGTTTAAGGTATCGACTTAAATGGTCCAATGTGCTGAATTGTATAATAGTAAATTCTCCCCATTTTTAAAATACTTTTATGGTAGATATTTTATAAACCTTAGATTTAAATATGAAGTCATGATATAAATATAGAGTTGATAGTTTATAGAACAGTTGTAATTCAGATTTTGAATTTTATAATTACTATCATTGAGTTTAGTATTGTAAACAAGTTAGTTTTTGAATTAAATGATTTAAACGAAGTGTAACAATACTTAAGTGATTAAATAGTGTACTTTATTTAGTCGAATATTCAATTAGTATTAAAAAAAAACAAAAAACTTACTTATTCTCTTATTCTCCCAATCTCCTAAAACTATCATCAACTATCAGATTCACAGCCATAATCACTGTCGTCGCTATCCTCATTTGGATGGTAAATTATAACAGGATTAACTGCTTCGATGTGACCTTCACGGATCCATCATTCTTCAATTAAGTCTTCACATTTTTTTACACTTTTTGCCCAAATTTCAGGAGTGGCAATATCCAATGCTTGTTGCCATGTTTCCAAGACTGCCTCGTCACTGTAACCCTTGTATCCGATATGGTTATCATAATATGTTTTGCATATCCCCCAAATATATTCAATTGGATAGAATTGGCAATGATAGTCTTAACACACGATGTCCAAAGCTATGTATAATTTCGTCTACTATATATATTTTTGGTTGTGCATGACTTTTAGCTAACGTTAGTAATTGAGGGTTAAAACAGTATTAAGGAAATGTAATATTTTTATTCGTTAACTATTCTTTTATTTTATCTACGGTCCAGGTGTTTGTTGGTTGCTTATTTAAAATTTCCGAATGGTACGGAGCATTATCCAGTACTATAGCGGATGGTTCATGTAAACTTGGCAACAGTTTTTCTTTCAACCATTTCACAAACATCTCCGTATTCATATTGTCATGATAATCGGCTGATTTTGATTTTGATGAAAACACAAGATCTGCTCCCTCAATAAAACCATGTTTTCCACCTGCATGCACTATAATATATCTCTTTCCCTCGTTATCGATGTGTTTTATGGATTTTATGCTCTCGTCCTGCCAAATTCGTTTGATACCGCCTTTAGCAAAAATCCATGTTTCGTCTAAATAAACGAAGGAAGAACATTATTTTTTAAATTTGTTATAATTTCTTAAAAATTTTATTCTTTTGTGAACGACACTAGCTCTTTCACACAAAGCCTTTCTATTGTCTTCCTTTTTGAACTTAAAGCCAGTTTGTCTTAAAACTCTCCAGAGACTTGTCCTGGAAATTTCAAATATATTTCTGTCTTTTAATTTTTGTAGCACTGAATCTAAAGAAACATGTTCTTTCTTTTCGCGCATTTTATATATTGTCTCACGGATTTCAAATTTGTAACCTTCGGGAAGATCTATAGTCTTTGGTTGTCGGCGAGATTTATATTGTGCGACATTTTGTTCACTTTGTCCACTTTTTTTTGTTTTTTGCAAAACCGACTTTAGTTTTGTTTCACTAATACAGAGTGCATCACACACACGTTTATGTATGGACTGAACAGGTCGCAAAGGGCCCCCGTTTGATTTCTCAGCAGTAAAATAAGAAAGTACATTAAATATAAAGTTGCCTACATCTAAAACACGTCTCGGCATTTTTGACTTCAATAAACAAATACACTACACTAAACTCTCTCTTAACGGACACCTCTCTTCACCGGAAACCTCTATACGGACGGTTTTTAAAATAAAATCAGTCGGCGATATATGAAACTGTATGCAAATTTTCGTTACTTTTTAATATCCGTAACGACTCGGTACTTTAACTATCAATAGCCGGTATGTTATACCCGTTACTTCCGGAACTTTTAAGAGTACATCCACTCAAAGCAAACAAATATTTAAAACTAACAAAGTGAAATATTATAAAGATTCTTTTTCTGGTTTCTGAACCATCGTTCTGCCAATTTATTTTCATTTATATTAAAAATAGTACATTTATTTTTATTACAGTTGTAGTACCTTCTTCTTCTTCTTCTTTTGGCATCATAACCCTGGATGGGTCTTTGCCTGTCTGGCTATGTCCTTCCATTCAGATCTCTCTTGTGCCCTTCTTCTCCATTGTCTTATGTTCATTGTTTTCAGGTCGTCTTCCACGTCATCCAACCATCTCGTTCTGGGCCTTCCTTTTTTTCGCCTTCCTATGGGCTTCCATTGCAACATTTTCTTTGTTGTTTTTTCATCGTTTTGTCTCTGCACATGTCCCAGCCATGACAGTCTTTGACTTTTCACAAATCTTACAATGTCATAAGTGTCATAACCTTCATTTAACTCATTAACCTCGTCGTTTCTCCTGATTCTCCATGTGCCATCTTCCTCTTGTACCGGGCCATATACTTTCCTCAGTATTTTTCTCTCGAATCTCCTGAGTTGGGCTTCATCTTTTTTCGTCATTACCCAAGTTTCACATCCATAGGTTAGTACGGGTCTAATCAGTGTTCTGTAGATAGTCATTTTGGTTCTTTTGTCTAATAATTTCGATGTCATCAATCTTTTATTAGCATAGAATGTACGATTCCCGCTGGAAATACGTGCATTAATTTCGCTACTTACGGAGTTATTCTGATTGATTTCTGTGCCGAGATATGTAAAGGCATCCACTCGTTCGATAGTATAGTTGTCTATTGTGATATTATTTTCATTGTCAGTTATTCTTTTGACTGTCATATACTTCGTTTTTGCTTCGTTTATTTTGAGACCTCTTTTTCTTGCTACAGGATCAATTTGTTTGAACACTTCCATTAGTCGTGGCTTATTCCTACTAATGATGGCTACATCGTCTGCATATGCAGTAATTTGTACTGATTTGGTGTTTATATGGCCGGTTATATTGGTTTTTCTGATGACTGCCTCAAGAACTAGGTTGAATAGCATGGTTGATAGGGCATCTCCCTGTCTTACTCCCATGTTGATGTTAAACAAGGGAGTCAGTTCTCCATCTACTCTGACTGCGCCTTTTGAACCTTGCTAAGTTGTAGTACCTAAAGTAATAAAATAGTGTAATATCAAAGAAACCCGGTACGCCTCTTTGGTGTATACATTTCACCGAAATCCAACCCAAATGTCTGATGAACACATTTGCGTAAAAATGAGCGTTTGCGTAAAAATTTTTGTTATTTTCGGATTATATTTCACAATAAATTTTGCGTCTATCTGAACATCTATTAACTGAAATAATGTTAGTTCATATGTCATACTAACAGTAGACCCTTTTTATTGGAATAATAATTAGACCAATTTACTTTCATACTTCTACTTGCACAGTAAAATATTTGTTGTCGCAATAATCCCAAACAGTCGTATATTCGTGGAATAACCTATATATACATCTTTTTCTAAAGGTGCCTATCTTCTAGTGATGTTGGCGATCACATTGACCTATCTTATTCTATTCACAGCAGCTCGAAAGAGATCACTTGAGGTTAGATCAGTCCATGTCCTAAAATTGGCCAGTCAGATATACGACTGCGTCCAGGCTACATATTGTCCACAATCTTGCCTTGTAGAATCAACTGTAGAAGTCAGTATTTATTATTACGTCAAATATGGCCACAGTAAGCCAATTTTCTGTTCTTTAATATGTGTTATATTTTAATATGTATTAATATTTTCTTTGTCTTTTCTTAGTCTCTGGAGAATAGTTATTTTAGTTGAGTGGTGTATATATGAGACCCTTATAATATGCCAGTAGCACTATATTTCAAATGACTCTAACTTTCTACTTCGTAGTTATGATCCAAATATCCTTAATATTGCAGCCCAGATAGCATTTTTTCCAATTTCTAAAGGTGTATGGTTTATTGTAATTTGGGCGTTTATGTTCGTGTTCTGTCGAACTCCCTCTTCGACTGTAAAGATCTCGGATTTTCGAATCGCATTGCTATTTTTTGTTGGAAATATAAGTTTGGAATTAATCTTATATTGTTACCATCGAGTCCTGATGTTTTTAGGTTTAGTTCCCCATGTGGTACTTTGTCAAATGCCTTCTCGAAATCAATGAAGCATTATTGTACATAGCAGTTGACATCCTCGACTCTTTGTATTACGTACTTGTATGTAGCATAATAAACGCCACTTAATTGGGTAACAATGGAAGTAGTTACTACGGTTGGGCTGGGGAGAAGTGTGCATAAGGGAATATGGAAAATGCTCTGATCATTGGCAACATGGCTACACAAATAAGAATACTACTTCCGGGCTTCAGTCTGGTAGAGGTGTCTTGGTCGGGGTTCGACAGAGCCAGACTACAAGAGATTTGCAAGTGAGGTAAATAAGGCAACACGTAAGAGAAGAAAATTTTGGGCACCTAGAGGCGAAACAGGGACCCTCTCAGCTTGCTGGGGGCCCCAATATATCAGCGGCCTCATCTTGTCGTCTAAAAGATGTAAAAATGTGTTATTGTTATATTATTTTATGCATGCATACGCAACGTTTTTTAAGCGGTGCCTGAAAATCTTCAAAAACTTCCCTCGATTTATCAAAAACGCGCACCGTTCTCGTAACCCTAGCACTTTTTTGTCATACAATAGCTGTAAGCTTAAATGACGGTTATAAACTATAATGCTTTGTACGTGACTATTGAAAGGTTTGAGAATTGTAATTTTTAGAATTGTAGAACAATATTTTAAGATCTAGAAATGCGTTTAGAATTTCGATAGGATATTTGGTAGTAGTTTCTTATATCCTTACATTGTTTGGTTGTTTACATTTTGTGTAATTTGTGTTGTTTTACGCTCACAGTTGAATCAATTTGATACGCACTTATTTATCAATTATTGACGACTTTTCTTGTGTAATCATTGGACAATCTCTTAACAGATAAACGGTAAGATAAGGGAATTATAACACACCCTTGTAATAACGCCCTCATTGTAATATATTTGCAGGAGACAGAATGAGTTCTAAGGAGGAATGTAAAAGTGGTTCAGAAAAGCGAAAGCTACGTGTTAAAAATTTGAACAAAAACAAAAATTACCAAAAATTTTTTAATTTTTTGTGACAACTGCTGAATTAAAACAGCAGTCTAATGAAGCTGGTGAAGCATCAATAGATATAGTTGGTCTTAGTCAAGAAACAATAATTACTATCCTTACTTAATCCTACTCAAAATAAAAAAAATGACAACCTAGAAGTAGAGTTGAACTTCGAGCAGATTAATTAGGCCCATTGTAATTCCAGATAACGTTTTATTTTTATTTGGATATATAGACTAATTTAAAATATGCTTTTTAATTCCCATTAAGTTTATCACTGTTCCGATAAGGAGTTGTATAATGACAATATTGAAGATTTTGCTATAAAATAAAAACAAATACTACAGCAAGGACCATCTAAACCTAAAAGGCCATTCCCAAAACACGCAAATAAACGTTCTTTTTCGGAAAATTTTTATTGTTTAAATCTCCTACTGGAACTGAATTACCGCGTTATTGGTTCTGCTACTCGCAAAAAACTGATGTTGCATATTCCCAGCCTTGCTGGCTTTTTTTCCATAGAACAGCACAGTCATCTAATTCCGCATGGATTAAAGGAGTGAACGATTGGCAGGGTCTTAAAAAATTAAGGTTCATGAAAAATTTTTAATTCACCTCAACGCCTCGGTTGCTTCTTATGACATGAACAAAAATAGCAAATCTTATTTATATAATAGAGTATTGTACGAAGAGTCAATTTAGAAGAAAAAAATCTTTTTGGAGAAACATTATAATTAGGATAGAAGATATAATTTTAAATTTAGCGCTTATGAATATACCATTTAGAGAACATTGGGAAATAGTAATGCAAATAGTGGCAATTTTCTAGGAATAGTTAATTTATTGTCTAAATACGACAATTTCTTAGGCGAATTAAGACAAAAACCGAAATATCAAAAAATATATTTAAGTCAAAAAATTTAAAATGAATTATTAACTTTATTAGGAAAAGTAATATTCAAAAGAGCTTATTTTTTTTCTATGTTATTGGATATAACACAGGACATTTCTAAAACAGACCAATTATCAATCATAGTTAGGTACGTTTCTATTGAAAGAGATCCAATTACTGATGTTCCTAGTAATATAAAAATTATTGAATCATTCTTAGGTTTTTGTGATATACATAGCCAAACTGGAGAAGATATTTCAAGTTTAATTTTATCCTTCTAAAAGGAACATACATAGTACCTATATCAGTTGTAAAGTGTCGCGGACAAGGTTATGACGGTGCAGCAACTATGAGTGGCAATGACTCCGGAGTGCAAAAGAAAATTAAAACCGTCCAACCCCAGACTTTCGTTCACCTTTACACATCCATTGTGCATCTCATAATTTAAATTTGGTGTTGCAGGACGCAAGCAATAATATATTAGAAGTCAGCGATAATTACGATACCATACAAAGTATTTATAATTTTTTCAGCAAAAGCTTTAAAAGATGGGATCATTTGCTAGCAATGCAAAAAAACGTCCAACCAAAATCGCTTACTCTAAAAACGTTATCGGTGATTTTGTGCTCATTCAGATTTCAAACTGTGGTTGGTGTAAACTAGAACTACATGACAATTTTAAAAACACTGTCTAAAATAATATTAAGTACTACAGATTCGTGAGGGTAGAATGACAGCTAATAATTTAAAAAGTAAAATGGATCAGTTTGAATTTGTCTTTTAAAGTACTTACTGACAGTACTTTTACATAACTGTAAAGAATTTTTATCAAATCTTGGGCAAAACTATACGTCATTTTCACAAGAATCCAAGTATTTTGCTACTAATTTTGGCTTGCACTGTACTTTTAAAATTAAATGGTTTGGTACAGTTAAGAAGCATTTTGATGAACTATTACAAGATCAACGCATCTCAAACTCTAAAGAAAGATATAGAGTAGACGTGTTTTTTATAAATCTCGATGCAATTATTCAACAAATTCAAGTAATAAAGTGAACGACGATTTGGAAGTCTTATATTCTTAGAAGCGGATATCTTTTCAAATCGGATCCAGAATTTTTTTCAGAAGCCAGGAAATTAGTCGCTGCATACCCGTCAGATTTAAGTAATTACTTTTTGAAGCAACTGCAATTTGTTAGAAAATCGTTAGGGACACAGTTGGCGAGCTCTACATATGATGCAGCCAAAATTATTCTTATACCTAGATTTTCATTGCACTAGTACTAGCATACCAGAATTGTGTCATGAGTACATCTTGTTTGTAACTTTACCCTTCATGACCGCTAGTTCAGAGAGATATTTTTCTTAACATAAATTCTAGCAAATTGATGCTAAATTAAACCTAAATTCTAGCTAAACAAATATTGATGAAGTTGCCTGTCAGATAGATAGATATTAATAAAATTGTATATATATTCGCTGATAGTAATGCACGAAGAAAGTTGTTCATCTCATAGCATAATACTATGTAATAATGTAATCATTTATTAATTTTTGTCCTATTCTATTCTATACCAATAAAGATAAAATATGTAAGCTGTTATAAACAGTGCATGAATACAGTAGCATATATAAGTTATTGTTACACAACTCGCATTTAGTATTTTTTTAAAGGGGGCCCCATTTCTAATTCTGGAGGGGAGCGACATAGTTTTTAATGCCGCTGTGGGCACCACCCTATTTTTGAAGGAATAGAGAACCCTATTAAATAGGAGAATGGAAAGAAAATAAGATAAGAACGATAACGGGAAAGACAATGCCAAATACGGTAAAACAACTAATTAACTACCTATGTTTTGAAATAAAAGAATAAATATTTGCTCTAACAGAGTTGTATTGATAACAAAAAAAAAAAAAATAAGATTGAACAAAGTTAATTATAAATTATATGTTGTATGTCCACAAGAAGTAATATACGTAAATAGATTATATAACAAAATTTATGACATAAATGAAGATATTGAAAAGCAATATTTGAAAATTAATTAAGTGAATGGTTACTTTAAAAAATTTTCTGATAATTTTTCGACTGTTCTAACAACTATTCAAATTTCGTCATTTTGTGTCATGTGGAACAATTTCACCCAATCATGTCAACATTAGACTGATAATTGCATTCAGTGCAATTTTCAATCCCTATGACAACACGATCGAGTTTGGCACGTTTCGGCAATGAGAATATTCAAAGTATAAATTTTAATAATTGTACTTTCACTAACTGTACTTTTAATAAATAAATGCTTCGTTATGTTGAGTTATGATTTTTTTTTTTTTTTCGAAAAATTATCCGCCGAATATCCCTCGGACATTGATGAATGCCTCATAATTTCATGACAAATTTCTCAAGCTCGTTGCTTGGTAACAGCACTCAGCCTTCGGCTTCGTGCTGTTACCAAGGAACGAGCTTTCGATTGTCATGAAATTATCTCATCTGTTATCAATGTCCTAGGGATATTACTACTGAAAATGAATTACTAATAAGTTATTGAAATTAATAAATTTAAAAATTGTTGCACTTGATTACATGTAATAAAATTTAGTAATCACTATATATTCTTTTAAAACAATAAACGCTAATGGTATTTAAATACAAGTAAAGTTTGTTTAGCAGTAAATGGTTAACTTCAATTAGTACCGACTACAAACATCCTGGGTTAACTGACAATAGTATAAAAGGACCGGTTTCAGGTAAACTTTAAATATGTTTCCTGGTAAAATTTGTCATTCTTCATTTCTTAATGTTGATTTAATTGCGTACAATCCAAACTCATTATAATTTCATTAATACAGATATGGCTTATATTGACGAAACTGTACTGAAAAGAGGGTGTTTCGAATTCAATGGTAGTGCTCGACGGGTTTGCTAATCACCTGTTAAGTGGCTTTCAGGTATTTATACAATAAGTTTATGGAACTGAACACCAACCAGTATTTAAATACGAGTTCTTGGTAAAATTTGTTTGTCTTTATGTATCACGGGAAGTGTTAAGTAGTATTACTCATTTTATTCATTACGTTTTCTATCATTATGTGGCGTCCGTGGGATAATAATAATGGGGCTTCTTCTAGTGTTCCGGTAAAGAAGAAACATTTATCTGTAGATGCAAAACAAATTGTAAAAACTATATACAGTACCTTACTTTTTGAAGAATGGTTCAAAAATAATCTTATGCCAAATATTCCTCAGAATAGCGTGATAGTAATGGACAATGCAAGCTAGCACAGTGGCCAACTAAGTAAGGCTCCAAACTCGAATAATACTAAATTGGAAATTCAAAATTACATGGAGACGAATGATATGTATTTTGAAGAATGTTACACCAAACAAGAGCTTTTAGAAGTTTTAAAGGCATTTTCTATAAAAAAAAGTATATGTTTGTGATACATTGGCAGAGGAAATGGAACATACAGTGCTGCGGCTTCCACCCTATTATTGTATGTTTAATCCCATAGAACATATGTGGCACGAATTGAAGTCTAAGGTTAAGTCACAAAATATTTCTCCAACGTTAAGTAGTACTGTTGTAGAGTTAATAAGAAAATGTGTCAATGATATTCTTCCAAGTAGTTGGAGAAATTTAGTCTGACACGTAATAAGTAGAGAAAATTCATATGTTCATGTAGATCATAATATAATTGAACCGATCATAATTAATTTAAATGAGGATAGCGATAGCGAAACAGAACTATGTGTGAAGTGATACTGTCATCAAATCTACAAATCTTACGATTAAAAAAAAACCACAAATTATTATTAATATTTGTCTTTCTATAATCTTGGCAAATAAAATAGATTTAATTTATTTTAAAACTCATTTGAAAACATTAATTTCGGGTATATAAAGCAAAACAATATATTTTACATCCGTTTTTTGTTTTTTTCGTCTTAATTATTGTAAAATTTGTGGATCCTTTGCTTTATTATAGGAGTACCGTCGAGTCAGTGTTAATTGTCAAAAGACCAACTCTGTCTACCTCGTTTGCTTATCGCTCCGGACCGGTCTTACCAATGGGCCAAGTCTGATAAATTTAATAATATTTACGACTGCACTAATTAAAGTGCACATATAAACTATTCAGAAATATTTTGACCGTACTTATAATTTGAATTGTCCTTGGTCATAAAGAAAAATAAGATATTGCAAAGTGATCAATCACTCTGGTTGTAAAAGGTTAAGCCTTACTTACAGTTTCACTATGCCACCCTTCACCATTTCACATCAGCACGAGTTAGAGAGGTGTGCACGTGTAGAGATGCTGCCATGGTAATGTGGAGGATTGGCCAATAACCAAATGGAGGTTGTGTTAACCTTAACACACTGCATGGCATAGTCCAAAGATAATATAGCGGCAAAATTTAACTAATCACCGAAAGAATGTAGGATGCAAGATGCAATGGCAAACAGAAGTGACGTCCAAGTCTATAATTAATAATAAAGAACCGGCATTAGTGGGACAGTTACGCGAAATGATTTGAATAAACGACTTATCGCCAAGTTGATCTGCTTCACTCGAAGGCTGGTACATAAGTAAAGTAACACTTTGCGATATTCATATGAGAGCTTAAATTTTCTCTAAAGAGGTGATTTTTTTTTCTAGCCCTAATTATACTTTAGGAGAGAGGACCGATTCGGGTAAAAAGAACTTTTTCTTAGGAATTTGGTATCTGGGCTAGAGAACGCGGCATGTGATTGGGCTTAGGGAATGTCTTCCTAAATGACCAAAAGCTCAAAAGGTCATTAAAAGCGAAGGTTTGGTAAGTCAACAAAATACACAAGCTACTGAGTTATTTCTAAGGAGAAAAAGCTCGTGTGAACACAATGACTTCTCCTCTATATCTCCATTAATTCGTTTAATGGCCATAGTTACTTCTTCGTTTGTTATTTCTGGGCCGTAGGGATTGTCTATTTATTCATTTATTCGCTAATAGTCTATTTGATCTGATATAGAACGCAAACCATTGCAATATTCATTATAAATTATACGACTTTTAATCGATTATTAATGTACTATTTTAACTTATTATAAGTTAGTTTATATAAATTAACATTTCGAATAAATTTTTATTTATTCGAACAGTCAATCGTTAGAACTGGTATTTTTGAAAATTTTATCTTTTAGATGCGGTTTTACCGATGTGGAGATAGAAATGTTTTTCGTGAGATTTAACATAGATCCGTTTACAAATATGGACCTGAATGATTCTGAACAGTTTCTCCAAGAACTAAATGTAGTTTTAAGTAAGTATATGATAGGAAAATAGGGAACTGAGGTGACATTTCTATTATACAAAAGTCTTCTAACTGTTTTGCTTGACAATGTTGTAATTTTAATAAAATGTACCTTTGTAATTTTCCTCTCTTTCCCTTTCTATCGCGTTTGTTGCAAAACTATACAAATTGATGATTTTTCTCTTTGATATATTCAACATGTTTCTTAAGAAACTTTCTTTTCAAATATTACCAGGAAAATTCTTGGGAGCTCAAGTTATATTGGGCAAGTAGAAAATTACAGTAACAAAAAGTGCAAGCACAATATGCACAGTTGTATTTTCTGTAGCATTTGCTAGTATGCACAATTGCATAGAATATTCTGGTTCATTATTTCCCACCATGTTAAATATTTTATTCCTATTTATAGAAATATGTCTACTCAAAGTATTTACAATGGTTTTGCTCGAACCTTCTTTCTCATCCATATTATTTCGATAGCTTTAGTTATATGTCCTCGTGTTGCTCTTGGTTTTCTTTTGTTTATTTTGTTTAATGTCAATTATAATATCCGAATGTTATAATATCCGGATCCTGGTATATTTTGTATAGTTCAGAGTTGTATCGTCTTCGCCATATTCCGTTTTCTTTTGTACCCTTATATATGTGTCGCAAGATTTTTCTTTCGAAGGTGGCTAACAACGTTTCCTTTCTTTTAGTAAGTGTCCAGGTTTCTGAGCCATATGTGAGTACCGGTCTTATTAGGGTTTTATATATTTGGCATTTTGTCTTTCTTGCGACGTTATCTGATCTTAGGTGTCTAATTAAGCCATGGTAACATTTATTTGTAATAAATATTCGCCTCTTCACTTCCTCCGTAACGTTATTATCAGACGTGACTAGGGATCCCAAGTATATAAAGTTTTTTACCTCCTCTATGTTGTATTCTCCTATTGTTATATTTTGTGGCTGCCTTATTTCTGCGTTTTTTCTTACCTGCATATATTTTGTTTTGGTCTGATTGATTTTAAGACCACTATTTTGTGCAGCTCGTTCTATTTGGTTGTATGCCTCTATCATTTCTCTTCTTGATCTTGCGATTATGTCAACATCATCTGCAAATGCTAGTATTTGCACGCTTTTATTAA
This sequence comes from Diabrotica undecimpunctata, assembly GCF_040954645.1. Classification (NCBI taxonomy): domain Eukaryota; kingdom Metazoa; phylum Arthropoda; class Insecta; order Coleoptera; family Chrysomelidae; genus Diabrotica; species Diabrotica undecimpunctata. The sequence continues at coordinate 141,056,806 of NC_092803.1, forward strand.
TGATTGTTCCTCGTGTATTGACTGTTGTGTCCCTCAGTATTTTCTCGAGCACGATGTTGAACAAGATGCATGATAGAGCGTCTCCCTGGCGTAGTCCCTTTTTCACATCTATTGTTTCCGTTAATTCATTTTGTATCCGGATTCTACTTTCTACTTTTAGAGATTCTTTTATCAGTTCTATTAGTTGTGTTGGTATATTAAATTCTTTCATTGCTTTTATTAAGAATTCTCGGTTTATATTGTCATATGCGCTTTCAAAGTCTATGAAGAGATGATGGGTGTCGATGTTATATTCACTTGTTTTTTCGAGGATCTGTCGCAGAACAAATATCTGGTCTATTGTTGACTTCTGTCTACAGAAGCCACTTTGGTATTTGCCAACTATTTTTTCAGCGTGTGGTCTAAGTCTTTCATAAATGACATTGGACATTATTTTTTATGCTGCATTCAGTAGCGTGATTCCACGGTAGTTTCCACATTCTAACTGATTTCCTTTTTTATGTAGTGGTACAATAATACCGCTATTCCACTCCGTTGGTAGCTATTTATTCGACCATATCTTTGTTATCAATTCATGTATTGTTTTTTTGTAGTGCGTCTCCTCCTTCCTTTAGTAACTCCGATGCTATTTGATCCGATCCCGGTGCTTTATTGTTCTTTAATTTTTCTACTGCTGCTCTAATCTCGGCTATTGTTGGTGAAGTCTTTTCTCTGTTGTCTGCTTGGTCTAATGGTATGTCAGGGGTCGTCTCTCTCCGATCTCCTTCAAACTTTTCCATAAAATGTTCTGTCCATCTACTTAGTATCTCTTGCTGTTCTGTCAATATATTACCTTCCTTATCTCTACACATCGTTGTTCTCGGTTTGAAGTCTTTTCTGCTTTTGTTTAGTCTCTGATAAAATTTTTTTGTCTCTGTTGATTTACTTAGTTCTTGTAGTTCTTGAAGTTCTTTGTTCATATATTCTCTCTTTTTTCTTCGGTGAGTTTTCTTTTCTTCTTTGCGTAGTCGTTTATATTCTTCCTCTGCTTGTCGGGTTCTGTGCCCCTGTTGCATCAGTAAATATGTTCTGTTTTTTTTTGTCTGTGATGATCTGACATTCTTCGTCAAACCAGTCATTCGTTCTTGTTTTTCTTTCTCTACCTTTTATGCCTAGTACTTCTTTAGCTGCCTCTTTTATGATGTCTCTGCATTCTTCCCACTCTTTATTTAGGTTTTCATGTGTTATTCTGTTTTCTAGTTTGTTGTTTATCTTTTCTTTATACTCTTTATTTTTGTTTGTTTCTTTGAGTCTTTCTACCTTGTATCGTTCATGTTTAGAGCCTCTTTCCTTTTTGATGTTTGAAATTCTAGCCCTTACCCTACTTTCGACCAGGTAGTGATCAGAATCCGCATTTGCCCCTCTTCTAGTGCGGACGTTTATTATATTCGATTGGTGTCTCGAGTCTACAATAACATGATCCCGTTTTTCATTCTACCTTCTGTTTAAGTTTAAGTATCCAACCCATCTCCATTTTAACGTAATTATTCGATTCCTTATATTTGTCATATTACGAATCTACATGTTTATTTACTTGTTTGTAACTAGTCCAAAAAAATTATTGGCAAATATATCTGAAAATAATTACCACTACAATAAGGCATAGTTATTTTGTGTTGTTTGTTTTTTTTTGTTATCTTAGTAAATGGTTAGTTTAAATAAATAAAGATGTTTGTTCGATTTTTATTTATAAATAAAACTCTACTTAAGTACACATTAATATTAAAAAAACGTTCTTTTAAAAAAAGTGATCAAAACAGTTCACAGATTAATTTTTTATATCCTTAAAAAAATACTTAAATAGAAATATTTTTAGGTTGTGAAAGTAATAATGGTGTACGTTTGGAGGACTTTATAAGGTAATAGTTTTTAACGATATGTTTCTTCCTTCTGAAAATGTTATATCCATTTTCTATACAAACCTACCATATATCATGACAAAATTAATAATTTATCATTAATCGTCATTTAATCAAACGAAACGGTGTGATCATTTACTTTCGATGTTTATAATTTAAAAATGGTTAGTAATTCGACCGTGATTGTAAAGAAACCACGATGAAATAATATTACTTAATACAAATTTTATAAAAATACAGCCGATATTCTTTTAACCTACACCTGAATCAGAAATATTCTTGGGATTCCAAAGCATATTTTTTTAATTAACTACTTGTTAAGATGAAACAATTAATGGAGAAATTAGAGAGAAAAGGCAGTTTTCAGAAAAATATAAGTTTCAAAATAGACATACTCTTTTACTAGGGCATTGTGTCAGCACACCATTGTAAATATTTTTGAAATAGTTTTCAGAATACAAAATTAAAGTAAATTTTCAAAACGATTTTGGAAGGAAAATCTGCATATAGACACCTGTGACTCACTCAGGTAGTGTTGGGTTCCTAATATTTAATAATTCCCTGTACAGCCTGGAAATTTGCATCTTGTCATAGTGCTCTCATCCTAATAGGGAAAATGATCAAACCCATGTTTGCGGATGTCTTCTTTAAGTATTTCTTTAATTGGCCTTTTTTCGTATATACTCGTACATCTGCTGAAGGCTACTACTCGGCAGTCTTCCTACTGTTCTTGTAGTTGGTTTTCTTGCTTTACACAGAGCATTGGCTATTGCCAGTTTGGTATCCAAAAGGAGTCAATCAAATTTCTTCGCTGTTCTGGCTTATAACCAACAGTTTACGGCTATCATATCAATGAAATAAAAAAAATCGTAAATAATATTTCTCCGACCTGATTTTTATACGATAAAATCCTAATATTGTTCTGAAGCTATTTTCTTGTGGCATTTTAAATTAATTACTATTTAACTGGGAATAAGCCACAATTAAAGGTTAAAATACGTTTATTGACGTTTCAATTTCCACTTCGGAAATCGTTCTCAAAATACAAACATTAGTAAATTACACAAAATTTGTTTAATTTACTAATGTTTGTATTTTGAGAACGATTTCCGAAGTGGAAATTGAAACGTCAATAAACGTATTTTAACCTTTAATTGTGGCTTATTCCCAGTTAAATAGTAATTAAGATAAAATCCTAACATGGAATCAAGGAGATCTACACCTCCCATGTAGTTGTTGTAGGTAAGGACACTCTTAGGACAAGCTATCATTTTATGTGTACTTTCTTGTTTGAAAAATATTCTTTTTTCTCCCTTTGGTTTACTTCCAGCATATATTGACATTGTAGTAACTATTTCAATATCAAACCAGGACACGATATTGACATCCACATTGTCTATATTAGTTACTTTCTTTACCATATGACCTCTGCCGCGATTCTTTATTTCTTTCTTAGCTGGCATCACAACTCCAGAAAGACGATTTAGTCTTACTGTTCCCAAAGGTAAAATGCCCTATTTGGTCAGATATATCATAAGAGGTATGCTGGTAAACCAATTGTCAAAAAACAACTTGTTATGTTGATGTTTTGGTATCGAAGCTGCTAATTTGACAACCACATTGCTGCTCATACTAAGATTTGGTGCTCCTGGAGGTACAATATTACTTTGGAAACCAGCAAACAAATCAAAGTCATAGTTGAATCCCGAAATACCACTTAGTACAACGTTTTTGAAGCCTCACTTACGTGTTTTTTTTTGGGTTATACTGCTTTAGCTGACTTCACGCTTTTGTTGGTAAAATCTGTTCATCTACCGCTAGAAATTGTTCTTTCGAAACCATGAGTAGCTGTTCTTTGATTTGGCTCAGAATAGGTATGATTTTGAATAATCTGTCATCAGGCTGATCATTTTCAATCATGTCATCCTTGATATTAAAGTGCTAGAAACATTGTATTTCTTCGAATCTGTTACTGCTTATCACATCGCTAACGGCTCGGTGACCAATATTGGCATTTCAATAGTGTCTTGTTGATGGAAGTTGATTTATCGACATGTAAATAGTAATTCCTAGAAAACTGTTCTATTTCGTATTTTTTTCTATTAGCTCGTTTATCTGGACGTTGTTGCACTTAGAAAAATTTGATTGTTCTGTGATATGCTCTAATCAGACTATCAGGTAAGAGAAATTTAAAAAATTGGACCGCAGTTCCAATTTTAAAATCGAGGAAGGAAAATTTTCAGAACCAGTAAATTTTGTATCATTTTCTGATATTCTCAGAAATTATGAAATTTCTCACGAAATTATGAAATTTCTTCCTTTTATATCGCAGTCTTTCAGACAAGGGGGCATCATCATCTGAAGAATCTGAGGATGTGGCAGGAATAACAGTGACATTTCCTTGACATTGCTTCACACAATATCATCCCATTTGTGCCATCTTCATCCGATTCTTCACTATTAGTACTATCTGATATTCGAACTGCGCTAATTGTATCATAAAAGAGTTTCGGATTCATTTCTACAAAAACAATCAATAGTGTACCATATATAGGACAAACCCTTTTTGGTGTTTTCGAGAAACTTTCAACATTCATAGTTTTTAGTACTCACCTAAGAAGACATCACAATAAAATTAATTACAATTTTTTCTCGCCGTAAAAAACGTTTTTTTTTTCATGGAAAATAACCACTTCGAACACTGTTTCACGTGGTTCAGAATTCAACAGGAATGAACTTGAAACTGCACACGGCTGCCTATCTTGCACTCAGAACTATACCACATATCTCGCGTATACTATTAGTACGTGCCAGATATGGGCTGCCATAGAGCTACGACAAAAATTGAGTTAAAACAGTAAAATTTTTTTTTTATTTGTGCCAGTTAAACGCCATTACATTTTACTTTTATTATTCACTCGCATTAACATTTTCTATTTGTTTTAAACGTTTGGCATTCCTTTCCTCAGGTAGCTGTAGCTTCCTCCGTGGTTTCTGTTAGTTGCCCTGGAAACCATCAGGGTCTTCTCACTCTAATGCCACAAATTGGTCGTATTGCTCCTGTAGTGATCCTTTTCCAAGTTAACCTGCTTCTTTTCTAACATCTGCACCGTACTGAAGACGATCAATAGTCAGAAATACGTATATACGGTTGCCTTCCATCAATATACCTATTTTATTTTTTGTTTTTCTGTTTTTCGAGAAACGCCATTACATTTTACATTTATTATTCACTCGCGTTAACCTTTGCTATATATAACCTTTGTTTTTTTGTCGATTTTTTGAGGGTATATATATATTTTTTAAATGTGTTATTGCTACTTTGGACTTTGATCAATAACTGTATCAACATTTCAGACAACAAGAAAGACTACAACAAATCGAAAATGCAATCGGTCGATTGGTTGATCAAGTAAAAACATTATTACAAAGACTAGAATTAATGGAAAACGTAATTAAAGAAAGGAGACGTTAACAAAGAAAGTTCATAAAATGTAACATTGTATTTATTTATAATAAGTGATTTTTTTATAATATATAATACAAACAGAAAATATGTACAAATATTTTTCTAATTCAACAGATTTATAAAACGTTTTCAGTCAAGAAATTCTTAAAAATAATAACAAATTAGGTATTAGTTTTATAAATCTGTCTTACTCATACAGAGTGGTCCATAAATAATTAAATAGTAAAGAAAGTGTGACAATTTATTTACCGTTTCTTTGGAACACAATATGTTGCTTGCTTCTCTTCTAGAGGTGTAAAGATTGTATCATCTGGTGGCAGATATGAGATGATGGGACAGTGCTACTTATAGGAAGTATCGGATGACATCTGAAGATAGATCTAAAAATTTAAGATGCACGCTATATATTGTTTACTACTATAGATGACTTTTAGATGAGATTTACATACAAAAAGTTTATCATTTCTATTGTTCTGATACTGGGATACTTATAAGAGGGTTGTTGGTCACAATTCGGAAGAAAAAGAAATTGACACTTGCTACTTCATCCTTTATTGAAGACGTTTCGTATATGAATCCATGGAAGTGAAGCAAAAATTTAACTCAGAAACCAAGAAAATTAAAAGTTTCTTTTTATTTATAAGATAAAACAGAACTAAAGGTCGAGGGATATTATCATGCACGTTGCGTTTCCAGCACGTAACGTTTAGTTTGCGAAAAATACAATTTAAATGGTTTTAAATATAAACAATTCACACTGTCAGGAACGTAGCGTATCAGACACCTTATGTATCCGTTCAGTATATTCGAAAACAATATTTTACGGATGCTAACGGCTACGTAACGAGTCGTAACCTGTTGGTACGGATAATGTGACTTAAAAGTCCGTCGTTTTCCCCTCGATGTTTATTTAGGTATTTGTTTGATTTTAATACAGAGTATTGAAAAAAAAATAATAATTTTCGAGTTTATCATTTATGCATGTGTTTTCATTGCTTTGTGACAATTAAACACGGAAGTGATAAACAATTAGGACTTTTGCACGGAAGTGATACCTCTTCTTTTTTTTTTAATCTTTGTTTTGATATTTACAGTTTGATAGTACAAGTTAAAATGGATTTCGAAAGATTAATTGAACTCGTACGCGTTGAAGAAATTATATATAACTACAATGATAAATGCTGCAAATAAAAAAGAAAATATTTGGAGGAAAATCGCATGCAAATTAGGTCAAAATGGTAAGTAGGTATCAAATAATACCACAAATATTTAATCCGTCTAAAATGTATTAATTACACGAAATACATAGGAATTATTGTTGCGTCAAGTTTTCCAGCAGCAGATTGAAAAAATGTTTTAAAGTTCTCACTTATTGTGAATACTAATAAGGAATTTTTGTCGCGAAAAGCGAGAACACAGCTTCACCGCACCATACTGAAATGTTCTATGTATGAAAATGTGAACGGGCAGTCCGATTGCTGGACTGGAAACGCTACGTGCCGGAAACTATACGTGCATGATAATATGCCGCGACCTTAAGTCAGTTTTATATAAAATATGCCAAGAACTGAAGTTATAAAAAGTTGTGTAATAAAACAGAATACTTTTTAACATGAAGGGCAAACAGAATACCAAAACCATTGATATTCATTATGTTGAATAAGCTTTATATTTCATTATAGGTAGCATTATTTGGCCATGTGGTTTTAAATTAAATAAAGGAGAATCTTTTTTACCAACGAAATCACCAATCTAACACTTGAAAGGGCTACCAACCTCTTTCGTTGACAGCAATTTAAATTCACAAGATTCCTAAGGATGTTGTTGGTCACAATTCGGAAGAAAAAGAAATTGATACTTGCTACTTCATCCTTTATTGAAGACGTTTCGTATATGAATCCATGGAAGTGAAGCAACTTTCACAAGTGAAGTTTGGCTTTGAACGTAAATACCATGAATAAAGTGGGTTCATTCGAAATGAGGTTGTATTGAAAAATACTCCAAATACCATTGACCAGCAGAACCAAAAACGAAGAAGTTCTTTGAAGAATACGTAAACTGGAATATCTTGGACATATAATAAGAGGATCAAGATGAGTTCCTTCAGCTAATTCTCAACATTAAAAATCAAGGAAAGAATAAAATTAGGGCAGAAGAAACTCTCCTGGTTGAGAAATTTACGACAGTAGACATGATAGTTACACGTAGCCCAAGACTTTTTAACAGATCAATATAAAAATATTATATGCATAGTAGTCGCCAACGTTCCCTAGGAACATGGAACCCTAAGAAAAGAAGACCATACAAAAGCAAAATACGCAATATAATGCAAGGTATCCGTTCTTGTCTGTCCAATCAATTATAAAACACTCTGTATAAATGGTAAATTCCTATATTGTTGCCTAATAATTACATAGTGAAAAAAGTTCATAATTTATAGTTGATATATTCAAGTTCACGAAAATCTCAATTGAGTTAAAAGAGAATATACATGTGATGAGCATTTCAATACATATCACAAAGTTTGTGGCAATTGGTGGACAAACATAAAAATGCGTGCATTTTCGTCAAAGAAATTATTAAAATTCAAAAAATATACGATTTGCAAAAATGTAATATCCATTATTGGTTTAAAACCAAGCAAAAAATAAAAATATAAAAACTAAATTTGTCTTAAAAGTAAAATTTAAAATGTGTACACTAGAGATCGTATATCTTTACCTGCATGTCATTAATACACGACGAGATACAATACATACTGATAATATACCATCACTGCTCCTCAGAGATAAAAAGTTAAGACAATATAGTATACTTCAAAGAAAATAAATATTTTTTATGAACATTTGCGACTCAGTACATCGAAAAACTATATATAAAAGACACTCGTATACGAAAACATTTTATTTCAACATTAAAACACATAACACAATTTTAAACTCGATGGAAGAGCTTAAGAACAGATTTGTGAAACATTAAGTAATAGTTAAAAAAAAAACAAAATCTGATGGCGATGAAAATTGTAGAAATTTTTTATATAGGTATAGCAAATAATTGAAAATAAACTTTAGTTTGAGTTTCCGAACTTTAAGTTGTATGAATTTCGTTAATAAATATTGTGTTTATACAATTTTGGGTCATAACTACTTGCGAGACATTCTGTATCCAAGCAATTTTTTAATAAAAATCCCAGCAATAAAATTTTTTTAATTTTAGATTACGAAAAAGTACCGTAGTATGGCTTGGAATATGTAATTAATATTCTAAGGGTTGTCCAGCAGTTTGTTTTTTTACTTAATACTAATAATTTTAAATAATTATATCTTAATCTGTTAATAATTTTACAGGGACGTTTTAATCTAAATAGATTACATTGTATATAATAAATTTGATAAAAAGGATAAAAATTGACACAATATAAAACGAGATTAACAGAAACCATTACAAAAAACTTACAATAATAAAAAGAAATAATTTGAATTCAAATATTAAAAGCATAATTTCTTTAAGAAAATGCACCAAAAATTGTTGACAGATATGCAGCAGTTAAATTTAATGGAGAAAAAATATAGACTCACACCTTTTCTACAACTGTTTTATACATTTAGTAAATACTTAATGTGTAAGAATTTAGGAATAGCTTGGCTCCATAGACAGAATATGAATAGACTAGGAAGGTATGGGTCGCTCTGTGAATAGAGGTGAAACACTAATAATCACTTTGAGTAGTCTAGGTATCTTTGTCTGTCTGTCATACGCGCCTGTTCTAGCAAACTAATATTCTAGACATAATGGACATAATAAGAATTTTCTTACTATGTATATGACTAAAATTCGTAATAAGCTTTGACTCTAGCGGTAGAAAACTTGAAATAGCCGGTGAACCTATAGTACGGGAGGTAGTGTTTTCGCAAAAATTTGATACTGAATAAATTTTATGTGTTGCAGTTGAATAGTGTTGTATAGTCAGCAAAAAGGGCATACCTTCGGTGAAGTTAGAGGTGACAGCATCTAAAAGTCGTACATAAAATTTTGTCTTAATAGTCCAGTTGGGATGGCAAGGTCAACACCTTGCATAGTGGGTTACCCTAAATTTTACTATTCTAACCTTTAGGGGGTGGGGAGGGGTCAATAATAGTGTAAATTTAAAATCGCGGCTGAATTCCGACGTTGGGGTAGCCGCCATCTTAAATTTAAAGGAGAACCGTTTTTGTTCAGTATTTACGCTATTTTCAACTTTTTGACTAAAATGGTAGGTACTGAAATTATTACCAATGCGATTTTGCTGAACGAACACTATTCAACTGCTACAAATAAAATTTATTGGGTATACAATTCCTAAGAACACACAACGCTACCTCCCGTACTATTATATATTTGAACAGAGTACAGCAGCATATGCGTAATGTGCAAGCGTTGCTAAAGAGAGATAGAGAGACTACCGATAGAGTGCTCCGCATTTCACTATAGTCTATATCTATGTTTGGTTCATACTGGTATAGAGTGGACTTTTAAAAAAAATATATAATTATATTATTATAAATATAATTCAAATTATACCAAATATTATTATTGATATTTGCTTCTGTATATAATTATACATTCTTATAACCTAACCTAATCTGTGCAAGGCGAAATATGTATGTTTACAATTTTTTGCAAAAACACCAATTATTTTAAAAAGTTTGATTACGTGTAACTTTGGCAACAAACCTGCTAAAAACTATGTTCAAATATTTCCTTGTATATATTTTTATCTATTTTTAAGTACCACTCTATTTATTTTTACTGTTGGCTGTGCTGCTACAACGACTACAATCACCGTCAACTTGTTTCGACTCTCCAGCAATTGAAGTATTTATACTGCTGAACTGTATGGAATACTACAAGCGGTGAAAACTCCACTCAACGATGATAAAACTATAGCAATCTGTACGGACTCTCTGTCCTCCATGCAGTCCATAAGAAACGTACATTCTATCCACCCAATAGTTCAAGAAATCCAGAGTATATGTAATCGCCTTCAAACTAATGGAATTACAGTAACAATATTGTGGGTCCCATCACACGTTGGTATTCCAGGTAACGAAAAAGCCGATCAAGCAGCAAAACAAGCATGTTCTCTTAACGTAACAACAGACATTCAAATATCATCAGAATTAAAAAGAATAATCAAACATAAAATAATGGACCTTTGGAATGATCATTGGAAAAGAAACAATACCAAGTTAAGCGTTCTACAACCAAATATTTTCTACCACCAGCTCCCACCAATGAAAAGAAAGGACAAATCTATCATTCGAAGATTGAGAATAGGGCACACACGCCTTACACATGGACACCTAATGAATTCCAGTAATCAGATTTTGTGCCAGTACTGCAAGAGCACGACTTCCGTAACACATGTACTTCTTGACTGTCAACACTACCTAGCGGCCAGAAGAAAATACAATCTTGGTAACAACCTAAAAGACATACTTATCTCAAACAGCAGCAACTATGAAAATGTATTAACCGTTTTAAAAAACACACAGTTATACAATTTAATATAAAACAAAATGTATTATAAAAAATGTATTGTAACTAATTTGTACCCAATGTAAAGTATTAACCATGTAAACGTGAATGTAAATTGTACCTGTGTCAATAACTATTAGCAAGCTGTCGAGACACATATTTTTCGAAATAAAAAAAAAGTACCACTCAGAGCCGATTTTTTTTTTTGGAAAAAATAGAACATCCTTGGCAATTTTTTTGGACGGTCATATCTCCTTTTGCATAGAAGTTAAAGTTTTAGAAATGCCTATTTATATCATCCATCAATTTTGATAGATGCATCAGAAATGGATAATCTAATGTAAATTTACAAAGCTCTCCTATGCAAACAATGAATGGTCAAAAAAATGAGGCTTTGATTTTCCTCTGTAGTGCGCCACCTCATGAAAAAAAATTAGCTCTGACTGGTTATTAAAACTAGATAAACTAATATAAAAAAAGATCCTATTTATTGTCAAAGTTACCGGTAATAATTTTTTTTAAAATAACTTTTTTGCAAAAAACTGTGCGAAAGAAGAGAATTAGGTTAGATCATTAAACATAAATATTTCTATACAGTTACAAATCTCAATATTAATATTGGGATAAATATAAACAACTCGCATTTAGTATAATAAAACCTTTTCGTTGCGCGCTACTTTATTTGAACCAGGAGCAAGTTTTTGATTTTATAACACATCTCTCTTATAGAAAATGTTTATTTCATATTTTAAAAATACTATTTTTCCCTAAAATCAATAGTTTTCGTGATAAATGACAACATAAGAGAACAACGTGGTTTCTGTTCCTTTTGGTTTCTATACTACAAAGGGGTGTGTACACAATAAATTCTTGACAAGATTACTCCCTTATTATTGTTCTAAATATGTATGACATGCAGCATTAAAACCGCACGCACGAATTATTTTTTGATATCGTTATTTTTGAGTATTAATAGTGTTAAGAAAAATATTGATGAGTAAAATACGTGTAAATAGATTGTAACATAGTACGTTAAACAGAATTTTAGTCTTATGGAAATATGATACATACAGTGACCAAACGTCCTAGACAACCAATTCTTAAAAACTGATGCAGCGATCCCTTAGATAAATTCAAAATGTGGAAGGATAAGAAAGTCGCCTCGCACTACTTGGGCAGGTTTGAATAATTTCAGTGAGTATAACAGATGCTTCGCGATGACATAAATGATAATTAATGCATATATACAAAAAGATCCGTAAAGAAAAAAGAAATAATATCCTTTATAACAACTAAAATGATAAATCGGTAAGGTGGCGTTGCAGCGTATTATTGGTTGCATAATTAATAAGAAAAAATTTACAATTAATATGGAGAATTTTAATTTTTAAAGAAATATATATTTCGAAATTGTATTTAATATCTGATATCATTTTTTAACACCTACTATACAGGGATAAAACGTTTTTAACTGACTAAATATTTAAAAACATCTAGGATATGATGCTCCTATGCGACTCTACACAGTTTGTTGCCAAGGGATGTGAATTAATTACTGACGTTGAAAATATAATATGTCAGACAAAAATACAAATGTAAACAGGTATAAACAATAGGAAAATATTTTTGTTATCTGAATTGTTCAATAATAGATTGTAATTTTGAAATGCTGTCATTTATCGTAATTCATAAAATTATCTTATAATTTATTTTATAACTTCTGAATCTTGGCCTCATGTCCAGCGCGTAAGAACTGTAGATGTCTATTGCCAGTGTGATGATATACATTGTGTATATTGTATATTATATACCTTGTATATAATATACACAAAGCCAAAGAACGTAATGTTTAACAGTTGTAGAAAGGATTAATACTGCTATTATAATCTAATTTAATAAAGCTTGCCACTCGGAGACATCCACATCTGCATATTACTTATCACAGTTCTACACAGCAAACAAAACAAAATTGATTTTTTATATTTTCAATGGACACATAAACACCTTGAATAGCTAAGTAAATACTGATAGAGTAAGTAGTGAAATATAAATCCATATAAAACGTAAAATCCAAATCTAAGTAAAATATAAATAATCAATGTGATTTAAAATTCAATATGTCATTGTTAAAAGTGCTGAAAAAAATGGTGAGAATGAGAAATATATCAATTCGCACTAGACTTTTTAGACCATAAATTAAATTATAGATAGAAAAAATAAATAAGAAACAATAAGATACATAATTATTTTCATACTTATCAAAAAGTAGACATTTTTTGCCATAAAAAGTTTACAACTTGGTCTACTTCTTGCCAAATGTGTTTAAAATTACCGATTACCTACATAATATCTTACAAAAAAGTTATATACTTTTAAATGGTATTAGTGACATATTACATGCTATAATACAAGTCAAAATATCAGTTCAGTGATATATACAAGCACCAAATCTATAAATTCATTCTTGAAATCGCCATATTATTGTTGACGTCACACTCTCATGTTATGTTGAGGTTAGATACAATTGTTTTTCACTACATTAAATTGCCGAGGTTATAACCTTAGCTGATTATTTTAAACCAATTTTGTAAATTTATTTGAAATATTTTATTAAGAAAAATAAGATTTAGAATCGAAACTAAATAATTTCTTAATCAAAGTTCTTTGGAAATAATTGCAAGCTATATAACAGCTCTCAGATTATTTATACCTCACAGTGAATTACTAACTAGATAAAATGTGAATAAATAGTTTGAAATGAATAGAAATGGAAATAATCTCACAAAAACTGATGTGCCACGTCATCTTAATGTAGCGTATATTTTCATTTCACCGTATTAAAAATACAACAAGTGGAATGTTTGTTGCCTCGTAATCGTACACAAATTTGTATGCTATTTAAGTAAAAAATGGATTTTTTTTATATACTTGTCTAAGGAACAACCTCCTGCATAAAATTTCATCTACAAACACGTTAAAGGATGTCACTGGATATCAAATTTGAATTAGGTCGCACAAAAGTGTATAACTCTTTAAATTCCATACCATTACTCAATGATATGGTATCTTTATACTGTTATTACTGTTGGGTGATGTATTGCCTTAACTTTTAATAACTACTGGCCCATTACACATGACACAAATCGAATAAAAATGTTTAGTGCAACTAAAAATTGATTTTAATAGAACACCAGCCCTTGATGGCAACATTAACTAAATTAGTCTACAAGTTTATGCAATGGGTTGTACTTGTTGGGCGTATTTCAGTCAACGTTTAGAGTTCGCTAAAGTTACTACATAAGTTATTTTACCTTGTTATAAAATATCAAATTCATAGTCCATGCATGTTTTAGTTAAATATACTGATCAAAAATTTAACTAGGTGTACATTTACTACGTAATATGTAATATTTTAAGTACTTGTTTTAAAAAATACTTCAATATAAACCAGTCAGGTAGAAGTGAAAATTAAAACTTTTCTGTGTGGAATTACATTATAAATATTGAAAAATCGGCCTAGCTAGTGATCAAAGTAATTATTTATAATTAATAAAAAGTAAAAAGATAAAAAAATGCGACACCTTTTACCATTCGAGACTTTAAAGCTGAAGTAGACAAACGAGTTATTGACACTACTGTAGGACAGTTTGGGACTACTGTAGGACTGTGAATAAAAATTTCAAGAGAAGATCGAATTACTCAGTTGCTACCAAGAAGTAGACACTGTGTTAATGAATACCTTTATCCAGTTGCCTCCGGGAAGAATTTATATCTGGCCATCGGACTGTCCCCAAAAAGTTATCACAAACAAAACTAAACAGATAAAAGAGTCTAAAATTCCGTAATATCTATAAAACATACCACGAAGCGAATGTTGCTTCATGCGATAATCTTTTAAGAATGGTTTAAGCTACATATGAAAAACGTCTGCAAACAAAAGGACGAAAAACGACCGGACATACAGAGATCAAAAAATATCTGTAAATTTAGTAACAGACAGTAAAAGCAGGAAAAAATGTATTAACCAGAAACCGTGAATGAGAAGAAATAATGCAAAATCGAAGAAAATACACAAACACAAATGAAGGAACCTATAAAGACAAACAGAATCAATAAAGAGATCAAAGAAGCAATAGAGTTGAGGCTGATTAACGAATACATAGAAATAACGTCTGTAGAACAGCAAGAAAAAAGAATAATTTTAATCTACATACAAAGATAACAGCCTTAGCGAAAAAAACTCTCGAAGAAATAATGCAATAAATAAAATAAAACGACTACAGAATAAAACGGCTGGGCCAATAACCTAAGCTCTTAGCAAGTCTGCTTAATAAAATTTGTGAAACAGTTGAGTTGCCTGAGTACTGATAATGAAACACACCTACTCAAAATTCACGATGCTTTAAGGATGGATGCTATTAATTACCATAACTGATTGGCTTATGATTCATTATTATCCGGTGAAAATAAATAAATTTAACCATGGCTTTCTGTTTGCAGTATTTTTAAAAGTTATAAAATAGTTTTAGGATATTTCAAATTTGTTATCACTAGTCAAATAGATTGTCTGAAGTTGATGCCTCGATAACTAATGTTTACATTATCATATTTGTTGCTAGTTCTACAATTACAATAAACTTTAATATTTTGTAAGTTCTATACTGGACTAATTCATTGATAAAATTCTTAGTCTTTTCTCATGAGTCATGGAACTGGTTTAAGAGGAACATCAATTTAATCTTAAAGTTAAATTGCCCAAAACCAACTAAATATTTCGCATATTCAACATTGCTGGACAGAATTCTACTTAATGGTTTTAGATAAACCAATACCATTTTGTCTATTCTTGTAGCGACAAAAAGCAAATAAAAAAAATCCATAAATAAATTAGTTTTTTCCTAAAAAATCCGAGAGCTGCCTTTCAAGTGAGTCACATTCGGCCATATCTTCTCCGTTGTGGAACATGCTGGAAGCCATGTTGGTGTCTATGCTATCGTAGAATTCGTCGTCGCCCCGAGCACGGCCTGTATTCCACATAAAGGTATTGGCGGTGTGGAAGCGGAAGCTCGTGGAACTATCGGTGACGGACTGTTGAACGTAATTGTTTTTGTCCAATGAGTCCGGGAACGCTATTTCGAGATCTGGATCTAGGCCCGGGTCACTACTATATGAAGAGAGAATCCATTGAGACGGAGATTTTTCTTTTGCTAGGTTTGAGTCTTGAATCTGCAAAAATACAATTTCGAGTTATACTTTAATATTTATTGTAATTATTGGAAACTATAGACTACAGGAAATCTAATTTTCGATAACTTTTAATTAAATCGCTTAGCTGAAGAGTGACCCAACCCATAAAAATGTAAGAATGCACACAAATCTAAATTTTTATTATTTAAATGATAGAAATATCTTCAAGTGTTTAATTAATATTATTTATTACATATACTATTGAAGTGACAAACGAGAACAAGTAAAAACACAAATAACCACAGACTTCAGTTTTAGGACAAAATATTTAAGAAACATGAATTATTGATATCACTCTGGTCCTTACAGTCATTAACACTGCTTTTGTATTTATTCGTTTCTAAATATTGCCGGACACAGTGCGTTAATATCATAATTAGGAATTAGCCATTGAAATGAAACGTTGTTTGACTCGTGCCGCCAATGTGAGTAAGAATACGTTTAAGATGGGCGTGCATTAAGATGGGCGTGCATATGAATATTTTAAAAATTATTTTCTAATAATTATTTTGAATATTACGAGACAAAAAAATTTAAACATATTAACCACTGTCAAAGGTACAAAATTTTACGCGTAATAGACAATAGATCAATTATTATGTACAATCGCTATCAGACTTCGTCACTCTTGTGAGTGTTACCGACTTTATCATTTATATACAATGTGCTTTGCCTAATTAAAAAATTAACGCCATATATATCGTATATAAGATAAAACTTTATAGATTTTCCTATACTAGATATTAGACTATAACGATTAAAAAATCTTAGTTTTAATTTACGTATTTGAAACTTCATTTAATTCAGAAAGCAGTAACTTTTATGCTACCCTGTATAAGGTTATAATATGCGTTTTAAAAAATCTTGCGTCTCTTGAAATGAAATAAACATACAATGTTTGTTTTACTCAGCCCAAATTGCGTATATCGAAGTTGTCCATTAAGACCGGCCTAAGAATAGAAGAAATAAAGCGCTGATCAAGGATTCTGCGTTCAGTTTCTTAGCCCGCGGGGAATGTTTTCGACTGAAATTGCGATGATGTGTAAGAAATATTGATCATTCCCGAATCAAACCGCTAGCGGCGGTACCAGCTTTTTAGCCAGTATGGGCTATTGTTTATTGTTTGAGTATTTGAAAATATCTTTGGAGATCAAGTAATCTTTGGCAGTAGTGTTGTTTGGTCATAGTAAGCAGTAAATGTAATAGTATGAGGCAAGTGAGTATTTGCCGGCAAGTTATTTTTCAGAGGTCTTAGTTACAGTAATCCTCTTAAAAAGTGTTTTTACTGTCTACGAAGTTTTTGGTGAAAGGAGGACAATCTATAATATTCTTTTGTCCCGTTTTTCTTTTTGATGAAACAAATTAATAGAAGCTGAATATTTCCGTATTGTGGTCAATATAAAAAAGAAAATATACCAGTCTATTTTTAAATTTTTTTCTATATTGTATATATTGTATATATTACATATATTGTATATATTGTATATATTCTATATATTTACCAATTGCAGTGTAGTGTTACAGTGTTTTTGAATGGTCGGCATAAGCCAGGCAACAAATTTGAATTAAGACAAAAATGCATCGTCAAAATGAATTTATTCAAAGAAATTACAAACGGGTTTCATAAGGGTTACTATAAGTGTCCAAATTGATGGTGCACTGCAGATGTGTACTGTGATCTGCACTGCAGATTGGTTCGGGTGCTCAAAAAACGCCAGCGCACTTGTTTCCATATTTTCGTTAGTTGTCGTCTAGTAGAACATGTCGGTATAAAAATTTCTTGTACAATCTTTTTCGACAGCGTTGCCAGACTTATGAGCGTTGCCGGACTTATGCCGATTTTTCGAGAGCGTTTCCTGACTTATGGCGACCCCCATATGTAGAGTAAGACAGTAATAAGAGAAAAAATTTCTACATACATAGCATGATATGACAATGACTGAGGTAAATTCTAATTTTTTAATTGTTTTTAAATAACATTCAATATTATTCTTTATTTATCAGGTCATCGATAGATATATTTTAAACTTTTTATAAAGACGTAAGGAGGTATTAATTTGTAATTGACATTCCTCTTGTAAGATCTAAATTAATATGTCCAGCCAAATCTACGTTTTGGTTAATAATAAATATGGCTTGTACGTGACAATATTATATTTTTTATTTCTTTTAACAATCTTCTTTTCTATTGAAGCACAAATAAATAATTGCTAACAGGTTTGCTGAACGAACATACGAGGTAAGTGTGATTGTTTCCTATCCACAAGGAAAATAAAATTCCTGTAGTTGGCTATATATCATCAATAACAAAAGTTTATTTAAAATCCTTTATAAAAGTTATATAATTTAAAATCCCTTTCGGGCTACATCACAGAACGTTTTCGGGCTAAAAAGCGCAATCATGAGTGTTTTGTTACTAGGTGCACATGTTTAGTTTATTTAAAAAGAAGTGATGTTTGAGTATTTCTCAGTCACGATAATAATATATATACTCAAACATCACAACATATTTTTAAATAAAATGTAATAAGACATATTAAATTTTGTACCATCTAAAGGGTTTTTACCCAGATATTTAGTATGTTGACTCATGTGCAACTTGTAGCAAAACACAGATGATGCTCTTTTTAGCCCGAAAACGTTCTGTGATATAGTCCGAAAGGGGTTTTAAATTATTTACCGTTTATAAAGGATTTTAAATAAACCTTTGTGATTGTTTCCTGTCATTTGGCTATTTATGTATTTTGGTGATTGCTTGCTATTTGATTGTACTTTGGCGCCAATTTGTCAAAGACAAAGTGGCACCCTTTGTGGCAACTTATTTATGATGTTTGTTTGTATTGTTTATCCAATATTTCTGGTTTAGCTCTAGTAGCTATCATCTAATTTTTCTTCTATGCAATTTATCTTTTGATTATGTGCTAGAAAAATGATCCAAAGAACAACGGCCAAATCTCTTATCCGATTCTAAGCAACGCAGCCCCGTTCGTTTTGTGTGCCTTAAACACTCTCCATCGTTTGTTGTGTTAGGGACTTACATCAAATCTATTCAATTTTTATTGACGTTTCTTTATGTTTGTCAATTTCAATTTTAAAATTTATAAACGTTCTTTGTACAAAAAATTTGGAATAATATTTATGTTAGCAAGCTCCTGATTTTTTGTTATCTAGTTTATATATTTTTTTACTCAGTTTTACAAAACATATAACTATATTCCTTTACTTTCTTACTAATATCTTTACTACATTTAAACAAGTTTGTGTCAATCAGTAAAACACTTTGTAATAAATATTTAATATCATTTATTATTCCTAACGACGTTGCCGATCGATTTATAGAATTGCAAATAAAACATTTACTGTCGCTAAGAAAATTGGTAAATATGATAGAAATTAGTGATCAGCAGCAGAGAAAACTCCTGACTTTTCGGACCATATATTGGAATAAATTGTCATCTGCCCCAAGATATGTAACTGATTTTTTAAACAAGTGAAAACACTGATTTTTAGTTGTCCCCGCACCCTTGCCGGACTTAAAACACTTCATCAAATTATGCGAGCGTCGAACCCTCAAAAAGTGCTTTAAATTATAAATTAACTCGATAAAGCCATAACTCGCTGGCAACCGGGCAAGGGGCATATTCGGATAAGAATGTCAAAATTGCTCCAGAGGCAACTTGACCCCAAATTTTGAGGTATTGTTCGGCATCACAAAAGACGAAGATTTACCCAATTTTAGCACAAAATATTAACACACAACCTCAATATTCCATAAAACGTCAAAAATCGTGTTTTGGTCATAACTTTCTTAATTTTTTACCAAAATAGATCTCTTTTTTTAATTAAATGTTTTTTTGTATTGTTTGTACAAAAATAAGTATTGGCAGGAAATTCAAATTGATTTTAGCGTTTGAAAATTTTAAATGCCTTGATATGATGTATGATCACCAAAACTATGTTTCAGAAATTTTGAGGGCGTACAAGGCAGTTTAAAATCGAAAAAACCGGATTTTGCCGTTTATTGAGTTATATTTTTAGTAAGAGATGCTCTACTCTTTTGAAAGTTATTTTAGTAAATAGCTGACATAAAATATCTTTAATTTGTAACCCCATATAAACCATTTTGGTCTCTTAGAACCAGAGTTATGTTCATTTAAAAGACAAAAATTTGATTAGAAATATTGCGTCGGTTCACCGGCGTTTTCACTGTTTTTTCGCCGTTTTTGAGTTATACCTTTAGTTAGAGAGACGCTAATCTTTTGAAAATTATTTGAGCCATCAGTTGACATCAATATCTACTCCGAATGAACCATTTGACTCTCATAATAAGAGTTATGACAATTAAAAGACGAAAATCTGGTTAAAATGTTCGGTTTTCGGGATATTTCGCTAATTGATATTCAACTAACTTTTTTCAAAAACTGAAATTAAGACCTTAAGTTGAACCCTAGATTTGGCCCTGTGAACCTCTTATGCTAAGCAAAATATATCAAAAATTGATAATTAAATAAATTAATAAAAAGGTTTTGCCATTTTTTTTGCATTTTTCATGGCATTTAAAGTCTGAAATATATTTATCATATGGAGATTATATGAAAATATTTTCGATTTTTCGCTAAAGACTTTCAGTTCCGAGGCAGTAGTCTTTAGTAGTCAAAAAACATAAGCGTTGATGAGGTATCTAAAAGAAACACACACAAGTGCCTATTCCTAAAGGTAATTTCCAGACTTCATTTCAGACACAGTTTTTAATTTAAAAATATTTTTAAGCAATGTTAAAGTGAGAAATAGCAATGTTAAAAGAGAGAGAAAGATAAGACCTTTCATGTTAGTATTCATTAAGTGATAAATTCATATGTAGGAATACTATAGTAAATATCGTACATTACAGATGTTGAAAAATGTAATATTATTTATTAAGTATTAAGTATATTATTATTTATTAAGTAGAGCAAGTATCGATAAAGGTATACTGCGCATGAGCGTTCAATGTATATGTATAATACTGTATGTGTGAGTAAGCGCTTGTGCGAGACAAGAGCAAAGATTTGTGAGACGCTGTAAGAGTAGCACAGCACCGTAGTATGTAATTATAATTATGTATTTTTGAAGACAATAAACATCTTTATTATTTTAAATATATAAGGTCTTCTCGTTTTACTTCAAACCTTAACAACAGATAAAGTGTTACTTGGTGACAATATTCTTATTATTTTAGCGAAAATACCTACAATGTATTTAAGCCTTATTACTTTATGATTTAATTGATAAACCCATCGAAGATGTTGATCTAGTAATTTGCCTAGATATTTAAATCTAATGAATGACTAGAATAAACTCATGAAATGCTTCTTTTTAATATTTTTTTTTTTTCATTTTTTTATTAAAACTACATATTTTAGGGTAAGAAAAATAAATTTATTATTTATTAATGTATCTTGCATAGTATATTTTATAAAGGTTTACTCTTAATTGTTTTAATGCTAATTTTAGATTTCCGCTGCATTTGATTTATGTAAACATGTTTCATTGCAGACTCACAATAATCATAACTAAAGATATTGATGTCAACTGATGCTCAAATAATTTTAAAAATACTAGTGTCTTTCTAACTAAAGGTATAACTCAAAAACTGCAAAAAAAAACGGTTAAAACGCCGGAAAACCGACGCCACGGTTCTAATTAGATTTTTGTCTTTTAAATCACTATAACTCTGGTTCCAAGAGTCCAAAATGGTTTATCCGGTGTCCAAATTAAAGGTATTGATCTCAGCTATTTACTAAAATAACTTTTGAAAGATTAGCGCATCTTTAACTAAAAATGTAACTTAATAAACAGCGAAAAACGGAAAAAAATGGAGCTTTCAATTTTTAACTGCCTTGTACTACTTTAAAAGGAAGTCATATTTACGATCAAAAAACGAAAACTGCAATACTTGGGACACATTACAAGAGGCGAAAGATATGAACTGCTTCGAATAATTATGCAAGGGAAAATAGCAGGAAAAAGGTCCATAGGAAGAAGACGAAGCTCCTGTCTAAAGAATCTACGGGAATGGTATAGCTGTAGCAGCAACGAATTGTTTCGGTCAGCAGTTTCGAAAATACGTATAGCCCTGATGATCGCCAACCTTCGGAACGAAGATGGCCCTTGAAGAAGAAGACTACTTTAAAAACTCTAAAAGAAAGAAAAACTGTGAAACATAGTTTTGGTGATCGTACATCATAAATATATTTTTTTTGAGCGATCGATATTTTTTGTTATTTTTTTATAGGCGTTTACAATATTTTCAAACGCTCACATTAATTTGAATTTCCCATCAACTCTCATTTTCGTTTAAATAATTTTGTAGAGCATAAAAAAGCCTTTAATTGCAAAAAAAATCCATTTTGGTAAAAATTAAGCGAGTTACGACCAAAAAACGTTTTTTGACGTTTTATGAAATTCTGAGGTTATGTGTCAATATTTTGGGCTGAAATTTGGAGAATTTTCATTTTTTGTAATGCCGAATTTTACCTTAAAATTTGGGGTTGTTTCCGTTGAAAAAATTTTGACATTCTTATCCGGCTATGCCTTTTGGTACCACAATGTCCGTAACAAAAATCTGCAAAATTTTTCTACTTAAATAATTTTTTTAGTTGGTGTAAAGAAAATTTAAATATTTTAACATCGACCTCATGTCGCTTTAATTTTAATTTTTAAGACATTTAATATTATACCAATATGTAACCTTTTTTATTTTGGTGTAGATAGAAAGGTCACCGCTTTGATATAATGCCACCAACAGTTAGATGGTTGGTGAAGAGCGAGTCGTGGGTTTGGAACTAGCTTTTAAAATTGGTATCTGGTTCAACAGAACAAATTACCACAGATAAAAAGAAAAATATAGAAAAAGGGCGCCACATAACTTTTTGTAAAGTAATTCATCAGGTGAACAAAGATATGATCTTGAATTTGCCAAAGATCCAGCAACTCTCAAGCTTGTCTAGGTAACATAAAGGTGTAATATAACATAACTTACAGTAGTTAATGGTGTGCATCTTGAAAATTCAAACACTGATGTATTTACCTTTGAGATTGATATTATATTATTACGATCATATATTTCTTAATAGAAATACTTGTAGTAAGATTGCTGCACTTTGCTCGCAAACGACCCACACAGTGCTCTTTTCTCTTCAGAAAGTTACCAGCTCGAACACATGCCAACTTTCTAGCCCCATCGATACCCATTAATTTTTAAAAAGGCACTAAGATTTATGGGAGAAAGTCGTGTATGTCTAATCGGGAGTTAACTCCCGTCATTTTTAAAGATGCACTTTTCTATAGTTCTGACCCTGGACGGAGGCATGTGATGCTCTTAAAAGTTAGCAAATAAGCAGTAAAAATATCTCAAAGTGCCATGGACACTCAGTAGTATGTTGGAGAATAAAATAAAAAAAATGTTTAATATGCAATGTAGAAAATATTA
Source organism: Diabrotica undecimpunctata (assembly GCF_040954645.1). Taxonomy (NCBI): domain Eukaryota; kingdom Metazoa; phylum Arthropoda; class Insecta; order Coleoptera; family Chrysomelidae; genus Diabrotica; species Diabrotica undecimpunctata. The sequence continues at coordinate 141,080,408 of NC_092803.1, forward strand.
AAGATATTACACCTTTTCAAGTTACTAGTCTCAAGATGCAAGTGCTCTTTCAAGTGCCTAGTTTCAAAAGATTTGTAATACAATTTGTAATACAATTAATATTTAATAATACAATTTGTAATGCAATTAATATTTGTAATACAATTAATTGATTAAGTTATTTTGTTTCTAATAAATTAAGAGTTTGGACATATTTCATTTTTTTGCGAAATGTTTACAGTATATTGTGTCAAAATTAGAAATTGCAATATCTTAATTGAGCCGAGATAACGCGACAATATAAAATTTCATTAAAATTATAAAATAAAAATGTTTGCATTTTGCTTGGTTATTAACTTGTTCCCCCACCCCAATCAAAATATTTTATTTAAAAACGTGTCAACGAGCTATAGATCACGGTCATCTTTTTGGGGATTCGCTGTTCGCCAAAATCTAGCACATATTTTGGAGATTTTATATCAAAATTTTCAGCTTTACAAAATTTTAAACACAAGCTGCTCTATAAAAAATTGGCAGTCATAAGTCATATATGGAGTTTCCATCAAATCTATTTTGTAATTCATAATAAATTAGTACAGTACCCTAAAATTGATTAAGCTCCTTATTACTCTTGAACCACTCTTCTACTAAGCTACGTTTTAACAGTAGTAAAAATTACTCTAAAAAATAAAGAAAATATTCGTGTTTCATGTTGCTATTTTTCCAATACTGAGTTAAATATTGCAAAAATGTTCTAGCTTACAGTGCTGCTACAAGACAACATAATATAAACAGTACAAGCTAACAATCGAAAAATATTTTCAATATATACAATGTTTTAAACAGATATTTCCCATTGTCCAACATACAAAATAACCTGTTTCGAAAACTTTGGTAGTTCTTAATCACAAAATAAGTAATGGTTTTAGCTTCCGAGAATAAAAAGCTATCAAATATTACGAAATGTAAAAAAATGGGGAATAGATATTATTTGGATTGACGGCGTCACGAAAAAAAACATACTTATGTAAATTATAATAAATACCTTGACCTCATACTAACATATTTTTTGCAATGCCACTACTACTGTTAATAGATATTAATATAGAAAAATATTTCTTTTACTTTTACAAATTTTCTCAGATCTCAAAAAGAATACTAAATATAAAATTGCTAGGGACAACCAAACTGCTGAACTGCAAAGAAGAATCACTTTAGCATAGGTCGCATATGGAGCTTTATCAGACATCATCAATAGCTACATGTCAAATTATTTGAAAAAGAAGACGTTCGAACAATCTGTACTTTCAGACATGACTTGGACGTCGAAACACTTTCCTTAACCCAGGCTACAGCAACCAAACTCAGAGTAGCCCAAAGACGAATGTAACGCTCGCTAGGTGGACTGACTTTCCGAGACAGAGTTAGAAACGAAGAAACAAGAAAGACTGGCGTCACAGATGTCATAGAGCGTATAGCATGGCTGAAGTGGAACTGGGCAGACCATATGGCCAGCATGAATGATGGGAGGATCCAAAAAATTACAGTGTGGAGACCACAAACAGGCAGAAGAAGCAGATGTAGACCACCTGCACGATGGACAAACGACGTCAAAAGAATCTAGGAATTGGCTGCAGGCATGTCAAGGCCGACAAAACTGCAAAAATTAGGGGAGACATATGTTCAACTTTGGACGCAGAAGGCTAGATGATGACATAATGTTGCTCTTTTTTATGTTAATAAAAACGTGTCTCAAATATACATAAAAAATGTTGGCTTATATTTAATTAATTCTTCTATCTAATTAAGTCTAAAGACCTAGCACGAAATCGATATCGGAAAAGTACTTTTCGATATTAATTTTCTTTCTAATTATTTTGATTGCTACTTTTAAAATGAGCAGGTTATTTGATACAATACTACTTGTAGATCTATAACTGCATTATTATTAATAATTTTTTACTAATTTAATTAGTTTTTTTCTTAAGAAGTGTACCAAAAACACCATTTTTAATTTGGCTGTTCCTGTTAAAACCAACAATCTGATTTAAATAAAACCAACTAACCAACTGTTTGTTCTATAATTAAAAATATTAAGTATGCAAGGCATACAAACAAATTACCGATATATTTGTGCCCGTGACCGTAACGTATATGATTTTCATGAAGCAATACAGCGGGCAATTTGGACATGCGATCATTAATTACTAATAATTTATTTAATCCATACAATGATCAGTAAATTAACTATCTTCTAGTTCTAGAATATAGAATACTTAGTTGGTTAGAGTTGGTTAAATCTTAAGTATTATATAAAAATAATGCATATTGAAACACACGCGAACTGTTAATGTTTATTTATGTTTTTCGACCAAAGTTGAAAAAGTGGTTAAAGAAGCGAAAGAATAGGGATGTTCACTAATTTTTAAATATTGTTAAATTCAATAGGTTATAATATATATAAAAGCATTGCAAACATATAATTGTTTAAAAATATATATTTCTTAAGATAAATCAATTCTTAATTTCAATTCTGATGGAGGCTAGAAAAACGGCTCCTCGCAGCGAGGCTACGGTGTGTGACGTCAGCAGTCGTATCGACAACTTGTTTTGTATACGTATTTACGAAGTGTGACCAGTTCTTTAAGTATTTAATCACTCATAATGAAGCCAAATAAGTGGTGTTTTGTTCCTGGGTGTCTAAATACATCTAAAAACAATTCTGAGAAGATTTTTATTACAGTTCCAAACAATTTAACACCATATTCACTTAAAATTGTCAAACCACAGGTTTTTATATCTGTACCTCGGAGGGATACAACACTATGTCCATTTTTTCAATTTTGACCCTTTTATAGACTAATAATTAAATCGGTAAGATAGTTTCGAAACAAATTCAGATTTCTGCTTTAATCTGGAGCCTTCTAAAACTTGCAAGACATGACCAGACGATGATAAAAGATGTTAAAGAAGACATGGGGAATCTAAAATTTGCATTCCACGACATGTCTATTCATCTAGGCAGAAATCCTAACGAATTTGTTTCTCGTACTCACACAGAGTAGATCCGAAGAAAATGAAAAAGACAGAAAAGATTTTATTTCACGTCCAAAGCGTCTATGTATCTATTGATACGTATTTCGCTTTAATAAAGCTCATCAGAATAGTTATTCATAGCCGTTCTTAACGTGAAAAATAAAATTCTCTGTCTTATTAGAAGTAACAATAACATGACTTCGTTATGGACGCAATAGCGACATCTGATAGAAAAATCGGTAAGATAGTTTCGAAACAAATTCAGATTTCTGCTTTAATCTGGAGCCTTCTAAAACTTGCAAGACATGACCAGACGATGATAAAAGATGTTAAAGAAGACATGGGGAATCTAAAATTTGCATTCCACGACATGTCTATTCATCTAGGCAGAAATCCTAACGAATTTGTTTCTCGTACTCACACAGAGTAGATCCGAAGAAAATGAAAAAGACAGAAAAGATTTTATTTCACGTCCAAAGCGTCTATGTATCTATTGATACGTATTTCGCTTTAATAAAGCTCATCAGAATAGTTATTCATAGCCGTTCTTAACGTGAAAAATAAAATTCTCTGTCTTATTAGAAGTAACAATAACATGACTTCGTTATGGACGCAATAGCGACATCTGATAGAAAAATCGGTAAGATAGTTTCGAAACAAATTCAGATTTCTGCTTTAATCTGGAGCCTTCTAAAACTTGCAAGACATGACCAGACGATGATAAAAGATGTTAAAGAAGACATGGGGAATCTAAAATTTGCATTCCACGACATGTCTATTCATCTAGGCAGAAATCCTAACGAATTTGTTTCTCGTACTCACACAGAGTAGATCCGAAGAAAATGAAAAAGACAGAAAAGATTTTATTTCACGTCCAAAGCGTCTATGTATCTATTGATACGTATTTCGCTTTAATAAAGCTCATCAGAATAGTTATTCATAGCCGTTCTTAACGTGAAAAATAAAATAAATAAAAAAAAATAAAACTTATTAAAGCGAAATACGTATCAATAGATACATAGACGCTTTGGACGTGAAATAAAATCTTTTCTGTCTTTTTCATTTTCTTCGGATCTACTCTGTGTGAGTACGAGAAACAAATTCGTTAGGATTTCTGCCTAGATGAATAGACATGTCGTGGAATGCAAATTTTAGATTCCCCATGTCTTCTTTAACATCTTTTATCATCGTCTGGTCATGTCTTGCAAGTTTTAGAAGGCTCCAGATTAAAGCAGAAATCTGAATTTGTTTCGAAACTATCTTACCGATTTTTCTATCAGATGTCGCTATTGCGTCCATAACGAAGTCATGTTATTGTTACTTCTAATAAGACAGAGAATTTTATTTTTCACGTTAAGAACGGCTATGAATAACTATTCTGATGAGCTTTATTAAAGCGAAATACGTATCAATAGATACATAGACGCTTTGGACGTGAAATAAAATCTTTTCTGTCTTTTTCATCAACTAATAATTAACTTTTATAACTTTATTTAAAGAAATAGAGCACTAGATCCTAAACCATTTGCTGATAAAGAAAGTGACCTTTAAAAGAACACCAAGTCCATTTTTACTTAGAGGGATAAAACACCATGTGGACTTAATGGTTTGTCCCTCTACGCATGTGAATTACCGCCGCGCATATCTCTATGCTGAGAAGTAGACTGTTAGTGATCTAATAATAATACTTTTGCTATTTATGGTGTGTTTACAGTAGTTTGTTACTAATAATAAGAACAATGAACCACAATTCTCGTAGGAGAAAGATTCTTGAAGTACCTACTAAAAAGTTCTGCGAATTCTTCTACTGCATTTACAGGTAAGCTACCTTTTTGCTCATTATTTGTAAATTATTAAAAAACATAACCTCAAAAGGATAATGTAGTGATTTGATACCAACCTTATGACTAGCAATATTATTAAATTTTTTACAACCAATATTATACGCCTTGTTTAATTTCAGAATCAAATAATACACCAAGCAATGATGTTTTAAATGAAATGCATATTATTAGAGATGCCTTGAGTTTTGATAACGAAGATCAGTCTGATATAGACAAAAGTTCTGATAAACTATTCGTAGTGGAAATGAAATAAGATCTGCATTACTAAAATGGGCAGATACCTTCATTCCTGACAGTAACATAGAAGAAATCATACTATGGTCTTACAAATGTTACAGCCAGAATAAAAATGTTAGCATTAATACTTGTTTAAACAAGTAAAAATTATCATCCGGAAGTTTCTACTAAAGAGTAATACCCACAGGGAGGCGGACACTGTTCATGCGCTGATAGAGCGAAAGAGAAAAAACTTAACATTTCTATTTACACGCCCTGGGACTGGCAGCACTTAGTCAGACAAACCTCAATGAAATATACCGTAGATAATATGGAACTAGAAGATTTTAAAAATTTAAGGTCTTTGTATGATGTCAAAACATCTTAAAATCCGCTTTTGATTAATAGAAAAGAGACGTTAACAAACAACAAGTTCTGCTGTCAAACTGTGTTTAACTGCAAGTTAAACAAAATAGCAAAAATAGCATTGGAACTCTGTTTTTAAAAAGTAATTTTCATGACGAAAACCAGGAGATTGACCTTGTTAGGTTTCGAAGCGACACCTTACATTGCCAAAAGATTTGCAACTGGTATCACAAAGTCCAATACTTATATCACAACAAAAGTATAACGATCTATTGGCATTACTGTCATATGTTTCTACATTTTGCCATGATTTTTATCAAAACTTAAAGCATACCTACTAGTAATACTAATAGTGACTATCCAGAAGGAGACTTACTTGGGGATGACTGAGTGGTTTGTACCTAAAATGCCATTTTGGTTAAATACATAGATGTATTATTTGTATTTGTAAAGGTAAATTGTATGGTTAAATAAATTTTGTCAGTAAAAGTCAAATATGATTGTAGTTGTTATTGAATACCCCATACTAATTCTTACAGTACAATAACTTTATTAGATGGATACAACACCATGTCCGTTAAAAGGGTTAAAAAACACAGGAACAAATTTGTTTTTAATTATAACAAAATGTATTATGTAAATAACAATAAACAGAATGTTCTATTAAAATATTGTTTCGATATCTCAATAAATAGCTGCAGCAATAATACTTTTTGGTGAAAAAAAGTTTAAAACTGCTCTCCTGTAAAGTTTTAAAAATGAACATAGTGTTGATTCCTTCCGAGGTACATTTCTATATTTGCATTTATTTTTTTTCTAAATTGCATAATAACTGCCTTTTCTAGTTTTTCCCTCTCTTTGTAGCAAACACCACTTATTTGGCTTCATTATCACTGTATAAATACTTAAAGAACTGGTTACACTTCGTAAATACGTATACACAACAAGTTGTTGATACGACTGCTGACGTCACACACCGTAGCCTCACTGCGAGGAGCCGTTTTTCTAGCCTCCATCAAAATTTAAATTGAGAATTGATTTATCTTAAAAAATATATATTTTTAAACAATTTCATGTTTACTATATTTTTATATATTTTATAATCTATTGAGTTTAATTGAATTTAACTATATTTAAAAATTAGTGAACATCCCTATTGACAAAACTCAACAGATAAGCAGCATGATTTATATGAAGGGCAGGAAAGGTGTGTGGAAATGTTACTGACACAGCAAAAAAGCAGTAAATGTAAAGATACAAAGCAATAAGATATCAAATATACAAAGCGTCACATTAAGAATCGGACATAGAATAACTAAAGACTTCAAAATAAGACGTTTCAATAGCAAATGTTTAGGTAAAACTGCTTGTTTTCGAAATAAAAGGTGTCAAACTGGAAAATTAAAAAAATATTGATTGAAAATATCATATTTTTTTGATTATACGGTATAACCTTTCTAAATTTGATAAATGTTTTTTGTTAGACAGAAAAATAGCTATTATTCTACAGTGCACATGAAACGAATGCTATTTTATTGAAAAATAATCAATTAAAATATCAATGTGTCCACCACTCACTTCTACACGCTCTTTTAGACGTTTAAGTAAAAATTGCATAATAAATGCGAGAAGAGAAGAAGTAAATATTGTCTTATTCTAAAATCTAAACAACTGAAGAGCTTGTAATAATTTAAAAAGAGCCATATTGGGACTTCGAAAGAATTCTGGTATTTCGCGGTATCGAAAGTTTTTGGACATCCTACAAAATAGTGCATATAGCTTCGAATAGTAGTGAATATAGCTTCGAATTAACCTCCACGGAACAAAATATTGGTATTTGGCAGTTTTGTTATGTTCTTATAATGTATATGATGTATGCTTCAAATATATTCAAAATCTAGGAAGAGCCTGTGATATATTCACATGTCTTATGTGGTATATTAATTAATTAATTAAAACGCAAATTATGTGGACAAGCACGCTGCCAAACTGCAAGTTACTAAGAGTACAATTGCAGGTGCATTCCAAAATCACAGAATAAGAAAGGAAGAAATTCTTATTTGTTTTGTGCCAAAATGATGGACAAAGAAATTGCCATAAAATTTTCATCTACTGAACATCTGTTGCGATCTGGCAACTGGTGGTTTGAGACTTATGACTCGATTGCCAAATCTATCCCCTAATTTATCCAAGAGGAATTGCCAAAAAAATTTCTAATAATTAACTGAAATTAATCTCGAAAGAAACTAAATAATATAAATTAAACAATTGCAAAATCGATAAAATAATATAATAAAAATGACTTTAAAGCTTTCCCTCTTTATATATATATATATATATATATATATATATATATATATATATATATATATATATATACAGTGTGCCCGTAAAGTATGGAATAAATTCGATATTTCCTAAATGAAAAGCCTTTTTAAAAAAATCTAAGACACGACAATTTTTAAATTAAATGTTCTACATTTTACAATAAAATTTAATTATACGAGGTGATACACATTACAGTGATGACGTCATCGGCTCTTTTTTAAATGTAACACCCTGTATTTTGGGACATTTTTAGATCGATAAAAAAAAGCTAATTTCAAAAAAGTATAATACTGGGGGGTCTAACGTATATAATTTGAAAGATATGCGCTTAGAAAATTAATTTTTATTGATTTATAATATTAATAAATTATAAATAAATTATAATAAATAACTTGAAAGTAATCCAGTAATTAATACATGACTTAATCTTAAATGTTCGAATTGTAGCGCTTGTTGTATTTGACAGTAACCCAAACGTTGTACAAATTCTTGTAGAACCTTGTTTATGCTTTCTTGAGAAATACTGATTATTTCTTTACGAATTCTTGTTTTTAAGTCTCCAATATTTGCAGGTTCGTTTTATAAACAACGGATTGAGGTCTGGCGACCTCGCTGGCCATTCAATATGTCCACGTCTTCCAATCCACCTGTTGAAAAATTTCGTTTAGGTACCTTCGAACATTTAAAGCATAATGCGGAGGCGCACCATCCGGTTGAAACCATAAACTTTTATCAAAACCTCCTAGATTTATTGTACTGGGGAATAAATTGACTAAAGTAGGTACGAGATACCCACTTAAAAACTGAAGGTATGCTGGCCCGTTTAAATTACCTTCGAAATAGTAGGGTCCAATGATTTTATTTCTTACAATGCCAGCCCATACGTTTACCTTTTGCGGGTATTGTGTATGATGTCCCGCATCCGTTTGGAGTTTTGTTTTGCCCAGTATCTACAATTCTGACCGTTGACCTTGCCATTTAATTTGAATGTAGCCTCATCAGAAAAAATAATATTTTGAACCAAGAGAGGGTTTCGGTGGCTGTTATCCATCATTATTTCGCAAAATTTTATTCTTATATCTGGATCATCCTCGTTTAATTCTTGTACAACTGTGCATTTTACTTACTTTACTTACTTTTACGTACCGTTGTTTTGCAAACATCGAGATCACTACTAACCTTACGAACAGAAGTGTGGGCATCTTCTTCAAAAGCAAGTAGAACATCTAATGTTGTAACATAATTTACAGAGGGACGACCTGATTTGCGTGCATTTTCAACCGTACCAGTTTCTCGAAATTTCTGTTCAATCTTACTTACTGTTGACTTCGTGATGGGTATTTCTGGATATTTATCATTAAATAAATTACACACTTCCATCTGAGTTCGCGATTTGTCTCCATACCCAATCATCATGAGTATTTCAATTCTTTGATTTACACTCAAATTCATTTGTACTTAAAATTAATTCTAAGCAATAATACAGAACATTTACGAATTAATACAATTATTGTACTACTTAATTATTATTGAACGTTACTAAAAATAATTACAGTTTACCAAAAACTAGAAGTAGGCTGCTAAATGGTACACAACCATCTGTTTGCCAAAAATGATTGAATATCTCCGCAAAAATAGCCGGAATCGTTGTATCCTCTTAAATCAGGACAATGTCAAATCTAACAAGGCTTGTAAACACTAGATTATTTGAAAACAAAAGACATCGATTGGGTGACCATTCTGCATACAGTCTTAACTTGGTATTGTGTGATTTCATCGAATTCCCGAGAATTAACAACAAAGAATGCAGTAAACGTTTTAAGATGCCAGATGAGACGATCGAATCATACAAAAATCTCATTTCTGGGATACCTATTTTTGGCTGGCGTACTTGCTTTGACGATTGGGTTCTGCGAATTGCAAAAGTATATTTATTGATCAAATACTTTGAAAAACAATAAAGCTAATTTTTTGCAAAACTTCGTTTTCCTTCTATTATTTTTACAAAACTTTTAGTGTACACCTTGTAATATGTGCAGGTTACAATTAAAAAAAAATGTATATTTTCTCAGATTTTTATTTTTAGTTGTACTGGTTTCTGTTTGTGGAAATTTTTTTAACACCCCCAGAGTATAAAATAGTTTATTGATGTACATAACTAAACAAAAAATCTATAGTCGTCTCTTTTAACTGACTTATATAATACTAATCTTCTTTACTCGTAGTCTCATTTATCTGCAGCACTATAATTTAATCGAGAAATGCCCGAGTTATCGATTTGTTGCATATGTGTATTCACCTACTTTTTACGACGTTATGAAATGCCTTGCTTAATTTTTTAAATGGAATCATTCCGAACCGTAACGCTCGATGCTTTACAGAAAAAAATTAGAAAGTGGCTAGATTGCAGCAAAACATAGAGGAAGAAGCAATTGCTGCATATTATTGTTGTAATAAAGAGACTTTTTATATTATGTCATTAGTTAATTAATTAGTAATCGTGAATCTTTGGAAATCAATAAAAACAAATACTCGTACAGAACATGAACCAACAGACAATACTAGAATGGAGAAGAAAACCTGAAATAAAAATGAACGAGGCCAAAGTGAACTACTACTCGTGGATAATTGAAGAAATATTAGATTAAAAACATAGCAACACCAACAATCATAAAGCAGTATTCTTCTACTTTAATTAAAGACAATATGTGTAGCATTTATTTCAAACCTACCTGATTGGAGATAATCTTATCGTTTTGTATAAATAGTATAGTACTTATTGCAAATAACTAATTTTATCACTCAATCGCAAACTTATTAGCCGATACGTGTGTATATTAGTAGAGTTAAACATTTTGCACGATAACAAATCATGCAAAGGAACTCTTCTGTTCTATCTTTTTGTATATCTTATACAGATTTTTGAAAGTTCTGAAAGATATATGAGGGATAGCTGATGAAAAGCTGAGAAGACGTACAGTTGATATTGCTTTGTTTTGTTTTAAACAATCTTAAAAACTGAAAAAGTTATTTTTTTACCTATAAAACGTTTCTTATGCAGTCTCGTGAAAAATAGTTCAAATAAAAATTGTAGATCTTAAAATTTTCTTCAATTTGCGAATTTCTAAATTAAAATACATAAAGAATTCTCCAAGATGCAAAAAACCCTTAATTTTGCAGTAATTTATAAATGTTAATAACTTTGTTTTTTTTTGCATCATGACATGTAATAAAACTATTTAAAATTGTGGCTGCTAAAAGTCTGCTAAATTTCAAATAGATCGATCGAATAGTTTATCAGTTATTCAATCTGTTTATCGCCGAGTGTGTTAAACAACTATTCTTGCCTAGACACTCACTCTAGAGTGCAACTGCACTCCAAAAAAAACTGCAACATTTTATTAAATTTGTTATTAAAAGATAGTTTGAAAAAGGACTGACTTTCAGCTTATAAACAATTGTAATACCTTTGACATTTTTTATGTCACACGCTTGTTATTAAGCTCTCCCCCCTTAACTTTTCCGTGGCGGTATTTTACGAGTACAACTTTTTACTCTTTCACTGTACATGTACATGCCATCTATAAGTTGGATCACAAAATTTAGATCTTCCTTTAGAATCCTTTCAATTTTAGGCTCTTAATGTTAATAAACAATGGAAGTATAATTTTAAGGACAAAATTTTGGGAAAATGTATTTTTTCACCAGCTTTTGATTAAGCCTACATATAAGCGTGTGGCATAAACAATATCAAAGTTATTATAAATGTTTATAAAATAAAAAGACAACCTTTTTTCAAACTATTTTTTAATAAAAAATTTAATAAAATGTTTTAATATACCCTTAAACTGCAGATACAAAATACCTATAGAGTCCTAAATTAAATATCTTATAAACTATTTGCTCTGTATAACTCAATAATTGCCGTAATTTCAAGTAGCTATATTAGGTACATGTCATTATGTAAAAAAAACAAAGTTATTAATTTATAAATTCCTGCAAAAATAATGTTTTTTTTTTCAATTATATCGGTCAATTGTTTATGTATTTTAATTTTTATACTCTCGAAATTACATAACTTTTTATGGTCTACAACTTTTATTTAAACCATTTTACTCTAAAATGTATATATTTTGTATATGTTTTATAGGCAAACAATATTTTTTCACTTTTTAAGTAAAAAAAACACAAGCAGTACCAACTGTACGTCTCCACGGATTTCTGATCAGCTACCCCTGATATACCTTTTAAAACCTTCTAATATCTGTATAAGATTTTTACGTGAAATCAGTGATTTTTTCACAGTTTTTCACATTAGGCTGGTCTACCTTTGTCAAAAAAAAAAAGCTGATAAAATCTCATACAGGTATTTAAATGATTCTAAAAGGTACATGAGGGATAGCTCACAACAGAGAGAAAACAAAACACCAGAGATAAAACACTTAAAAAAACAACAACAACGCACAATAAAGATAGTTTGTAGCTCATAAAACTCGTGGACAATCGCTAAATACAACGTGGGCCCAGTTGCCTTAAGTGGACAAACTCTATATTGTTATGTTGTCACATATTTGTATATATTTTTCAATGTTATAATATAGATATTGTACTAATTATGACTTTTTGTTTCAGGGCTACCTACAGAAAAAATCAAAAAACACACAAAAAACGGCCTCGGCCACCAACAAAATTAAAAAATACTAACAAAAACCGGCGCAAGCCAACAAAAAAAAAACTAACAAAAAACCCCAAAAACCCGAGCACGTAGGGCCCAACCCCTTGGGCACCAAGTTGCCGAACTGAGCCTAGCTCAGAGCGGAGACTTGAGGCCCGAGTAAGCGATTTTAGTTCGCGGATAAGCCATAGTAAGATAACAGTAAGATAACTGAGTTTTGAATTCGGTTAGGAAACCATGTTGGGGTTCTATTACCCAGGTCTCCCACATGAAGAGCACTTGGGTGATAGTTGTGCCCCTATCGCGCATCAGAGTGCTATAGGGGAGAAAGGTACACCTCGCTCCAATGAATTGTTACACCCGAACGTAATTCTTAGGGGTGAACATATCTCACAGGCTGGGTTTAATTAAATTGCTTGCTTGCTTGATGAGGGGTAGCTAATGACAATTATGTGACGTACTGCTAACTTTACTGTGTTTTTTTTTTAATAAACAATCGAAAAAAAGTAAAAAAAAAATAGTTTTGGCGTAAAAAACGTTTCTTATACATTTTAGAATGTATAAAAATGGTTCAAATGAAAGTTATAGATCAGAAGAAGTTCTTTAATGTCGAGAGTTTCAAAATTCAAATACATAAACAATTGGCCGAGATAATTTCAAAAAAACTCTTATTTTAGCAGTCAATTATAAATGTTAATAACTTTGTTTTTTGCATAATGAAATGTAATATAACTATTGAACATTATGACAGTCAATGAGTTAATAAAGTGTGCTAAATTTCAAACGGATCAACTAAATAGCTTTTAAGTTATTCAATTTGTTTATCCCAGAGAGCGATTATTTAAACAACTGTACTAGCCCAAACAGTCACTCTACAGGTATTTGGCAAATAGCAATCGATTCTTTAAGGCTTCTATTTGAAGCAATATTTAAAAAATCTCATGATTTTATTTATTTTGTTATTAAAAAACAGTTTGAAAAAGGAATGACTTTTTGGCTTATAAACTTTTATAATAATTCTGACATTTTTTATGTCATACACTTGTATGCAGGCTCAATGAAAAGCTGGTGAAAAACAACACTTAAAAGAAACAGAACGTTCTATGACCAATAGGAAACCAGATAGTATTTTTTTTTAAAACCATATTTCCATTGTTTATTAACATTAAGAGCTAAAACTTAAACAAATCGTAAAAGGGGATCTAAATTTTATGATCCAACTGATAGATGGCATACACAGTGAAGAAATAAAAAGTTATAAGCCGTTAAAATGATGGTACTCGTAAAATACCGTCACCGAAAAGTGGAGTTGGTTAAATAATCGCACAGTTGTTTAAATAATCGCTCTCCAGGATAAACAATTTGAATAACATAAACTATTTTGTCGATCTGTTTGAAATTTGGGATACTTTAATAATTCACGAACTGCCACAATTGTGCCGACTGCCGACCATATTACCTCTATTTGTAAACGTGCGAACTTCAGACTGTATCTTATTCGGAGGTGTTTTTCGAGAGTTTCAATGCAATCATTCTGTAAACTTTACACTCTTTACGTAAGACCCATACTTGAATACGCTGAACCAACGTGGTATCCTGATCTGGTTCGAGACAAGACTATGTTGGAAAACGTCCAAAGAAAAGCCACCCGAATTTCTTTGGGACCGAGAAGACCTTCCTATGCAGAAAGACTTAGTATGGCTAACCTAACTTCCTTTGAACTTCGCCGACAACGTGGAGACTCAATTACAACTTTTAAAATATTAAAATTCAATTTTGGAAATCTCGATGAAATTTTTATCATTAATCAAGATGAACGCCTCAGAGGTCATCAGTTCAAACTGAAGAAAGAAAATTTTTCTACAAGATCAAGGCATAACTTTTTACCAAATAGAGTTTTTGAGTGCTGGAATAACCTTAACGATAACATTGTCTCTGCTCCCTCTACCAATTCGTTCAAAAACAGACTTGACCGTTTTACATTATAGTTAAAATATTGTTTTTCCTTTAAACCAAAAATTGTAATTTCATTTCTTTTATTTGTAATTTTTGTTTTTTTTACTAGTAGGTCATTAATGAAATTTCTTTGTTTTTGGGCATAATAGGGACTTAGTTCCTCTGCCCTCGCTTATGTATAATAATAATAATAATAATTTTTAGTATTTATATTACTACTACATCTGGTTATGCAAAAAACAAAGTGATTAACATTTATAAATTACTACAAAAATGACGAGTAACGTAATGGTTAGATCACGATCCATTATCATCGCACACAAAATTAGAGATACCCTGTGGATAATTACTTCTGACTATATGGTAGCGGTATGGGGGCTCTCAGACGCCTTAAGGTACACTCTCGACTCATATGAAAATGCCGACAAGAACTCGAGAGACTGGCGGAATATGACAGTGTCACACTAGTATAGGAGCCAGATTATCTGGAAATACATGGCAATGATTGAGCCGATGAAATTGCCAAAAGAGGATCAACTACAAAATACTTTGTTCCAGAGCTCGCCTTAGGAGTAAGAAAGCTTGAATTTGAACAAAACATAATTCTCACTGAGAAAATCTACCGGTCGAGCATATGGCAAAATTTATATTGGACGGACGTGCGCTAAGAGGGCTAAAGTACTGCGGAAAACAAGTAGTAACCACAATTATTCAAAATTTGTAACCGTTTCAAAAGATTTAAAAGAAAATCATTATAAATTTCAATAATTTTTTTTAAATAAAACTTCTAACCCCATCTATCTGTCAAGTACCTACTTGTAGCCGACTATCAAGGATTCTTCTGTAATTCCTAAATATCTCCGGTAGATGAGCCTATTCATCAACTTGTCACTCACGCCCAATTTCCAGAGAGCGCAAGAATAGCGTTTCGCTCTTTTCTGTTAAGACCGTCCAACCGTTAAGACGTGTTTCCAAAGTGGGTCTCAATTCAGAGGTGAGCTAATAAATCCTTTTCTTGTCCATATTTCAGATAGATATTTATTTTTTTAGACCCTTATTGGAGAGACTATAATGCTGATATTATATTTCTAATACTCGTCGCAAGATAGTATTGCTATGGAGTTATTCCAGATCATGGCCCAGTAGCAGTATCTTTTTATGGAATCCCTAACCCCTCTTATCTAGGATGGTGGTGATTTGATATAGTACGTAGCTGAATCAATGGTTTATTTGGTGACTGATTAAATAAGAAGAGAAACAGAGCAGATTAAGGTTGTACCAATTTTTATTATACCTACTTTCAAGACAACAGAAATGATTATGAACTCAAAAAAAATGAAAATATAGTGAAGTGTTCTAATTTAATTTAAAGGTTTATTTTCTTCATTGTTCCTAGTTGATAAATAACTATATTATTTTCAATGTAAACAAATTTCGAAATTTGGGGTTAATATATATACAGTGTGGCGCACCGAAAACGAAACAGAGGCATTTACTGGAAGATGATTCCTTTTTTGAAAAAACGCTCGGACCCGTCGATTTTGTTTTCGAGGGGGACACAAAATTGGCATAAAATCACTTTAACATTTGCAGCCCCTTAAGTGGGGGTGGCATCATCCCTAAAATCTTAAATGAAAATGGGGGTCGAATGATCGATTATTTGAAAGGTCTTCCAACTTTTTTTATAATGATGTAAAATTCATGTATTCAATTCAGTAGTTTTGGAGATTTATTGATTTAAAGTTTAAAGTAGACTTTAATAGGTACATCAAATTAGTTTGTTCTTCTTTCAGAAAAAATTTGAGTAAAAGCATTTTCTTGATAAGTAAATGCTTTTATTTACTATGCCCATGGTTTATTAATAATAAAAATAGCAATTGAAGTGTCCTTTGTGACAAAAAAAGTTGTTTCTTGAAGAAAGATAAGTAGAGAATGCCACGTACTTATTTTAAATAGGAAATAGTACATTAGCTTGCGATTGATTTGACCAATCTTTGTTGTTAAAATATCATTTATTGCTTTATACATAAATTAACCATGGTTTATTCCACGGCAGAAAGGGTTGAAATTATTGAAATATTTTTCGGAAATAATCAGTGCGCTAATAGAACAGCACAAATTTTTAATGAGCGACATGAGAACAATAATGTGCACCGAAAATATGTTCTAGAACTTGTAGCTAAATTTCGGGAAACTGGATCAGTCGCCAATAAAAAACGTAATATTGAAAATCCTATAAGGAACGAAGCAACAGAAGTGGGGGTTTTAGGGCAAGTTATTGTAGATCCTACATTAAGTACCCGCAAATTGCAAACTTCGTGTGGTGTTAGTCGACGTACTATCCAACGGATTCTAAAGGCCCATAATCATCATCCGTATAAAATTCACCTTGTACAAGAACTTAATGAAGACGATTTTGATAAGCGATTAGAATTTTGTGAAGTTATGAGTGAACGAATTATCAACGATGAACAATTTTTATTTAACATTTGCTTTTCCGACGAATGTTCCTTTTTTTTAAATGGCGAAGTAAATCGTCATAATTGTCGATATTGGTCGGACTCCTATCCCAGAATTTACCATGAGGTACACACACAGCAGCCACAAAAATTAAATGTTTGGGCTGGCATTTTTGGCCATCATTTGGTTGGTCCTTTTTTCTTACCTGGAAATTTGACTGGTGAAATGTATTTGGAATTACTGCAAAATACCATAGATCCTGCGCTAACAGATATAATTGAAAATCAGAATGATGGTCGATACGTTGAGAATATGTTGATGTTCCAACAGGATGGTGCCCCACCACATTACGCATTAAGAGTTCGGCATTATTTAGATCAGACCTTTCGAGGTCAATGGATTGGTAGAAGAGGTGCCGTTGAATGGCCCCCAAGATCGCCAGATTTATCACCTTTGGATATCTTTTTGTGGGGTTACTTAAAAAGCAAAATCTATGCTACTCAGCCAACATCCTTAGAAGATTTACGACAAAGAATTGTGAATGAGTGCCATCAAATTACTCCTCAAATATTGCAAAATGTCCGGCAACGTTTTCAGCAAAATCTTTATTATTGCATGGAAAGTAATGGTGGTCATTTTCAACATTTACTCGGCTGATAGGTCAGTTCATTCTTTATTTTTTAACAACTTTGCTGCTATGTATTGATCTCCTCTTACGATGATGTATTTAAACTTTAAATCAATAAATCTCCAAAACTACTGAATTGAAGTACATGAATTTTACATCATTGTTAAGGGAGTTGAAAGACCTTTTAAATGATGGATCATTCGACCCCCCTTTCCATTTAAGATTTTAGGAATGGTGCCCCCCCGCTTAGGGGGCTGTAAATGGTAATGTGATCTTATGCCAATTTTGTTTCCCCCTCGATAACAAAATCGACGGGTCCAAGCGTTTTTTTTTTTAAAAGGAATCATCTGCCAGTAAATGCATCTGTTTCGTTTTCGGTGCGCCACCCTGTATATATATATATATATATATATATATATATATATATATACATTCATTTTCTTTATAACCAATTCTTAATTTAATACGATACAAAGATTTTTTGTTTATGATAATGTTAACATAAAATAATATTTTGGAATCCCTTTGGGATGACGTAACTTTTAATGTTTTCTTTTTGTTCATTACTAAGAAATAATAAAGAATAGTTTTCTTGTAAACTTTCAATAAATCTTAACTTTTTTTTTTGCTCTTCCCCTTCGAGGATAAACCAGGGGTGGCGTCCAATAATAAATTATAATTTCATATTATCTAATTGTGCTTGAATTTAAGATACGATATAGTTTCTATATGTTTAAGAAAACCCCGCCCAATTCTCTTCGACAGTGAGCGATTCAGGCCTTGTATATATTATTGTAGCACGGCAAGTGTTACAAATTATATCAGGTTTCCTTACTGGACAGTCAAGATACACCTGCATACAATGGGTCTGTTTCATGGAGACTTAAACTGCACCTAGCAGAGAACCTAAAACAGTCAACCACGGCTGCATGACTGCGAGGTACTAGATCGCAGATGACCAAGCCTATTTGGAGACTACCAAGTGACTCCAAAAACATATTGAACCCATTTATTAGATCTGTGCAAGCTGGTGCAGAATTCCAGAATAGCGAAATGGGTATAATAAATAAAAGGAAGATGTAGAATTAGCCAATTGGCTGTACTACGACAGGATTATTATACAGCTTCCGAAAAAAATTATAGAAGCAGAGTTTTTAAATCAAACCCCTAAATGCTATTCATATATTTTTATAACACAGTTGATTGCTAACAAGCAGTGACCTGGTATACACAATAAAAAGCGTTGGGCTAAAGATGAAACTTACAACACATGTGACGGTTAATTTGTAAGTCTCCCAGAGGAAGGCGTAAAAAGGAGGAGAGTGGAGCAGACCTTCTTTGATAAATATGGGATAAACTTTTTTATCATGTGTTTTCACCTAGAAGTAAAAGAACTGATTACTAAGTGAAACCACTGAATGCAAGTCAAAAATCGTGTGCGCTTATGCGAGAGGCATTGGACTAGTTACTCGAGCTCTAGTATCGCTAAAACAAACGCTATTTGAGATTGATTAATGTAAAGCTATCCTAAAGTTTACATTGCTATTCACAGAAACTAAAACTAATTTGTACAAGACTTTCATAAGCGCAGTTGTCACTTTATGTAGAGTACAATGTACAAAAGAATGGCAAGGAGCAGATGTAGACCAAAGATACAATGGCCAGACTGATGCAGGTCAGGCAGTGGAGAGATTTGACGTAGAAAAGAGCAAACTGGCGACGGATTTAGTTCAAGACCCACCATGGGTCATAGAAGAGGATGATGATGAATTATTAAGGAATGTACATAGTTAATAAAATAAATATGCAATACAATTCGGGCTCAACCGCCTCTGATTAAAATAATTACGAATCTAGAACTGCAGAAATCACGAAACTTTCGAATCATTTATGAACGCACAAGGATTAAAAAATAAATAATTAAATATTATGGTTTTACGGCTGTTTCACAAAATTGGAAAATTATTCAGACGTTACCGTTAGCTTCTTTTAAAGAGAAATGTTTATTTCTTTATTTAAATTGGAGAAACTCTAATGCACATCTCGAGAATTATAATCTCGTAAAAATTTGTATGCGTGAAATATTATTTTTTGGTATATTTTGTTTTGTTTTGTATTGCTACGGAATGTTTAAAAAATAAAAAAATAGACTTAAAAGCTGGCTTTACACAAAAAAGTTTTGTGTAAAATTTAAAAAGATTTACTTTTAAGTCACTAGATACTGCAGTAATTTATTTTTATCAACGTGTCATCATCAGGTCACATATATGTACAAAAAACTAAAATTCCGCTTTTTTATTTATATTTTATTAAATTTCAGTTAAAATATATAAATTATGTATTACAACGAGCCATCAAAAAAAGTAATCTAACAAATTATGGCTCATTTGAGTAGCAACCTCCAGCAGAGAGTTTAAGTTTCAAGAATTATTTTTACATAAAAATTGTACACCCTCGATATAAACACCGACCGGATTTTGAATTTTTGCCAAAATATTTATTTTTCCGAGTTTTAGGGAATATATAGTTTCGTTGAGACGCGGTGTATATATTTGCAAAGTGATGTACGATATCTTTAATCTTTAGATCGAGAATAAAAAACAACGCTGTCGCTGTCAACTCTCAAAACTTAACCTAACAATAATCGTCGATCCTAATGAGAACTGAATTTATGTTTAAACTTAAATAATACAGTTCTATGGCTTGTTTTCTAATTTAATTCAAATTTAGTAAATTTTAAAATTCAAAATTTAGTGTTAAGACAATAATAAGGATTCAATGCCAAGTAATAGTGGTAATTATCCTTCTCCACCTAAAAAACGCCGAGTAGATTTGAGTCATTTATCATCAAATGAAAAACAATGCATTATAAACATGTACAAACAAATAACAATTGATAATCCTGGAATGAAAATAAAAGCCATGGTAGCAAAAATAAAACATGCAACAGGTCAGTTTTGCAGAATAGTTATTATTAAAATCAAGACTTACTAAAGTAATTTGCTAATTTTAGGTGTTGCGAATTTTTTAACTATTTACAGAACGATTAAGGAATATAAGAAGACTGGAACAGTAAGATGTCCTAAAAATATGGCGGTCGCCTTTCTATCCTTGCAACATACGATGAAAGAGTTAAAACATCTATACGCCAGATAGTACACAGCTTCTTTTTCAAGAATGAAATGCCCACTTTTAAAATTTTAAGTGAAATTAACAACCGCCCAGATCTTCCAAATATTTGTCGTTCATTATTATATAAATTCTTGAAGCAAATCAATTTTAGGTAAGTCAATATGGCTTAGCCACAATTATATGGTAAATTATATTATATATTAAATATGGTTATATTCCTATAGCAGCATACTTGTTCATATTTGTTGTTTAAGTTAATGCGCTGATGAAATATTGTAAAATTCTATTGGATTTTAGATACATTTTATCACGAATATATCGCTTTCGTATACGTTCCGGACGATTTTCTTCTACAATGTGATAAATAAACTCTAAAAATTCTTCAACTTCTTCATAATAATTCAACATTTTTTTATTGCAATCAGAAAAACGAAAAAAATATATATTGGAAGTGAATTAGAAAAAATTATTAGTCAAACATAAACAAACAAGAATCGATGTGTGAGGTTGTCCGATACTGATTACTGGATTACCGCAAGGCCGAGATAATCAACCTAAAAAGTAGATGTATTTGGTGACTTTCTAGTAACTTTCTTGGGTGTGAATCTGTCTTTTTAGTTTACTCCTCCTGGTCAAAAAACAAACCGTAGTAATAGTAACTTAGTTTATAAAAATATTAAAAACGAGAATAAAAAAAGCAAAATAAAATTGGCGGTATAATTTCAATAAGGGCCTAAATTTTCAATAAAAAATGGTTAAGTAAGGGCAATAAAGCTAAGACATATTGAGACCAGTAGAAGACTCCTTCAGGAACCTGTAGTCCTCAACACAAGGAGTTCCAAGAGTCGAAGGGCTCAAAACAATGTGACTTTTGTAAGCAATTATTGGAGTTTGTTATGATTGTACAGACGAATATGAGTATTATAATATTTTTGATGTTGCCAAAGCTTAGGGATTCATCTTGTCGGTTAGATGAATCACCTGGTATATATTTAACAATAAAGCCTAGTAATATATGTACCTCTGTACATGGCATTCGTATATTTCGAGAAAGCGTTCGATACAGTGAAAACGTGGCGACTTTTTGAATGATTTTATGAAATTTTGCGATATGCAAATTAATTTTTGTAATAAATATTATTTCTTGCACATCAAACCATCTTATCCATATATGAACTGAAAACGAAAAGGCCACTTTTCATCTAATTACATTGTTATTCCATTCAGTTTCAAGCTATTTTTTTAACATATGAACACTGTAATTTTCTTCACGGTTGCGTCAATAGTTGCGGTCTGGTTACACTCTAATTTTGAATTTTCTACGCGTTTACATTGTTATTACTTACAATCAGTGGTGGTGCGTGAAAATTCACTTACAGTATAATATTTAAAAATATTACTTTTTGAACGATTTGAAGCGAAATAAGTAAAACTGAAATAATAAATAAGCGGGCATACTTAATTAGATGAACGCGCAGAACGTAGTTATAACCCTCAACTGGTTAAGTAAAAACTTCATTGCATAACTGGTAAGGTGGGGTCTCCAATGCCCATTATACAAATTTCTGCACATTAACATCATTCTCCTGTTTTTTTCCAAATTAGCAAAGACTAGAATTCAGGTTAGTTAAAAACAATGTGCAAAGAGGCGAATGAGGTCAAATATCTAAGAGAAATACTAGATAATCGCTTACATGGAACGCCCATCTGGAAAGAATATCCAACAAAGCAAAGCTTTCCCTTTGGACATGTCGAAGGATGTGTGGGAAATCATGGGGTATGGAACCCAAACAGATATATTGGCTATATGGGATTGTAGTCAGACCTATTATTACGAATGGGGTACTAAAATGGTGGTCTAAACGCAAAGAAAATACCACCAGAGAGGAGCTGGATAAGGACATGGAAGTCATACTTTACCTTCATCACTACATATTGGATGAAGTAGCAGCTGAAGGAAGACGCATACGGAAGGCAGATAAGACACCAGGAAGCAGGGCGGAAGGATACCGGGATCAAATCTAGATAGATATTATAATTAATAAACTTCCAGAGTTGGAAATGATACCTAATGTAATGCAACCTAAATATAATTTCAAAAAGCCATTTACTATCGTCTTTTCAGGAAGGGAAGAATGGAAGTAGAATAAAACGAATCTCATAATACTGGAATACTGATCACGGTAGATCAATACTGGTATACCGACGGCTCCAAAACCGATGAAGGTGTTAGAGCTGGACTATACGGACGAAAACCAAGGCTACGCCTTAGTGAAAGCCTAGGCAATCAATCACTCCACTATCTTCCAAGCAGAAATTTATGTTATAAATATGTGGCTGCAGGAACTAATAAAGAGGAACTGTAGGAACAGAGGAATCGAATCGGATTGACTCCAAGTTAGTTTAAAACTGTCTTCAGAATTAGATTCGGATCGGAAAAGGTAACAAAGGAAGATTATTTTAGGTGCCTGGACATACTGGTATTGAAGGGAACCTACTTGCCAGGGTAGACGCAAAAGAAATTTTCATATATCTAGAACCTTTCGTTGGCATAGCTAGGAGCACAGTCAAAAGAACGATATAGAACTGGGTGGAAAGGATGACACGATCACGCAAATTCAATAAAAAGTTAGCGTATATCAGGACCGAACTTTCTGGAGCCTTGCAAATACCAATAGCGACGTACTAGAACAGCAAATTTTGCAAATGTCTTTATAAATAAAGCATCGCCAAACCTCCTTTTTTCAGTCTCAATATTATATGTTAAATTGTAACTTAAACCTTTGCTACTGTAAATAAAAGTTTATTTTGAGTGTTTCTGCTTTTTAAAAAACTGTTTTCCAAAAGAACAGAGGCAGTAAGGAAGTGAAAAAGTCTTTGAAGATCCTGGCTACTTTTAAGTGTTTGTCCACTATTCCAATTCAGGACTGTAAGCACTATGGCGGGATAAAGTTATTGCAGCACACAATGAAAATTGGAGGGAAGGTTAAGAAGGTAGACAGCGATAGCAGAAGAATAGTTTGGGTTTATACCAGGGAGTAGGACAACACATGACTTGTTTGCTTTGAGACAGTTGATAGAGAAATACGACAAGAAAAAAAGAGAGCTACACTTAGTATTTATATATATATATCTTAAGATGACGTACGACAAAGTTTCTAAATAAGAGCGGTGGAGATGTATGAGAGAGAAATGGGTTCCTGAGAAGTACGTAAGGCTTATGAAGGATATTTATAAGGGTGCGTGCACCAAAGTAAGGACTTGTGTCGGACTGATCCATTGGTTTGTATCAGGGATCTTCAGTGAGCCCCTACCTTAATAGTGAAGGAGTATATGTGGTTGGAAGGAAAAGAAATCGTTGGGCACATTGAATTGCTTGGGAGAAAACTAGGACGAGTAGGAGAATTTAAATAATTTAACTCCTAAATAACGAAAAATGGGACACTAGATCGAGAAATTGCCCACAGGATACAGGCTGGTTGGTTTAACTGGAAGCGAATGAGCAGGGTTCTTTGTGATAAAAGAAATCGGCGAAGGGTTTAAAGGAAAGATATAAAAGAGTGTGGTGAGGCTTGCGTTGGTGTACAGTGGTGAACTGTGGCAAGTAGACGTAAAGAGGATTCAGGAAAAGACGATAGAGGTAACCGAAATAAAAATGTCATGGTGGATGTTGGGTAAAACTAGAAGAGACAAGATCGGAAACGGCGTGATTACCGAAAGAGCCGGGGTGACTACAGTCTCCAAAAAGGTACAAGAACAAAAATTACAATGGTTTAGTCACGTCAGACGAAGAAATGAGAACTATGTGGGAAGAAGGAGAGAGCTGTTAGAAGTTGAGAGAAAGAGAGGTAGAGGATAACTGAGGAGAAGATGAAAGAACTGCGTGGCAGAGGACTTAGAGAGAAAGCTTTAAATGAAGAAGACACGGTTTAGAGGAATGAGTGGCGAAGAAGATTAAGTACCGAAAAGGGAAAAGCTGAGAACGAAAAAGAAGTAGACAGTATAATAGGCCCAGTAATTCTGACAAGACAAAGTAGAATTATGTAAAATATGTTTGATTTCTATGGCTGTCTTACGTAAGCATTTGTATACGTTTTTGACGAAATGAATAAAAGTGAATACGCTTAGTTGAATTTTTTTCGATCTGGATGATTTATTGCTAACTAAAATTCATCCGGTTGATGACAGAGTAAAAAAAGTCTACAACTTCATTATTGTCAAAAAATAAGCAGCGGTTTTTAAAAGGTAGTCTTAGACGTATACGATGGCCAAAAGAGCAACTACTGGAAACATCGAAAAGACACAAAATACGACTCTAGCTAATCAAGGATCCAAAATCTATGAGTACAATTTGCGAAGAAAAGAAATGAAAGATTTGGAAAGGTTATGCTAGTGTCTTTTTTATTCTAATGGGATCCTTTTAATTGCCTACTGGTCAAACAGTTATTGAATAATACTAATCACGCTTTCCTAGTCAGCTAAATAAAACAGTGCATGGTTTACAACAGAAAGAATACTCTTTGCATCCGTGCATAAATGTCTCGTTCATTTAGTGATGTACTGCATGTTTTTACAGCATTCGGTCATATCATATAAATAATGGTACATCTATTCTTTACATGAGGCTTTTCCTACAAAAAACACGACGCACTTGAACTTGTCAAGTAAATTGAATTAACTGTAACCTGTTCGGTTTACAACAGCCTATATAGTATTACATGATCTGAACGATCATCTAGTATTGATCACTGTTCAGAGGAACTACATGTGCCAATTTTATTATAACAAAATGACAGACGAAACTTTAACTAGATTTATTCTTTAGTGAATCAAAAGCCCGTTTTGTAGGAAAAAACTATGGTTAAGTACAAAAACCTTATTATTTCTTCCTTTCTTAGCTTTTCGTAAAAATGTTTGCAAGTACTGGCTTCACGATTTATTGCATGAAACTATAATATTTAGTTATATCTGAAAAGAAGTCGTTGGCATTTTCGATTACAAAAAAAAAGTTCAATAGTACGTGGATCCTTCACATATGTCTATATTAATTTTTTGTCCAAATGAAGGATGCGTGAACACTGATTTTTTAAGAGTAAAAAATCGCGCAGTTGTACAGTGTCATGTAAACGTGACCCAAGGAACTTTTGTATTAATATAATTGAGATGTTTCAAGTATGAGTTATTGGAGTTATTATTCTCCAGAATACGAGCTTCATCGATTTTCTTTTTAAAAAATATCCCTCTAACAATATTTGTCATTAAAACTGTACCTACCGAGAATTACAATACAGTAATAACCTAGTCCGAGCAACAATAAATACGTACATTCTGTTCTGATCGAATCGGATGTACAAATTACCTACCGGATGTAACCGTGGGAATTCTAATTCAGATATATACAGCTGAAAACAAAAGTGTTCTACCATATTTCCTACAGGAAATAGTTTAACATACACCCAATGTTTGTAGTTTGAGCAAGATTTTGATTTAACTGTACTTAATTTTAATTGACATTCAAAGATATAAATTGACTACAAAATTTAATATGAAGAGCTTAAATACGGACTTAAAGTAATATTTGTATCAGAAATATAACGCCAAATGAAAGTATCTATTGAAAAATAACCAAATGCATCGCTTTTTTATGAACGGGGACTTGTTATTATTGAAAGCGCGCAAGCTCTACTTTTTAGAAACTTTTGAATCAAATCCCAACAATATTGTGCATTTCTCCACAGCTAAGCTCTGGTCAATATAACTAGAATATCATAAAGAAAATCATAAACAATTTTAAAGAGTAAATCTTTTTACCTAAACCTTTACCTGTACTTTTTTCTACATAGAAAACGAAGAAAAAAAGGAGGAATAAACATTATCAACCGCACAGCAGGTAGATATAAGTCAAAGATGATGTCGACCTCATCGAAGATCCAAATATACAGAACAGTGATTGGACGAGTCGTACCATACGCCTCAGAAACAAGGACGATTACAAAACAAAATGAACCATTGTTAAGGCGTTTTTAACGCAAAATACCACAAAAAATATATGGCGCCACAGTTGGTAGGAAATTTAACATGTTAATTTCCCCAAAAAAGACAAAATGCATGGTTACAACAGCAAATTTACTAAGATGTAAATTGGAGCTAGAAGGTCAGATAATAGAACAAGTGATTGAGTTTAAATATCTAGGCATCATATTATCTAGCTACGGAAACTCGAAACTGAAGTGGAAGTGAAGAGAGCAAGTGAAAGGTAGAATTTATAAAACAGTCATCAGACTAACAATGACATACGCGGCAGAAACACGACCTGACACAGAGAGGACAAAAAGGATGTTAGAAATAGCAGAGATGAAAACACTTAAAAAAATTGATGGTAAGACGCTAAGGGAAAGAGCTAGAAGTACAGATATACGACGTAGATGCAAGGTGGAGAACATCATGAACTGGGTAAGAAATAGAAAAGTAGAATGGAATGATCATATAAGTCGAATGATAACAAATAGAGTAGTAAAGACGGCAAGAGACGGTTCACCAATAGAAAGACGATCAGTAGGAAGACCACGAAAACGATGGAACGACAACTTACAGGAGGCACATTAAAAAACAGACAGAGTCATGTCTACATAAAAAAAGAGGAAGAGAGTTGATAGGATAACCGGACACTATATAATTAGAAAAAATGAAGAACTGGAAACCGTGTATAACCAACCAAACTTTATCAACGAGATAAAAGCCAAGAGACTGAGGTGAACATGACATGCGTATAAAGCCAATGAAGAACGGCTCATCAAACAGATATGGGAGAAAAATCCATAGGCAGACCTAGACTCAGGTAGAGGGATGACATTCTGAGTCACAGCTTGCTCCACACTTTCTTTTTACATCTACTTTACTTTTCACTATTATTTTCACCCAATACATGTAGACCAATCAAGTTATTTGACAGTTTAATCTAGGGATTCATAATATTCACATTTTATTTTATTATTATTATTATTTAATAAAGGATATGTACAATAATAATACAAATACGGTGAGAACCAACAACGAGGAATCCGAAGAATTTACTACAAGTCAAGGCGTCAAAGAGGGATGCGTGTTGAGCCCACTGCTGTTGTCAGTGGTACTGGATGAAGCAATAAAGAAAGCCAAGAAAAGAATGAGAAAACTAACATTAGGATATTGGCAAATGAAACAGACTCAACTATCAGAGCATCTATTTGCAGACGACATGGTTTTGATAGCAGAAAACAGAGAAGACCTACGGAACAACCTTAAAATCCTAGAAGAAGAATTGTTAAACATAAATATGAAAATATACAGAGAAAACAAAAACAATGATAATTTCAAATAAAAAGACACACGCAATACAATTAAACGGAAAACAACTAGAACAAGTGGAACATTTTAAATACCTAGGAGTAATAATTGAAGCAAATGGTAAACAAGATATGGAAATAAATGAGAGAATGGGACGAACAGGAAGCTTATTTAACACTATGAAAACAACATTTTTGGGGAAAAAAGAAATACTGGAGAAGGTAAAAACGGCAGTGGTTAAATCAGTAGTGAGACCTACAATCATATATAATAGCGAGTCATGGACATTGACTGGGAGACAAAAATCTCGAGTCAATGCTATGGAAATGAGGTTCCTGAGGAAAATAGCAAACAGAAAGAGGACAGACAAAATACGTAACGAAACAATCAGACAAAACCTAAAACTAGAACCAATAAACGAAAAAATAGTAGAGGGGCAACTAAGATGGTTCAGGCACGTGTGTAGAATGTCGAATGACAGATTAACAAAACGAGTGTTTGAAACGAGAGTGCAAGAGAAAAACAAACGAGGAAGACCAAGAGTTAGGTGGGTAGACGAAATCAGAAAAGAAGTTGAGAAGAAAAAATTGACATGGGAAAGTGCACGAAATCTAACACAAGACCGGAGAGCATGGAGACAACAGTGCAAAACTTAACTCCACCTGCCTTACACCTAACGGTAGAAAGGCTTAGGACTAAGTAAGTTATTATTATTTAAATTGTTTAAAAAAAATTATGAATCCCTAGATAAAATTCATTTTGTAATTTCTCATACTACACATTTCAACTGTCAAACCTATCTATACAGTTGTATCGAGTAAAAATTTAACTCAATTGGCCTAATGGTATATTTGGTGGAGTGTGTTTCCGTCAGGCGATATCCAAGTGCCCTTATGAATGTCCCGATTTGAAAAGCATCTCGAACTGATATTCCCAGTTTCAAACCATATTCTCACCAGCTGCGAAGTCTATTAGAAACTGACCATTCTCATTGGTCTCTCTGCACATACTGTTTTCCTATTACCTCTAGATACTCTTCCTCTTGTCAGATTTGGATGTTTGAGTTAAATATCACTATTAATCTCACTAATTAATTAATCACAATTAATTGTGATTAATTAATTAGTGAGAGCTCTGTCTGGGCTAAAGAATTGTGGGATGAATATAAAACACATTATATTATAATCGTTTCCAAACGCATGCTTATTTGTACAGTCACTTCCAGTTCATGTCAAAATATATAAAACAAAAATAAATACTAGTGGACGATACACTTCCGAAAAAATCAACTAACCATATAGCTTATAATTAAGTTCTTGTATTACAACACACTTAACTGAGGGTTAAACATTTTGCTCTTTGAACGCTTCTTTCTTTCAAAAACTCGGATTAAAACGATGAATGCGTTAAAAATACATCAAAATTGGTATACAAATCACAGACGTTTTACACAAAAATACCATCACTAAAGTGATAAAACATGTTAAATCTATGGTTTAATGTTAGTTCTACGTATTTTATACAAGGCGTAAAAAGAATATTTTAACTTTAAAACATTGATTTTATTCAGTTTGTTAATGTAGGCAAATAAATTCGTAAAGCAAAAAATCAAGACATTAGAAAAAAGGGACAGGAACAATTCAGAAAACAGAAGAAAAACAATACACAGTAGACAGGAAGGAACATATCCGGTAATTTCTGCCTGCTTCTGCAATGTCCGATTATTTCTTTGATATTCTTATGTATATCAAAATAATATATATTATTAACTATAACATATATTGTCTGACAGTCAAGCGGCACTGAAGGCACTGGCGTATCTGGAAGTGACGTCTAGGTTGGTGTGGGACTGCATCAAAGAACTGAATGAATTTGGAGACCGGAACAAGGTTGAGCTTGTCTGCAAAAAACTTGCAAAGAGAGGATTGAACGAATCAAACAAACCGGTTGTAACTCTGGGAATACCAAAGACTACAGTTAGCGGGACTGTAGAGGACTGGATCAGAGGGAGTTATGAGCCATATTGGGGGAGTCCCAAAACAAACACATGTAAAAATCTTCATTGGTGGACCACGTAGAAAATGACCAGAGTAAGTGTTTCATATAGGCAGGAACAAATAGAGAACAGTAACAGGAATGGCGACCGGGCATGCACCAATATGAGAATTCCTGAATAAAAGAGGCATTTACAATGGAGACTTTAACTGCAGAATCTGTGATAAGGAATTGGAAACTGTAAAACATGTATTATGTAAAAGACAAAAACTGTATGGACAACCAAGAGGAGACCCTGATATATTTAGAAAACACCAAGCAAAAGACCTATACAAACTTCTACAGGGTACAAAAATTCTGGGTGCACAAGGGTCTACAAGACTGGGTGTAGGAAACAACAATGGGTAGCAAACATAATAAGCTTCAGCTTCAGTGATAACGGAGATGATTTTTTTTTATCAAACGGATCGAGGCAGAAAAAAAAATGTATATGAAAGGAGTCGTATAATTCCTGTGTTTCAATTTCAAAGCAATTTTTCATTCAGCTCATTTTCTGTTGCTTCTACAATGTGGAGAATATCAAGGACTGGGTAAAAAATAGAAGAGTAGAATGGAACGATCATATAAGCAAAATGACATAAAAATAGAGTAGTAAAGACGGCAAGAGACGGTTGCCCAATAGGAAGACGAATGAAAGCATTTTGAAAAACAGATAGATAATGTCTACATAACAAGAAGATTTTTGCTGTTTACTCGTATTATGGCTTTCCGATATCGGTATAAATTGATAATTATTCTCACATTCTGATTATCTACTTCTGAACTAGACATAGGAATACGTCAGGGTTGACATTTCGACACCGTTCTATGAGTGTTCTTCTTCTTCTTCTGCACTACAAGTATTACGCTTTCAGCTTATTCCGTCTTCTTTCTAGCCATATTCTTCTCGTTTGATTAATATGTATTCGTTCATTCTTTCAATGTATTATTTTCATTTTCTTTTCATATATGAGTGTGTACAGTAAATAATGCCTATTTAGTGCCAAAGCCTTTTCTAAATTCCAGTTGGTTTCCTCTTATTCTATCGTCTAGGTTTTTGTAGATACATTCATGTATCACTCGCCACATTTCATTGCCTTGGGTTTCTTGGATATTAGAATGAACACATATATTAGCCATTCTTTCGGAGTTCCTCCGGTATCATAGATTTCATTGAATAATGCTACTAGTATATCAATGTGTTTCACTGTTAGTAGTCTTAAGATTTCTGTAGGTATTTCATCCAGTCCCATGGCTTTATCATTGTTATACGTTTAAGTGCTTTTTGAACTTCGCCTTTTTTAATTGCAGTTCCATTTCTTCCTCTTGGTTCTATTATCTCCATTTTTCGTCGTGTTCAAAAAGTTCTTTTATATATTCTTCCTCTCTATTTATTTTCTCTGGACTTTCAATTAAGATTTTGTTATTTTTGTCCATTATGTTTCCAATACCTTTTTTCTGGCAAATGCCAGTTACTTCATTAATTTTCCTGTATGTATATCTCTGTATATATTATAGCTGGCATGTTGTCGTTATAATTTTTCTATTTCTGCACATTTTTCTAATAGCCAAAGTATGCAAAAAAAGATCTAACAGTTGCTGCTGAAAATCTGAACGGATTCGTATTTGACATGAAAAGCACGATCCAAAACTTTGAGAGTTACTTTAAATGGTTTACGGAAAAACTCTAAATAAATTTACCTATAAACATTTTGACAATATTACCCACATAACGCACGTGTCATAATAACTACACGCACCATGTCATGGAAAATAAAAAAAATTCATAACATCTAGAAAAGCAAATATCCAAATGTGACTTAAGGAGAGAAAACAGGATAAAATCAATGAAGAAATGCTTAAAGCTAAATATAGTTAATCATATTATTAGAAGTATTGGACAGGTGGTATCAGGATCACATTTTCGTTTAGATCTAAATCCAATTAAATCGGTTTGTGCTGCAGCTAAATAGGTTTTGTTAGTGTAATAAATATCAGCTTCAAATTACATGAGCCCATTTAATTTGAAACCCAAACCAGAAACCCAAACAGATGTACTGACTATATGTGACTGTAGTCAGACCTATGATTACGTATGGTGCACTAATTTCCACTTCTAAATGCCAACAAAAGACCACCAAAAGAAGCTGAATAAGCTTCAACAATCATGTTTAATCATAACATGTCGAATATCCTAACCGCCTCCATTGAGGTCATGCTTGACCTCCGTCCATTACATATATGGATGGGGAAGGAGCAGAAGGTAGGACTATACAGAAGGTGGATAAGAAGGTGTCAGGAAAAGCAGAGCAAAAGGATACTGGATATAATACAAAGGATATAATATATATGTCCGAATTGTCAACATAAATGAGTACCTAAGATAAAATTAAGGTAGAAGAATTTTTTACCAAGTAACAAAAACAAAATTTGTTTAATTTATTAATGTTTTGTATGTTGATTTCCGAAGTGAAATAAACTTATTTTAAAGTAAAATTGTAACTTATTCACAGCTAAGAACAATGTCGGACTAGGTGGAACCGATGAAACGTAACCACTGGTATGAAGAAACCGGTCTCAAATATTAGAAGACTTTTGTAGCTAAATCTTCAAAGAGATCCAAAGATTTACTAGATATAAATATGAATTATGTACGAATTATCATGGGTCTCCTAACAGGATACGGTCGCCTCAAAGGATACATGAACAAAATCGGACTCACAGAAAGTGCGTATTGCAGATTCTGTCAAGCTGATGACAAGACGGCGGAACACGTTCTGTGCAACTGCTCAGGGTTGGATAAGATAAGACTCAATACATTTGAGCATTATCAACTAGAGCCCTACTACTTCGTAGAAGTGACACCAAAATGCATAATAGACTATTAAAAAGGATGGACTGAAGAGAGAACTTTAACCTAGGGATGAACCATAATAGCGAGTGGAAGGGTGACATTTTTGACACATTTCCTTTGTATCCCAGGTGGTATCCCAGCTATTTGTATCTGGTTAGGGTTGGTTGATGTGAGTCAAACCTTAAATTTAATTGAGTTTTAATTGAAATATACTCGTTATGTTATATATATATATATATATATATATATATATATATATATATATATATATATATATATATATATATATATATATTATATATAACATAAAATTTTAATTGAAATATACTCGAAAATAGAAAAAAAAAGGAGAAAACATTTTAGAAATAAAAATAGAGTTACAGACCCGATTTTTCATTCTTTCATTCTGAATATCGCGATAAGTATCACAACAGCGACAAAAGGGGATGTAAGTCAATTTATTCGCAATTAGGTAGTAAACAAAATTGTAAGCACATGAAAGTTTTTAAAGGGGCTGTTAAAGTATTTTTTTATTTGATCAAATTTGTTTGTACGACCAAATAATTCATCATTTAAAATAATAATTGTCTATAGAAACATTGATACAAAATATTTAGTGTAGGGGCAAACGGGGGGGTTTCGTGTCAGATTGAGGTCCATGAGATTTTATAAGTGATTTTTATGTATTTTGATCTGCTAAATCCGAATATTCAACACGATAGTCGGTAATTGTGAGCAGGAATTTGTAATAACCCCTACACCACTATGTGGTATAAGGATTTATATATATATATATATATATATATATATATATATATATATATATATATATATATATATATATGTATATATATATATAGACATATATATATATATATATATATATATATATATATATATATATATATAGACATATATATATATATATATATAATTTTTTATTAACGAATTTAATTGTTTA
Organism: Diabrotica undecimpunctata; assembly: GCF_040954645.1. Lineage (NCBI taxonomy): Eukaryota > Metazoa > Arthropoda > Insecta > Coleoptera > Chrysomelidae > Diabrotica > Diabrotica undecimpunctata. Next base: position 141,114,203 of record NC_092803.1, read on the forward strand.
AATTCTTATGACTTATAAACTATATAAACTAATGAAAACATACCCTTTTTTCAAATCTCGTTTTGTTTCTTTTAAAGAAACAAACTTTGAAAAATTAAAATCGGTCAACTAGAAGCTGAGATGTTGTAAATTTATTATTAAAAAATAACAAACTATGGAGTATATCAGACATTTTTCTTATAACTTTGCTTTTGTTCACGTAAAAAGATTTAAAGCACCTCATTTTGATATGATCATAAGCTTTAAAATGAATTTTGAAAAATTAAATTTTATCAGTTTTTGACGAAAGTATGTAAGTTTAAAGTATACAATTTAGGTGTAAAAATACAATCGAATAGGTTTGTAACGATTTGTCGGTGGTATGAGATCAAAAAATTTACAATCATGTTAATGAGGACTTGAGTAGTACAATGTAAAACGAACATTTTGAGCTTTACAAAACTCATTTTGATGCAGTTTTCATTAAAATACAGTAACTTGAAATTGCATTAAAATTTTCATTAAAATACAGTAACTTGAGCGCAAGTGTACTCGCACTTTGTAGTATTAATATCTTTACAAAAAAAAAATAACTTCTGCGTTCTCGTAACTCTGAAATTGTTGTATTGTTTCTAGAATAATAATTAAATATTTCATTTATTTATCATTAATAACAAAACTATACATCATCATTTCCTTCATCTTCATCATCATCACTTGCATTGTAAATGTTTTTGCATATATTTCTTGTTGCGTTTGAAAAAGGAGCAATATTTAACTCCTGTAGAAATGCACATACCTACCTACAAGCATTTGTTGTACATCCAGTATTTGTACAATATGGGACCAATTCATACACTGGCGGTAAAAGTATTTCAACTTTCTTGGGCATTATTATTATTTAAAGTTAAATGTAAACTATATTATTTGTAATTTATATTATATTACCATGAAAACTGTTACAGTTTGAGATTTACGAGATGAGTTATTTTTTTTGTAGATATATTAATATTACAAAGTGCGAGTACAGTTGCGCTCGAGCGACGCATCGGGTGCGAGTTAAGCGCATCAGCTTGGTCAATTTCAAATTACTGTATTTTAGCGAATACTGCAAAAAAATAAGTTTAGTAAAGCTCAAAATGTTCGTTTTCCATTGTACTATAGTCCTCATTAATATGAAAGTAAATTTTTTGATCTCATACCATCAAAAAATCGTTATAAACAAATTCGATTGTTTTTTACACCTAAATTTTTTACTTTAAACCTACATACTCCCAATTGTACTTGTGGCAAAATAGGCGATCTAACACATATTATATTAGAATGTGATTTACAAATTAATAATATAAACGAACTTTATAAGGAATTAATAAATTCTAAGTGTCGTTTTCCACTAAACTTTAATCTTTTAATATTTTCAAATAATATGGAAATTCTTCATTGCATTTACAAACATGTTAAAATATGTAAATACAAGTTGTAAATAGTATATAGGCATAATCTGTTAATATTGTTTGAAAAAAAAAAATAAAAAAAAACAAAAAAATAGTATACCACAAATTAATAAAAAAAAGACATAAAAGAATTAAGAAAATAGAAATAGAACTAAAAACAAAAAAAAAAATAAATACAAAAAAAAAACAAAAAAAAAACAAAAAAAAAACAAAAAACAAAAAAAAGCAACAAAACAAAAAAAAAACAAAAAAAAAACAAAAAAAAACACGAAGATATTAAAAGAATAAAAAAACAAAATAAAAATATATCAAAACAAAATTTATGTATCCATAAAAATATTAGGTGTATGTAGTACTAACATTAATAACTGATAACCAGAAAATTTTGAATATGAATCTACAATCAATAATAATTAAAATTCAGTCAATTTTAACAATAAATACAAGCAAGTCTGGCTAATTGGCTCTGCCAAAGCCATTTTTTAGGAAAAAAAAAACCTACATATACCTTCGTCAAAAACTGATCAAATTTAATTTTTCAAGGGTGCTTTAAATATTTTTACGTTAAGCAAAAGCAAAGGTTTATGCAAAAATGTCTGATATAGTTATTTGTATAGGTATTTGCAATATCTCGGCTTCTAATGGACCGACTTTAATTTAAAAAGTTTTTTTGGTTCGTTTTTTAAAAGCAACAAAACATGATTTGACAAATGGTATATCTTCATTAGTTTATTAATTATACTTATTTAAACAATTATATTGTTAATAACAAATTCCTGCCCAAAAAATTCGGATTATCATCTTGAGGATTCGAATTCAGTGGGTCGAAATAAATAAAAATCAGTTGTAAAATCTCATGGACTTCAGTCGGCCAAGAAACCTGAGTTCTTTTTCCCCAGACTATATAGAAAAACGGCCATTAATTTATATTATATGAATTTTTTAAAATGAAAAACGATTATTTTTGATTTCTATTGCGATACAACCCAAAATTATAATTTAACAATAAACCAATAATTGTCTTTAAATGTATGTATATGTACTCCAAAAAAAATCATTATAATAAAAAAATACATAATCAAAAGTGCAAATACAGTTTTGTTGAAATAAGTTTTAAACAAAGAAAATTAGTGTATATGCAGAGCTGCAATTATTATTTAAACTTAATCAAGCGCTTTTTACTGCATAATATTTGCAACTTAAAAATATATTGGACAGTATATCTGAAAAATTATTCTTAAGCTGCCAAAACAATTCAACGATAGCATGAACAATTGGATAGTCACATAATCCATTTTTTATACATACCGACTATCAACAAATATCTCGCTGAGAATAAACATGAGTTATAAAATAAGCTTTTTCTGATGTTTACAAAATTGGGTCGGTCAAATCCTATGGTAAGACCCGAGGTCTCATGTCTTGATGACCCTTATTCATTGTCCCTATCGAAAATGTGCAAGACGCTAAAACACCGTTTAATAATGCTTTTTTAATTTGGCGTTTATTCCCACAGGGGTATTAAACCAAGCTGAGATGTCACAAAGAAACAATTTAATAGTAATATTATTAGATCTACTGGTCAGTTTAAAATATTGTAAACTTAATATTTTTTAAAGCTGTAAGATAACATTACGACCATATTAAGACGTTGCCGAAAGCAAAATATTAGTACTTATACTTCAAGATGTAAACAGAGACATAAAGTCTAAACATTGACAATGAACAGGATGAGACAACATCCTACATAATACAATAGCATAAAACCTTAGTTATCAAGCAATGAAAAAAAAATAACAAAACTAAAGTCATAAGGACCCATAGAATTACAGGAATACCAAAAGAATCCATTATCGAATGACACCTATGTGGACAAAAAAGAGTTACAGCCGGTTTCCGAAAGGCTGATCATTATCAAAATTAGGTAATCTACTGTTAACAGTCGATTAAATGCATTTTGAGTTGCAGAAACATCGATCAAACTTCAATCACATAACACACATTAACTAATCTAACAAGCAAATAATCGATGATTAACAGCCTGTCAGAAGTATTTTAAACTTTTGTCATACTAGCTTGTCAGGTAATCTGAGATTTTTGACGATTAATCTTATAATCTTTGGTTATGTACCAATGGTTGTAAGTAAATAAAATTAAATCTTTGGTTACGTTGTAAGATACATAAACCTAAGATGTTTTATAAAAAGCTGTTGTTTAGAAAGAACCCAAAAATATTGTTACAAAGGTTCAGTTTAAGAATTAAAGATGATAAATGACAAATTGGTAAACATTAACGAACGACACAAAATTATTAGTTAGTTAGGTTATGTTTGTTTGTTGATTTTCAGAATGCAGATTACACATAAACAGGAATGATGGTAAAGTGAAACAGCAACATTACTTTCTTAATTTAGAGCAAGATAAAGAACAATTCGTACAGAAATAATAAACGATTACAATCGATTCTACTGTTTCCATGTAAAATCGTATGTCAAATAATCTATAATCGGTGATCACGTAATTTTACCATAATTTTCGTTTCGGAAACCTGTCGCTTGTTAACAATTGATCAAATTTGATACTTGCTTACATGATTGGAGATTTGAATAACGTTTCGGAAACCGGCCGTTAATGCCACATAAACAGGTTATTAGCATTACTAAGAAATTTATATAAAGAAAGGAGATAAGATTCAATGCTAGATCAACAGATAAATTGCTAAATGTCTCAATATCCATTCATGTAACATGTTGGTTCCATTTCCGTCTTCTCTATGCTCCTCATCATACAATATTCTGTATTTTACAGAGATGCCTCTGTCTCTGTATCTGCTCTCGTTTCTATCGCATACGTCATTTTTGGTCTTATACATGATTTATATAAACGTACTTCATCTAATCTCACATCCTTATTTAGCCATATGAGATCCTTTAGAAATCTCGATATACAGGGTGTTTCAAGACGACTTTATACTATGTATATATCGGAAACTACTAACAAGATATTTATGAACATTGGTTTATGGAGATTTCAAGTTATGACGAACTTAAGGAAAATATTTTGACAGACATGCCACTTTGAGAAGCAACTTTGGTATTTTAAATGGAACGCCCTGTATATTATTGTATTTTTAGATTTTACGTAAGATTCTAGATAACATTTATACAAGGTAGTTCATAACTTCATATTTTTTAAGTTATTCATCTTTTTTAAAAATTTTGACAGACAAACTTGAAAGTTAATATCTCATCCATTTACAATCATAATATTTTGAAAACCTTTGCACACAAAGAATAGGTAACGCTACTTCAGGCATTTAAATCGAAATAGAATTTCTAAATACAGGGTGTTCAAAAATGATAAGCCATTTCTTGAAACTTCAAGCTACAGTCAATAATTTTAAACGAAACACTATATTTTATAATTTTAATGAAAGAAAAAATAAATTGTCTCTCAAATAGTATTAGGGATCCCTATACGTAAAGTTAATACTTTTGGAGATAATTGGCATTTAATGTTAAATGTAAGATATTTATTGTTTTATTTTAGCAGACCGTGTATGAAGGTATGATAATTGTCATTACTTGTTATTATTGTCACTCTTACAGTGATAAAAATGGTTGGTTTAGAATTAAACAATGATAATTGCTTAAATTTACTTTATATATATTAAGATATATCATATACACATAACATAGTTATTTTGATAACATAGTTATTTTGATAACTATTGTCTAGGACGGGAAAGATTTTTGTTTTGGTTCAGAGCAGTGGCTATACCGCTCTGAGGAGACCTAAAGAGGTCGAAATACGTATAAGCGGCTTGTTGCTGCCCTGTATCGAAACAAAAATCTAATACCGTCATTATGTTTTATTACTTTACTCCGTTTGGAGTACCAGAAACTGAATTCACTACGAATTTTGACCACGATGAACGGTACGTGGAATGCAATTTTAGATTCCCTTGCCGAGTAATTTATCAAGCTGTTTGCTTTACAAGTTTTAGAAGGCACAGTGGTAAAAATTTGAATTTGGTTTCGCCAGGTAGAAATCGTTTGATTTCTCTTTTTGTTTATATTAAGATATTTTTCATTTTAAAAAAGTCGTTTAAGTTACCATCATAAAATTGGAGAGCTACAACCTGGTTGTCTCTGATCGCTCCTGAAACCCACGTACTCTTGTTAAAAGTTGATTTACTTCACTCCAGTAATGCAAATTGTGTCTATTAAACATTCCATTTTTTGTAAATTTTGATTCGTCATACAATTTAACATTCTTTAAGAATTCCTTATCTTTTTGACATTAAATCGTTACAAATTCTATTGTTTTATTATAGTCTCTGTGTTGAAAACAACCAAAATGTGTTAAATTTTTAAGTAATTTCTTTACAGTGTCACGGGGAGTTCGTGGTCGATCTGGATATCTTTTTGCAAATAAAGCACATGTTCTAGTAATAACTCTGTCACATTCCCCATGTATTAAAAGTAAATTTACGCATTCTTTATTGTTTAATTCTAAACGAGCCATTTCTGACACATTCCAAAAGTACCAATAACCACAAATAATGACAATTATGGCATATTCATACACGGCCTGCTAGAATAAAATAATAATTATCTTATAACATTAAACCACAATTATCTCAACAGTATTAACTTTAGGTATAGGAAATTCTAATAATATTTGAAAGACAACTGATTTTTCATTAAAATTATAAAATACAGGGAGTTTCATTTAAAATTATTGACTTACTTAAAGTTTAAAGAAATGGGGTATCAATTGTGAACCCTATATTTAGAAATTGGATTTCGATGCCAATTCTTGAAAGAACGTTACCCATTATTTGTGTTCAATGATGTTCAAGACATTATGTTTGTTAATGAATAAGCTATTAACTTTTAAAAGTTTGTCTCTATCTGTCAAATTTTTTGAAAAAAGATGAATAATTCAAAAATATGAAGTATTGATCTATGGTACCTCATAGAAAGTCTGTCTCATATTTTACGTAAAATATAAACATTTAATAATATACAGGGTGTTTCATTTAAAATACCAAAGTTGTTGTTCACTTCCAGTATAATCGGAAGTAGCATGTCTGTCAAAATATTTTCTTTCAGTTCTTCATAACTTGTAATCCCCATAAACCAATTTTCATAAATATCGCGTAAGTAGTTTCCGATATATAGATAGTGTAAGCTCGTCGTGAAACACCCTGTATAGTCTGCTTTATTTGTTTTATTTTACTTAAACTCTCTTTAAATTTCCGCAGCTGGATATTTCTACTCCCAGATATTCGAATATCAAGACTTGTTTGATTATTTCGTGGTTAATTAATATTGTTTAACCAGACATACAAACATTGTTTGTGTGTCTCTGAGTCTCGGCAGCTATTTTGCATGTTTGTACCACTCGCTGTCGGTTATCTTCGTTATCTGAGATCGGGATTGCGTTGTATGCATAAAAAAGGATTTTTACTTGTTTTCTGCCCAGCTTGTATCCTTGTCCTGTCTTTTTAATTTCCTCGATGATCTTATTACGTCTAATTACTAGGTTGAAGAGTAGTTGACTTAGCTTTCTACCTGTCGGATTTCCCAATTAGTATCTACTTCCGATAACAGTGTAATCTCGACATTAATTTTTGTTTTGTTGTTAGTGTTACTATATCAGTCGGTTGGATTGTTTTTTTTTCTTTTAGTAATAATTGTAACACATAGGTGTTAGTCATTTCTATAAAGCACATATAGGTAGATCTGGTATATTCCAAACATTTTTCACTAATTCGTGTGTCTAGGAATTGTTGCAGTCTGTTGCTCTTCATTGATTATCTATTTTTCCTTAATCTTGTTAAAAAATATTCTTGTTAGCAATTTAAGAGTTGTATCGAGGAGGGTGATTCTACGATAGTTGGTAGGAGTATATATAGGTTATTATTTCACTTTTTTGTTTATCGGTATGGTAACGATGGGCCTCTACTGGCTGTTACATGCTATTTAAAATTTCCTGAAGAAGTACCTCTGTGTTTTCAGTTTATCCACCGTAAAGTTCATGTGGTATGTTATCGGATCTTGGAGCTTTTCTATTTTTTATTTACATAGGCTATCCCTGACTTCATCTTTTGTGATTTTTATGTCATAATCACCATCACTTTCTTTTTCTTCTGCTTCTGTAGACCTAATACTATCCCCATTGTAAATTTCTTTTATATCAGATATCAATTGCGAAATTTACTATCTTAGGCATTAATGACACTTTCAGTTAAAAATGCCATACTGGGATTATTCTATTTTTAAGATTTTTATATTCGTTAATGGGTTTATTTCTACCTTTAGCGATTTTCCAAACTTACCTTTGTGCTCCATATAGCATATAGGTCGTGTTCAAAGTCGTTGTTCAATTTTGTCCAATAGGCTCCTTTTATGCTTATTATCTTAGAATTTGTGTTTTTTCTTGTATCTTGCTGGTACGTGTAATATATAGCTGGCACCGTTTCTCGCATCCTAATTTCTAGCGTTTTCTGTTGAAGCAATCTTCATTTTTTAAATCTCTGGCGATCATTGCATCTTCGATATCTTCTCTCTAGGACAGTCTTGGTCTACCTCGGTTTCTTCTAATAGGCTGCAGGTATCCATGCCAGTTTAGGATTTTGGCTTTGATTGGCCAGATTGATTCATTTCCATGGCCTTAATTTTTTATTTGTTTCTTTAATCTATTTCCCAGAGTTCGGCGCCGTACAACCCAATACTTTCTATTATTGTTTTAAAAATTCTTCTGTTATTTTCTTTTGTTATTTTGTTATTCCAAAATAGTCCGTATAGCCTGTCTAGTGGCTGATCTTGCTTGGCCAATCCTGGAATGTAAAACTTCGTTACTCCATGCTTTTGATGTTATTTGGACTCCCAAGTTGAAGGTTTCAGTTGATTTTATAGTTTTCATTTCAATTTGTAGGCTTTCTGGTTTTTCTCCTGCAACTAAGTACTCGGTTTTTTTATATTAATTATTGTCGTCAGGCTCCACTTGGCGTACTCCTCTTCCAGTTTTCTAAGCATATACTCTCGTCTTCAGCTAGAATGGTTTGGTCGTCAAGTGTATCGTGTACAATCTCTCGTCTTCGATTGGGAAACCTATATTGCAGCATTTTCTTCTCCACACTGAAAGCGCCTCATTCAGATAGATTTTGAAGAGTGTAGGTGCTATGCAGCAGCCTTGTTTTAGACCCTTACTAATAAAAATTTATCTAGTTAATTTGTTTCCAGTTTGAATGTCTACCGTCATATTTTTGTAAAGCTGTCCTTGTTTTTCTGTTGTAAAGATTACATGAGTTGAAAAGTTGTGCCTTACTCTTTTCTCAATAACCTGCTTTAGAGAAAATATGCTGCCCATACAGCATCTGCCTGCACGAAATGCATTCTGTTCTACATCTGTTATCTGTTTTCAATTTGATTTTTAATTATTTTTTTTGTACGTGTTATTTGTTTTATTATAAGGAAAGTACAGCACATAGGGGAAAGATGAGTTACTTTCATAATTGTGCAGTACTGCGACTGTACGTTCAGTAAATATTCGAAGGAAATCAGAGAGAAACAGGAAGGCGAAGGCGTAGGAAGATATTTATGGCATATGCAAATAGGTAATTGCTGAGGATTCGCTTCTTTATACGCCTGTAAATTAATACGAAAACCATGAATTTTAAAATAATATTAATATTATGTAATGTTATATATAAAGGAAAAATAAACAGTAGTCAATATTTTACACACTTTTTACGCCTTTGTAAATATTATCACCCAATGAACTCCATACAATGTGAGATGGTTTAATTCCCTTACAAATACTCCCAACTACAACTACTTACTATATTCCAAACGAACTACTCAAGCTCCAACCAGGAAGAACCCATAAAACGGAATCAAACCAAACCAAACCAAAAACAAAAAGCCTCTAAAGCGGAGAAGCAAATAATAAAAAATAAGCGTCACTTACTGCACTTATCCCTAACAATGAAGGCCGAGAGCGTAACTAAAAAAAATGGCAGCCTCAGCTCCTAATCACGTCTGAAGAAACTCCAGATAATGCTGGTCGTAGTTTTGGTGCGTACCTTATCACTCACGCTATTTTCCTTCTTGACGACGGTACCGCCGACGTTTTTCTTCTGAACGCTCCTCCCGAACGTGTGGCTGCCGTTCAACTTCTGGAACGACTCACTGGATCTCAGCTTTCCGGACAAGGAGTCCTTGGTCGTCACGAGGGAGCTGTTTCTCGATTTGGAAAGGGAGTTGGATTTAGAGTTGAGGCTGTTGCCTTCGGACTTATTGGACTCGCTCTTCGTCCTCCACGATTGTGCCGAGTGTGGTCTACCTGGTGAATCGCCGCTACGGCTACGAGTGCTGGATGGTGCTGGGCTGTGTTTACCTAGTAATACTTTTCTAATGAGAGAAAGTGTGTGCAAAAAGGCATGTAAGGTATATGATAACTATGAATAGTGTATACTTTGCAGAAACTAATACATTATTACGGTGCTGAAAATGTGCTTAAAATCTGGATGTCAATTTTCGATACTAACAATAACCGTTAATTAGAAAAATTAATAAAAACTAATTAACAAACTTTTTGCGAAACTGTGCAAATAATTATTTGACTTTTAACATCAAAAACTACTACCTTTAGGGCAATAGTGATACATATAATTTTTTTTTTAAGTTCTTTTTCATTCATTGTTTGAACGCTTAAATTTTTAGTTTTCCCTCCACACATCTTCATTTCAGCTACATCTTTTAACATTCACAGATAATGCAGAAAATTTGTATAATGAAACTCTAAGTCTTTATCTTTAAAATGAGTCTAATTGCGTTTTTTAATTATCATAAACTTTGCTGTGAAATAGAGCAACAAATTAGAGCAGAATACGCCATTTTGAAGGTTCTTTTATCTCTGAACAGATAAAATGTTTATACATATTTTCAAGTATAAAATAGATACCTTTTTAATGGTAAGTGAAACTGAAAAAATCTAAGTTTTCGCAATAAATTGTAAATAATTAAAAAACAAAGCCCAAATTTCTGCCAACATATAGGTTTTCTAAATACTTATAAGTATATTAACGGAAAAACTCGTCAAATACCTCGCTATTGGAAAGTCCTGAAAAAAACTTATTTACCTGGACTATCAATAAAAGACACGAGGCAGTTTAACTCCAATTCCGAACGAATATTAGTACTCGATAGTTGGCTATTGCCTTCCCACAGATGACCTCTCTCTTTTCTTTTTCTGTTTATAGTGATAATTCTACCTACAATCCATGTTGACCCCACATGATAGGATATTGAAAGCCGAGAGCTCACGGATCCTGAAGAGGCGTCCTTCGCCGGTTCAAATCGGCGAAGAGAAATAGAAAATAAATGATAGTCAAAAGACAAGAGAACACGGTTGTCACCCAACGTTACTGTGAAATTAATAAATATTTACTTTTTGATAAATTCACTCGAGCTACCCCAAAAATTTGGTCGGACCATTCCGATACTGTCGGAATAGTCCTGTCGGTTGTACGCCATCAGGGTCGGCGGTAAAAAATTTAATGATAAAAATTACAACACAACTTCGTATGACCACTCCATAGTAAAATTACCACGGCACTGACCGTACTTTCCCTTGGCCTCGTCGGAATAGTTGGAGGGGTAAGTACATGCGGTGCATCAGCTTCCGACCATCCGCCCGTCTTTTGAACCGTGTTGATTTACCATCGAATGACCGGACTGTACGCATCGATCATAAATAGACAGTTTTGCCTTATCGCAAGGATCGTAAACCACAAATATTAAAGGGAAAAATGATGTTCTACGTTGAGTTGATGCCCATCTTTAAATTTTGTCTTTTTTTATTATGTATTTTCTATTTCTCTTTGCCAACTGTGAACCGATGAAAAACGCAGCTCCACGTTCTGTGAGATCCCAGCTTAACGCGGTTATAATCACCTATGAGCTATCTTTAAAAGAATAAGGCTATTTCCAAATTATTACTTTTTAAATTCTTAGTTTAAACTTATGAAAGAGGTCTGAAACAAAACCAAAATTGTCTTTTAGTTTTTTTTTTTAAATTGTATAGTATTAACTTCTGCAAGATATACTACCTACGAAATATGATGATTTTTTAAATATATACCTATGGTTTTCTATTTTTCAACTTCTTAATTTATTTTACTGGTTTTATTTTAGTTATTATTTAATATTCAGTTAATAGCCACACTATAGCTTTAGGCATTTTAAATATGAAAAATTAAGTTCGACTAATTTCTATAAACTCAAGGTAATTCGGATAAATACAAATACAAAATACACTAATATACACGAAAAGTCATCATCCTCATCAATGGTAGTTGTAATTAGAATTATCCTAGTCTATTTCGCCAGTAGTTTCTTTCCATTTGCTAACCGTTGTCAAGTTACCGCGCCAATTGTTCTCACACTCTCGTTTACACCAATCTTTTTCCCGTCTTAGCCTTTCCAACTTCTCTTTCCCACAGTCAGAGATAATGGGGTGCGCCTGAGAGGATATTTTTCATTCGTCTTGGCAGGTATCCTTCCTATCCCAGCCTTAGCTTATTTTATATTTATTATAGATATTAGGTATATCGCCTTCTCCAGATGCAGTTTTCACATAGTATTTTAAAAATAGTCCATGTTTCTGAGCCATATGGTAGTATCGGTGTCTTCCCACATCATCTCTTTCAGTCTTCTCGAACACTATACTCAAAAGAAAACATTCGAGAGTAACTCCCTGTAGAGACAGCTTTCGTGTTTTAAATGTTAACAAAAGGTCGTTGTACCTATACGCATTCTGGAAATCATGCATGAAAGAAAAGTATTTGACAGAATGTTTAAAATATAATAAAAAAACAATGTTAGCTTAAAAGGGCCCATAATACAGCTTCAGAAATAACAGAAGCATAATATATCATCACAATAATTATACCTCTTATCAAGGAGTATAGACTTAAGGGGGCTTCTATATAAGGTTAAAGAGTGAGCCCAAACCTGCTTGTCGTAAAAAGACCTTACAAGACGCTTACAGAACTGGCATTTCAAACTCAGAAAAAAATGCATCAATGACGACGACACCTTACAAACTACTTTCGACGAAAAGATGAATTTTTTGACATCCTACAACGCACGCTAGAAGAAATATCCAATAAAGGCAAAGTATTTCAAGAATTACTCAAGGACGAAATTATCAGATACCAGATATTAAAACAGACGCAAAATATATCCAATACCCTAAGACAGTAATAGATAATGTAGAAGTCGCCTGTGAGAATGTAAAGGATACTGTAAATAACAAGGCCAAGGAAACCTTAGAGAAAATAACAATAGACACAAATAGAAAAAATAATAAACCATGGTTTAACTCAGAAATCAAGGAACTGACAAGAGAAAAGAAGAAATCGCGTGAAGAATAAGAGCGAAAAATAGTACAAATAAAGCAATTAAAAAAATATATACGTGATGGATACGATAGTTACTTGATGGAAGGTAATTTATTAAAAAATAAAACACTGACAACTTTTGTTTTCAACACTTCCACAAATTTTATTATAATTTATTATCACTACAGCTGTTTCGGCAGTGGCTTTCTTAAGATTTTGTTATGCGTCTAGCATTTTATAGTCTTTAACTGAATAAGTTGAGGATGGGAAAACCTGTTTGTTTCACGATCGTCATTCAGAATTATATATTTTTTAATTTGTTAATTTCCATAGATTCTACTAATGATAGCTTAAGGCCGAATGTAAAGAATTTGAAATTGGTTATTAAAAGAATGATTATGATCTAGAAGGTGAAGTGCGTAATTAGAATCTCTTTTTCTATTATTGAAAGCTCTTTTGTGTTCTTCTATCCGTTTGTTAGAAGTTCTACCCATTTGACCGATGTGAGTCACTTACACAGTGGGGTATGCAAACTTACATGTGGCGACCGCCCAAAAACTTTAATAATTTTATGTAATACTTGAAAATACCCTTTCTAACTGCAGCAGCCAATTTCATATCAGTAATTATATTCCCTTTATCACTTTTACGAATATTTGTATTGTGATATTTCTAGTACCTGTCATCTCTTTTTTGTACAGGTACAGGTTAATGATATCCTATTTTTATCCAGGTCTTCTACTTCAAAACACATGAACCCTAATATTCACAACTATGTGAAAAGAGAGTTAAGGTTGATCTTCACCCTCGATTAATTTGTTTCTGATCCTAGAGATGGCTCTACTGCGGCATACTACTGTGGTAATTTTTTTAACTTAATCGTAGATTTCTACATGACGACTCTGTAATATTTTCAAACCCTAATATAAATTACAGTTTTCTATAATTATATCCATTGGCTGAGGTGCCAAGTTGTGCAGACATTAATTTTATCAAATACCTAGTAGACCAAATAAGCAAAGATATCTTTAACAACATCTTTATGTATAATATTTTACTGCTCCGCTGTGTCAATCGGAATGTATTAAAGTTACGCATTTGCAAGAACATAATCCACACCATATCATTGAAAAATGACACATATTTATTATGTAAACATTTTTATCGACAAAGAGGTACTTAGCGGCGCTATCTGTGAATATCGTATTACCACTAAATTTATACATGCAATCATATATTAGATTTTTGTTGATAGAATAGTTAAAAATTAAATTATCTGGTATTATTTAATATTTTAGTGGGATTTATATGAAAAATGGTCAATCGTCAAAAATGTTAATTAAAACATGCGAACATGTCTTTCTTTTGGTGTGTTTATTACTGGTTTCAGGTTTGTTATCTTCCTTATTAGTGCGTTTCTCTTCCTTGTATGTGTCCAAACCATCTCAGTCTGTGTGGATTAATAAATTTTACTATGTCTTCCCCTTCGGTTATATTTCTATTTCTTATTTCATGCTTTATTAGTCTTCTATATTCTCCTTGTTCGGGCTTTATTGGGCTGTTTATTCTTATCATTTTGCTTTTAATAATTCTTACTTTTTTTTATATTTTACTTTTTATTTATATTTTTATTTTCTTTATATCTATTTTCGTACGACATATTACTTTCTCTACGTATGCTATCACTGGTCTAATTGCTGCTCTATATATTTTTGTGTTTGTTTTTTGCTGTTTTTTATCTTTAAGTAGTGAATGATATTTCCAAAACACGATGTTCTTCTCTCACCTTGTGTGCGTGGTAGTGTCATGCGTTGGATGTACGATTTGGGGTAGTTGATGCCTATTTAGTTATCACGGTTCTATTTGGTCTAATTAGTTCTTCAGTTTCCGTATTCGACCATTTTATAAAGCCAAATGAGTATGTGAAAAGTGGTATTGCGTATGTGTTTATTGCTTTTACTATGTGCTTGAAATTAAGTTTGCTTTTGAGTATTAGTATCCCAGATTTAGTCATACGGCTCACACTTCATCTAAGGGGAAAATTGACTCATCCCAGATACCTACGGTATCAAAAGGATTGAGCTCTGGTGGGACTTTTTCCGTGTTACAGAGCCCTAGGTGGCTTGATATGTTGGAGTATCTCCCAAAAATTTTCGTACACATCTGGACGTTGAGGGTACTACAGCTTTCTGCATAGTCTTGTAGAGATGTTCATTCAGACCTAGCTTTTTTATGTTTTCTAGGAGGTTCTTTGGAATTACTCCAGTAGTAGAGAGAATAATAGGTATTGTCTGGGTACTTTCCATTCTCCACTGTCTTCGTATTTGAATTTCCAGATCCCTGTACGTGGCGATTTTTTCGTTCTGTTTAACACGAAGATTATGGTTGTTGGGTATCGCCACATCAATTAATGTTATTTGTCTCTTTAGTTTAATAACTAGTATGAGATCTGGTCTATTATGTGCCACTGTTTGTTCTGTGAGCACAGTGCGGTCCCAGGATAGCTTGTAGTTGTCATTATCAAGTATACTCTCAGGAACGTATTGATAATATGGAAGATGGTTTGTTTGAAGAAGTCCCAGTTTGATAGCTATCTCTTGATGAATGATCTTTCTTACTGAGTCGTGCCGTTCCTTATATTCAGTTGCAGCAAATGCCTGACAGCCCCGGTAAGATGTTTGATGGTTTCCTGAGCTTAACATCCATATCGGCATTTGTCATTCTGGACCTGAGGGTCTTTGACGATATATTTCAGGTAATTTTTGGTTTGTATAACCTGATCCTGAATGGCTAGTAGTGAATCTTCTGTTTCAGGGAACATCTTTCCTGACGTCAGCCAATAGTTCGACGCTATATTGTCGACATGGTCTTGACTGACCTCATTGGGATGTCGCCCATGCAGAGGTTCACTCATCAAACAGAGAAAGAAATAGGTATGAACCCTGTGACTGTAAGAGAGATGATCGTGAAGATGACTGAAGGAAGTACGGAGGAATGGAATAGTGTTCACAATTACATCCGAGCAGTCATTAAAAAGAAAGAAGAAGAAGAGAAACACCAACCGAGCCAACGACAGAGATAAGATCTAATTACTATTTTAATGGAAATAAGCCACAATTGAAGGTTAAAATAAGTTTATTGACGTTTGAATCTTTGATCTTTGATCTTGCACTAATAACTTGTTTATACTCCAACAATTAATAGAAAAAAGAATAGTAGTTGGTACCAAAGTACATCTAGCCTTCATCGACCTAGAAAAGGCGTATTATACAGTTCCAAGACTTAAATTGTGGCAACAACTCGACATTAGTCCATACCTTTTAGGAATAATTACAGAAGTATACAGGGAGAACACTACTTACCTAAAAATCGGAAATAGACTATCAGAGCCAATAAAAGTAACTAAAGGACTAAAACAAGGGTGCATAATGTCACACTCACTGTTTAATTTATATATTGAGGCAGCCCTCCATAATTGGAAAAACCACTGCCTGGGAATGGGAATCCCCATAAGAAATGACGTACTGTTCTTCCTGAACTTTGCGGATGACCAAGTCGTCCTAGCTCAAGATTTTTATGATCTAGAATTTATGATAAAGCGTCTATACAGAGAATATGTAAAATGTGGGTTACAAGTCAGCATGAAGAAAACAGAATATTTAGTTATCAATTCAGATGCAAGGTTTGAAGTGTTGATCGACAAGGACGTGGAAATCAAACAAGTGGAAAAATTTAAATATTTAAGTGCACTCATTACTAAGAACGGCTTGGGACAAACCGAAATTAAACACCGAATTACTCAGAGACGTAAAATTGTAGGATATCTGAACTCCTTATGGTGGGATCGCAACATTTCCAAAAGGAACAAAAAAAGAATAGGGCAAACCATGGTCGAATCAGTTCTTTGTTATGGCTCTGAAGTATAAACAATTGTCAATGCAGACCTGAAGAGAAGATTGTTATCAGTTGAAATGGATTATTTGAGAAAAAGTGCTAGAACATCAAGCCAGGAAAGGAAGACCAACGCTACAGAAACGGTCATTGACAGAATAGAAAAAAAGAGGTTCAAAATGGTTTGGACACCTATTGAGAATGCCTGACGAACGTTGGCCCCAAAAACTTCACAAATGGATGCCCCCCCGGAAGAAGAAAAAGAGGTAGAACTTGACGCTCATGGAATGAAGGAATTAGAAGAGCGATGGAATCGAAAGGTTTGGAGGAGGAGCATGCCTTAAACCGGCAGAATTGGCGGAGAAGAACGGGAATACGGCGATAGCCGTCTCCAAAATAAATTGTATTTACAAGTTGGCTTATTCCCATTAAAATAGTAATTACTTTAAAAGCCACAAGAAAATAGTTTCAGAACAATAGATAAGATTTAGATAAGAGAAGTGAGTGTTCCAAAAATGTCTTCACCCCACTTTCGGAGTACGGTACATGCGACAGTCAAATGCACACAAGTAAGAGAGGGTGGTTTTAGTTGGTAGGCAGGATAATAGATACCTGAATCTTTGGCACTGCTATCTTTAGTACTTTAAATTAAACTAAAACCCAAATTTTATGGACTCAAAATGGAGGTAGCATAAAAAAATTTCAAACCCCCCCCCCCCTCAGACAAATTCTGTGTACGATACTGGTTATGCAAGAAACACTATTTTTATAAATACTAAAATAATTAACCATAAACGCCTAAATAGGTTTTTAAAACTAAATAGGTTTTTTATAGATATATTACTTATAGAGTGTAAATTTTATGATATCCTACTTTCAAAATAAAAGTTGCAGTATCTACTATTATGTAACTCTGTAAGTTTCAGCATGACCGGTTCAAAGTTCAAACCGATAACATTCCTATTAAATTTTGTTGTTATCTGCCAAAGTGTTGTACAAAGTAATTGATATGGCAACCCTGTTAGTGTGACGTTTTGCTTGAAGCGTTTCGAAGCCGAACGTAATGCTATCTATCGATGATAAATACTACCATTGCTTCAGATGGAGCCATCTCCCTACATTACGATTTGAAGGCGGCAGTTCAAGACATAATTCTTGTTTAACGAGATTTTTCATATGTTTAGGAAAAAATATTTAACTTTTTGTTGCAAATATTTTCCACTTTTACAGTTTTAAATATGTTGTTATTAAAAAATTTTCGGTTTCTTACCGGTAACTTTATTATAAGCCGAAACATATTATTTTTTCCTATTGGAACAAAACTGTAAATTCAAAAATTTTCAAAAAATTCATAAGTATTTCTTATAATCATATCTTGATGCTGTAAATAAAATAAACAAAATCCTATGTTTGGTTTTCCCGCTTTATACTTGGAAAAAAGTAGTTTTTTTGAGTTTTTTCAAAAACGAAAACATGAAGTTTGTTTAAAAGTTGTTAAAATACTTCTAGACATCACATATACCTTCTCAAATTTTTTCAAATTTTTTGAATTTGGGGTTTGTCTTTTGGGGGGTGCAGATCAACCTTAACAAGAACAATGGAAAATATATAAAATAACATGACTATGGTGATAGTACGCAATAATAAAACGCCTAGTGTGCTTCTTTATATGTATATTAAACAGTTTTATCAGCGAACAACCAAACGAATTTAAAATGTATAGAAAAATCCATAGATGTATATTTTAAAATATCATTTAAGTTTATAAATTTAATTAAGTTTAATTAAGGAACGAAAACAAAGTTTTTCATTTTATTTTCCAGTTGTTTCTATCAGAATTCACCGACCGTGATTCACCTGACTCACCAATAACAGTTCCTCGAAAGATTAATTCACTAATTTCCACAATAATCAAAAATATAACACATCAAAAAAACAAAACTTCCACGTATTTCCAAATATTTAATTTATTTTAAAGATTGAAATTTTTAGTAAGATGTATTCCATCATTTTATGACATTGAAATTAAAAATTATGGTTGCAGCATAGATGGATTATCTGTTTTCGATGAATACCTTTCGATAACCTAATGTCGGTGAACTTCCGGTAGTTGAATTGTATAGGATGGACTGTTATCGGTGGAATTTACGGTGGATGAATTCCATTCTATGAACTTACAGATTAAAATTCAATACAAATACATTCAAAAGTTCATATAAAAGTTTGTTTCCATTATTTTATTCTTAAAAATGTCATTAACTTTGCGAAACTACCAAGTTTTCGTGTAAATGAAGCATGCTATTAAAACACTCTAAATTGTAATATTGTATGACTGTTAACTATAATAACCGATGAAACTATATGAATGAAATACCAACTCCTACAAAACCAAATATGTGTTTTAAATGGAAAAAACTGAACTCTTAGTTTTCAAATGAATAACTTACGTTGCGTTAAACTCTGTACCCATATACAAATGGTTTTATTTAATATAAGATCTTTTCATCTTATACCATGATTAATAATAACTAAACAATCAAAATCCGTTACTTTTGCCAAAAAATAGTAAATTATGCAACCAGCATTTGATGGTCATTATGAAGCGAGTATGAGGGATACAACATGAGCCGCGTAGCGGCGAATGCTGTGTAGAATACGAGCATCATAATGGCAATTAAATGCAAATAGTCATGATTTTGTCTCCAATCATTCACAACAAAAAATAATAAGTATATTTAAATTTATTTATTTTGTAACACAAACAAATTAGGTAGTCTGCGAATTTCAAATATGTTAATCTTCTACCGTCAATGTTCAGGCCTTTCTCTTCCCAGTTAAGATTTTTACAAGCATATTCTAGTACTGCAGTAAACAGTTTAGGCGATAAGGTATCACTCTGCGGACTCCTCTGTCGATTAGGATATGATCCATGTTTTTATGTAGTTTCACCGACATAGTTGCGTTCTTGTATGTATTGTAAATTAACCTTGTATATCGGTAGTTAATGCGGCATATGTTTGTAATGCTTCCAGGATTTTGTCAAATTCTACTGTGTCAAGGGCTTTATGGAAATCTACAAAAGCCAGAATAGTATTTAGTATTCTATAGTCTTTTCTATTACCGTTTTAATGACTGTAGGTGATCATTTGTTCCAAATCCGGTACGAAATCCCGCTTGCTCTATTGGCTGGTAGAAATCAAGTTGTTTCTCAAGACGATTCGTTACTATTCTTGTAAGGAGTTTGTATAGGTGACTAAGAAGACTTATAGGTCTGTAGTTTTCTAATTCATGGAGATCTCCTTTTTTGTACAATAGAATTACCTCAACCTTGTGCCATTTGTCGGGTATATTACTGTCCAAAAGGGACATGTTAAAAAGGTTTTCTACTTTCTTAAGTAGGCAAGTGCCTCCGATTTTGATTGCATCAGTAACTACACAATCTTCGCCTGGAGGTTTTGTTATTCTTAGCTTTTCTTAGGGCTAGTTTTATTTCGTCTATTGTGATTTCCGGTAGTAGTTCTGATCCTTGGTTGACACTGCCCTTTTTCCTTGTTAATATTTCTGGTACTTGATCTTCTCTGCTATTTGCTTTTTGTTGGCTTGTGTACAGCAATTTGTAGAAGTCTTCAACTATTTTAAGGGTTTCCTCTCTGTTGGTTGTAAGATGACCATTTCTATCTTTCTTCTTCTTTGTCAACCATTTTCCATCCACTCCTGAATGTAGGTCTCTCCCAATTGCTTTCATCTTTCTCTATCTTGCGCCAATCTAATCCACTGTTTGCCTGCCACTGTTCTTATGTCATCTACCCATCTTTTTTGAGGTCTTCTCATGCTTCTTGTTGTCGTCTTTGGTCTCCATTCTAGAATTCTCCGTGTCCACCTGTTGTCATTATATCGGGCTACGTGACCTGCCCAGCGCCATTTCATTTTTGTAATTTCTTCCATAATATCCCTAATCTTCGTTCTACGTCTTATCTCGGTGTTTCTAATCTTGTCTCTTAGTGATATTCCAAGCATGATTCGTTCCATTGCTCTTTGCGTTGTTTCTAATTTTTTAGCAGATTTTTTGGTAAGGGCTACTGTCTCCAAGCCGTAAGTACAAACTGGTAGTATGCATGTGTTATACACCTTTTTCTTTAAGTTTACAGGAATGGAGGTGTTTTTCAAGATATATGCTAATTTGCCGAAAGCGCCCCATACCAGTTGTGTTCTTCTTTTAATTTCAGCATCTTGATTTGGTTTTCCTAGTTTGATAACATGACCTAGATATACATAATGTTCAACATTTTTTATGGTATGATTTTGTATTGTTATATTTGTCTGGTCTCGGCTCACTATTTTTGTTTTGCTGTAGTTCATTTTTAAGCCTACCGCTCCTGAAACTGCATTTAATTGTTGTAACATATCATTTAGTTCTTGGATATTATCGGCTATTAAAATTATGTCATCTACGAATCGCAGATGACATAATATATGACATATGACAATATATGACATAACCACCAAAGTGGTTTAAGTATGATCCGTCGACGTTGATACCCTTATTGTTCCATTCTAGTTTCTTAAAAATGTCTTCTAGAGCAAGGGTAAATAGTTTGGGAGAGATGGTGTCTCCTTGTCTTACTCCCCGTTGTAGTCTTATGGGATTAGTTTTTGTGCTTTCGTCCAGCTTTATCTGCATGGTGGCATTTTCATATATATTTCTATCTTTAATCTTTATTATCTGCCTTGTCCCCGTTCTTAGTCTTTTTCTCAATACTTTCATACTTCTATTGTTGTCAATGGTATGTTGGATTTGTTCTTGGTTGTATTTTCGAGTGTCTGGTTTAACAGCTTTGAATATTTCTTTATTTAATTTTTGTCGTTCGTCAAAAAGGTTATGATACAATACCCCTATGTAGACTATGGCAAGTGTTCGAAAGCTTATCTATTAATACTACACTTGTGAAAGCAATACAACGATTCTACAACCATCGTCAATCAAAAGTACAGATAATTATAACCAGTTCACCGAGAATTTTATGGTAAATAAGGAACTGGCTGGCAAGAAATGCAAAGCTGCAACTCTCTTCAAAATCTACCTGAACGAGGCACTGAAGAAATGGAGGCGATACTGTTCTGGAATAGTTATACCATTCAACGACAAAACTACCTAATATAGACTTATTTTCGCGGATGATCAAGTAGTAATCGCACAAGACCAACAAGAATACATTTGATAAAAAAGCGATTAATACAAGAGTACCAGCGATGGGGTCTAAATGTTAATTCAACACAAACGAAAGACATGTGCACAGGAGAAGTTGAAAACGATTAACTCAACTTAGAAAGAAATGGATGCACTAAACAAAAATCGAAGAACGAATTATAGAAAGAGAAAAAATAGACCCACTAAACTCACTACTCTAATCTAAAACTATCTCTAAACAGAAAAAGACAGCTAAAGAACAGTATTTTTAAAAGCATTGTACTCTACGGATGTGAAAGCTGTCAACTCACTAAGAGAACGGAACAAAAATATCCTTGTTTTGGAAAGGGATTTTTGGTGCAGATCAACAGGTACATCCAACATATTAAGTACCTTTAATTAATTAAAGAATAAGACAAATCATGGACAGAACAATCATTAGCATAGAAGATATTAACAAAAACACCTTATTTGGTAAGGACAAGTTCAGAGAATAACAGACTATCGCCTTTCGAAAATTATATTGGATTGGCAGCCACCTGAGAGAATAAAACGAAGAAGATCAAAACAACATGGTTTGATGGGAGTCCTAAATTCAATACCATCAGAGAGAGATCTATGACCAGCAGACTGATTCGAGAAATCTGAGAACCAGAATGCACAGGACGCTTTGAATGGGTCAGTATATATGGAGATATGAACATCTCAATTCCATTCTTTAAACCATCTACCATTTACTTCTCTAGTTTCTCCAGTGTTCAGATTATTCTCTCTATTATCAATTTTTTCTATATACTTTTTCTTCTTATATGTGGAGCTGTGTTTTGGTAATATCTCCGTATGCCTCTGATTTCTTAGTTTGCTGTTCTGCTTTTATATATTTCTTGTATTCGCCATTCATGTACAAATATACAATTTAACAATTAAACATTCCTGCATATTTTTTCTTTTGTATATCATTCACAGCTCCAATAATATTGTTTTTTTTTTAATTTATTATGCATTGATTGGGTTATTTTTTGCCATTTAACGTTATATTTCTTTTATTACTTTATGATTTTTTTCTTCAAAATACTGTATATCTTTTTAAGTGTCGTGCGGAGCTTGTATCTCCTCTTTTGATCAAGATTTCCTTTGCTTTCTTAATATGGTTCTGAAGCAACTTTTTTATGGCACTTTTATATTAACTACATACTATAGTTAATAGGAATAAATCAATTTAAATTAGAATATTTTATATCTGTCTATTTTTCGTCTCGGAAATCGGATTTTATGTAGTTTGTGTCGTACGGTCGGTGGATATTTTCCTCGTGGATATTTGTGCGTTCCTGTTCCACACTCGGCGAGAAGCTCACCGGTGGCTCTGTAGTCACCAAGGGCCCACCGGCAATGTAAAATACCTTAGCAGTTCAAATGTTCTTACGTGACAATAATTTTCCTCTTACATGTATAATATGTTTGGTATTCTGATCACGGTATATTATGCCTTGGATCTCCTATACCTTTTTGTGGAATAATTCGTAGCCGATACGGCTTCGTACTTATTCACTACAAAGGTGTTCGTACTCTTCTTCAGGTGAAGTCTTATTACAATGGGTTCACTCTTGGGTAATAATAATAAACGTTTATAAACGTCTACAAACAGCCAACAAGGTCTAGATGGGGTCAAGATCTGACTTGATCCCGATCGGAAGATGCGCTGCCTTTTTATATACTTCTTGTTTGCGACTCGGCAGCGATCTTCCGTCGGAAGGCCAATAACAATGCAGTTAATAAAACCGTTTGTTATTAGCCGGCCAGAGTGATAATCTTTGCTCTGATTGGCCACTCTGGCGACATTTGTTCTTTATCAACAGCAGTTTGATTTCGGCTATAAATTTTTGCCTCTTTTGCAAATGTTCTCAATAATCAACGTCACCATTTTTTTTTCGGTCTTACTTTGCATCTTGAGTGTTTTCATATCTACTCTTTGTATTTTTGATTTTCTTATTTTATTTTTTTTTTGTTTTTGTACCATCCGAAGTAATTATGTTGTTTTTATATTAAAAGTTTAATTTCCGTTACTCAATTCATTCCTTAGTGATTTTTCATCTTCTCTTTGGTTTCACTTCAGTTATTTTCTAAATAAATCACGTCTTTAGGAGTTCCTTTTAGTGCAATTTTTTATAGTCATAGATCATAAAAATCGTGTTATTGAGACATTTTTGTTTGTTGTTCAAATACCTTTAAGTAATCTATAAAGTACAGAACTACTTCATTTGTAAATAAAATATTAAAAACTACTTTTTAATTAAATCATTTCGCTTCTGGTCCAATCTTCCAGTCCAATCATAACAATCATTACAATTTTTATCACTATCTTGTTCTAAACAATTCCTTCCTCTTAAATCTGCTAACGATTATATTGATTCTTTTTATTATCTATTCTTCTTAAATCTGCTAAGGACTACATTTTTTATTCTATTTATTATCTATTTTAAGTTCTTTATCCTCCGACACCCTGTTAGGGTAAAAGGAAGGGGAGAAAGAAAGAAAGTTCTTTATTCATGAATAAGCTCATTATTCTTTTCGTTTTTTATTTTTGCGATAACAACTAATGAGTCGTTTCTGCATTAGTATCGGAGTGTAAAGTTGTTTCGAAAAGTATTTAAATCCGCTTGTATTTCACAATAACCTCTAACTAGTAACAAACAAAAACATATAAATTTTGAAGGTTTCAAAGTACCAAAATAAAAATTCGTGCTTAGGATTAGTCACTAAACGTTAGATTATTTAACAACCATGTTAACCAAACGGTATTGTCATTAATTTAGCAACAGTCATTGATTAAGGCATGACCCACTTAGAATTTTTAGTCACTATTCTATGTAACTTCGAAAATGGAAACGAAAACATAATTGTAGATAGACCAGTCAACAGATTTTGTAAAAAAATTAACTTTTTGCATAGTTATTATTGTTAACTAAAATTAATGGTTATCAGAGATGTTCTATAAATATTCAAAATGATGATGGTAGTTGTTACTATCAAAGTTTAAAGAATACTATTACTTATTGGAAGAGAAGTACTATGTTCAAAAGAGTATTACAAAGTTTGGAAAGGATGTGAGAACAAATTGAAGGACATTTACAGTTTTTTGGTAGTTCTCTATCACAGGAGAATAAACCGAACGCCTAGATTTAATGCGTTGTTAATGTTCTTCAATAAGTGGTCATTGTCGGATCTCTTATGCGAGATACATTCAACAAAAGGTGGCGCTGAATCTTGAGATGCGTTTTCTGTCGAAGCAATCTTCAGTTTTTAAATCTCTGGCGGTCATTGCATCTTCTCTCCATGACCGTCTTGGCCAACAATTGTTTCCTATAGTGGGCGGAATCCATTTTTCTATCTTTTTAGCCATCTATTTTCAGGAATTATCTGCAGGTGTCCATACCAGTTTAGTCTTTTGGCTTCGATGGTGTCTATTATGTCTAGGTTAATTTCCATTTCTCTCCTAATGTCTACGTTTCTCACCCTTTCAAGTCTAGTGAGCCGGTAATAACATTTCCATGGCCTTAATTTTTGATTTATTTCTTTGATTGATTTCCCAAATATCGGCGCCGTATAACCCAATACTTTCTCTTATTGTTTTAAAACTTCTTTTATTTTTTTTTGCTATTTTATTATTCCACAATAGTCTGTGTAGCTGTTTAGTGGCTGATCTTGCTTGGCCAATCCTAGAATGTATTTCTTCGTTACTCTCAGCTTTTGATGTTATTTGGACTCCTAAATATTTGATGGTTTCAGTTGATTTTATAGTTCCCATTTCAATTTGTAGGCTTTCTAGTTTTTCTCCTGTAGCTAGGTACTCAGTTTTTTGTATATTAATTGTAAGGCCCCACTTGGTGTACTCCTCTTCAAGTTTTCATGGTATATAGTCGATATCACTCTCGTCTTTAGCTAGAATGGCTTACAGATCTTGCAAATTCAGATTTATTTTGAAGAGTGTAGGTGCTATGCCTTACTTTAGACCCTTACTAATAGGAATTTCTCTAGGTTATTTTGCTTATGTTATATATATATTTTAAATTATTTCTTGTTTTTCCATCGCTACCCAGAGCAATAAAAGCGGTACACGTCGCCAGATTATCAGACAACCAATGGACAAAACGCTTTAGAGTGGAGACCAAGGTAAGAAGCAATACGGAGCAAAGGACGCCCACCAACTAGATGGACTGAAGACTTGAAGTGTGTTAGCAATAACTGGATGCAAGCCGCACAAGAGAAACACATGGAAAGAGCTGACGGAGACCTATATCCAGCAGTGGACGCATACAGGTTGATGATGATGACGATGATGATGTTATTTTTTTATTGTAAGGAAATCACAGCATAGGGGAAGATAAGTTCCTCTCATATTTGTACAGTACTGAGACTGTACATTCAGTATAAAGACGCCTTAAAGACTTGAAAGTGAATATATGACACTTGTAGTTTGAACAATTCTTTCTATCTCCTTTTTTGTAGATGTTGTTAATATGGGATTTTGTCCACTCCGGTGGAAAGTCATGTCCTTTATAGAATAAGGGGAACACATACGGTAGTAATTTCCACACTACTTGTGGGCTGTGACTTGTGTGTGACTTTTTATCGTGAATTGCAGTCTTGTTTTAGCCGGAAGTAGTGAGTAATATTCGATCCAAAATCTTTCTTCTATTAAATATATTCTACTAACTTCTTTTCTGTTTGTTCTCAGGTTTTTTTTACCGTTTTCCATGCTTCTCTTGACATTTTTGCCCCTGTATATTTGTTGAGCTCTTCGTATTTACTTT
This sequence comes from Diabrotica undecimpunctata, assembly GCF_040954645.1. Classification (NCBI taxonomy): domain Eukaryota; kingdom Metazoa; phylum Arthropoda; class Insecta; order Coleoptera; family Chrysomelidae; genus Diabrotica; species Diabrotica undecimpunctata. The sequence goes on from NC_092803.1 coordinate 141,140,942, forward strand.
CCCAGGAAACATTTTTTGCTTAAGTTACTAGATTGTTTACTTCTCTGTTTGATCTTGCGCATGTTCGTCTATCATCTAGGTCATTTGTGTGCAGTCACTTTTGATGCTTTTTTTTTTGTTGTGTACTGCATTAACGATGTCATTTGTCCACCAACTTTAATAGAGTATTCTTATTGTTAATCTTTGGCAGAGCCGTAACTTATATAAAAATGATGTGTGTTTGTTGTTTTGTGATAACATAATCTATAATTGACTTGGTGTTTCTCGTTGGTTGGACCAAATATGTATATTTTTATGTTGGTAAATATTGTTTTATTCTAAAAAAAAAAAGAGAACAAACCATCCAATTAAATGCCCTTCCATAAGTAGAGCATCAGAGTGAAAAAAAAATGAGAATATACAGTGATATTACAAGGAGAAAAGATGTTAATACTGAGGAAAAATCATCACAAGAAGAAACTACAGGTATGAAGTATTACTACAGCAAAATCTGAACGGATTTAATAAAATGGATGACAGAATCCTTATCCAATGAAACTCCAAATGGGCTCCAAAATCACGAATAAAAATAGCAAACAGTTATTGACCACAAAAAAATAGATGTGTATCTCATCTTAGAAACACATTTTACTAGATAATCATATATCAGACTCCGAATATATAAAATATACCATACAATATACCTAGATAGTACAGCAAAAGGCGGTAGTGCTGTTATTATCAAAAAAACTATTAGACCCTAATACAGCTTTTGGATAACTGACAGCAGGGTTTCAGGCCACAGCTGTCAACATAGCCATGAAAATGACTATAACCGAAATTTAAACAGGCAAACATTTGCCATTTTGGGCGATAACCGAAGACACAGGTGAAGAAATTTAAAGGACCTGTTGCGTTCGACCACAGAAATTATGAAACTGCTTCTAAAATACTGGTTTCTAAAACTTTAACAAAACAGAATAGTAAAGGGTGTTTTTTAGAGGTATAGTAATGGAAGGTGGTAACAATTTTTTAACGGTCGGCAATTTTGACAACTGTCAAGTGATTTATGTTAAGTTGGGTTTGACATTTTAGCATAAATAGACTTGACCTGAACAACGCTTCCAAATTGTACAAATTTATTTTGAAAATTGTGGTTTTGTTCGAAATACGTATCAGGCACTATGTCCATTTTATGGTCAATGTAATAGCCCATAAGATCAAGTAATTCGATTCACCATGGAACATTTTTGCACCACGTTTACTCTAACTGATAATATGCATCTACAGAAACGTTGTACAGTGCGTACAGAAGAACTTGTTGCTGATGGAGAGCATAGTATACAGGAAGACGCGAATCAGTCTATCTGCCATCTTATATAGCAGTTGGACACTTTTTCTTTCACTTTATGGAAGATTTTGCGAAAAGATCTTACTTGCGTACTTACAAAATCCAACTTTGCAAGAATTGAAGGTACATCATCACCTAGCAAGGCTTAGATTCGTAGATTCAGTAAGTGGGTCAAAAACGAGATTGCCGTTGATTCAGATTTTCATAAGCGAATTTTGTTTAATGATGAAGCTCACTTTTGGTTAAATGGCTACGTCAAAAAACAAAACTGCCCTATTTGGAGTTAAGATAATTCTCAAATGTATGTTGAGAAACCATTACATTCAGAAAAACTATCTGTTTGGTGTACTTTATGGTCTGGTGGAATCATTGGATCGTACTTCTTTAAAAACGATGCTGGCCAGAACGTTACAGTCAATCGTGACCGCTATAGAGCCATCATTATTGCCATCTTATTAAGACGGCGCAACATGTCACACAGCTTGTGCCTCAATTGATTTATTCAAGAAAACGTTTAGTAACCACATAGTTTCGCGTTTCGGAATTGACCACTTGGAGGATAACATTTGCCCCGTTATTACCGATATACAGCGACAAATATTGGAAAAAGTGATCGAAAATTGGACCTCCAGATTAGACTACATCAGAGCCAGCCATGATGGTCACATGCCAGAAATTAACTTAACTAAAATTATAATTCCAAAAGATTATCTTTCGAATTAAGTCAATTTCATGTCAATTTAAAAAATCATCTTTGTTTTATTCCATTTTAAAGTTCTATACCTCTAAAAAAAACACCCTTTTATAACAGATCACGAAAACCTTAGAAGATACTAGTGGATACCGTAAAGCGAATTCGGAGACTTCCATGCCACGAATATTTTTGAGATAACCTTAAAAACCTTCATATGAATTCATCCTGTTTTCGGTAGAGCAATAATTACTTAAAGTTACTGAGTAAGAACACGCGTAACAGTAAAAATGTTTCCTAAGAAATTAATGAAAAGGGAGCTGGGGTCTCACGAGTATTACTGATACCACCACTGAACTATGTTAAACCAATAGTTTGTTTAAATAGACCACTTTTGAATTTTGATAATCCAAGATTACAAAAATAGAACGCTCGATACCATACTCCCAAATCTGTCTTATGGCTCCTCTACACATCCGCGGACGACATCTACGTATGCATCTGGAGATGTGTAGATGGGTTAATTTGATCATCTGTTGTTTATATATCACGTCGGCGGATGCATCTGCAAGCTATTCGATTGTTGTCGGTTTTTTTAGCACAGATCAAAGGGTTTCGGTGCGGACGTCTTACGGCTTTCCACACATCTGACTTCTGACTTTTTCTTTTCCGAATATTTCTTTTAATGATTTTATTCCAATGTACACTCAAGTAGTAGTTGAACGTTCTAAATAGGCATATAGCTGCGGCAGCTATGGTCTCAACATCCATATTTTTAATGCTCGCGTAGATATTGCATCTCCCATGAATTAACAGACTGAACGATTTACAGATATGTCCAGATGTGTGGTCAGCTTGTGATGATAGACGCGTCTACCAATGTGTAGTAGAGGCATTACAGACAACTAAGCATTAACAAGTAATACAAGTAATTGTTTTGTACGTGGAGTTAAATTCTACTCAAAATAATTAATAACTACCAATATTTCTTAAATTCAAAATACATCGTACCTATACTACTGTCAGTGAAATCTAAATACAAGTGCTCACCTCCCGGAGGTTTTGGCGCAGTATAACTCTTCAAAGGTATCTTACTCGGCCGTCTCGTTCTCGAACTGTCCTTCTTCTCCTTCTCCGTAGACTGATCGTGCGCAGATTCCGTGCTACTCGAATGATCTGTTTGAAGGTTCAGAGTCATCGCTTTCATGCTGTTCATGATAAGGGGACTCATGGCCTTCATACTCGGTGTGGATATTTCAGTGCGGGAAGGCGGTCGACCGGGAGGTGTTGACTCTAAATTTGGAATGATATCAGGTGAGCTGCTTTTCGTTAAAGGTTTTTGGAGATCTTCTAGGAGACGGATTCGTGCTCTGGTGCCTTCTAATTCAATAGTCTTGTCTTCCAGCTGAAATAAAAAGTCAGTAGATTATTTGTTTGAATATCAAAAATTGGGGTAAATGCTTACGATTTGAAAATTATAAATAAGCAGAGTATATATAGTAAACAATTAGTATAAATGAGCTATTAAAAGAAGTTCTGAAAAAGTTAAAAAATATTTAAATTTAAGCTGTATCAGATCTTCCTCTACATTGTTCAATTTAGACGGTGTTCGCCATTCCGGCTTTTGACTGTAAACCTTGTTCAAAGTCATTGTGTAAGGATAGGTTCGATGTGTCCTACCCAGTGGAGACTTGCTATTTTAACTTCTGCTCCGATGCTTGGATTGTTCAATAGCCATCGACATTCTTTGACACTTATTCTTGTCCATTTTAGGAAAATGGCCCAAATATGCGATATAGTCTTTTTCTTTTCTCAAAATATTACGGACGATTTTACTCTTCATGGCCTCTTAATATTGTTCTGAAGCTATTTTCTTGTGGCATCTTAATGCTATTACTGTTTTTCTTGGAAATACGCCACAATTTAAGTTTTAGTTTAATAAATAAAAAAATTTTGATTTTTATTTCTTGGTGAAAAATTCTTCTAATAATTTAATTTTATCTGGCTCATTCATATTGGCAATTCAGACATAATATATTATACGTTTTAACGAAGACGACTTTAAAATGATATTGCCAATATTGCTGAGTTGCGTTCCTGGGACGACTTTATTATAAGAGTTCATTACTTGAAATCAACTTTAACTTCAGAATGCCCGTCAGAAAAAATCATAGCATATGATTCGTCTTTAAAAAGACAACCACATGCAATGATAACAGTAAAATTCTCCTGTTAGTGAGTTCATACTAAATCATGTACAAAAAACCAGGACAAAAACTCATGATACTATCCCAATCTGGTAAATCTAAGTAAAGAGTAACTAAAGGCTGTAAGAACTTAAAAAAATGACGACTCCATAATTAATTATCCTACCTTTGAAGTCGTCCACTTTAAAAAGTATAATATATGTCTGAATTGCCAATATGAATGAGACGGATAAAATTAAATTAGTAGAAGAATAATTTTTCACCAAGTAACAAAAAACAAAATTTGTTTAATTTATTAATGTTATGTATTTTGAGAACGACATCCGAAGTGGAAATTTTCCTGGACATTACCAATTTCAGCTGACACAGGTTATTGGTATAGTTACTCTAGCACTCAGAAGATAGGATTTAAGATATACATTGAAGTAACAATGGTTTTCGACAGCTACCTAGCGACTAGCAAATGCTGAAAACCAAACGAGACGAATGAAGTGGGACATACTTGGTATGTGCGAGATGAGATGGAAAGGAGAAGGATATGTGGATACAGTAAATAGCAACCGTTTCTATTATGCAGGCAGAAATGATGATGCCCAGTCAGGTGTAGGAGTGTTGGTAACAGCATCCATGAAACAACACACGAAAAGTTTTCTACCAGTCAGCGACATATTAATGATTATCAAATTAAATAGACAACCAACTTGGTGGTTCTTAACATATGTTTTAAATTACGTAAAAGACGTCTATATACGTGGAGGCCTCAAGAGGAGTGGATGAAAGAAAAATGTAAAGAGGTAGAAGATTTGCAAATGAAGTATAAAGATAGAGAACTGCACAGAAAGGTTAAAGAAGTAGCTGGAATATGGAAACTCAAACACTTATCGATTGTAACAAACAAAAAAAAACCAACTGGAATTAGACCCTGAAAAACAGAAAAAATATGGGAGCAATATCTTAAAGATTTATTTGGTGAACAGAGAACAGAAGAACCCGCACAAATAGATACAGATGAACAATTAAACATTCTCACCAAAGAAGTTTTGCAGGCAATAAAAGACGCAAAGGACAACAAGGCACCCGGCGAAGACCTAATAACAGCCGAACATTTTAAACACCTAAGTGATAATGCTGTCAGGAAATTAACATACCCCTGCAACATTATATAAGAACATGGCATAATACCGCATGACTGGCTAACATCCACATATATAGCTCTTTCTAAAAAACAAAAAGCAAGGAAATGTTAAGACCATCGAACTATATCCCTAATGAGTCATGCCGCTAAGATTTTTATGCGAATAATTTATAACCGAATTCACAATAAGTGTGAAGAATACCTGAGTCGTTCTCAATATGGTTTTAGAAAGGGTACAGACACTTAAGGATTGACACTGATGGCAGAAAGGTATCTAAGGTTAAAAAATGGCTGTATGTGTGTTTTGTCGATTATAGAAAGATCTTCGACCGCATCAAACACGGAAAATTGATTGAGGTGCTAAAAGAAGTAGGGTTGGACGGACACGACATAGCTATCATAAGTAATACATACTAGAACCACACAGGATGCGTTCGAACAGAGAACGGAAACACCAAGTACATCAACATAGAACGAGGAGTGCGTCAAGGGTGCATTTTATCCCCCCTATTATTTAATGTATATGCCGAACATATAATTAGAGCTTCTCTTGAAATAGCAAGATCTGGTTTCACGAATACGCGTAAAATGCTCAGTAAACTCAAGCTATCAGTCTCAATAAGATTAAGAACACTAAAGTGTTATTTGTGGTCTCTATTACTATATGGCTGTGAGATTTGGACATTAAAACAGTATGACGTCAATAAATTAAATTCATTTGAAATGTGGATGTACCGCCGAATGCTAAGAATTGGACCAGCAGAACAGCAGAAGAAGTACTGAGCAGCTCCAGGTAATATTAGAAGGCAAGATGGAAGGTAAAAGGGGCATAGGACAAAAGAAAAAATCTTGGCTACGAAACATCAGAGATTGGAACACACAAGAGGAAATGAAATAATTCATCAAGCCCAGAACAGAGAGAAATTTGCCATATTGATCGCCAAACTCAACAGAGAAGGCACTTAGGAGGAGGAGGATCTAGCATTTTAGACTCGGATCATTATTGAAGCTTTGAAATAATAGCTTCCGTGTAATTGAAAATACTATAGATTTCAAAAACGGTACAAATGGGCTAAAAATGAAAATTTTGCAGAAATATGGTATAATTTTCATCAACACACATAGAATTTGACGAAATTTTGGGATTAACATCTATTTACATTTATGTGCTTGTTATTCTGTGGGATGGAAACTATATCTTATTGCAAAAACTCAAGAACTTGAAGCATTTACTAAGTTTAAAAACATTTATATGGTTTGAATTAAGATTGTATGATACTGTAAATTACTATTTGCGATTTGTCAACCATTATTGATTTTTTTAACTTCTATAAAGTTTCCCTTGTTAATTTACCCATTGAAAAAACAATTAAGTAAATTAGTCATATTTTATTTATATTAAATTGGCAATTTTTTAACGTGTTTAACTGAAATATTTTTACACTAAATTTTTAATCGTTAAAAATCACCCTTATTACAAAAAACTTATAAAAATCATCTACATACATACAATTTGATTACATCATTTATATACTATCTTTTTACCGAGTTAACTTTATTTAATTTTTTACACATTTTCATCTCTTATAAACTACCCTAAATGGGTAAAAAAATGTAAAAAATGAAATTAGAAAATTCGAAAGGAATATTATAATGTTATATTTTCCGTGTTATACTTTAGTCGTCAGAGACGAAAATGCCGCTGAATCTCTATAATTTATACTCATTTTCTCAAAAAAAAATCGATTTATTAAGAACCTGTACGCTGTAGAAAAAAATGTTTCAAATAAAAAATGTAGCTGAGAAAATGTTAAACAAAAATGTTTATAAGCACTTTTTCTGTAGAATGAACCGTTCTCTCAGAAACAAGACTTGAAACAATCGGCCATTTTTAATGTCTAGTTACGCGCGCGAAATCAATGCTTAATAAAATTTTCAATTTTTCAATTATACTAGTACGTTTTTCAAAACTACCAATCTGCTACAAATTACACAGAAAACCATCTTGGAGCCATTTCCCGTGATGTGCGATCGTTTGTAATGTAAAAGTTTAAATTCTGCGTTTTTTAGTCATTCATATTTGTTGCCACAACTCAAAATTCAAATTTCGTGTTATAACACCAATATTGCCCAGAACGTCCACCCCAAATTGAGCTACAAAAAAGGCCACATAATGCACCGTATCCTTTTTTGCAAGTGCAAAATATTATTTGCGATTGTTCTTGTGGTGCCGGACTGTGTTGCAGTTTGATGAGCTGCAATAAAAAATTTATTTAAAACTTCCTTTATAAAAGGTATATATTAAAACACCCTATCGGACTCCATCACAGTACGTTTTCGGAATTAAAATTCCATCATCAGTGCTATCTGGATTTACATGTTTTGAGCCACTAAATACTTGTGAAAAAACCAGATAAAGGTAAAAACCTGTACATCCAGAGAGCACTGATGAAGGAATATTAATTCCGAAAACGTTCTGTGATAGCTCGATAGGGTGTTTTAATATATACCTTTTATAAAGGAATTTTTAAATAAATTTTTTGTAATACATGGTATACAGCCAGCTACAGGAACTTAGTTTCCTTGTTTCCTTCAAGTGTAGTCCCAATGTTTTTGTTTCCAAGCCAAACTGGAATTTAATAGTAGCATTTTTTAATATATTCATTCAGATCATCCACTGAAGTAGCAAGGGATGATAATTTGACGGCATTGCTTTTACGAGTAGGCTTAAAGTTGACTTAATGAATGACTTATATCGCATTTGTTCAAGAGATACTTGTGTAAATTTAGCAGTGCCGTATAAAATGATTGAACAGTACCTAGCGGCTTCTAGAATTTTCTCTGTTTCGGAGGTACTACTGCAAAATACGGTTTCTTTTTCATTAAGTATTATCGGTCCAATCCTATAACACATTAAACAAATTTCCAAATATGGTAGATTCATTAAAAAATACTAAATTATCTGTGGCTATTTTACGACTTCTATAATCACATGTACAATTTGTAAACGATCTTGTTGAATTAAGATAAACGAGAAATGATGAAAACGGCATCGTCTAATTCAAAATAACGGCTTTCAAACTGGCAACGAAACGTTGTATTTATTTTAGTCACAGAACCGGTCTATTGACTAATTTACATTGTCTCATTAATTATATATATTCAGTAATCAACATACAATCTGGTTTTATCGATAATCGTATTGAATTACAATAAGGATATCAGTATTTACCTATGTATTAGGTAGATAAATCTACAAATATAATTGTCAATTAATTATTGTCAATCTGATTGATGAATCATATTATGTGGTGACTAGAACGAGGCTGAGAGTTTTGCTGTACATTTAAATGATAATTAGGGAGAAAAAGCAATATACGCTAGAAGAGGCAGTCCAAAAAGAAGAAATAATAATCCTAACATCGTCTACAACAGCAACATAAATAAAAATTACCAATAAAAAACAAGGTCATGACCTCATAAAACGAGGAATAATAAAAAAGACGCAGTTAAAAAACTAGCCAGAAACAAACCTCATGGAATAAATAATCTCCCAGCTGAACTATATAAAGAAGGTGGTCACGATACCATAATAGCACTACAGCAGTTCATAAAAGAAATATGGACACAGAAACCCCTTCTCATCGATTGGAATATTGGAATACTGTGCAACATACACAAAAAAGGAGATATCATTGAATGATCTAACCACAGATGAATTACGCTTTAAACTGCAGCATATAAAATAGTTTCCACAATACGGAGCACGCAACCACAAATCCTACTGTCACTTATAGAAAACGACGTCATCGAAGCAGTGAACGAATTTATATACCTGGGAGCGCTCCTTAACACTGAAAATAATACTACCACAGAGATAAACCACAGAATTTTTCACGGCCAACAGATGCTATTTTGGGCTCAATCTCCTTAAATCCTCAATTATATCGAGAAATACAAAAATAAAACTCTAAAAAACAATAATACGCCCAGTCCTAACATCTGGTTCAGAGACCTGGACACTAACCAAAAGAAATGAAAACATGTTAGGATATTTCAAAAGAAAAGTACTAAAGAGAATGACAATGAAGTGGGATAACTTCGAACTTTATATAATATCCTGGTATATTATATAACCAGATATCGCAAAACATATTAAGATAGGACGTATAAGGTGAATAGGGTATGTAATGCGGATGGAACAAAATGACCCAGCTAGAAAATTCTTGATAGGTCCATTGGTCAGAGAAGAAGAGGAAGACCCAGAACAAGGTTCCTTGATAACATCGATGAAGACATGGAAAATATGGGAATAAGTACTTGACGGAGGAAGGCAATGAATAGTGACGACTAGAGAGAAATTCTTGAGTAGGCTAGGACTCACGCAGCGTTGTAAAGCCAGAATGATGATGATAAAAAAACCCACCAAGGCCATAGTAAAGATTACAAATTTAATAAATCATGCCTTCAAGCCACGACATGTTCAACAATCTGAAGAGTGGTAGAAGCTATTATAATATTAAACACGAAAAACCTTCCCATAAAGTATCATCGTATAGACCAACAACGCTACTATCGGTGATGTTAAATTTTTTGAAAAGCTTCTCTTGAGTTTGAACTCGTATTGTTAATTTGGGTTAACCAAAGATTAGTCACCGTTACTAATGTCCGGTCATAGAGACGGACGGAACCGAAAATTAGCGTTTAAATTTGAACGAATTAATCTTGAAAGTGTACTTACCAGTAGCTTCCTAATTTGTACTTATAAATTCAGTCGGTACTCGAACATCAGTATGTAAAGAAGGATCCTTTGGAAGTTATTAATTAACAGAATCGGTGTGTGTGAACGATGTTATCAACAGTGTATCTCAAGGTTTGCTTTTTAATTTGTGTATGTTGGTTTTTTGCTAATTTGTTTTATGTACTTGCAAAATTGTTAGAATTGCTTAAAAAAAAGGCCCGAGGACAGTATGAAAAAGTTTCGACAAAGTGGAGACAGATGAAAGAACTGGAACTAGATGATGATAAATCAAGTGTAAAATATGATCAGGTAGAAAACATTTATATGAATGCGCATTCAGAACAAGAGATGCCCGATGACGATAAAACTATAACCACAGAAAGTTTATTTCGTAGGAATCCATTCTGCATCCGTAAATATAAAATAATAAAATGGTGAACTCACTCAGTGGCGCCAGCAGCTGTCCGCTACGCTCTCAACCACAATAAACGATTGGGTAAAATATGAAAAATTCATAATCGAGAATTTTTTAATAGTTTTACTGTTAATTTGACAAAACATTACTTGATGTCCCATTTTACAAAACTGGATGGAATGCTTTACGGTTTTCGTGGATAATGTTGTTTTATAGTCTACATGCCAAAAGGTAAATATGACACAAAGATATATTCTCTTGCTGAAGCTACGATGTTTTATACCTCTTCCATGGAGGTATATGTTTGAAGACAACCAGACGACCCATATCTAAATGATACACTAATATGGAATTCGATCCTTATGCCAATGTTAGTGGAGAATGTGGAGAAGACGATGCAACTTCAAAGTTTATAGAATATACCAGGAACGAGATATCGTAAAATACATTAAGATAAGACGTCGGAGTTGGGTAGGGTATCTAATGTGGATGGAACAAAGTGATCCAGCTTGATCCTTGATAGACTTTTTGGTCAGAGAAAGATAGGAAGACATTTATTTATTATATATTAAAAGACTTAAGAAGAAGAGTATTTTGTGAAGAGAAAACGCTACTCGTATCTCTTATATTCCTAGACGGAACAAAAAAAGTGTTTGTCCACGCATTTTACTGACGATATTGATGAGCTCTCTTAAAAATCAGAAATTATTGTAGACTACTGAAATGTTTTAATTATCTCTTAATTTATTTACAGTAGTTAATTTATTTATGTAAATAAAATCGTCTAACACTTATTTTATTTAGTCTTTATTTTACAGCTTTTTGACACTTTTTTTTAATTTATGTACTCTACAACGCAACTACTTAATTTATAATACAATTTATTTAATACTTGATGATATAATATTTCAGATTGATGTAGAATCTAAATTGTTCCCTATATATTTATAGTGTACTCCTATGCTTCTAGATTTCGGAGGATCCTTCTCGATGCAAGAACACCTCATGGAGTCAGTGCCGTTTATTTGGAATCTCGACCACTCGATAGTAGTTTCTAGACTCGCCTGAGCGGTTTGGTCAGGTTACTCGTAACGTCAGAATCATATAAACTAGATATCGGTCGTAAGGCAAGGAGGTGGCATAACACTACAATAAAACAAATGGAGGAGTGTCCCGACATTACGGTGACACCACCAGATGATAATACCTTTAAATCTAACTGTGAACGTGATAAATAAAAAGAACTCTCTTTCCCTTACTTTTTTCTGTGTCAGTAATTCAAAATTAATACGATTCAGAATCAAAGAAGCAGAACGGGATTTACTAAAACCGATAGGTTTCCTGAAATACTGCAAAAAGTTACAGACTTGCTAGGAGGGGAAAAGTATGTCACGCTTCCCAGTGTGGTCATATACATAAATTTATTACTCGACTACATCAACAAAAAATATTAGAAATTAATACTGACCAAAACAATGACGAGGAATTCAATTTGAAAAACTTTTTTATAGCATCAAGAAATATGATTAGAAAATACTACAATAAAACAAATTGGATGTACTGTATTTCTCAAGTAATCGATCTCCGTCACAAGTTGGAAGCTTTCGATTTTTCGGAATAGGGCTGTTTTGTATAAAACTTATGAGGTCACTGGTTAAATGAAATTAGATAAATAATAATGAAGAAAAATGCAATATTGGGTTTGTAAATAAATTAGCGAAAAATAGCAAATATAACTGTCAGTAAATTACGAAATTAACTAGCCATACTCATTATTGTTGCTTGTACAAAGAATATAGACTTATCCTCTGAAATATTGATGTCGTATTATTCTTAGCCAGTGGAATATCTTTGGTACCGCGTCGGGGCGCCCGCCGACGCTCGATGGCGAGAACCTATCACACACTAGGTCCGTTTGGTTCGATGTCTTGGGATGAAGTGTCTTGAGATTGCAGGTCAGAAAAGAACCTTCTGGCCGTTGGGTGGAAGAGGGTACATCAATAAATCACCCTATTGTATTGTGATTTTGAGTGGCGATAATTTAAGCTAATTGTGACCGTAATACAAAACCTTACACTTGTGTGTATTGGTGCCACAAACATAACAAAGGAAGTCAAATTCTCCGTACTTAAAATACCCCTTAACCTGAGAGCAACAAGGAAGTTGGATCACGATCAAGTAAAACGTGGACAACTTTTCTTGGTGGAAAAATAGCCAGAATATATTTCCCTCCATGGCTCGTTTGGCCTTTTGACGAGACACCGACATCTACACACGAGCCCATGGATAGGGTCTGCAAATGGTAACATAAAGATTAAAACTCCCGGGAATGACAAAGCAATGCCGCCATGTGCTTTCGACCATTTTTGTTTCCATGATCAACGTGTAAAGTAAGCCGTTTCCCTTATTAAGTTTTCTTGCCGTGTGGATTCCTCCAGCGGCCTACATTTTCGTTTTATGCGGCGCAAACTGGAGAAAGTGTGGCTTCCGATGTTTACATAGTTCTACTCCAAAGCGATGTTCTTTTTTGTAAGTGATTTTATGTTCACGCTTGCAAATAATATGTAATGTTTGATTGACTGAAGTCTGAAAATAATTTTTATTTAAAATAAAAGTAGCATCTATTGCCACTAACAGGTAAAAATAATAGTCAATAAAGAAAATTTTAAATTCAGTAGTATTAAATGTATGTTAATTTTTAATTGTTTTATAATGATGCATTATGTTTAATTTATTATTAAATTAATTATCCGTTAAATTAACCACACGCTCTTATACTTTTTTAGATCTACTAAAAGTGTGTGAATTAGATTCTTCTGTAGTTAGAACTTAGAACAGCTTAAAAATAATTTTTCGCTTTTGGGATCCTAAACATTTATTTTTCACTGAACCTTCCGTTTGAATTCCAAAACTTAAACATCCCGCTTTAAAGAATGTCACCAAATGGTTATTAAAATACTGTTTGCTATTCAAATGTTTAGTAATTTACTACCGGACGATTGATTTGAGAATTGTACCAACTACGTTGTGTTTTAAGTATGAACTGGGTGATTTTCAAGCAATCGGTATCGGTAATCCCTTCATCATAAGACTGTAGCCAGGTCTTGGGCCAAAGTGTGTGCTCATAACGAGACGCCGACCCTCGATCGGACCATAGGATGGTATTATATTATCATCGCCAGGTAAAATAAATGCATTATTTTAAAAATGCCAGCGTTTACCGTCAAAGCGCAGCGCCCAGCCTTAAGCCAGGTATCGGACCATAGACTTGGACCATAGTATTCGAGCTTAGTATTTTTTCGACCTCGACCCTTGTACTCTACGATCGACACTACGAGGCGCCGACCACCGACCCTCGCTCCGACCATACGATCGTATCGATCGCGAGGTAAATAATTGCATTACTTTAAATGCGAGCGTTCACTGTCAGTGCTATGATCTAGGCGAGGATACGATGCGATGGTCTCCGTTATGAACGTACCCTTAGACTGCTGGTGCTCCCATGCCGGGAGTTCTCAGCCTTATTTAGGCATAGAGCCTTACACTTAACTGTATGTTATCATTGTACATCTCTGACTTTAATTCTCAACCCTAAACACCGTTTCAGGAGGGCAAATACACCCTATTATATTAACATATAAAGGAAAAAAGCCTTTATAAAGGCCAATTTGGCATAAAAGACAGCTCCATAAATACATTACATATTATATGGATACACTTACATATTATATGGATATAGTCTACGTACAATTTAAAGATTTTTAAACCCTGAGGTGAGAAGAAATATTTAAATACTTGACAACACTGCAGTGAATTTAACGTTAGAATCTCGATCTCTTCTGCTTAACCATCAGAGAGGAAATAAATTTTTAAAATGGGATAATTTCCGGGAGCTGGCTATATACCATATTAGTTAAAAAAACTCAAACATCGAAGTGAAAAACTTCTGTTGTAAAATTAAATATACTACTTACAACCGAAATTTTTTGCTTTGAAGATTGCTTGTCAGATCTTCAGTTTTTCTGGAAATCTAATGAACTTTTTTATTTCAAATGGAACACCCTGTATATTTTTTGCCTTTTGAAGTCCTTAATAAATACTATTTTTTTATGTAATGTTCCCTATAGCTAAATACCATAATTTCGGAGTTATTGCAACATTTACATTATCTTTGCCGAAGTTAAAATAATACATTTAGATGAATGAATTAACTCGTTTAATTTAAATAACCTTCAATAATGTACATAATAATAATATCATAACAAGGTCTACTGTCAATAAATTAGTAAAACAGTTTAACGAAACAGATGCAGTAAAAGATTTATTAAAATCATAGCGCAGAAAACCTACAGCAGCTGAAAACAAATTCATGTTACAGGTATATCAATATTTAAGTAGTAGAAAAATTAGGAATTTTAGAAAACCAGCAAAGGCGATTCCCAGCAGATTCTCAAAATGTTATCCGTTTACTTCAATACAACGTCATCATCATCATGACTTGGCGCTACAGACCTTCGTGAGCCCTGGCCTGCCTCAAAACATTCTTCCATCCTTCCCTGACGAGTGTCTGTCTTTTCCATCCCCTTACTCCAATATCCCGTAAATTGTCCAGCACATCGTCCAGATATCTAAGTTAGTTTAGGTCGCCCCCTTCTTCTTCTTTCGATAGGCCTATTTAGCATGGTTATTTTACTAAGATCAGTTTCATCCATCCGCATAACGTGGCCCACCATCTTAGGCGGTTTATTTTGATGGTTTTCACGATACCTGCATCACCAAAAAGTCTATTGAGTTCGAAATTATATCGCCTTCTCCACAGATCTTGTTCGTTAACTCCGCCATACATGGTCCTCAATACTTTTCTTTCAAAGATTCGCAGTAACTCTTCACCTCGAGTCGTCATTGCTCATGTTTCCGATCCGTAAGTGAGCACTGGGCCTATTATTGTTTTATAAAGTTTGCATTTTATTGCTCTTGACATATTTGTTGCTCTTGGTTGAAGACCTAGTCCAAAATAACAGCGGTCAGCCACGCATATTTCTGTTCTTATTTCTTTGGATGTGTTGTTTTTGCAGTCAACCAGCGGCCCTAGCAGATTTCTTTCACCATTTCTATAGTTTCGTGTTGCATTCTCGATGTAGCCAGCATATATTTTAGTTTTCTGCATGTTAATCAGAAGTCAGATGTTTTCTGAGCGTTCTTGATACGTGTGAAAGCTTCAACTGATTCATTTCGGGTTCTTCCAATGATCACGATATCAAACATATTATGCCATTATTTGTATAGTACGGGTATCTATAGTACCCGTGAAGATTATTCCTGAATCTTTCATAACTTTTTCTAACGCTAAGTTAAACAGTTTGCATATAGCATATCACCCTGGCGTATTCCTCTGTTACTTGTAAAGGGTACCTACGCCTCTACGGAATCCAAGTCTATGTCGTACTCCGTCGTTTTTTCTAATATTTGTTTGAGGCATGATAAATATGTGGTCAATGGTAGATCTGTTTTTCTAATAGCTCCTTTGGTAGGATCCTATTGTCAGTATACTGTGTCAGTCGTTCGTTAAGTATCAGAATTGAGAGATCAGGAGGCCTATCTCCGAGGCAATTCGGATTTTGCAAAGGGAAGAGCACAATAGATGCAGTTTTGAGTGTAATCGAGGCATTGCAAATATTGGGAACGAACTGCGCCGGGCAGCTCTGCTGCTCTTCGATGTTAGAAGTGCGTTCAACACTCTGCAGAGAAAATAGGTGATAGAGAATTGGAAGAGAGGGAGTGTCCTAACTATCAGATGAATGTGATGGCGGAATATTTTTCAGAGAGAGAGATCATGGTTGAGAAGGGCACGCTCGTTGACGTAACGGCTGGAGTCCCACAGGGATCGGTCTTGGGTCCAACGCTATGGAACCTGCCATATGATGGGGTCATGAACTGCTAATATGGAAAAGGTGTAACCCCCTTCCATTTTGCGGATAATTTCGCTGTGCTGATAGTAGCGCGGGACGAGCAGGATCTCCGATTTCGGGTAAGACATACGAGCAACGTCGTGAAGGACTGGATGACAGATCACGGACTAGAACTCGCAGCAGAGAAGACCGAAACCATCATTCTAAAGGGTAAACGGAAACAACAAGTGATGGAACTCCAATGTGCAGAGGTACAACTAACATAAAAAAATCCGTCAAATATTTGGGAGTGAAGAGCAGAAAGGGAATAACCATCAATAGAAAGATGGAAAGAAGATTGGAACAACACGGAAGATGTTGCTGATCCCGAGCCTAAGTGACTGGGTGGACTGTGGTGACAGGTGACTGGATTACTTCCTGACGCAAGTGCTCACAGGGCGTGGGTGTTTTAGGACACATCTTCATAGATTCAGAAAGACAGATACAGATAAATGCCTATACTGTGAATACTCTGACACTGTTAATCACACAATGCTGGAGTGTAATAGATGGACAGTGGAGAGAAACATAATGTATAGAGAAATATGTATGAATTAAAAAGAAAGAAGTCGTCAGCCTTACAGCGTCCATCCCACCTTCGGAGTACGGTACGTGTGATAGTCAACTGCGCACAAGTAGGAGAGGATGGTTTTAGTTGGTAGGCAGGATAACAGAAAGGCATCTTTTGCAGGACCTCCTTCTTCCAAGTGAAAATGGGCTCTACCCTCAATCCAACATACGCCAGCCATCCCTAGGGATGGGTTAACCTAGTACGGTTTTTAGAAATTTCCACCCTCATAGAGCAAAAAAATAAAGAAAACAGTATCAGGGACAAAATTTAAAACTTTGCAATACATTTTGCAACATCCCTGAATGCTGAATTCTTCTTGTAAACCATCTTTTAAACCATATTTTACCAAGAGTACGAAAAACGAATGGAATTTCACAAAATTAGTTTTATTCGTGAAAGTAAAGCCTAATTGAGGAAAAAATAAAACAATAAAATTTTTCATGTTGGAAACTGATGGTGATAATCAAAGTAACTATTGAGTTATCGTGCCATCTTACTAAAGAAAGATGCGGATTCTCCTCAAAGTAAGAGTCATAATAACGGCTAGGGCTTTTTTTCATAAGGTTTGTACACTTTAGAGGACACTCGTCTATCTGCTCTTATAGTGCTTGTTGCAAAAAACCCTTGTTCTTTCAGTGTTTGAAATAAACCATAGGATGAGAAGAAATTGTCGAAAAATATGTGATGATTATTCTTATTTTTTATAAGTGGTAGTAAATCCAGTACAACTCTGGTACCCAATGTTTGTTTTTTGTCCACTGGCTCAGCAGATGCACCTTCATAGGGTACAAACTTATATATATATATATATATATATATATATATATATATATATATATCCTTCACTTAAACAATATCCATCAAAGTTTAAAACCGAACCTTACTATCTTGCCTTTGATAAACATCTTACAAGAGTGTCGCCCAAAGTAAAGAACCATTTTTCATCTATAGATATACAGTGATGAGTGTCTTACCACCCGGCAAAATAGCGGAAAGGATAGGAGACAGATTAAGTTGTAAGATAGTACGAGATAAGGCTAGTTATTAGACGTGTCTATTTGACTTCAGTCATAATTATACGGATGACCTCGAAAATATTTTATTTTCATAATTTCTGATGTTGGAATAAATGATTGAATATATTAAGATATATTATAGTAAAAAACATTAATTAGTAGCGATTTTAAATTATAAATCTTTAAGTTTATTTAATAATAAAAATAACTCAACTGAAATATTTGACTAAACTAAATATGTATGATCAGTCCGAAAACAATTGTTATATGTGGAGTTGGCGTAATAGTTAGAGACGTTGTCTATTGACAAGAAGACTGGGGTTCAATTCACACCAAGGGTAAAATTTTTGTTTTACTCAATCAAAAATAATAGAAAATATGATACAAATTAGGTAACAAGTTTTCGAAAAACTCATTATTTACAATTTATTCTTATTCCAATGTTATAAAATAGAAATACAAAATATTTCAAGTTCAATTCCAGTTTTACAGTCTTCAGTTGTGAATGGAAAATAATCCATTGAAGACTGTTTAATGTCAAATCCATCACTAAATTCTCAGTGTTAATATCAATTCCTCTGTACCGGTAATGATTTTCAAAACAATTGACGACATTGGAATGGATGCGCGCGAACAGCTACCTGCTTTATAGCTAACCAAATCATCAAGCCTTCAAGTAATTCAAATAATACCACATCGAGAAGTGTTTTTTACGGTAAACAGAAACTTTTTATTGAAAAAACAATTCGTGAAAAGGAATTTAAGGGTCGAGGAAAAAGTGCAAATTGTTGTCTAGCATGTGAATGGATTATCAGACAACATGATTAGACAACAATTTGTAAATATGTTTCCAAATAGGCCGGCTCCAGCACGATTAACAATTAAGTCTATTATACGTAATTTTTTTTATCGTATTTATTTATTTTATCGTACCTCCCGACGAAGGGAGGTAAATCCAGATTTGGAACTAAGGGACACCTTGATTTGTGCAAGTATTGAGCAAAATCCTACCCAATCAACACCTCGTCTCGGAGAACAATGTGGAATTCCAAGATTTAGAGTAGGTGAAATTTTGTAAAGACATCGATACCGTCCCTATAAACTTCATAAATCCAACGAACAATTCCCTGGGGATCAATATAGACGTTTAGAATTTTGTCAAACTGCAATGGAAATGTCACATCAAGATGAACATTTTTTAGAGAACGTTTTGTTCATCGATGAATGTACGTTTTCATTGCATGGCCGTCACAATTCAATCAATGCTAGGTATTGATCTCGAGGAAATCCTCGTCAGATTTATGTCGCTCGTACCCAGCGTCTTCGAAAAGTAAATGTTTGGGGAGGCATAATAGGAAATCATGTCATTGGTCCATTTTTTATAGACGGTATGTTGACTGAGCGGAAATACTTGGAACTTCTGCAAAATGAAATTGTCCCAGCCCTTTGTAATTTACCAATACCTTTCGATTCCATATGGTTTCAACAGGATGGTTGTCCTGCACATAATTCTCGCATCGTCAGTGAATATCTCAGTGCGACTTTTCCTAATCGATTGATTAGTGGCCACGGATATTTTTTTATTTTTGTAGAATTTTTACTTATTTAAACATTCTTTAAAAGTTTTTACTTTATTTTCGAAAGTACGACGATACTGTTTTTTCAATAAGATTTTTTGTTTTAACTTTAGTTTTGTTTAGTGATTCAAAGCAAATACCTCACACATTCGACGTTACTCATAATAATTATGACCGAGGTGATTTAGTTCGAATCTAACGTCTAAAGGTGTGAGACTATCGATAGTGGTAATGTAATGTAATATAAATTATAGGTTTTTCCGATTATTTCTCACCTCTACGAGTTTCATCTCTTTTTATTTCACAAGGTAACTGTGTTTTCTATCTCTTACGATAAAAAGCCGGGTGGTAAGACACCCATCACTGTATATATATATATATATATATATATATATATATATATATATATATATATATATATATATATATATATATATATATATGTGTGTGTGTGTGTGTGTGAGAACACACCAAATTGCATAAATTTCTCATTCCTTTATGTACCCCTGTACCCCATTGTCTTCGTTAAGTGACCAATACATGTGGGTTTAAGGTGAGGTAACGTGTGTATCCTGACAAAATTAAAATTCCAATAAGTTGAGGTATTTTCTAGTTAGACGAGTTTCATGTCTGTTATTGGCATGAGGATATTGTAAAGAATATTGACCATATTGACATATCTTGAATATCTGAGTCAAAAAATAGAAAGAAAATTTCTAATGGTGTCAGTCCTTCCCAAACCTTCAGAGATTCCGTAGATGCGTCTTCATGTTCCACTTGGGACCATCTTTCACATTTTTTCGTTTACTTCTAGATTGACTTTTTGTATGTAAGGAATCCTCAGTCGGAGATTATGCTAATGTGAAAGTTAAGATTCGGCGCTTTTTAGGCATATTTCAAATGCCTGATATTTGGGGTTGCCAAAACTCAAAATCGAAATTGCATGCTATAATTTTTGAAGATTAGACTCCATAGTGACGGATCAATGTAAGTGATAAATTTTATTAATCTCATGAGAATCGTAAAAAATAACAAAAATCGCGCAACCTTTATTTATTCAACAGCTTTATAGAAACCGACTTCATTTGCGGCAAAATTCAAAAATTGAATACGAAAGCTGCACTCGTCACCTTCAACGCATTTTAATTTTTGTCGATAGGACACTCCAATTAAAACATATCGAATTATTACCGTCAAGTTGATACAAATTTTATTTAAAAAATTGATTTCGTGCGCCAAACTAACATTCAAAATCGCCAGACGCTTCAAGCGTTGTTCATTCTACACAAAAAGTGCTAATTAACATTTTTGTTCAAAATTATCTCAGCTACATTTCTTGTTTGAAACATTTTTTTCTACGGCATACAGATCCTTGGTAAATCGATGTTTTCCGTTTTCCTACCCTATGAGGATGGTTTTAGGGGGGAGCTTTGGGGTAAGAGCGACAAAGTTTTTTGCACCTTTTTGGGGTCCTAAAATTGACATTCTCAGCAAAATTCAGCTTGCTCGTCTCGCTTTTAGAGATCTCTAATGACTGACTGGACTACTATTACCGGTATTTTAAATATTTATAATTTGAATCAAAAGAACATTGCTTATAATGTATACATATAACGTACAAACATACATACCTGAAATTTTAATTCGTCGTATTCTTCTTTAAATTTATTTAATCTCTCCGTAAGTTCCATTTCGATACTAGATGCCGATTCTAGCTGTTCTTCAAGGAGCTGTAACAAAAGAAAAGTGACGTAAGTTAAGTCGGCAATCAACACAAGTTAATAAGGAAATGATTTCAAATAGTAGTTAACATCCTTCGAATGTTTACGACTAAGGTCAATACTTCCATTGATAAATTCCGTAAGATAAATATATCTGTTCTTATTTATTATGAATTCTGTTAAGCAATTAGTGGCAAAATACAGAAGCAATAATTAATATACAGGGTTCGCCACTCAAAAGAATCCACCCTATTATTCGGCAATATTCATTGGATTTTGTAAAAATGCTAAATCAGGTCGATTTTTATTCCAAAGGTCACATCTTTTATTGATATAGATGTCTGTCATTTGTCAACCACCTCCCTTTTAGTACCACACACACTTTTAATTTTAAATAGGGAGTACCATGCGTGGCACATTATTGGACATGTACTTCGCTGGAGAATTCAGGCATCCATGATTTTTTTACATATACTCAGTGACATTAGAAGTGTTACACCCAGAAGGAATAATTTCTTGAACTTAATTTTTCGGCAACATAATGACTATATTTAAAACATGCTATGATAACAATACCAATGTTTTATCTTTTCTACTTTTTGTAAAAATAAAGTTTTATCTTTAAATTTTTTTGTAAAGAGACCGATTTGTAAAAACCGGTTCGTATAGAAATTTTTAGTTATTATTCCTCAGTCTAATTGTATTCAGTGTAAGAAAATGCCTCGAGTTCGAAGACACCAAAATTACAACCATGTTAGCGATTTTGACAGGGCCAGAATTATTGCGTATAGAGATATGGGTTTGTCATATCGCAAAGTTGACCGTCGTGTTAATTGTACGGCAATGACGGTTATGCGTGTCTGCTGTGTGTGGACAAACGAAGGTAGAGGAACACGAAGAAGACCAACTGGTCAACCGAGGCGTACCACAGAGAGTGAAGATAGGCGCTTTAGATTACTGGCTCTGCGATACCGTTTTGCTACTACGCGTCAAATTGCTGACCAATGGTTTGGAGTAGTAGGTAGACCTGTTAGTATGCGTACATTATACCGTCGCATTCGAGCCTTTGGACTGGTTTCATTCCGCCCACGACTAGTCCTTCCTTTGACTGTGGACCACTGTCATCAACGTTTGAATTGGTGCAGAGAACGGCAGCATTGGGTGGCAGAATGGCGTAATATAGCATTCAGCGATGAATCACGATTCTGTTTAGGAATGCATGATGGTTAGCATGGTAAGACGCCGCCGTGGAGAACGACGAGATACCGGGTTTGCTGTTGAGAGGCATGTACACAGGACAGTTGGAGTAATGGTTTGGGGGACTATTGCCTATGGTAGCCGGTCACCACTTGCATTTATTCGAGACAATATGACAGCTGTGCGTTATGATGATGACATCTTACAAACCACTTTACTGCCTTATCTCGACGGCCGTCAAGACGTCTTTTTTCAGCAAGACAACGCGCGTCCCCATATTGCTCATCAAACAATGGACTTTCTCCAAGAAGCTGGCGTTAATGTTTTGTCGTAGCCGCCACGTGCTCCGGATTTAAATCCTATCGAATATGTATGGGATATGATGGGAAGGAGACTGTCCACTTTGCACCTTCCTCCACAGGCTTTGGCACAGTTAATACATGAAGTTCAAGTTGTTTGGAACGGGGTGCCACAAGCAGACATCGATCATCTCATTTTGTCAATGCCTAGACGTATACAGGAGTGTATTCAGCTGCGGGGTCGCCAAACACATTATTAATTTTTTTTTTGATTACTTGTTAATAAAAATTCTTGATACCGTTATCGTTTCATTCTTGATGTAAATCTACCATGTTGCCAAAAAATTAAGTTCAAGAAATTATTCCTTCTGGGTGTAACACTTCTATGTCACTAAGTATATTAATTCTATTGTTGTGAAAAAGTATCAGATTATTGAAAGTTCTACGCCTCTTAAAAACTAAACGTAACGCCTATGTTTTGCTAGTGTTGTTTAAACTTCCCGTCTTTTAAAAAATTTAAAAAGTCAGAAACTACAATAAAATGAAAGTTGCAACATTAATAGGAACTTAACTAAATTTTAAATTATTAAATTCATAATCCAAAACAGTTTAACCATTAGCTATAATTATTTAATTAAATGTTCAAAAATATATCCACCAACGTCTATATCTATACAATTATAAAATCGCTGTTCGAAATTAGGGCTAACATTTTGAAGGATTTCATGGATTACTGGACTACATTCATGCATTGGCTCTAAAAAAGATGAAGAATAACAAAGCTCCGGGGGAGGACGGTGTCGTCACGGAAGCGATAAAGATAGGAGGCTCAGTACTGATAACCAAAATTCAAAAGCTCTTTAATCTATGTCTATGGAATCAAAATATCCCAACAAAGTGGAATAATTCAATAACTGTACTCTTACACAAGAAGGGAGATATAGCAGACCTGGAAAGATACAGACCAATCAGTCTCCTTAACCATCTTTATAAATTATACACCCGAATAATAACGAACAGATTAGAGACAAAGCTGGATTTTTACCAACCTCGGGAACAAGCCGGTTTCCGCCCTAATTACGGCACAAATGATCACCTGCAGTGCCTAAAAACCCTGATAGAAAAAACTAACGAATATAACCGTCCCTTGGCATTGATATTTGTAGACTTTAAAAAGGCGTTTGATACAGTGGAATTACCGTCCATCTTAAGAGCACTACAAGATTGCAGGGTCGACCACAGATATTGTAATTTAGTTAAAAATATATATGAAAATGCTACAACAACCATAAGTCTACATTCAGCAACTAATAAGATAAAGATAAAAAGGGGAGTCAGGCAAGGGGATACCATGTCACCAAAGCTGTTCATTACCGTTCTTGAGTATGCATTTAAAAGACTAACATGGCAACAGAAAGGAATATCCATCGATGGAGAAAGATTAAACCATCTACGTTTTGCGGACGATATCGTGCTTCTGTCAGATAATCTGGGAGAGATCAAAGACATGCTCCAAGAACTGAATTACATACTACAAGAAACTGGGCTGGAGATAAATTTCGAGAAAACCAAAATGATGACCAATATGGTTCCCAGCGAAGAGATACAGATCAATAACAACAAGGTAGAATTAATCGATAAATACACATACTTGGGTCATGAAATCAGAATAACCAGAGACAACCAAACCTGCGAGCTAAATAGACGAATCACGTTGGGATGGGCGGCATATGGAAGGATGAGAGACATTTTTAAAACAAATACTCCAATTCACCTGAAAAGGAAGGCATTTAACCAATGCATCCTACCAGTCTTGACCTACGGAGCAGAGACCCTAACTTTAACGAAAGCTACTGCCGAAAAACTGAGGGTAACACAAAGGCGAATGGAGAGATCAATGCTGGGTCTGACCTTGAAAGATCGCGTGAGAAATGAGGAGATACGCCGACGAACTGGCGTTGACGATATTATACTGCGAATCAATAAACAAAAGTGGAGGTGGGCTGGACATGTTGCTGGAATGGAAGACGGGAGATGGACGAAGAGATTATTGGAGTGGAGACCAAGAGCCGACAAGCGAAGTCGAGGCAGACCACCCACCCGATGGACCGACGACCTAAGGAGAATAGAAACAAACTGGATTGCAGCAGCTAGAGATAGAGAGAACTGGAGACGTTCTATGGAAGGCCTATATCCAACAATGGATGTGAAAACGGGGCTGGATGATGATGATGATGATTCATGCATTATTTGTCGTCTTAGTTCTTCCAATAAAGCAGAAATAGTATTATAAATATTGCTTTTTAAATAACTAATAATCTCTTCGTCCAAACTATTGCATAGGAAACCGTTCAGTAAGGTATACCTTTACGTTTATGCTATAACGCGGAGGGGCGCCGTCTTGTTGAAAAAACAAATCATCTTCTGAGTCTTCTTCTTGACCGGCTTTACAACTCGGAGTGAGTCTTCGCCGCATCCACTATAGTTTTCCGTCTCTAAGATCTTGCGCTTCCATTTCACATTGTTGTATCTTCTGAGTACCTGTTATTATTTTCGATTATATCTTTCAAAATGGGATCAACTGTGTCCTATAATAATTCTAGTTCTCTGTTCAAGTTTTTGTTGCAAAAAGATTGACCCAAAAATACACTACTATCCTCCGTGACGTTAAAACCCTTCGTGGGTTTTAGCAGACTTGACAACATGCCTCCATTTCTCACTGTCTTGAGCAATCTCCATCCAATTCTCCATGCAATGCGATCCCCATAAATTCCTGTCCATACGTTTAGTTTCAATGGCTGTTGGGTACGTGTTTCGTGGAAAAATAATTTCCATCAGCTCAAAAACACATGTATAATACTACATATAAAAAAAGAAACAAGAGAATGAATGGGTCGACCTTCTTCTGTTCGCAACTATCTGCAGCCCCTCCCATTTATAACGTAGTATCGGTTCTAAAGGTGGGTCCTTTAGAACCCATACCTATGTAATTAAAAAGACAAAAATGACGAACGATCTAGTCAATTCAGCCAGAAAAAAAAGCTGGTAAAAAATAGAAAGGATCACACCATAAATGATAATAAAGAAAACCATAGTTAGCAAAGAATAGTTTAATATAAAGGTAAAGACTATCGCGGAAAATGTATGCATTTAAAGATACATAAGGGGAGAAAATATAGATATACACACGACACAAAAATAAAAGCTTGGCTGAAGCTTGTCCAATCTCGTACGTTCTTAAGCCAGGAGCACTGTCCATTTGTGTCATTACATGACCAAGATACGCAGTTTTCCACTTTTTAATGATTTAGATCAGCTCACATTATTTGTCCATTCGACGCTCAACTTCCAAGTTGGTGATGTGGGCTGTCCAACATATTTGGGCTTTTCAAGTGACTGTCAAGTGACAAAATCTCATTCAAATTATAAAAAATTGTGAACAAGTTTATGTTACAAATCTCAAAATTGCTATTAGAAACGCTTTATTGATGTTTCTCATTATAGACCAGTCTGGTTAAAAAAAAGGTCGAAAAATGTTTGGCAGATGTCTGAAGCTTTTAAGACATAGGTGAGGATTACTAAATGAAGAATATATGAAAAGGTACTCGTATTTTTACCTTGCATTTTTTTAAAACAATAATTTATGGTCACAATTTGATTTTTTGTCTATAAGTTTTTTCCCTTATATTTTAAATAAACAATATTTATATCATTTTTTTATATCAAGAATATCTTTATTTTCCCGTTTTTTCAATTAAAATTGATAAATAATTTACGAAGATATTTGCAAAAAATCAGTATTTTTGCATTAATTTATAAATTTTGTTAATTGTTTTATTAACGAAATAAAATGTTATTAATACATTTGAACATCGAGGAATTACCGTCTTTTAAATTGTTGCGAAATTTCCCCCCGATCTGTCAAATAGTTTTAAAAGTTTAAACTATTGAACTTGCCCTATGAATGATGCTAGACACATTTAGCAAATTTCATAGGATTTTTTAAGAGTTAAACTATCTCAGAAGTTAAATGCATATTGCGTTTTCATCGAAAATATTTACAAAATAAACGTTTGAAAAAGGTGTATGTTTTTTACTTATAAACAATTGTAATAACTTCTATATTTTTCAAGCTACAGACTTGTACGTACAACCATTAAATAGCTGGTAAAAAAACTCACATTAAAAAAAAAAACCTTCTATAACCAATAGAAACGAAGTTAGGGCCTATATTTAAAAAAATCATATCTCCATTGTTTATAAACATTAAGAAGTAAAATTTGCACAAATTTTGAATGAAAATCTAAACTTTATATTGAAACTTATAGCTATAAAATTCATCCAATTTTTCGAAACTTACAGCCCTTCGAAACAAAGGTACTTTCGAAAGATCGACATAGGAACTTCAAATTGAAAGACGTAGTGAACATTTACATTATCTCGGCCTTTTTCTTATTCTGGGGTAGCTCGTCGAGATATGAATAACTACATAGTTTTCACTGGCCGGAAAATATGGGAAACCTCGGAATTAAAATTTTAATTTGGCTGGAATAGTATGTCGCAGTATTAATAATGATGGCATAAATTTTCACCCCCCCCCCCCCCGGAAATCTCGGAAAATATAGGAAAATCAACATATATTTTTTTTTCATTTTATATCAATGATGTAATAATACTTATATATTTTATAAATTAAATTTCAGGTAATTTTTTACTTATAACTTATATTATTATATTCCTTATATTAATTATAATTGTTTGTAAACAATATTGATTTTTATTATATTTTTCGTGCAAATATGATATACAATATTAATCTAATCTGCGTAACTGCTTTGATAAAGTCGATTTTTTTATCACTTGTCTTATTAAATTTTGCAATGTTTATTGAACTTTACTTTTTTTATTTTCTTTACATACATTGCTTTAAAAGTTAAAATTTGGTTCATTCATTCGACTTCACTGTCAACTCTGAACCTTTTTGTTGCAGGTTGTTTGTCTTCACTTATTAAATCAGTCTCTAAATATACATCTTCAGAATCATTCTCGTCGTCAAACGTAACTGTACCGAGGTTGCAGCATATTTTCTCCTCTACTTCTTCCTTAGTACAATTTATGCACAAGTTCGTACAATTCAAACAACGTTTTCTGCACCCACATCTAGTAGTTTTGCAACCTGTGGTGCATTTGCATGTAATGTGCTTTAATGTCTCTTCGGGAATTAAATTATCTAGAGTATAAATTGGTTCAAAACCAGTGGCACTTTGTCTTCAACCATAGGCACAGGCATCTAACTTATTACCTAACCACATTTGTAATTGATAGTAAACCCGAAGAACTTGCTGTTTGGCTGCACCTTCAGTTGGTGGCAGAGTTTCTAGTTTAAAAGATATTTACCGATATTTCTGCTGAATTGTAAGTATCTTAAATCATTTAAAGAAAGTGTATCGTTGTGTTTTTTTTATAATTATTTATTATAATTGATTATTCATTCAATAGTTTTAAATATTACTTACAATTTTCAATCAAAAAGTAATTAAATACGTTTAGTTAAAACTTTTTTGTTCCAAATACACAAAATATTTTACTCAAAAAAGTATAAGTATATTGCTTTCTAAAGCCACTACACTGAGACTGAAAAATTTTGGAGCGTGGAGCTGAAACAGTTTCCCCTCCACTTTCATATGTCGATCTTTCGAAAGTACCTTCGTTTCGAAAGGCTGTAAGTTTCGAAAAATTGGATGAATATTATAGATATAAGTTTTAATATAAAGTTTAGATTTTCATTCAAAATGTGTACAAATTTTATTTCTTAATGTTTATAAATAATGGAGATATGATTTTTTTTAAAATAGTCGCTAACTTCGTTCCTATTGGTCATAGAAGGTTTTTTCTTTAAATGTGAGTTTTTTTTTACCAGCTATCCAATGGTAGTACATACAATTCTGTAGCTTGAAAAATGTAGAAGTTATTACAATTGTTTATAAGTAAAAAACATACCTCCTTTTCAAACGTATATTTTGTAAATAATTTCGATGAAAACGCAATGTACATTTAACTTCTGAGATAATTTAAGTCTTAAAGAATCCTCTGAAATTTGCTAAATGTGTCTAGCATCATTCATAGGACAAGTTCAATAGTTGAAATAATTAGCCTCAGGAATAAATAAATTAAATACCTTTTAAACTATTTGACCGATCGGGAAGAAATTTCGCACAAATTTAAAAGACGGTAATTTCTCGATGTTCAAATGTATTAATAACATTTTATTTTGTTAATAAAAAAATTAATAAAACTTATAAATTAGTGCAAAAAAACTGCTTTTTTGCAAATATCTGCGTAAATCATTTATCAATTTTAATTGAAAAAACGGGAAAGTAAAGATATTCTTGATATAAAAAAAATGATATAAATATTGTTTATTTAAAATATGGGAAAATAACTTATAAGACAAAAAATCAAATTGTGACCATAAATTATTGTTTAAAAAAAACGCAAGGTAATAATACAAGTACCGTTTCATCTATTCGTCATCTAGTAACCCCCACCTATGTCTTAAAAGCTTTAGATATCTGCGAAAAATTTTGCCGGGAAATCGATGATTTTTGCATAACCAGACTGGGTTATTATGTCACAAACGCCTCATCCCAACGTTGTTATGCATTTTTATATATTTCACACATTTAAACGAAAAGTACTAATGTGTTAACTTATTACAATGCATTAGGACAAATCATTGAAAATCACAGAATAATTATGTCATACCAACTGCTTGTTGTGTAAATAACGTAATTAACAATTACCCTATAGATCTAAAAACTCTAGACGCAATTTCCTAACATAATGACACATTTGGAAGCACACATTTCCGTTTCATAACATTTTTTTATCCATAATCATATTCTTTATGACTGTAATTTTTATTAAATTGGCTTAGTATAATACGTAATGGCGAATTTTTATTGTAAATAATGTTTACATCACCAGCAATGGGTTTCGTTACGGTAGAAGACAATCTCCACGAATAACAACCGAATAATGTTGTTCGATTCGAAATGATTTTGCGGATTTTGTAAAAACAAAATAGAAATCTACATTATTGCGATGCGGTCTAGTTATCGGTAATTTATTTCTAAATATAGAATTTTAAAATTGGGACTATGAAAGTAAAATATGGTTAACATTGAAATTGAAGTGGCCACATGGTTTTAGACTCGTTTTTACTAAGCTAAGAGATATTTCTACATAATTGGTTAAAAATAGTAGCTACTTATAAATAATATAGGTTTCGTTTTTTTTCTTTGGTTGTCAGAAACTTAATCTATCTTTTTCTGCGTCCGTATAGATTGGAATATAGGTATAAGACCATATAGAAATATAACACTAGTTGGTCTACAGTTTCAAATACTTGGGAACCCAAATATAATGATAATAGTTCCGCTGAGAAAAATAAAGATAAGAATAACAGATTCTTTCAATTCACATTAACAATTAATTCATATTAACCCTTCACCGGTAGGGTCTGCCACTCCACGCTCATCTATTATATACCACATTTGTTGTGATTTTTATAAATAAAAACTAGGAAAAACAAAAATACATGCCAATAAGTCTGACTTTCTTCATGCTGAACACCATGGAATAAATACATCAAGAAAAACAATCTTGCAATGCACCAGCGGCAATAGGCATATCAAGCAGAAGAATCAGGTGAAATCTCTCTGCACAATCTAGTGTCGGAACTCGAAAGGAATTTACACCACATTAAAGAAGTCGCACATGCTGCATTTTTAGACATCCAAGGTGCATTTGGTAATACCTCTATCGAGTGAATCTATGAGAAAGCCAATCAACAACATAACATTCAAGTGGCTTATTCAGATGCTTCAGAACAAAATAATACCCACAGATACGTATTAAAGTGCCATAAATCTGAGGACGAGTAAGTGTTGCCCTCAAATGGGGGTATTATCAGCAACATTACGGAATATAGATGCTGATGACCTGATTCATGGGCTTAGCAGCCAAGCAATCTGGGTTCAGGGTTTCGCAGACGATATTGCAATAGTGACTAGGGGAAAATTTATCAGTATTGTTACGGATCAGATGCGATATGCTCTTCATTACATAGAAAATTGGTGTCTGAAAGAGATCACCCTTACACCACACCTCTAATAGAATTATATTAAGTATTGTCTTTAAACGGGATTAAACCACAATTGATTGTAATGAGAATTACATTTTAGAATTACATTTATACATTTGATTTTGACGTATCGATTTTCAACCTCAAAATCGTTTTCAAAAATTTTTTATAAATTAAGAAATTATGTTAACCTGTAATGTCTTCAGGTGGCGCTTTGTTGCTGCTAATTTGACTGTTAAATTACTTGGCCTCGGATATTTTATGTTGGTATACTCTTATTGCTGACTTCTTCTTTCAGCATTGGTAACCTGAGCCTGCTACATCCTGTTAAAAGAGTTTGTAACGTTATAAACTATCTATAACTCTCGACTTTTGTCATCTCAGTTTTACTACAATGCAGAAGTAGGGATAACTCAATACAAAGGGAAGTAGAAAGCTGGCTTTTCTGTGCCAAATTCATTTATATTGTTAAATCTTTCTTGGGATAAATTTATATTTAATATTCAACCAGTATCCAGTGGCTTTTTTAATATTTGTTTATCTATCCTATACTTAGTTCTTTTTTCGTACATAACCAACACACCATGTGTTTCTATTAACTTTATAAATAATTCTATATGCAGTTAGTATCTTTAATACAATTTCATCAATTCATTTATTAATTACTATTTTCATTTAATTATCCTTTGCAATTATCTATCAGTTACTTTCTTTCAAAAAATTATTTTTCTATGGGAAGAAAATTGATGCAGTCGTTAACTCAAAGTTTATTATTTCAGATTTTTTTTGACCTTAATAAGTTTTTCTTGTTACCCTTGTTGGGTTGAAGTTCCTAAAGCCTCGTGGTGTACCACACATAAAGATGATAACTGCAGCAGCATAACAGCTTTCATGCAGGACTCAATAACTGCTTTAAATTACATCGGGCTCGATTCCGGCATCTCCATCAATCTATAGTCGACTCATTCAGCCACAATCTATCCAACCAACTTTGGAAGCCATTAGCAAGTTATCTTGTTAACCACATGAAGGCATAAGTATCAATTTAAAATTTTTGCAAAGCTTTAGGCAGGACTTGCTTTTGTTTTTTTATTTAATATTCAAATTTCATTTACATATATTTTTTGTACAATTAATATAATAAGTTCAAAGGAAAAGCACACAGAATGGGAAACAAAGGAGTAAAAATACTCTGTTACGCAGACGGCGCAATAAGAGGATAAGTATTTAATATGACTTTCTCATCTTAGAAAACTAAAACAATAGAAGTCAGCAAAGAACAAATCAGATGTAAAATAGAAATTGAGTTCATCAGTATTGAACAAGTAATAGAAATAAAATATCTTGTAATGTAATTACACTGTTTAGCTATGGAAATCTGGACAAAGAAGTGAGAGATCAAGTACAAAAAGCAAATATACTGGCAGGATGCCTTAATACCACTATATGGCGAAACAGACATATTAACACAGATAAAGTCAAGAATTTTAAAGTCAGTGTAAGACCAATAATGGCATATGCCTCAGAAACAAGACCCGACACAGCCACAACAGAAAGGCTACTGAAACGGCAGAGATGAGAGTACTCAGAAGAATTACAGGAATTACGATGAGATATCGAAAGTAAAGTGAAGACATTGGAAGAAAATGTAACGTAGTGTATAAACGAACACTAAATAGAAAAAAAGCCTGGAATTACCACATAAGCAGAATGGGGGAGACCTGTGTCGTCAAAATAGCAAGAGATAAATCACCAACCGGCAGAAAAAGTATCGGACGACCGCGAAAAAGATGGAGTGGCAAACTTCCACAGAGGTATTAATACGCCAATGAGGAAGCAGAATTGCTTATAAAGAGGAAGAAGAAGTTATTATCGTGGTTTGTTTGTCCCAGCCAAACTCATTTTACGGATTTACGTTTAAGATAAGACGTTCTCACAACTGAGAGACTGAGCTTGACGAGGCCTAACAATTGGCTCCCAAAGAAAGAGTTTTATTGTTATACATTGGCTTCCAACTTTCAGACGTAGTTATATTGTTATAAGTTTCATACACATTTTCTTTCATTTAGTAAGATAAGGGCTGCTTCTTTGACTTTTTTTGCTGTTTTTTTCGATGCATCTTTCCATTATAATCTGTGCTCATTGTCCCAGGTATGTTTGCATATCTGGAATATGTCAAAGTCTCTGCTTTTGATGTGTGATTCACGTTCATTTATCCTAACACTTAGTGGTCTCACGGTTTCTCCCACATAAAAATTAATTGTTGGTTGTTTTGAATCTTGTGATTTCCTATACTTCTTAATTTTTCTAATAATCTCTTCACATATGAAATTGTTGTTATCTTCAAATCTCTTCTTATGAGTACTTCTGGATTTTTTTGACGTTTTGTTGTTTCCTTTTTAAAATTTTGTAAAATTCCTTATTTATAAATGACAATACATAATCATTTTTTATTAAGACCTTTGTTAGCATGTTATTTTCCATAGTAAATTTAATTCATGTACTTTTTTTATTAAAGTTGATGTCCATCAAAAATATATTCAGGCTTCTGGACCATGAGTGGTGAAAAGATTGGTGAAAAGGCTGGTAATATTAAAACTGACTTATGAATAATAATAATTTAAAATACGAAAAGAGATACAATTTGACGATATTTCAGTAAAAAGTTTTGTTATTTATTTTGCTATGTGGCGATTTAAAATGCATCTAAAAATTTTATTAATTATACTTATTACAAAATTAACAACTAGGGATAAGAAATAAGTATGACTCAAGCTGAAGTAACACAATGCTTTGAAGTTACACAATCTGCAATATCCAAAGTTATAGCTAGATTTCGCGAAACGACCAGTAACCAGAGAAGACCTGGACAGGGACGACCAAGAAGTCCACCACGCTTACCATTACTCACCGAGGTTGTACATTGTTTCTTTGAGCAGTAATCGTTTTTACGATTGGGAGTTTCTTTGGACAGTATTCGTTTTTTATGATTGGTAGGTTAGTAACCTTGTCAATCACTCTCCACATTATATACGGGCTTTGGGCTGACTATAGTATAGTAACAGCAGAGCTCCTCAATCCACCCAGCAATTACCCCAGACTCTTAGAAAACTTGATGGTAATATACTATGGGACAGAGCTAGAAGTACAGAGATACGACGTAGATGCAAGGTGGAGAACATTAAGGACTAGGTAAGAAATAGAAGAGTAGAATGGAACGATCATATAAGCCAAATGTCAACCAATAAAGTAGACGGAAAGAGATGGTTCTCCAATAATACGAAGACGATCAGTAGGAAAACCACGAAAACGATGGAACGACAGCTTAGTAGAGGCACATTGAAAAACAGACAGAGTCATGTCTATATAAAAAGAAGAAGAAGACCTCTACTCTCCTACAACAAAAGTTTTCTCGTAATTACAACACTTTAATAAGCCAAATACGGTTAGAAGAAGGCTGACAGAATATTATATCAACCCGCGCAGAGCTGTCTATACAAAACTATACCTTTCATTACTTTTTTCTATTATAAATAAGGGCATATACAACTGTACATCTTTAATTAATTTTTGGAGTGCTTCACCTTACACTTTACTAAGCCAAAATCCAACCCTAAAACGTTTCTGATGAGTTTACAACATAATACATTTGATGAATACTTAGAAATGCGCAAATTAAAACGACATACGAACACAATGACTTTTAATTGCACGTGCATGTTTACTGACGTCGAAGAAACTTAAAGGAAACCTGAGAAAGTTTGGTTTACTTCAACACTCACGTGTACATACATTATGTGCAAATTTATAAATCGCTCAAAAGAAGCTAAACTCATCGACCTGAAAAATGACGTATTCCGTTTATATATTATACTTAAAAGAGCGTAGAAAACTGCGGTAAAACTGTAAAAATCTGCAGTTTCTGTAATAGAAATAGGTTGGAAAAATTAGTTAAGCTTTTATAGGCAAAAACTGGTTAAGATGTGTTATATGTAACGATTGTAGTCTAGTCTTCACAGACGAAATCGCCACTCAACCTCTAAAAACATACTAAAACAAGCTGAATTTTGCTGAGAATGTCAATCTTGGAATTACAAAAAAGATGCAAAAAAATTTGCTTTTCCCTACCGCCCTTCGTAGGGGGGAAAACAGAAAACATGGATTTACTAAGAATCTGTACGCCGCGTCGTAGAAAAAAATGTTTCAAACAAAAATGTAGCTGAGATAATTTTGAACAAAAATTATTATTAGCACTTTTTCGAAATCAATTTTTTACTTAAATAAAATTTGTATCAACTCGACGCACAGAGTAGTATTTTAGATAAAATGCTGGCCAAAATGGCAATTTCAAAAACTAGCATTTCGGGTGGATTCTTTTTTCTAAATTAGGTAGTTATATGTGACATCATCCCCACAACAAAGAAGGAAGCCCATAAGTAGGAGTGAAAAACTTTTTTGATCATTTTTACAGTCCCAAAATTGACATCCACAGCAAAGTCAAGCTTGTTCGCCATATATTGGAGAAATAGACATACTTCTATGACAGAAAGGTTAATTTTCTTAAATAATTATTATTTTGTATATCGGTTTCCACTTTCCAAACGAAAAAGCAAATATATAGAAAAAGAACAAGTCAATACTATTAAATTTGAAAAAGAGGATATATATATATATATATATATATATATATATATATATATATATATATATATATATAGTCAAAATATTACTTAAATATATTTAAGAAAAAAGAAGAAACCGCGAGAGAAAAACAGTTGGTTAAATCATGGATTTTCAGAATCTGAAATAAAGATAAAGACAATAATTATGCGATATGCAAACAAATCATAACATATACACTCTGAAAAACATCGTAGAAAGCAATCTAGAAACCGGAAACGAAGTAATCTAGAAATAATCTTGACATTTAGAAACTCGAAAAAAGCAATTAATTTATATGTACTGTGAACTCAATAAACCCTTTGTTTATGTGGCAATATTAAAAATGTCGTTTGGCTAAGTTTAGTTAAGTTGTTTAATACCCAGATGTCAAGATTTGAGGCATATTAGTTTTGGTGTACGATAGCGGAAGACGTGAAGTAATTAGTCCTTTAAATACAGTTTTGTGGCGATAACTCGCATTAGCGGTAAGTTATTTTAATTTTGTCTCTTTGATCACGTAAATATATAAAGAGTTATCTTTCTAGAGTCCCACCGAAAGGCTGCATTTAGCAGCCGTCTTGATTTTCATGTCATCACAATAGATTTCGACCTTTGTTTGAACTGGATGACGATATGTCACGTTAGATTTTTATGGATGAATTAGAGATATATGTGTAGAACTGATTTTACGACTAAATTTCCATTTATTTCGTTAATTATAAGGTTCATTTGTTTCGTTAAAAATTGGTTAAATAAATTGGAGTACGTTGGCGTAAAAGACATAAAAAGATGGATTTTTAACCAATTTACGTTTGTACCAATATTTTAAATATTTTAGCCTCCACTGAGCGGTAGTAGCTAATCCTGTTCCTAATGTCCTGATGGATTTAACAACACAGCGAAGGATTAATGTCGTTCAATGTGTATGCTATCTTGTATAGTATTCTTAGAATCCACAGGTATGGTAGCGTCTCTACCTTTGTACTTTGTACTTTCACTATGTCTCGACATAGGATATCTGGAGATATGAATAATCTCGTAGGCCAAACCACATCGCCGCATATTGCACATAGAATCGACATAAATCAGAGTCACAAATAATCAAATTTTGTTTATTAAGCCCTGATTAAATATTGTGCCGTTGGTTCTTCAATAACAATAAAAGCAAAAAGAAGCAAAATATATTTCAAATTGAATTTAAGGATCTCTCATTAAAACGGTAACAACCAACATCAACTTGGAATAAAACATAGATGTAGGGTATATACAAAAGATCTTTTAGGTTATTGTGTGAAAAGATTTGTGAGATCAAGCGACCTCTTTGAAATCTACAACTTCGGAAAAAAAATTATCTAAAACTGTTAGGAAAAACCGTAGGTACTTAAGAAAAATCCTAAAAGCAGATGTACATATAATACATAAAATACTGCCTAATAAAAAATCATTAAGGAAAAATTCTGCGTGATTGGCTGTACTTATACCATACTTAATTAGAAATAAAAAATGAAGTATAATTTTTTTTTTGTAAGCCAAAGTGCCATTGTGCCAAAGTGAGTTATTGACGTAGAAATGTACTATGGTTCCCGCGCGTCGTTCTAAAAAACGTTTCAAGTGCCAGCATTAAAATTAGAGTTTCAGGAGATTCTTATAGATGTCAGTGGCTGTATGTACGGCATTATTTTTCTTTAGAAAATCGTAAGTCCAACGGGACAGATGTCTCTACTTCTTTACATTTGCATATGTCAGCTTTGTGCCTTTGTTGTGAGTGATAATAGTTGATTGTATTAAGTCAATTTGGAGCGTCATACAAAACATACAAACTTACTGAAGTAGGTACCTCTAAAAAAAATATCTCAACGAACAGGTTTGAAATACAAACCTAATGATTTTCCATTATAAACTTGTGTGTTTTTTGCAGATCGCCTGTAACTGCAAGTTGAACTGTAAATATGTTACTTAGGAACGGAGACGTTTTCTTTTGAAAAGTTCCAACAAGAAAATGCTAAAATACAACGCACTTTTCTAATGGGGATTTTAAGTATTTTCGGTATTCAAAGAAGACGATATGGTTTGTATGAGGATGAGCAAGACAGCCGACGACGTCAAGCAACAATATGCTATTCATTTCCCAATGGTAATAAAAATTTGGGCGGGTATGAAAGAAAATCTTTCAAGATACTTTTGCTGTTGATGATAAAATATTGCGCATGATGGTCGAGAAGAAAAGATAGGGTGAAACGTGTTATACTGATAAACGTATCAGACATGCTGCTCCAAAGTTTTCTAAATATGATCGTAATGCTAAAAAAACACATAAACATGATCCCAAGGGATGTTGGTCAAGAACTAAATCCGCATAGGATTACATTAGCCCTGATTTATACATGCACATATTTTTCAAAGCCTTATTGTAAATACACCCAGATGCAACAGTCACCTATAAGTTTTTTATGTCTGGGTTCATCAAGGACTTTTCTAGCCTGTCTTTCCACAGACTACGAGTTGATACGTGCAGTACATGTGACACATTTCATTGTCAAATTTAAGCCAAGAATGGGTCAAGTGCATCTGCCATAACTCAACTAGAGCTTCACCGTAAAGCCAAAAGCGCTAGAGCGTTGTTAAAGTAAAGTACCATCGACTCTCAATATCCCAAAAGCACAAAGTATTGTTTATCTGTGGATCCCCAGAAGGTTATGTTTGTTCCAAGGCATACTGGTAAAACTTGGGAGTTTACATGCGTATGTATCTTCTCGTGGAGCCAACGAAATTACCACATGTCTTCTCTAGCTTGTTAATCGTGGTCTAATCTTTTAAGAAGCACTTGGTATCCTAGTGCAATGTGCGGGATGCACAATAAAAATAGAATTTTACTATGTATTGTACTTTGTATGTATTCAGTACTTTGCTTTACGTTTTTGAGGCTCTGAGACTCTTAAACAGAAGAATGTTAAAAATCTTGAAAGCTTTGAGATGTGGTGCTACCGCTGTATACTAAAAATAAGTTGGGTGGATAAAATTACAAATGAAGAGGTAATACGCAGAATAAATAACGATACAGAAGTTATACTGAATATAAAAAAGAGAAAACTTGAATACTTTGGCCACCTGATGAGAGGACAAAAGTACACATTCCTACAAAATATAATGCAAGGAACAATCGAAGGACGCAGAAATTCAGGCCGTAGAAGAATGTCCTGGATGAGAAATTTAAGAGAGTGGTTTGGCTGCACCACTAACGAATTATTCAAAACAGCAGGAAATAAAATTAGAATCGCCCTAATGATATCCAATCTCCAATAGGAGAGGCACTCAAAGAAGAAGAAGAATTAACACGCGCAAATATCCAGTTTTAAAGAGGTTTTTAAAAAGCCTTGTTTTACATATTAAAATGTGTTTAAAATTTAAAAATGATGACATAATGTCGACGACTAAAGATTTCTAGAAAAGAAAATTTTGAACAGTTTACTCGAAAATGTCGACAACTAGTGCGACTGACTAGATCAGCAATAGCCAACTTGTATATTAAAACAAACGTTTTTAAACCTCTTTATAAATGGCTATTTGCACGTGTTAACCAAGAATCACTAATAAGACCGAAAACGTTTTGATGCTGTAACTAATTATTTTGGATAATTTTAAAAGTTAAACATGCCAATAAAAAAACAAGAGTTTTTTATACTTCTATTTATGAAATATTAGTGTAATGTTCTTTACACTATTCGTCTAGTCTACACTAGTGGCATATTCGTAGAAAATCTATAAATGGACAATTCCATTATAAACTTTTTACGAATATGCGACTACATTAAAGAATTTCCTACAGCTCAAATATTACTTCAAACACCTTACCTGATTCCGTACTGTAGACGTCAACAGATGCTTTTGCAGCACCAACGAATCGTGTTCTTTCAAAATGGCGCGTATTTTTTTCGTATCCGGCACTGCTACTTTTGGTATTTTATCACTGAGCACTGAGTCAAGATCACAAACACTATTTTGACTTGTCCGTTGATGACTAGATATCGCCGTCGTCGATGACGTCGAGTCTCTACGGAGTTTGCTACTTTCCGACGGCGAAACGGTTCCACTTTTAGTCACAAATTGAAGATGTAAATCGTGAATACGCGAATTCACTTCACCTAGAACAAAAATTTAACGATATACACAATAATTCAAACGTAAAAAAGTTAAAATAACTGGAAATAGGGAACAACAAAATCATAGTTTTCAGAAGAACTTAAACCTCTAGCGAATGGGGAAAACTGGCATATATATAATATAAAAATGCTCACACATGTTCAAAAGAGAATAAGAAATAGAGGCAATCGAGCAATTAAAGAAAGTATTAGATCAAATAAATGATGAGTTTATTAAAAGAAATATCTTTGAAAAGTGTAGGGATATCGGAAAGAGAATATGCGTAGGGATACCGGTAAGAAAATGATGCGGTTTAAAGGTAGAAATAGACAAGAAAGTTCATTTAGAGATACTGCTGGAAAAATGTAAAAAAATGTCTCTTAAGATAGCGGGGGGGGGGCACATGAGCGAAAACCAATATAACATATGCAATGGTTATGGTAGATTGGGACAGGGCCCATTTATGAGCCCTTCAGACACTTAGACCTCCTAAGACGGGTTCATTGTATCACCTCCATCAAATGGAATAGGCAATCTACGCCAATCTTATGCCATATACATTTTTCCCTAAATAAGAGCGATTCTGCTGACTTAAAGTTCAAGTTAGCAGAATTAAAAAAAAACCGTTTTGGCTATGAAATATTTTTTCACCCATTTTTCACTAATTTATTACCAACCCAATAATTTTTCACCCTCAAATCCACCCCTAAGGAAGCGATTTCACTATTTAGCTTAATATTCAAGCTAGAAGAATAAAAAAATATTTTGGAAATACCACAATGTTCTGCTAGGTTTTTACGCCCTAGTAATTCTTCACTCCTAAACTACCCCTTATAAAAAGGCAATAATTATGGGTTAAAATTCAATGTAAAAAAACATCATGCGGCGCACGGCGCGGCGATCAAAGGTTTTAAACAATTAATTTCTTATGCAAGGACGCGCGCTAATGCAAAAACAAAATACGATCACAAGGCAATGATAGGTCACCTGCTGCGTCCGTGCATGAAAATGAATTGTTTGAAACTTTTGATCGCCGCAAAATTGAGAATTTTCATTATTAAATTGTTTGGGCAAAAAAAGTTCACGAGAATGGAGTAAGCGTACCTATAGACTAAAATGTAAGTCTCAAAAAATCTGTTCAAGATGCTCCAGATCTTCGATCTTGATAAAAAAAATAACGAAAAATTCTATTTCGATTTGTTTTTATGCTAAGTAAAAAATTTTTGAAGTAATTTTTAATAGTACAAAACAGTGCGAATCATTCATCTAGGTATAAATAGAGTTAATTTTCAACTCTAGAAATGCGAAGACATACATTTTTTATACCACACGAAAAACTACGACTTTACGACTCCAAAATGAAAGCGTAATTTGCCGACTTGCCCGGTGTGCTAAGGTGAAAAGTATGAAGATATTAAAAAATAGTAAAACGTTGAAGTAAAAGTACTTACAATACAGAAAAATTATCAAAAATACCTTTTTTAATTTTGTTTTGATAGCTCAAAATTAATCTAGTAGAATTATTGGCTGCTCATAACAGGTAGTTGAGTGTTAAGCAATTGAAGGGTCAGAGGGAAAACGGTTTTAGTCCATTTAGCAAAATTTTTCAGGAGACCAAAAACAAAGTATATCCTTTAAAAATAAGGTTTAATTTCTCTTCATAAAACTTAATTTTAATTTTACATCATGTCATATGTGATATCTTCTTCTTCCTTTCTATAAGCAATTCTGCTTATAAAAAGGAAGCCGAATTAATCCGCCATTGGAAGGTTGTAACGTTATAAACGTCACATCTCTATTAATTTATATTTTAATAATTATTTCATTTTAATTTCTTTATTAATTTATTAATTTCTTTATCTTCAGTTTAATTTTTACTATTTTTTATTTATAAAAATAGTTGGCGCCCCATGTTTTTCTCTTCTTCCTCTGTCTTTATTTTTTTCTCTCTTTCTGTCCCATAGAATAAATGTTCGCCCTCTCACTTTTGTTCGGCAGACTATTCTGTTCCGTGTTGACTGACAAGCTAGTTTCATGATATCTATAGCAACATCCTATGACATCTGTGCTAACTTCATTCAGTCTCCCACTTTCTGTCAAAACAACTTTTCTGTAGTGGGATTATTTTTTGCCTCTTTTTGAAATTTATAAAAGAAGGCAAAAATTATTATAAGACTCATTTTTATGGTCTACAAATTCTCTTGGGGTAAGTACTTTCATTGTGATATTTATTCTATAATTCTGACCACATTTCCAATATTTGTAACCTTACTTTCTTTCGAAAGCACATTTTTTTTCTGATATATGCATTAGGACTCTTTAACAGAATTTAACTAAGTAGTAACATTCATATTTCATTTTATCCTTGCCATATGCTATTTGTTTAAGTGTAATTTTGTAAGATGGCAAGGAAGTTAAACCTTTCTTTTTGATGTGTTTCTAACGCAAGTTGTTTCTTATCCTTTTAGTTTATTGGAGATATCAAAACTTTATTGGTTTACTGGATATTTTATTGGGTTTGTTGGACACATCAAAACTTAATTGGATTTATTGAATTTATTGGTTTCTTGGACACCAAAACTTAGTCAGGACATACAGCCACGTGTGATTGCAGCTCTCCAGAAGCCACAATTTCGAATTGGAGGACCCAACAGCTAGAACACACAAGCAGCCCATCGAAGCAATAAGTAACACTTACTAACTGTTAAGCTTTGGCAGGGTTAATTATTGTTTTTTTATTCATTTCAATAAATATGTTTGGTTAAAATTTGTCTTATTTGCTATCAACTGAGAACTCAGGTTCAATCCCTAGTTTAAGACAAGACGAACTCACCCTTGAGATACTGAGCTAGGCAAGGTATAGACGATAAGCTCCCATGGTTGATTGAGGTATTATTTTTACAATAGTACTTCAATTCTCTTTGGTAGTCTTATCGTTACAAGGTTGTCACTCCATCTTTTGCGCGGTTGTCCTATACTTCTTCTGCCGATTGGTGACTTACCTCTTGCTATTTTGACGACACGGGTCTCCCTTATTGTCTTCAACTCATAATGTCTTCACTTCACTTTCGATCTCTCAGCGTATTTCCTGTAATTCTTCTCAGTACTCTCATCTCTGCCGTTTCCAGTAGCCTTTGTGTTGTGGCTGTGTCGAGTCTTGTTTCTGAGGTATATGTCATTATTGGTCTTACACTGGCTTTATAAATTCTTGACTTCATCTCAGTGTTAATGTGTCTGTTTCCCCATATAGTGTTATTAAGGCATCCTGCCAGTCTATTTGCTTTTTGTACTTGATCTCTCATTTCCTTGTCCAGGTCTCCATAGCTTAGCAGTGAAATTCCAAGGTATTTTATTTCCATTACTTGTTCAATACTGATGCCATCAATTTCTATTTTACATCTGGTTGGTTCTTTGCTGATTACTATGTTTTAGTTTTCTGAGATGAGATTGTGATATTAACTTCTTTTGCTCTTGTGTTAAATCTGT
This sequence comes from Diabrotica undecimpunctata, assembly GCF_040954645.1. Taxonomy (NCBI): domain Eukaryota; kingdom Metazoa; phylum Arthropoda; class Insecta; order Coleoptera; family Chrysomelidae; genus Diabrotica; species Diabrotica undecimpunctata. Next base: position 141,184,224 of record NC_092803.1, read on the forward strand.
GGAACAGTCTTTGCAGACTATCTTCATCTTGGCCTATTTTTATTTCTCTGTGATATAAAACCTAAAAAAACTATATGTGTTGGTAATATTAAAAATGGATGTAGGCTTTAAAGTTTCGTGTGGGAATTTTGTTCTTTTGTTGATGGCCCTTCATCCGTTTCTTCTTGTACTCATTGGTAATTTCATGGCTGTAATAACTACTAAAGAAACTCGAACGGTGATGAACTAACCTTGGTGTAGAACTATCTGCAAAAGACATCTGATTGGCCTTGTCAGTACTGGCAGTTTAATTAGTACATAAGCTTAAAAAAAATTAGTCCAAGACTTGACCATGCCTTGTTCAAGTCCAGTCAATTACTATGAATGACTTCGCATGCTTACTTCTTATAACTTCCCTCATTCCTCTGGAACCTCGACATAGGACTTTTAATTGATGAGACTCATGTCATGGTAACACTCTAAGTAACTGTGACCTCTACTGGGAAACATTACTTTAACATTGTCAAATCGTTTTTGCTTTGTCACTAAATAATACAGATAACGTAACGCTCTGTTTTGACCAGCACAACTATTGCAAAATATTGCAATATTGCAAGATTACGAACAGTCGTAGGCAGAATGAAAGTCACAGTTGTTCAATCATCGAGCACACTTTATCAGTTTCTCTTCTTAGCAACACTTTCTTGATTTGATCAGAAAGAACATGAATGTTAAATGTGACAAAATTTAATTGTCGCTTGTAATAAACATCGTGTGTAGTGATGTTGGGAATGTGCAAGTTCTTCCATAGCAATGGCTTCCATGTTATGAGTTTTTCTGGCTTTTCTTGTGTACTAAGTCTTTAAATCATAAAATGCAGCACTCTTACGTAAATCGAGATTTTCAATTAATAACTTATTTAAGTCTTTTTGAAGGTTAACTTTCCCTTTCACAGTTGTAGTTGCAATATAAGGCAGCTTTTTTTTTACTAGATACAGTCACATGTACTACATGTATCTTTCCGTTGCTAACCAAATGAGAAATTATAATATTGCTTTAAAATACTTCTAAACGTGTCATAGGAAACTTTGATATTGGAATTCAAACCTTTATACATTAACCACAATTATGGAATATTGAGATCTTAAGGTAAATATATTTTATCAGTGTCTTTTAGAGACTAATATGACTTTCTACCCTAAGTGATTGAAGAAATGAATTGACACAACGTTTAGTTTGGTTACTTAATTGGTGGGACTTGTTATTAAGCTTAACCCTTTCAACTGGTTTTACAGTGCCATTAGAAGCCAATGATTCTCTAATTGTTCGAATTCTTCGAGAAGTATCCCCGTGAATAGAAATAAAAGCACAGACAGATACGTCACGAAAACTGCCACTACTTTTTACTCTAATCCTGTATACAAATGAACTCTGGTTATTCTTTGTCTCCTCGTGTGGTTTTCTGCTCCTCTGCCTTTGCACCGGTAAAGTCGTAACAAGACCTCCCAAGTAACCATTATGTTTATTATACGAATCCAGTTCATTAAACTCTTTTATTATTGTTAGTCTATTATCTAATGGAATATTTTCAAAGCATTTTAATCTGTGGCACATGCAGTCGTCATCTATAGTTGGACTATTTAGCCTAATTTTCTTCATAACATCTTTTACACGGCCATAACTTTTTCTTTTCTTTGTTGTTTTTAAAACGACAACTTCGCCACCTCCATTAGAACTTTAATCACTTTCAAACTCACTATCCATTATAATACAACAATAAACTTGACTTAATAATACTTTTTTAAACTGAAACAACTCTTCAAAATACCGAACAACAGATCAGAGACCTACTAATAATTGCTACCTGACCGGGCAGTGTCCACCACCACATTCTTAGGACCCCGATCGTTCTTTCATCTGCGCGCTGTGACTAGGACTTTTTATTTTGCTGCTTTTAACATGACATAACAAGGGTTATGAGTAACAAGGTTACGAATTCATTAGGGTATTACTGCTAATAAATTGGTAAAAACCAAGTATGCCAAAAATATTTTTTTTAACTCAGCTTTTTCAAATATTAAACTAACGGTAGCGGAAACACTAAAGGTAGGTTTGAGGGTTTATTACAACAATTATTACCTTGTAATAAATTAGTGCACAATGGGTGAAAAAATATGTCATAGTCAAGTTTTTTTTTATTCTGCTAGCCTGAACTTTAAGTCAGCAAAATCGCTCCATGTGAAACATAATTAGGATGGTAATAAAGTAGTGAAGAATGGGTGAAAAATGCTCATGTGTCCCAGCTAGTTTAATAGAAATATAAAAACACGTTAATGATTCGCTATAAATACGAGATATGATAGGAACCTGTAGTAGCCTAGAACTATTTGAAATAGTTAAAACGACAGAGAATTATGTCAGGGCCATTGTTAATTTTAAGTGTAGTTGACGATGTATCGTATCTTGAAAATAACTTGACATAAAAAATGACATCGTTTAGTGGAATAGCGTCTTTCTGAAGCAACCACTAATCTACCTTACCTCTTTGTGTAACAACCGCCTTGAGCTGCTCCTCCAAATCATGCTTCGTCGTCAACAAATGCTCTAAATCCTCTTGCAATCTAGAAGTATGCACTCTCCCGGCCAGCACTTCAGCCTCCATTTCTGCCAATCGATCCAGCAGAAGATCGCGTTCCTGACGCAGTTTTCGTACGTCTGTTGATGATGTCGGACAAGAGGAAGAAAAAATAACTTGCTGAAACGAACCACCTCCATCTTGTTCGTCTTTATGCATAGCTTGTTCGCGGAGAGTGCCTTGAAGAACTTCGGCTTCATCTTTTAAACGGGTTCCTTTGCGGTGAATGATGTCTAGAAGGTTCCAAAGTTCGTCTTCGACTTCGTCAGTCTCTATTGCACCTGTAAAAAATAAATAATTACATACTAATTGCATTATATATAAAAATATAAATGTAAAAAGAAATGAAGAGTTAATACTTATGTAAATATTATAATAAATTAAATATAATAAACACGCAATTACGTAAGTTTCTATAACTATAGGGAAGTGCTATATGAAATATCTAAGGTATGGCAACACGTATAACCGTTGATATTTTAATATTGTGCCCAGAAGATCTGTCCATATGAATGCCATTTGCATTACTTACGGGTACACTACAATGATCTAAAGAATTCAGGAATTGAAAGATGTAACTAAATCGTGACTACTTTCTTGTAATCATTATTCTCTTACTCCTAGTTCGCAGCGAACGAAGTTCACACAAAGTTTTAATTCACGTATTTCAAATATACGTGTATTTAAAATTTCTACGTATCACAAATCTTCGAATGTAATGTAATAAAAACATTTGGGATGTTTCGAAAGAAAAGTAACAAGGCGAATCTATGGAGCAGTGAATGACAATGGAGTGTGGAAAAGACGATATAACTTGGAACTTTATAGAATATATCAGGAACCAGATATCGTAAAACATATTTTATTAAGATAGAACGTGAGGTGGATAGGGCATGTAATGCGAATGAAACAAAATGACCCAGCTAGAAAAATGCTCCTTGATAGACCCATTGGTCAGAGAAGAAGAGGAAGACCCAGAACAAGGATCGATGAAGACATGAGAAATATGGGAATACGTGCTTGTCGGAGGAAGGCGATGGATAGGGACGACTGAAGAGAAATTATTGAGGAGGCTAGGACCCACACAGGGTTGTAAATCCAGAATGATGATGACGATGACAAATCTTCGAAGAAAAACAGTTTAAGTAAGTATCTCTTAGAATAGAATAAACAAAAATTTAAATGTTTATTTTATTTAGCCGAAATTGCGTCTCAAGAGTGTAGAATGGAATAATACTTACATTGAAAAAAGACGATGTGGACGAGGTTAATCAAAAGTAAAGATTAATTTAGTGCAAAATGCACTACTATACAAAACTAAAGCTAGATATATCGTATATAAGAGTTTAAAAAATTCTGCCACAGCTAGCCTTTTCGTGTTTAATACATTTGACACTAAACATTAGAAATACGAGCCCTACTAAATATTATTGTATATTTCACTCACCAGCTGCAGATGAAGATGTTGCCAACGCAGTAGATGAAGCGCTATGCGTTTCCTTGCTCGAAGTTTCAGTACTGAATCCCGAATCTTGCACAGCTGTATCCCCTCCTTTCTTCCTATCATCCTTACTGCCGATTTTCTTTCTCACTCTTATCCCCGGTGTCCAATCCCCTGGTCTTATCGATACGGGAATGTTGGAATGGTGTGACGTCATCGTCGCCGGGGTGGAGGACGCCATCTTACTTCGGAGGTTTGGAAAAGTCTCGATGACGAGATCGCGGAACTCCAGGAGGGCCCCCACCTCATGCTGAAGTTCTTGAAGGGCGACCAGAGACTTGGCCTGTTCGCTGATGAGGTAATGAAACGGACCTGCTGGTTGGCGCAGCTGCAGGCAGTCCATGCCACCTGATCCCACTGGGTCGCCGCCCTGAAAATAATACACATTTATAATATAAAAATATTATAAGAAAAACAAAAATAAATAAAATTGAAGATGAAATACTTTTACACCTCAATAACACGCAGAAAAAATTAAGAATAAAGAAATTACATGAATACGAATGGATACGTTATGTTTTCAGTAAATTTTTAGTCTGCTGAAATGAGTCATAACACTCTATTGATACCGATTCGACCACGGGAAGTTTAACGAATTTGTTTGTAGCCAAATATATGGCCTCCTAGGCCATATATTTGGCTATTTAATTCAACAAAACGATAGCAGCTTTTGCTAAAAGTTTTAAGCTTTTACACATTTCGTGTAGCCCAGAGGATAGAAAATGATATTATTAAATCGTTTTCGGTCATGGCCACCAAAACAGGTGGCACCTTTGTACGCTAACCACTACAGTGGTCAAGTTTTAGGAGACATTCGTTGGACTTTCCGAGTTTGAATTTGTATCAGCCCGACTTCTGATAGATAGATAGTTTATTTGACTATAAGTTACAACAAGGTTTATAGCAAGTCAAAAGTGAAATTATAAATGGAAACATTACATTAAAAATATTTAAAACATTAAAATACATATAAAACGTACAATATAAACATCGTAATATAATTAAAATAATATTAAATTTGGTTATGTTGCAGCTTGGGCATTCACAGATACACTCTCGTAATATTCACCCAATGTATAAGGACACATGGACACTAGATACTCTTTAACTTGGTTTTATACCAGGAGAGCCACCCCAGACAGTTATACCGTAACTCACTGTCGATTGTGCTTCAGCAAAATAAAAAAGACGAAGGTGTTGTAGACTAAGTATTCTACCCAAATTTCTCAATTGATAACATTTAGAATTGAGTTTTTTACATACATTCCAACAATTAGTCTTAAAAGATAAATGAGACTCAAAAGTCACTCGAGACTCACCATTGATGGAAATACTTAGATCAGGAGCGACTGATTACTGGACCAATCAGATAACGTCTTCAGTGAGTTTGTTATTTTATCTTGTTAAAAATTTATGTCTTTATCGCGATATAGCGTTGTTGGGTAATCCACATAAACTGATACAAATGCATCACATATTAAATATGGTAGTTCATTAATATACAAAATAAATAATATCGGGCCCAATATGGAGACCTGTGATACTCCATTCTTGTTAACAATCGGACCAGATATTGACATCTTGAATCTATTTTTTATTCTAACTATTTCGTGCCGGACTTTAAGATAGGAACCAAACCAACTATGGGCAACTCCCCTAACACCATATCTGTACAATTTATCGAGGAGTACATCGTGTTGCACACAATCAAAAGCATGACTGAGGTCACAAAAATGGCAGTTGGATTTTCACTGTTTTCAATTGTGATTAAAACTTCCTCATAGAAACTGTTAATGGCTGTGGAAGTAGAAAATTTATTTTATATGATGAAGCAGGGATGCTGAAATGAGTCATATCACTCTATTGATACCGATTCGATCACGGGAAGTTTAACGAATCTGTCCTCCTAGGCCATATATTTGGCTATTTAGTTCATATATATATATATATATATATATATATATATATATATATATATATATATATATATATATATATATATAGTAGAAAAAAAATTAAAAAGACAGAGAAAAGAAAGAATAACCAAAAATAATAACAAGTGGTTATTTCTACATGTAAATTACAATAGAGGAATGAATTATATTCACATATGGTTTTTTTGTATGCGTTAAAAGTGATATGGACTTATTATAGACATATTCGTGAAATGTAAAATTTAAGATAGTATTAGATTTAAAAAAATGTATAATAAACAATTTTGTTTCGTTAGCAAATATGATGGGAGAATCATGTTTATTGACGGTTTAAATACGCAAAATATGAGCGATTAAAGGTCTCTATTGTGTTTCGTATCGGTTTTAAAAACTCTGGGAAATTTTGTAGAAAGCTAATTATGAACGTCCATTGTAAGTTTTGTTTACCGAAAACAAAAATGGGAAAGTTGAAAGTCATTTCTTGAAAACTCGGGATTTTGGGCGATTTTGAAGGATTAACAGAAGATTTGTTGAAAAAAGTGGGAGGAAGGAGAATTTTGATTTTGATAGAGATTTGGAAGAGGAGAAGGTGGTTATGTTACTGACTTTAGGTAGAAGAACATCAAATCTTAAGAAGTGAACTAGTGCCGGCAGTTTTTTTGAACGGTGTAAAAGTAATTTTCTAAGTAAGATGTTAAAAAGTGGTAACAGCTTCTGGAGTAGGAGTTCTGATTAGGAGAAGTTTGCAGTATTTGAGTTTTGCAGTATTTATAAGTACAAATATGTTTACCATTCATCGGGAGAACCATAGACAAGGACATTTTGGTTGCCAAAAGAGATAGGAAGGAAAGGATTGTTAGGACATTTGATTCAGTTTAAGCAGAACAAAGGAATAAGTTTTAGCTAGAGTTTTGATAACAGAACATCAGGGATATTTTAGAGTTAAAATAATAAGTTAACTGGTTTTCGAGAACAATATTGCAGAGGTATAACGTTTTGAAACGAGCCAATAAAATTAAATTAATTTGTATAAGTTTTCTTTGTCGACCTTCTGTAAAATAGTATCTGTTATTTGTTAAAGCTAATTTAACTTTAGGGCTGCGCAGTTTAATTTCTCAGGATAGGGAAACACTGATATGTCTAATTGATTTGTTTATACGTGTAATAATTTTTCAAGGTAATTTAACAATATATTTAATTGTATTGAACAAATTTGAATTTTATTTATTTCCTTCTACTCCTGTTTATTATTGAGAACTAGACAAAAACGAAGGTATTTCTTTCTGAACTCAAATAAAAACTCTGACATATAATAAAAAATATATAATTAATCATTTTGCTTCTGTAATTAAAATTATCCAGATAACTTAAGTACACAATTCTATACTACTTTGTTTTTTTAATTCTGATGAAATTAATTAATTTTCTAATATATGTACGTCAAAATCATAATGTATATATAGGTATGTATATAAATATACTATACTTATACTATAAAATAATACGAGATTGTTTTCCTATTTTTAATTTATTTTTTCATACAGATATCAATACAAGCTTAATCTCGTTCTACTCAGAATAAAACGTCATGTCACTGTACATTCCATTGAGAAACTAATACATACAATGGCAAACTAAGTTGACTGATACAGTTTCTACAGAAATTGAAAGCGACAACTTATTTAACGACCGCTTAAGGTATCAAACACAAAACGGTAAACACGAGTGACAAGTGACTTGTTTATGTAAAGTAAGAACAAATGTAAATACGATCCATCTGTTGTTAATGGCCGTGGAAAGTTCCTAACTCGCATTCGAACACGACGAAAAAAAGTGTAATAAACACGTAAGTCACGCAGCTTTCTTTTTGATGGTTGTTTGGACGTTGATGGGTTTTTAAAACCCATTCGTTACGTTACCGTCAAATAGGTATGTTAAGTTCAGAATACAATGATTTCCATCTCAACCTAGACACAGAAGCATTTAAGATGAAAATGTGATGAAAAAATTAAGTAATTAATTAGCAATTAATCGTTGCTCTAACACACGAAAAAACGACAATTATATATACAGAAATGAAATATTACAACTAGTGACTAAATTCTACAGCGAACTATACAAAGCCCCTGAAACACTTGAAGAAGCAATCGGTAACCAAGAGGATTTACCAGAAGTCCTTCCGGAAGAAGTAGAATCGACAATTACGAAAATAAAAAGCTGTAAAGCAGCTGTAATAGATGACATAACAGTGGAACTGCTCAAATAAGCTGACAAAAAAAACCTGGAAAATCTTAGGCTTGTTTACGTTAATCAAGATGCATACCAGTTGGCCTAAAAATGAACTTGACAAAAACAAAAACCGTCTACAACGAGCAAGTGGATGTCCAAGTGTAATAATAAACATCACTGCACTTAAGGCAGTAGACGAGTATGTATACCTGGGACAATTAATACATAAATCTGGCTCTACTCCCAGAAATTAACAGAAGAATAAAACTGACTTGTTCATCTTTGGCAGAAATGAAGAACGGCTATGTAAGGGAGGCTGCACCATAATCGGTAGACTACGCTAAAAAGGATAATGATGATGATCATTGAAGAATAAAGGGTGACCATTTGAGGGTAGATTTAACTTCACACCGAAGTGATATTAACTTTTTCAAACATTTTTGCGCCTTAGGGCAACATGCTACTTCATCTAAACACAAGGTCAATTAAAAGAATTACACTAAAAGACAGTTCTTGTAAGACAAGTTTCTTATATGCCACAAAAAATGAAAAACTCTTAAAAACAAATGGATAAAACCAACATATGTTTTAATAAATATATTTAATTATTAGAGCAATTTAATAAAACTAAGAAGAAGGATTTGAAATTTAAGAGTGAGTGAGACCAGTGTAGTTCAGAACCAATATTCAATTTTTTAATTAATGATATCTACTAATTTAAATATTTATTATCAATGATATAAATCTAATTTTTAATTTTAATTGTGACATATATGCTCGTCCACTTGGCAACAACATGAAAGAGGATCTTGACACATTCTGTCATTGAAAAAAACATAATAAATCTGAATCTTACGTTTTCATTAAAATTAATTATATATAAAACGAGGTTCTATCTGCAATAAACTACTTTTAAAAATGACATACTTTTGTAAAAAATGAATTCAGAAATGCAGAAACGAGAAAAATATGAGTTAACGTTAAGTATATAAATATTGTTCTAATACTTATTTAGTCTAGTGAGTAGCGTTTAAAACAACTTTTAATGATTTAATAACAAAATATAAGATTGAGCATAGGCTAAGATGGTTTAAGTGCGTTCAATGCGAAACCATAATCATTCACTAAGAAAAATAGCTGAGTTGCAAGTTCCTTCTGTACCCTTAACCATTGTCTAGAACTCCTATAGCGGAGGTATGATTGTACTAACTACAACCATAAGAAGGGAAGAATATCAAGTTCTAGCTGACGTTTCAGAGTATGGATGAGCAATTTTTACTGATCATTACTTGTTTTCTTGTTTCAGGCATTCCTTCTTTTCTATAAAAAATAAGAAAAGATTGCCCGGTCTAAAACTATTGCAATGAAGTGTCTCTAATTAGGGTAACGAATACAATATACCGCAAGCCTATTAAAAATATACAAGCCTGGGAAAGATTTAATAATTAAGAAACAAAGGTGTTCGCCGGTTTGATTACTAGAGAAAAAAGTACCAATAGAAACTATAACAATACTAAACAGCTGAGAGTGATAGAAATAAATTGGTGTATGATGTTATTTACACATTTAGTTCTCATAAAAATGCAATCGTATCGAGGTCATTTGAAACGACGTATTGATTCAATATTTTGATGTCAATTTAAATTTATTTTTTAATAAATTGAGAACACTATATAATATACGCTAGGCTAGGCAAAACAAAATAAATTCATATTACAATGTTAGTGGAAGTGCCTCTTTAAGATCAGAATCTCAGAATTTTATGCCAGAACTCCACACATGATTGAGGATTTGAGAACTTGGATTCGTTTAGTTTGATTCTCCACTGATTTATTTTAGTTGTTAATTTGATTCATGTAATTTTGTAACTTCTACACTGCTTCTTTGTCATTACTGTCGGTTGCCAGTGCCAGGAGTAGGGTCTCAGCCAAAGGTAGTACTGATATGTTAACTTAGTTCAGGAATATCTTGTGTCATAAAAAAACTGGTCCTAGAACATTTCTTTGTGAGACGTCAACTTTGATCTTTTGAATCCTAATCTATAACCTTTTTTTTTTCTCCTAATGCCATTTCGATCCTGATACCTGCTCTGGAAGAAAAATTTAATTTAATAACTACTGGAAGCCAATTCCACACATCAATCATATAACATCCTACACGATCTAACGATCTAACCCAAACGGAGAACTAAGAGATTTATTTAAATGAGAAACAAATTATTTATGGAGTATCATTACAAATCATCATCATCATCATCATCATCATCATCATCAGTGGCGTTACAGCTCTTTATGAGCCAAAGACTTCTTCAGAACAATCCTCCATTCGCCCCTGTCTCTTGCAACTCTTCTCCATGCTCTAATTCCGATAGACTTCAAATCATTATCATTACAAATAAATTAGCAAAACAGGAAAACAGATGTATCAGAATTTCTGAAGATCCATAGATAAAGTAATGACAACACTAACAATCGTAAAATTGCGGGAAAGTATACAGAGAAAATATTATCAAATGTAAACTAGGAAAACTAGAAAAGAAAAGTGCATCTGCTAATGGTTATGAAACGACATCTTGTTAGTGAAGGCTGTTAGCAGCGCTAAAGATGAAGAGACGATATGCGGGGCATAAAATCTGAAATGCGTTCATCATCATCCAGCCTCAAAAGTCCACTGCTGAACATAGGCCTCTTCCTCCTGTTTCCAACCCCGTCTATCTTGCGTTGCTCTCAACCTTCAGTTCTATTTAGCCTTCTTAAATCGTCAGCCCATCGTGCAGGTGGTCGACCGACGATTCTCTTGTCTTCCTTTGGTATCCATTCCAATAACCTCTTTGTCCATCGCCCATCCGTTATTCTAGCTATGTGTCCGGCCCATCTCCATTTTAGTCTGGCTATCCTTTCGAAGACGTTAGTCACCTTGGTCCTTCTACTGATCTCTTCGTTTTTTATTTTGTCTCGCACAGTTATTTCTAACATGGATCGCTCCATTCTTCTTTGTGTGACTCTCGGTTGGGAAATAGTTACATTCAGTACAAACTCTAAAGGTAAAAAAGATATTAACCATAACTATGAAACCACAAATATTCACAATGGACGAATAGACGAAAGTAAGAACAACTATAGCCCACATCGCCGTAATAACCAGAATCGCTACAAATTTTAACAGGAAATTTTAATACGACGTAAAAGTAGAAGAAATGGACATTGTGAATAATAAATGCGAATTGTGAAATAATTATAATAATAAATAATTGTGAAATAAATGACATGGGTGCTGAAGTTGTATGGTTAGCAGTAGGATTGTTGATTTAACATGGCGCCATTATTATATAAATATAATATTAAATATTATATTTATTACAATATTAAATATTTTTTAAAATTAAAGTGTTTATCTACTAGATACTACTACGTAAGTCATCTATACGTAATTATTATTTTATTATTGTGAAAAGAAAACGTCAAATAATAAATATACACTACCGTACAATCATTTTGTGAGGTTAGCTGCTATAAGTAGCTTATAATAGCATGCGGTTGGTTTTTCACTTACCAGAGTCGGAGTAAGGCCTTCGCCGCCGCAGCTTAAAATGACTTCACACAATGTAAACACACCTTCCGATCTAACCAGTCCAGTAAATCAACGTTCGAATATCACAAACAGTTATGCATCAGCCGCTTCACATTCTTTTCCAAGTAAGACCCAAGCAATTGTATTTAGTTGCAGCGATAATGCTAAACTGCAGGATTATCTCATTCCTTTGGACACAATCATCAACCCAAAAAATATTATTTTTTCATCTAGATTATCTCATAATAGAATCTGCATGTATCTGGCAATCAAAACCGTAGTAGATAACTTCATGACACAATGTGGCTCTATAGAAGTACTCGGCGAAGTTGTAACAGCACGAAGACTTGTCTCTCCAGCAGAAAGACTAGTCTTGTCTGGAGTCTACCCGTCAATTCCTCATCAAGTATTAGTTGAAGAATTACAGAATATCGGTTTAAAGCTTATTTCCCCAATAACATTTCTGAAAATTAGCTCGACTCTTACTGAATATAGTCACATATTGAGCTTTCGGAGGCAAGTTTATATAAGCCCTATAACATCACCAATTCCAGATTCTATTCTAATAAATTTCGACCAAACACCTTATCGCATATTTTTGTCACAAGGTACACTCACCTGCTTTATTTGCAAAAATACAGGACACATATCATCCCAATGCAATAACAGTTCAGTAACGGAATCAACTCATATTGAGTCAAACAATGAAGTACCAAATCAAAAAGTTTCAACAAGTATACTACACAAGGTACCAAACACCCAGCAGTCATCAAGTTATCAATTATCAAATCCGAGCATATCACCTACACCTACAAATCTCCATGACAAAGAAATTACTAATACTCCTACTCAACACTTTCAATCAACCTCATTCAGCGGCAATACCATTTTCACAAACTTCGGAAGCAATATCCTCCAATCTATCAGCTCCTTTTCCATTAGATACAACTGCAGAAAATTCTAATAAAACTGATACATCACCACAATTTTCTGAAACAACCATTTCAACCAATCTTACAAATAAAACTTCAAGCTCGACTTCTGTCACTACCAATGAGTTTGCTCCAGTACTTCCAAATGTAATAAAGCCACAGCATCTAAGTGAAAACTCTAATAGCAATTGCGAAAACGCAAGTTCTTCCATAAAACGCAGTATTGGTGAGATCGACACGCCTCCTTCAGACTCAGTAATTTGATCAGAAAATCTGTTTGCAAAACCCAAACCCCCTAAACCAAAAAAACCGAGCTCATCTAAAGTCCCATCTACACGGGAAACTCTTGAAAATTTCATTGATAATCATACCTCACCATTCGTTTTAAATTACCACCAATTGTCCTTAATGATTGATAATGTCCAAGGCTCCCCCGACACTATTAGCGTCGTTAAAGAATTTACAACTGGTTTGGCTGGTTTTACTCTAGCTTTTACAAAGCAGCTATCAATATGCAAATGATGGATCTACAAAAAGCAAGTTTACAAAACTTCAAAAGAAGCTACACAACCATTTAGGGAAAGAGATTTCTGACTTAGATAGTGACTCTTCTGTAGACAATTGTTCAGTATCATCTAACTCCGAATCTGTTAACAACATTCAACTCGATACTTCAATGGAACATTAATGGATTTTTCCATCGTCTCCCTATGCTACAGCTTCTTTTATCTGAATATTCTCCAGATATTATTTGTCTACACGAGACCAATCAGTTGTACAATTCAAAAAATTTCAAATACCCCGAGCCTTGGCTGATCGATATACCAACTTGTGATGTATCTCTAGAGTATTTAGATAAATCTAATACACACCATTCTCTGATTCGGTCAGGTTTGAGACCCTCAAATAAGTACCCCGACTACCATAAAATCTACACAGATGCATCTAAATCTGAAGACGGAGTGGGGGCATCAATCGTTTCTTCAGAAAACAATCTTCTTTTCCGTTTAGCCTCAGCATGTAGCACATATTCAGCTGAACTCTAGGCCATATACCGTGCTGTGAAACTTCTTAACGAGCTTACACTCACAAAAGCCCCGATCATAAGAGACTCCCTTAGCTCTCTAAACTCATTAAAACACACTTTTCCGAAATATCCTTTTGAAAAGTTGTTAAAATACCAGCTTTCCCAAGCTCATGAACATGGAAGAATCGTCCAATTTTTATGGGTTCCCTCACACGTCGGAATAACAGGAAATGAAGAAGCTGACAGGACTGCACGAGAGGCAATTTTAAGTGATTTGTCGGAGCCGATAGACAAGTGTGTTTCCAGTGACTTAAAACCTTATTTTAAAAATAAAGTGTTGTGTTTGTGGGGAAATGAGTGGTCTCAAACTAATTCCAATCTAAATAAAATCAAAAATAATGTGTCTCAGTGGTTTCCATCGTCGCGCAATAGACGAGAACAAATTGCGGTTGCGCGTTTACGTCTAGGACATACCAGATTAACGCACTCCTACCTTTTCACAAAGAAAAATCCACCTATATGTGATCAGTGTAACGTCCGATTAACAGTCGAACACGTTTTAACAATTTGTAGTAAATATGACCAAGAAAGACAGCGCTACAAGATCCCAAACGCTCTACCACAGGCTCTAGGTCAAAACTGTTCCTGTGACAATATAGTGAATTATCTCAGATCCATAAAGATTTTGTACAATCTGTAGGTGTTTAAGTTTGTTGTTTATATTTTGTTCCGTCGCTAATAACCTTTTGGTGGATGCGACATGTTTTTCTAATAAAAAAAAATGTATATTTCCAATTCATATGTAATTGTAATACATAGGTATATTATAGCTACGAAATTTCTGCAATACATACTCATATTTAATACTTCTTCAACCCATTGTATATAGTTAGTCACCTCCCACAGCTCTGCTTAATGTGATTACTTCTGAGATGACTAAAATTAGGTTTGAGGAGGTTAACGATCCCATGCAAACGATGTTATTATAATGCACACACATGACTAAAAAGGCGAGCTTTTATTTCCTTAATATTATAGTAAATTAACTCCTCCTACAGAATAACTGTAATATGGTATGAGTAATACTTCAAGGCAAGATCAACATTGCACTCACGTTTCAATGTAATCAACACTTAACAATAATACGAATCAAAATCAAATTATTAGAAATAATTTGCTTAAGGTAATACGAATATAACATCAAGGGTATACGAGTAGATCTGATCTCTGGTACACCAATTTTGCAACTATTACCATAATAACAACTAAAATGAGAAATTTGATTCATAAAACATGTTATACGTATTTATTTATTACAATATTTGCTTCACAAGCCCGGCAGTATACACATTTTATAAATAGAACTACGTAAACGTACATGTAACTACAGTAATGTTGGATTATTTTAATATTTGTATTACGTTCTAAAGCAGCAGTTCTCAACTCACGAAAGTCGGCAACTTCCAATGTTTCCGAGTCAAACATCAGCTGAGGCAGCTCGTAACTTATCAGTATTATATTATCAGTATTATATATCAAAATATTCTAGTTTCTAAATAGGTAAATCATACATCAGTCAAATTTTCGTGCATCACAGAAAACGTGTAAGAGAAATAAGAAGATAAACTAGTAACAGAGCTTGGACTGGTTCCACCTACTATCCAGTGAATCACAGAATACTATCAACAAAACTTTATGATACGCTCAAAGATCACTTGAGCTGGCTCAGGGTAGTAGCATGGCCCTCATCCTTTTTAATTTATATACAAACTACCAATCGAGACTACTTCAATACTATCACACAATATACAGCTACTCGAATAAAAGTGACGGTTTTTTGCTAAATACGATTTTTATAAAGCTGCACAAAGCATAAGTTCCAGCATATATAAGACAGAAGATATGTGTCAAGGCAGAAAAAAACGTTTAAAGATAAAACGCAAGGAAAAAGAAAATCACACCCGAGTATACAGGTTTAGTATAAGTGGAAGAGAAACTAGAACAGGTCCTCGATATTAGGCCGAACTATTAGAGAACTCACTTACACCAAAAGTCAAGAAGCAAGAAGCAAGTAAGATCGTTTCATCACCGTACCCACCAAGCAAACAGCAGATTCCAAGCCCGATGATCACTCTCGAACACACGAAGAAACCAATCTACATGGATGTCAAGTCTAGCCCAGATCAACACACGCCAAAATGTTGATATTATACTGAACATCCAGATTAACATCAGGCTGTATGAGCCAATTCCAATAAAAAAACTATATAAAGCCAAGGGTTTTACTAGCTCCACCTGACACAGAAAAGTACACCAATTCAAAGTACGGACCAAGCAGGCCAAACACCACTATCTTTTCGGAGCCAAATGCAAATTGAAATAATTAAAATCCCGTAGCACATTCCTCGATATAGCTCTGGACAACCCACCTGCCAACTACCCGCTCATGGAGAAGATACCAAGCAACGCAAATTCCAAGTGGCTAGTATGGAGAACACTGAACCAATAAGAATCGGCGTGGTACCAGTGAAAAACAACAAAATAATGTGGGGCCTTATATACGAAACAGACAATAAATGCTGATGCAACAATATAGAAAACATGGAACATGTATTGATCCGTAATAACTGCTTTAGTATTGTGTTTACGTTGAAACCAACGTTAATAGAGAAGAAAGTAAATACGGAAAGAAGCTTCCATTTACATATAGATTTAACGAAAGCCTATGATAAGGTACCGATAAACAAACTATAACAATTGAGAAAGACACATATAAGCAATCGATTAATTAAAACTATCAAAGAGATATTTGGACTGGAAACAAGACAATAAAAGGATTTCAAACAACTAAAGGTCTCAAACAGGGATGTTCTCTCTTACCTACCTTGTTTAAAATATGTATTGAATATTATGTAGATTGATAATAATTTGGAAAAAGAAGTGCCACGGAATGGGTATACCATTGAACAATACAGAGCTATATGCAATTGACTGATGACCATTATAATACTGGCACAGGAAAAATATAACTTAAAATATTTACTTTACTTACTTACTTAATCAGTAGACCCATTTATACCTTTCGATGTTGGGCCGTTTATAATAAAATTTATTAAATTACAATATTTTACAATCTTCTGAGGTGTCCTAGCTCTTAACGACTCTTAACATAACTTGGAATATATGGCAAGGAAATTACGAGAGGAATGCCAAAAAAATTAGAAAAGCAGTAACCGACAAGTAGGAAATTAAAAAAAGAATGACAAAAGAAAGAAAAGTTCTAACCAGATTAAATAATATGTATATAGCGCACAAGAATATCACCAAAAAAAAAAAAAAGGAAAATATATATCCAGAAACATCTCCATGTTTCTCATATATAAATACATATATATAAAACATGGAAGTATAGGGAGATCATGCAGTCACGACTTCCGAATGCAGCGTCGAATTGGAAACCAACCTTAAGTATATACAACGTGTTCAACCAAAAATTTGATTCCCCCAAGAGTTTCTTCAAAATTTAAATAAACACGCCAATTTGTATGGGGGGGGGGATGAATTTTAAAGTTCATGTCCTCAAATGTAACCCCCTACTGCTCCGCATCAACTCCCAGTTTTTTTTTAAATAGCAAGTGTGATCTAGTGGCACATCATTTGAAAGGTAATTTTTTCTCTACACATTATTTTTTTTTTAGTTTACGTAGGAACTTTTTGAATTTAACTAATTTATTGGTTGAATATCAGTAATAACAGTAAATTAAATGTTCTAAGTGACCTCCAATACAATAATTCAATCAACCTGCAAATCGATATCAACACGCCATATTAAACGCGTGAATTAATCTTAGATTTTCATTGTTTTATAACTCCCTACATTCTCTAGTATTAAAGACTATACGGCAACGCTGTGAGAAAATGACAAAGTCAAAATGAATAGTTATCAGATGACATGGAATGGGTTTAGGACAGCAACAACAATCTGTTTTTGGGAAATACCCACGGAAACCATAATTTACACTTCCAGAAGTTTTTTCAAAGATTCAAATCCGGAATATTATAAAATATCATATTAGTATTTACATAAAATTTATTGCACATTAACCTTGTATTTTTATGAACAGTTACTAAGCTCACATTTTTTTTACTTGGTTTTCGGACTTCAAAAGTTAATAAATAAAAAAAAAACACCAGACGTTAAATAATATACACATTATTTATTATTATTATTATTTATTATTATACCCATTAAAGAGGCGCAAACATAAAGAAATAAGTGATGGATTCGACCGTAACGGTGGAAATTCCTTTTATCTAACAATAATTCTTCTTTATTTCGGAGGAATTCAGTGTTCACTTTAAATTTACAATACTGTTGACCCCCCCCCCCAAAATGGAAAGTTGGAATGATAAAATTTGGGGTAGCTCGTCATGCAAGGTTAGGCCTTTTTTTCATCAAACCCGACTGGACTATTGAGCGAAAAAAAATTCTTTCGTGATTTATTTTTTTTTTATTTCGTTTTTTATATTTTATAGTCGTAGATCCAACATAGGCCTGCTGGAAAAAGAAGAAGGGGGAGACCTAAACTCAGATATCTGGACGATGTGCAGGACGATATTCCGTAAACATGGTAAAAAGAACAATAATAATAGTAAAATCATATACACATTATAAAATCCGCAAATGTCTATGTTATTCGCTAATTATAGCGTGTTTTTATCACAATTGATATTACACAATTCTTAAAGTGCCCTCTCCTCAATGGAGGTTGGCTACTACAATTTTAAACTCTTCTCTATCTTCAGCTGTTCTTATTAGCTGTTCAAAATTTAGCCCTGCCCATTGTCGGATGTTTCTGAGCCACGATAGTCTTTTCCTTCCTAGGCCTCTCTTTCCCTCGATTTTTCCTTTCACTATAAGTTGGGCATATTGGTACTTATTATTTCTCAGTATGTGGCCTAGGTATGATGTTTTTCTAACTTTTACTGTGTTAAAAAGTTCTCTTTCCTTGCCTATTTTATGCAGCACTTCCTCGTTTGAAGTATGCGATGTCCATGAAATTTTGAGTATTCTCCGGTAGATCCACATTTCAAAGGCCTCCAATTTATTTACGGTTGATGTTTTAAGGGTCCACGTTTCAACTGCATATAGAAGAGTCGACCAGACGTAGCATTTTGATAAACGTAGTCGAATTTCGAGTTTTATTCGAGAATCACAAAGCAGTTTTTTTATTTTTTCGAAAGATTTTCTGGCCTGTTCTATTCTCGATCTTATTTCTAGATCAGGATTTAGGCTGCTATCGATCCAACATCCCAGGTACTTAAATCTATTGACCTGTTCTAAAATGTGCCCATTTATTGTGCAAGGTACGTTTTGGTTTTTTCGGATTGACATCATTTTGGTTTTTTTAATGTTTATTTTCATACCAAATTGCTCACAGGTCGAGTTGGTCTTGTCGATGAGTCGTTGTAGACCTAAGTCGGAATCCGCAATTAACACTGTATCATCGGCGTATCTGATACTGTTGATATTTACGCCATTCACATTGACTCCATCCTTGGAATCCTCCAATGCTTCTTTAAATAGAAACTCGGAGTAAAGATTAAACAGCAGAGGCGACAGAACACATCCCTGTCTAACTCCCCTCCTAATTTCTACTTCTGCGGATGTGGAACCTTCGATCCTAACTCTGGCATTTTGGTTCCAGTACAAGTTTTTTAAGAATTTGATGTCTTTTCCATCTAAACCGACTTCTTGCAAACGTTCTAATAGTAGGTCGTGTCTTACTCTATCAAATGCTTTTTCGAAGTCTATAAAGCATATAAATATATCTTTCTGTTGGTCGTAGCATTTTTGGGCGAGAACTAGTAAACTGAACAGGGCTTCTCTCGTTCCCATGCCGGCTGTGAATCCGAACTGATCGTCTCCGATGATTGTTTCGCACTTTCTATAGATACGATTATGTACGATTTTTAGTAGGACTTTTACTGCATGACTCATAAGGCTTATCAGACGGAACTCATTGCAGTGTTGTGGGTTTGGCTTTTTTGGTAGTGGGATGAATATTGACTCCAGCCAATCTTGGGGTATTTTGCCTGTATCATAAATGCGATTGAATAAAAGGACAAATATTTCGATATTTTCTTCGCTGATTAATTTTAACGGTATTTATCTGAAATGATATAAATATATGCCAACACTTCAATATATTTTTATACATCTTTAAAAACATGAATGCGACTAAAATAATTGAGAACATTTTCCATTATAGGTATTTATTTAGAGTTCTACTTCAATTTTGACTAATGTATAGTTAATTTGAATAAATAAAATGTACTTTAATTGAAGAGTGCGTAAGTAATGAGTCTTTATTAATACCACACATTCCATCACAAACAGACATAACAAAATTTTTTATTTACCACTAAATTTATGGGGTGCGTTTTTCTGTGAAGAGGGATATTACGGAAATAATGTACAGAGTTGCATTATTCAAAATAAAAAATTATTTTATGCAATATGAATTTACAACCCTTCAATGTAGTCCCTTGCTTCTCAATCACGATTCCCACACCTTGGAAGGTTTGTTATGCCAGTCAGCTCACCACTTTTATTCATCTATTGAATGAGCTGAGTTAAAGATAAGAACCGTTGTCCACGCATAAGCTCTTTTAACTTAGAGAACATGTAGGAGTCTGGTGGGCCAATGTTGAGACTGTATGGGACTCACATTGCCATTACAATCAGTAAATGATTCACCACGATGTTGCGAACATTTGGTTAACAAGTTGTAAACATTGGAACCTGCATAGTGTTCTACTCTGTCATCTTCAAATAATTCAGAAATGTAGTTTTCCCATTCTTTTAACTGTTCATTGATGTCTAATATTCTGTGTCCGTTTCTGTCTTCTAAACTTTGGGATACTTGTTTCCGTTTGTTTCCAGCGACCTCTTTTAATTTCTTGTGCAGATGAAATGTATCGTGTTTCTTTTAATTGTTCAATTTCATTACATTCTTTACTATAAAATTGCGTTTTCGCGTGTCGTATCTTCTGCCTGATTATTGCGTGGATTCTCTTGTATTCGTTTTTATCTTTATTTCTGACTTCTCTTCTTTGATCCATAAGTCTCAGTATTTCTTTTGTCATCCACCCTTGTCTTTTTCTTGCTTTTAGCGCACTCAATTTTGTTTCTTGAACAGTCTTTAAGATGTCTTTAATTCTCCTCCAGTTTTCCTCGGTACTTTTCTCTTTCTCTTGGCTTGATGGTAACTTCATTTTTTGTTCTAATATACTAGTTATTTCTTGTTTTACAGTATCATTTAACATCTTTTCTCTATCAATAGTAACTGTTTGCTTATTCGTCCTTGCAACTCTTTTTAATCTGTCTTATTTTTCCTACTAAAATATTGTGATCCCAAGAATTTGTTTCAATATTATATGAATCAAATAGACTAGTTTTTATAATACAAATGTTAAAAAACTAAAGTTAAATTAATTAGTTCTAACCTCAATACTAAAGAGAAAAAATTATACAATCTACCTAACAAACTAGTGTTGTCTTTCAAAAACACATTCATGATTTTGTTAAAAGTGTGTTATTAAAAATTAATAATAAAAAAACAGTGAGGCTATACCAACGATAGTTCAAATGTACCCAAGCTAATACCTAAGAAAGCATTTCCTAGATAAGCAGTTCTTTTAGTTGTGAAACGCGATTGTTTTCAAGTATTGACTTAGAAAGTTCCTTTCGATAACAATTACTTCCGAAGACGACTGTTGTTTAGGTATCGTTATTGAAATCGGGAATAAGAGTTAATGGATTTAAAAAAATAAAATTTTCTCCTCGGCAAGGAGTCGAACTCCAGTCATTCTCATGAAAAGTAAAAAAGTAAATAGACGTGAAGATAACCACGGCTTTAGTGACGTCAATTCAAATGAGTATATATAACTGTTCATATATGTAAATAAAATTGTTTTTTGTTACTATTTTCCTTACAATTTCATCATATTTTCCCACCTTTTAAACCTTCCTTGGACTTCTACAAATATTTCAATTTAATTGTATTTCCTAGTTTAACCTTTAAGTACTTATTGTTACATAAAAATTAATATTTATGAACGCAGAGAAATGCATATTTCGACCTTTCTCATTTAAAACCACTAGTCATGTAATTACTTGTCTCCTTTTTCGTGAAAGAATAATAGCTTTCGATTATTCAAAAAAGCATAAATTAAAACAATAGTAATAACACAATTGCTAAATATTTAGGTGAAATTTGTAAAGAACAATTACCTGCCAATTACTCGTGCCCATGTTATACGTGTCCTGTCACACACGAAAAAGTAAAAGTAAGGTGAATAAAACAATCGATGGCTTTTAAAGTAATGAACAGGTTAATGTCGTAACATTCAACTAAAATCGCTGTGGCGAAACATCGATTTTACAGTGTGTTATTTTTAAATAAAATCGTTTTTGGTAATTAAGCGCAAATGCAATTAGAATCATTTTACATACTTGGCGTATCAACTTCCATTCCTAGAATCGTTTTCAGAACACAAATATTTAAAAAAATAACAAACTTTTTTATTATTGGGATTCTATCTACCTCTCACATAACGTATGGTCCTAAAGTTTTTGGAAAAATTTCACCTGGTCTGATTGAGAAGCAAAATACATTTAACAAAAAAGGCCATGGAATTGAAATGTCATCAGTTATTGACATTTAATAAACAAAGCAGAATATTTTGGTTTGTGCTCTGCAAAATGTCTTATAAAATTGATATTCGTCGAGGTGTTTATAATATGGTTGGGCGAATGTAGAAACGAGATATTGTTAATATTTATCGAGATCAAAACATAAGCAAATCGACAATTTATCGCACAATCAGAGAATGTGAAGAAGGGATACCATGTGTTAACTTGCGTAAAAGTGGCCGACCGCGGATTTTGAACCATATAAGACAGGCAAGACTGATTGAAGCAGCTAAGAACAAAATTGGGGACTCACAGCGAAAACTGGCCAGAAGATTTCATGTTGGAAAGACTACAGTATACAGGACCCTATCGAGTAACAATATTATCTACCGGAAAAGAAGGAAAGCTTAATTAGAGAGAATTCCGAGATGTTGCCGCGCGTTAAGGCGAGTGCATTTCGTCAAGAAGTTGATCGTGATGGACGATGAAAAATATTTTACTTTGTCCAACTCTGAGATGAAGGGTAACGATGGGTTTTACACGAACGATTACGAAAATGTACCTGATGAAATTACCCTTCTTCACATTGTCTGATTATGCGATAAATTGTCGATTTGCTTATGTTTTGATCTCGATAAATATTAACAATATCTCGTTTCTACATTCGCCCAACCATATTATAAACACCTCGACGAATATCAATTTTATAAGACATTTTGCAGAGCACAAACCAAAATATTCTGCTTTGTTTATTAAATCTCAATAACTGATGACGTTTCAATTCCATGGCCTTCTTTGTTAAATGCATTTTGCTTCTCAATCAGACCAGGTGAAATTTTTCCCAAAACTTTAGGACCATACGTTAATGACAACTTAAACATGTTATTAAGTCAACTTGGTTTTTAAGAATACGACCTAATCTAAAAATCTAAAAATAATAACTGAAATATTTAATGAAATATACAAGGCAGGAAAAATACCAGTAGAGTGGCCTTATAGGACCATAAGCCTACTGAGCCATCTGCTGAAGCTGTTTTTAAAAGTCATCACTAAAAGAATTTACGAGGAAAATGCAGGAACAAATTGCGCCCAATCAGTTTGGATTTGTGAACGCCATTGGTACGAGGGAAGCTTTATTTAGCGGGCAGGTATTGTTTCAGAAATGTAGAGATGTCAGCTGTAATGTTTTTACGTTTTTTTATGTCTGATTGACTACAAGAAGGCTTGTAAAATACTTAAAAATAATAGCTAACCTGTATTGGAATCAATCAGCGGTGCTCCGAATATATGGAGAATATACAGATCAGGTCAAAATCGTAAGGGGAGTGAGACAGGGGTGCATAATTTTACCACTGATATTCAATCTGTACTCGGAGCACATTTTTGAAGAGGCTCTAAAAGATATTGATGAAGGCATCTCAATAAATGGAGTAAAACTCAATAACCTGCGGTATGCAGATGATACAATAGTGTTTTCCAATACCATAGAAGGGCTGCAAATCGTAATGAACAAAATAACGGAAACAAGTAGAACATATGGACTGGATATAAACACCAGCAAAACCAAGCTAATGATCATCAGCAAGGAAAACATAACTGGAGCAAATCTCTATGTGAACCAAATGAGAATTGAACGTGTCTCACAATACAACTACTTGGGAACTATAATCAATGAGTCGTGGGACAATACCCAAGAGATTAAATGTCGCATCAGAAAGGCAAAAAGTGCATTCTTGACTGTGAGCTCTGTGTTCAAGAGCCATGACTTCACCCAAGAAACAAAAATAATTAATAAATGTTACGTGTACTCAGTGCTTCTGTACGGAGTAGAAACGTGGACATTGAAGGCGGAAACTCTATCAAAACTTCAGGCTTTTGAGCTATTGTTATACAGAAGGATCTTGAAGATACCATGGACAGACAATGTCACCAATGAAGAAGTACTGCGGAGAATGAACACAACCGCGGATTTGGTCAACTTCGTGACGGGCCGTAAGCTGCAGTATTAAACATATAATGAAAAATCAAGGCAGATACGAGCTACTTCAATGCATTTTGCAAAGTAAAATTAAAGGAAAAAAAGCCCCAGGACGAAGAAGAATATCCTGGCTTGCTAACCTGAGAGCATGGTATAGAAAGACCTCAACACAGCTATTTCGTATAGCAACCAACAAAGTCATCATAGCCAGAATGATCGCAAACGTTCGGAACAGACAGGCACCCCAAGAAGAAGAAGCCCTAATATATCCTATCGGATCATGGCATTATAATTCCATTGTTAGTCCATTGTAAATCGTGAGGAAAAACCAGGAAAGTAATTGATGATACTACACTGACATAGTAATTATTTCATCTTACATTTAGTTTACTCGCAATATTGATATCAAACTCTAATTTCTACCGCTAAAGTATATAAATGTATTATTTTAAATTATATTGCAAGCGTGGCCAAGCTCCTTGATAGCCCGAGTTTGCCTTTGTGATATTATAGGAAGATAGGAAAAACTTCTCACGTTGTCCTCCTAAAGTGTTAATCTATGCAAAATCAAAAGATAAAATCGCAAAAGTAGACATTTTTGTCTCCAAATACGCAGTTTAAAGGTGAATGGGTTTATCAAAAAACATTTTTTTATAATTCAGTAATCAGTATAAAATATATTTGAATTATGTATAAATTACTATAAATGACATCACAATCTAAATAATAAAAAAGCATTTTAGAATCAGATATCGAAATAAAATCACAAATGAGATGTTTAACTATTCCGTTTTTAATAAATTATTAAAATCATAATTTGCACAAACTTTAGATAAATAACTTGCTAAAATATAAATTCCTTACATTCCGGGATATTGGGAAAACCCATTTTCGTGACCATTTACAAGACAGTATACTCCGAAATCTCCCCAATATTGCCATAAACGCGAATGAGATGATATCATAAAGGTCAGCGACCAAGGAGGAGGGCAATGGCCATCTTAGTGTCTATTTGTTTCTCCAAATTCAACCCATACCAATTATTTAGGACCGCTTTTCATAAAATGCATTTCTGTGGCCATTGCAAAGATATGACCGATTTATATCAACGCTAAATTATTTATATTTGCTGAACGCTGAACTACTTCTCGAGTAAGGTCTCAATCTTTCTTTCTGTGGATTTATAACCAGATAAGTAGATGTAGATTCGACTATTAAACTCCGACATTATAAGAAATGTGTGTGTATTAGATAGCGTTCTATATCAAATAAAGAAATAATAACAGGGATAAATAGATATTTTCAGAATCACACTTAAAGTGTATTTGATTATATTAGAGAAATCTTGGACAATGTGTATTCGACTAGAGGAAACTGCGTTGAGACATAAATCTATTTTTATATATACCATGACAGCAACAGAAAACGAAATATGGTAGTTAAATTGTAAAATTTGATTACCTTAATTTGTAACACTACCTTAATATACAACTTTGAGAATGAAAGAATGAAAAAAAAATTGAATACAATTAGAAATTCTTTGTTTGATGTTTCGACTGTCATTTCGGAAATCGTTTTTAACTGTTATTAGGATTGTTCTAACCGACCGATTGTTCAAACGCTAATCAAAACTTGATTGTAATCAAATATTTAATTACAATCAAATACGTCACAGCAGCTGTCAAAATTATTAAAGATTGCTTATTATTATTATTGATTTGTAAATAAAAACATGAAATCATCATCAGAAAGAGTTTAATTATGGTTTATTTTAAATTAAAAGACAAAATAATAAAATTGAATAAAATAAATTAGTCAACATAACCGCAAAATGTGACGTATTTGATTTTAATTAAATATTTGATTACAATCAAGTTTTGTTACTTAGTCAGGCTCTAAAAATATACCTTTTGCTAGTATTTGTGACGTTGGCGAACAATTCCCCTACACTTGCAGACAATATGTTCGGTGGTTTCCTCTTTCGCAATATTTATATGTTACTGTGTCCAGTGAGAACACCCGTAGTAACTTTGAGTTAGGTCTTCTGAAGCTCCAAGACTACTAGAAATCTCATTACCAACAATTAATCTAGACCATGGAACCTACAGCAAAGTTACTTTGTTGCGCGCTGCCAGTAGCTTAGGGGACTGTTTTCCAAGCTGTTATTCAATTCATAAGTTGTAGACTTCAAACTCCTCGTGTGTGGTTGCTAGATCCACCATCAGGACGGGTGGCAAATGTGGGAATGCCTGTCAGATATGGGCGGTACCGAGGAATGAAATACTCGGGGTGGACCAAAACTAGCACATGGAAATAGGATGCAGCATTTTGATTACTGAGTTAAGGTGTAGAAGAATTCATCGGATCAGTTTAATACGGACACTTTTAGGCGACAATTACCATATTATATTGATACGGCTAAAACACTGCGATGGAGACGGCAAGGGGAAACCACCCCATTATAACCCGTAGTAAAGTCATCATGGCATCTATTAGTGAAACGAATAATATTACTTATCATGGGGAGCTGCGGAACTCAAGATCTGACAGGGGAAGAAATACACAATTTAATTGTTCTGTATTGTAAAAAGGCTTTCTCCTTTTTTTCCCATTTTGTCTTCACTTCCTCTCTAAACCATGGGTTTTTCTTTTTTTTATGTTAGTGTTTGTTACTTTCCTCTCTCCAAGTGATTCTGTTGCTGCGTTAATTAAGATATTTTTGAGTTTTCCCAGTTTTCCTCGATGTTATCGTTTTCTAATATTTCATTCCCAGCAATCTTCTCCGATATTCTTTTTCTGTATAAGCAGTCCGTGGATTCCGTATTTAGTCCTTAACTCTGATTTTTGTTTTGTGTTGCCGCCACTCTCTTAAGGGTGCAGGATTTCACGATGATTCTTATTTTCATGGATGTATATCTCTGTTATAACGTAATCTATCATAGATCTTTGTCTTTAAGATGTTCGTAAAATGATAAATTCAGAACGTCTGATCATAAACATCATAAAGAGGAGAAGAACATAGTACTTCGGCCATATAATTAGAGGACCCAAATACCATCTACTTCGCCTAATAATACCAGGAAAAGTGGAGGGAAAGAGATGGATTGGTCGAAAGAAACTGTCATGCGTAACATTAGACAATGGTGGGACCACAGTAGAAGAATTATTTCGCGCAGCCGATAGAAAACGGTCTCAGAAAATTGTAATTGTCTCTTAAAGAAGACTTCAAAGCCTTCAATGGAGCTTGGCTGCCTGAAGCAATAAATATTTTGGCTGAATTGAGGCATTTTCTCAGACACTCTTTAGCACATAATTAGTATTTCTGTTTGAAAGATTGTAGGAGAAATTCCGAGGCCAATTGACAGTTTGGTTAGGTCCAGTAACCCCTGCGCAATATTCTCTTACAGCACCATATCTCGAAAACTTATATGAGGTTTGTCTTTTTAGTTTTTTGCATAGGGCTGCTTAGAGGGCTTCACCAATAAAATCTTTCAATACAAATGTAACGTCAATCTTTTGTTGACATCAATCGAGAGCTTCATTGCTATACAACAAGTCGTGTAGATACAGTGAATTTTTGAAATTAGCAAGTCTGTTGAAAAATAGATCTTAGCTGAGAATATTTTTACAATTTTCGGAGAGAAATATCCCAACGTCTCGTTGCAATGTCTCGCTGAAATAGTTTCTGTGTTTGGAATAAAGCATCACACCTTCTTCTTCTTCTGGTTCCTATCCGTTACGGATGTTGGAAATCATATTGGCAATCATGACCTTGCTCGCTGCGGCTCGAAACAGCTCCGTTGAGGTTTTCTTAAACCATGTTCTTAAATTCCGCAGCCATGATATTCTCCTTCTACCGGGTCCACGCTTACCTTTGACTTTACCTTGCAATATAGACTGCAGCAGGGAGTAACGGTGCTGATTTCTCATAACGTGTCCCAGATATTGCAATTTTATGCGTTTGATCGTAAACACAATCTCTGGTTCCTTCTTCATTTTTTTTAGAACTTCCTTGTTCGTGATCCTTGCTGTCCATGATATTCTCAGCATCCTTCTATAAAGCCACATCTCAAATGCTCAAGTTTTTTAATAGTGGTGTCTGTAAGCGTCTATGCCTCCGCCCCGTACAACAACACAGAGAAAACATAGCATCTTAAATGTCTCATTTTTGTATCTAGGGATATGTTGTGACTTTTAAAGATGGCGCTCATTTTGTTAAAGACCGTTCTTGCCTTTCCTATGCGGCACTTTATTTCCTGTACATTGCTCCATCACACCAGTCAACTATTTTTAAGGATAATTAAGGACGACCGCCGTGTAATATACCGGGAGATAGAGACATCTTTGAGCATTTGAAAGACCTCGATCCAAAAGATCCTACATGAAGAACTGGGTGTTACGAAGTTGGTTTCCCGTTGGAACCCTCATTTTTCTAACAGAAGAGCAAAAAGCGGTTCGCGTCAATTGGTATCGAAAAACATACGACGGGCCAACAAAGGAAGCTCAAAAAACCGAAACGACTTCTTCAAGTTCCCAAAGATCAAGAATTCAAAGCGTGTGGTGCGATTCCAGTCGCCAGAAGAAGCCATCGATGTTTTCAAAACAGCGACTTTGCAGGTGTCAACTGAACACTGGAATAACTGTTTTACCAATTGGTTTGAACGTATGCAAAATGTATTGATCTTGGTGGAACACTTTTGAAAAGCAATAAAGTACCTTAAGTCTATTTAATTTTTGTCTTTAGAAACTAAAAATACAACCCTCGTAGCACTTTAATATTCTGGTCTACAGATCCCATTTTTTATATTGTGCCTACAAAGAATTCTTTTGCACTTAAAGAGACTTTAAACTGTTCGTACTTTTCAGCATTTTACTCTCATTTATTGATTTCTCTGGTAATTTCGTTTACATTGTTGATAATTACGATAATGGTAAGATTATTTTATCGTTTTTATTTTTTAATATTTACTGCGTCTTACTGTATTTGTCTCACGTTGTATGGTTTTTAATTTTCTCTATTTAGAGTACAAATTACAAATGTGTGTACTGCATAATCATCTGAAGCATTTAGAGGCATAAATTACATACTTACGCAACTTAAATTAACCCTAGTAAAAGTTCATTGATCTCATTGGCAAATATAATTGATTAGAAGAAACGTTTATGTCTGTTTTTCTTTTTCATAATTGGCAACAAGATAGTAACTATATATTATTAGTCATAATTTGTAGAGTATTTCATCTAATAGTAGACAAAGTTGAACAGAATAACGTAAAATTTCCTTACATCCATATAAGTATTCGTTGCACGGGAAAATTTTGTGCACGGTCGATGGAAATCGACTATACGAGTAAGTATAAACTATAAGAATTAATTCTCTTTACCTAATTTACAATAATAGAAGTGGTAATCGACAAAAATTTTCTCATCTGTACCCTATCTGTTTGCAACTGGCAGCTCATTACAAAAGTAAATCTTCAAATAGAGGTTACCATAAATCATTGCCGCACGGATTTAGTTGTAACCAATAAGGTTTTTTTTTAATTATGAGTTATGCATTAATTTGTGTAGTTACAAATACTTCAAAAACCTGCATCCGCTCTTTAATTTTTTCACGAAGCAACTTCTCTCTTTTAATAGTAGTACTATTTTTGAATTTATAAGCCATATCTACACTATTACATTCATAGAATATTTTGTCTCATTAGATATAATCCTTTATTAAGAACTTTGACAAATTATCTTTGAGCTACCTGCTGACCATCATCCTTTTCTTAATTTTTTGCTGCCAAACTTAAAAACAGCGCGTATTCTTTGAGAGAAAAAACTATTGTGTTAAATGTTCATGACTCCCTTGTTCACCAACAACCTTTAACAAAGGTTAATAATGTAGTGACTATGTACTATGACAGGTATTAGTGAAACAATCATTTAGATTTTTAACTGAAAGAAAACAAGGAAACAGTAAAAAAGACATGAAGGAAAATATCCAATGGAACTTTGATCCAATGAGACTTTTAATAGAAAGTTTCTTCGGAGAAAAATTCGTTCGTTCTGTTCAATTTTTCACAAGCAAAAAACCATGTCATTTTTCGCTGTATTAATTCCTATTATTCTCTACCTCAATTTTAAAATCATTACCCTACTCCAACCCTTCCTACTCTCACTTCAACCCCACTCCTTTAGAAATACAGACAGTTTTAAAATGGCAAACGAAAACGTACTCTGTCTTGGCTGTTGACTATCGCTAGCAACAGACGTACCCTCTCTCTCTCTCTCTCTCTCTCTCTCTCTCTCTCTCTCTCTCTCTCTTAGCTGTTGACTTTCGTTAGCAACAGACATTCTCTCTCTTTCTTTCTCTCTCTCTCTCTCTATCTCTCTCTCTCTCTCTCTATCTCTCTCTCTTTATCTGACAGTTATACGAAAAATACCCCGAATCATCATTTAAATCGTAGAGACAACAAACGCAAATGTGCTCTATCTTGTGATCTTAGTGTTGACACGTGTTAAAAAACCGGTAAAGACAGCTCCCCCCGTACGAAGACCAACCGCAAGTGAAAGCCTATAAATACCGCGAGTGTGTGTGTTGCAACATTATTGGTAAGACTTTCTATAAACTTGAGTTGTTATTATCTGTATAACCCTTTACTACCTATCCTAATTATTTCAACCAGCCCTATTTAATACAGTCCTCATACACTGAAATTAAATTCATAATTTCACATATGTACACCCTTTTTTGTACATGTTCTATTTAAACAAGGAGAATCCTACATTTTCCTCACTTTGGCCGAGATAAGTTATGAAAATAATTACTTCAAGGAATTGGTTTTTGCTATTAAAATCAAGCAAACCTTTATTGAACGATTCAGAAGAGATTGTTCGTTGACGAAGGCAATATTTCAGTACGATAAAAAGATTTAGATTAGAAGGAAGATGGACTTTCTATTTAAATGAAAGCTGACGAAACTAAAGACATACCATTTCAAAAGTATAGGTAGATAAAAATATTACGAAAATAAAAGTTTTCGCCAAGCCTTTCTAGAAGGATATTCTACTGGTGAAAAGGTGAAAGAATAATAATCACGCAAATTGATAGCGAACATGGTTTTGTGGAGAATAGTTTGAGTTTGTTTTAAAATCCATTAAAAATTACCACGAAGAAATGAACACCGACTATTACTGTAGTTTATTACTTTTACTCAGATACTAAATTTTCTACCAGTAATGCTTTTGTTGTTTTTGATAACAATAGCTATCACTCAAAATAAGTGGATAAGTTACCGACGGTCTCATGCAAAAGAGTAGGTATACTTGACTGGGTCCAGTGCAAAGTAATACTGTAAGAACAGACTATATTTAAAACGGAATTATTACGAATTGCAAGGCAACATAAATCGTACTATAAAAGAATGCCATTGACGAAATAACAAAAACAAAAGGAATAACGGAATAAGGAAGAACGTGAATTATCATTGTCGACTAAATCCATTAGAGTTAATATGAGCTCAAGTAAAAGATGAAGTGGCAAGACAAAATACAACTTTTAAAATGAAGTATTAAATTCCATAAAAAACGTAACGAAAGAAAACTGCAACAATGCCGTACACCACGTAAAAAATAGGTAGAAACATTGTCGACTGTTGATAATAAAATTAAAGAACTTTGTCAATCTAGAATCATTCCAATCGGACCGGACAACGAAGAAGAGAAAGAGATGGAAATCCATAATTTATAAGTAAATCAGTTTTTAATTTATGCCCATTGCTTAAATGTTAGATATCAATACGATGTATCCGCTTTAACATTAATTTTATTTAACATATGAATCTGTCTATTTTTGATTCTCCAACACTGACCCATGGTTTTCATATCTGTTAGGTAGATAATCTTGTATTGTTATCTCTATATGAATAGGGTGGAATCTTTGAAAAATATTATCTAAAACTACATTTCAACAGGAGAGGATATTATTTTGAGGGATTTCAGTTTGACCACTTTACCTGCTGTTTGCAAATTAGTGAAGATTTACATTTGTAATTACCTGATACTTGCAAAAAGATAGACTTTAAAAAATAGTTCTAACTATTGAATAAAAATCTAAATTTTATTTGCTTTTAACAACTTTAGGAAGATTCTCTGTAACTTATTTTTAAGTATCAATATACGCATAAGAATTCTTAAATGTTTAGTGCCCTCCTATATGGAGTAGAAAGCTGGAGCCTTACAGAAGATGCCATAAAACGACATGCAAAATCGACGGTCGCTTCAAGCGTTGTTTCTAAGACAACGGATCATTTTACACAAAAAAATGCTTATAAACATCTTTGTTTAAAATTATGCTACAGCTACATTTTTCATTTGAAAATTTTTTCTACGGTGTACAAATTCTTGGTTCAATTTTTTTGCGTTTTTAGCCACCTGCGAGGGGAGGGGAGGGGGGAGTTTTAGGGGAAAGCCCGAGGGTAAAAGTGGTAACCTTTTTTGCATCTTTTTTGGGGTCTCAAAATTAATATTCTCGGCAAAATTCAGCTTGTTCGTATGATTTTTAGAGGTTCAATGGAATTTTCGTCTCTGACGACTGGAGTATTAACGTTCTATGTACCTAAGATCATATTCCTTTTCCTAACATTTTTTAGAGTTAAATCTGTCTGATTTTCCGAGGCATTGTCTAGATTTTTTGGCAACCTCAGATTTTTTCAAGTGATAGAGGACCAGCCCGTCGCCTCAATCCTCGACCTGGCGACCAGGTACTTTATGGTCAGAGATTTCTTCACCTAGCATTTGATGACTCAATATCGATAACTACAAGGCTGCAGCAGATTCGCTTGTACGCTAGACAGGGGCCCTTACAGAGTGCTATCTATCATTCGGGCCAGATAAACTCTAGTTTTTAGCGAGATGTTACTCTTTGATCATTCCTCTTTTCTTACTTTTTGGATGGTAGGCACCCAGGCTTATGGCTGGCATAACAGAGACTGTTAATACATAAGGCTACTATCTGATGTAACGGTAATACTTAATAGTTAACAAGAAATTTTTGAATTGTCCCCTTCACTACTCCATGATTAAATAATTATCACTCTGCCAAGAACCTCACCCGATAAGGTTCTCTAAAATAGTCTAGGTTTCTCCTCGCCGGGAAAACAATTTAATTCGTGTCACAATAAATAAGAAAGTTCTGTTAGAAGTGCAAAGTATTTAGGAATTTATTCCAATTTTTAAAAAGATGGCTGGAACCGTAAGGCGACCAAAATTATATCCGGAAAGGCTTAGAATCTTAATAACAAATCGGCGACTTATTTACGAAACTCACGGGATTTCTGCAATAAAATTAACAAATTTACTATTTGCTACTAGACGAAACGTGGCTAAATGAACAGTGTACATAGCATATATATTTTGTCTATTTGCATCACTTCTTATTTTAACGGTTCTAGTTTTCTGAAAACATCTCCTTTAATAATTCAATTCTGCTGCATTCAGTTTTTGTCGCATGTTTTTATTAAGAATAGACATTTTCGGAATCGTATCTGACACAGCTTTCTACTATCCTTTTGTACATCTTTTGTTTTCTTTCCTTTATGATACCGTTATTCCACAATACTAAATATAGTTGATTCGTAATAATGCCCTTTCTGTTACTACCATATGACATATAAGCTTGGGTCAAATTGTAATGTAAATTGTAAAATTTATTAACAGAAATTTATTAAAACATTTGGTCCACTTCATACACATACTTAGAATCAATAGCTTTCTCTCAATACCAAATAAAGTGTAAATATTTTCTGTGCATCTCTGAAACTATATTCTGTATATCTCTTTGTATACATATTTGCCTCATTGTATTGTTACGTAACAGAAATTTTAATTCATGTAAAACAGACTTAATAAGTATTTAGAACAAGGAAAACGTCTTATATAAAATATTTAAATCTAACCAAATTTCTATTGTCAAGAGATAAAAGTTTCAGTTCCAACGATAAGTTCCTAGGGGAGAAAATAGCTTTGTTCTATCACGAACTTCCTTTTACTGTGAAACTCTTTATTTAATTTACGATGTTTTACATTTTGTTAGAAAAGTTGCTAAGTAATTCAGAGTCTAAAAGTAGATTTGAAAGTATAAAACAATAAAAGCTAAGCGAACGTGGTACACAAAAGTTTAAGCATATTTTAATGTATGCTCTAAGTACTAGGAAGGCCTAAAAGAAATTGTTATTAAATAATCGTTAGAAAATGTCAAATTATTTCAAAAATTAAGTTTCAAATGATAGAAAAGAGTAAGACTTTCAAGAATATCTTTTGATAATCAGTAATACCAGTCGAAGTATTTATTGCGTCATTTCGTAATCTTTGATCAAATCTGAGACCAGTATTATACTCTTGAAAACAACGAACTATTTAAAAATGGACACAAAAGGGTTTTCCGCGACCGAACAATGCAAAAATGATTTTGTTGGCAGTAAAGGTTATGCAACGGTATTTTGAGATTTTCATGGATTATGTAATAGTAATCTTTATTTCGAAAATTGTACATACATATACACATATAGCAGAGAAATACACGTGAAAACAAAAAATTACAGAAATCCTGTTAAAATCTTGAATTCATGAAGTCAATTACCTTATATGGTTCAACCTGCAATAGTAATTTATGCACAGCTTTTTTATACAGAGTTAATTTTGGCATTACTCTAATGTCACAGGGCAATTTTTAAAAAAATCTCATGCAAGCATATTTGGCACGTTTTTCTGTCATAGTCAATCTGTGAATGGGGTAAATATACTTGATCTCCCTGTTGTTATAACTATGTGTAGGTAGATTCATTTCAAACAGTTGTTTATTTCTAAAGAGGAATATTAGACATTCCTCAATATATATTGCAGGTATCGTTAAGATCTTGTTAATTTTGAAGACTCCTCTGCAAGATGCTCCAAATCTCATTTTTGTAATAATTCTGAGCGCTCGTTTGTGACAAAAAATGTTTTATTAAGTTTATTGTTTCCACCATAAAAAATTGCCCCATGCCGCACCAAAGATTCAAAGTTTAAAAAGTAAATTGTTTTTAGGTCATCTTGATTTAAATATTGTAATAATACTCTTAAGTATAGCATACTTAATTCAACCTTTTATTAAGTTGCTGTATGTGACTTTTCCATGTCAATGTAGCATCAATTGTCATGTCTAAAAATGTAGTTTTAGTGTCAATTTCAACGTTTGTATCATCTAACAGAAGATCATTTGGACATTCTAAGTTTGATCTGGTTGTTTTAAACATTAAACAATTCGTTTTTTGTTTATATATAATTAATCCTTCACCGAATAATCATTTTAACATTTCTCCATAAATACTGACAGTTTCATTTAGTAGAATCTCCAAATCTCCTTTATCGAATACTTAAGTGGGGAACAATATGGCGAATGGAATGGCAGTTTGTTGCAATCCCAACGATACACAAGAAAGATCCAAGAACTGCATCTTGTATCTTGTAAAATACCCCGTCAATGCAACAATTTCTATGTAGGAGAAACCGCAAGACCACTAAGTGTCAGGATAAACCAGCATGAAACATACATCACAAACAGAGATTTCGACAAATCTTGGATATGCAAACAAGCCTGGGATAACGAGCAGAGACCACAATGTAAAGATGCATAAATAATCATGAAAGAAACAGACATAAAAAGAGAAATGTCAAAGAAGCAGCCCTTATACTATTCAACGAAGAAAAATGGACACGTAAGTCGATGGACAAGTATCCAACCGCTGTGAACGATGGCAGATATACTGATTCGGTATGCTACGCTCTACAGCAGCAATAGTTTCTTCTGTACGCATTGTACAACGTGTCTGTGGATGCATATCCTCATTTAGAGTAAACGTGGTGCAAAAACGTTCCATGGTTTATCGAATTACTTGTTTTGATGGACTATTATGTTGACCATAAATTGGAGGTAGTGCGCGATACGGATTTTTTCAAAATATATTTGTACAATTTGGAAGCGTTGTTCAGGCTTCAAGTCTATTCATGCTGAAATGCCAAACCAAACTTAACATAAATTACTTTACAGCTGTCAAAATTGCTGACAGTTAAAAAAGTGTTACCAACTTACATTTCTATACCTCTAAAAAAACACCCTTTACATAAATATTTTGAATTTAGTATACAATGGTAAAAAACCAGCTGTTGAAAACACCTGATTTGTTTTAACTATTATATACAGGCCAACCAGTCCAAAGTCTGAATACAGTGTAACGGGAAGTTCACAAAAAGTTATCTACTTATTTTCATTACCCTTTTAATTGTGATCCGATATATCGTAAAGAACAAATCGTAGCTATAACAATTCGTCATGGTCAAATTTGTGTAAAGACAAATCAGGGGAGGAGTAAAAAATGGTTAAACGTTTAAACATATTGTGTACGGCGTTACGAAATGCATGTTAGAATATCTTACACTATCTGCATCTCCTCTAAGTTTTTATCATTACAATGATAAGCAGATTATTATTTATCGCCAATGCTCAACGGCTATAAATATTGATGAGTCTGTTAGAAAGATGGTACTACTTTATTTTCTTATAAGTTATAAGCTATTAACTTTATCATATATAACTTTCTTACTAGCCGACTATAATTATAAATGTGGCCTTGAAAGCGAATACGGTTGCATTAAAGAGGTTTCGTAGGCGATGTTAATGAAATTTACTTTGTTATAATTTAAACTACGAGGATAGATTGATATTAAACTAGCCTTTGATAGATGGCGCTACTTGATACCGAATTGGTTTCGGTGTTGACATTTGCCATTCATGACTGTCAAAATTTTAAGTTTTAAAAACAATTAGTTTGGTTTTTACAGCCGTCAAAAGCAAGCAAATTTTGTGTTTTCGGAGAAATGGAAAAAGTCGAGTATCGTTCGGTGATTAAGTTCCTCCACAAAATGGGTAAAACGATTATGCAAATCAAAGCCTACCTGGACGAAGTTTATGGGAGGGTGCACCTTCGTTAGCAAGAGTAAAATTTTGGAAAGCTGAATTTGTTCGTGGTCGTACGAGTGTTTTTGATGATAAGCGTCCCGGGAGACCAAATGAAGTCACCACGCCGGAAATGATCAACAAAGTCCATGACATGATTATGGCAGATAGTCGAATTAAGCTCCGCGAGTTAATAGAGGTCCTAAAAATTTCCTACGAACGCGTACACAACATCATTCACCATCATTTGGACATGAAACAGCTATCCGTGCGATGGGTGCCGCGTTTGCTGACAATCGATCAAATGCAAAAACGTGTGACCACTTCGGAGACGCTTTTGGCGATAATACGGCGCGATCCGAATGATTTTTTTCGCCGATTTATCACCGTTAATGAAACCTGGGTGCATTATTACTCACCGGAAACCAAAGAACAGTCGAAACAGTGGTGCAAACGCGGCGAAGGGCCGCCGAAGAAGGCAAAGAGTGCACATTCGGCCGGCAAAGTGATGGCGACTACTTGGAAAAAGGAAAAACAATCAATGGTGAGTACTACGCAGCATTATTGGATCGATTTGATGCCGAATTACGTCGAAAATGCCCCGGTTTGGAACGCAAAAAAGTGCTCTTTCACCAAGACAATGCACCGGCTCACCGATCGGCCGTCGCCACGGCAAAATTACACGAATTGGGCTATGAATTGATTGAACACCCACCGTATTCCCCAGATCTTGCCGTCAGTGATGTTTTCCTGTTTCCAAACAAAAAAATGGCTCGTAATACGCTGTTGCGCAACAAATGATGAATTCGTCAAAAAATTGGAAAAAAAATTGGAACATCGTCTTACTAAGTGTATCGAGCTAAAAGGGGACTATGTTGAGAAATAAATCGATTTAATTCCAAAAAACTTGTTTTTTCTATCAAAGGCTAGTTTTATATCAATCCACCCTCGTAAAACGAGATCCATCTTAATAAATGATGGTTAATACTTTATGTAATAATATTTGATAAGGCATGTCAGAATATTAGCATGATATTAAGAGTTTGTTTGAATTATCAAAACCTTAAGGTATTACTTATTGTTAAAAAGAAGATTTTGGCAGTTATAAAATATAATTTTGATATAAATTAGTTTCAATAAAAGACGTAAGGGAGCCACAATAGACCTCTTAGGTCCAGTGGAAGAGTAGTTAAGCGCTCACTCATATTGAACCTGAGCCTGAAAACTCGTAAGAAAATGGCAACAAATTTCTTAAGAAAATAAACATTCATTTATTGTGTTTAAAAGACCGTTGTTCTTAAAAGATCTTTTTTGTAAAATATTATGTTTGGGGCTATAGTATTCGATAAATGAATAACGTTTTCTTTTAAACCACTCCATTCAAGTATTAATTATATATAATCCTTCTTAAAATTTTATTGGTTTTTAGTTAAATGCGTTCTAAAGCGTATTATTTTCTCATGGGAACAAATATTTCGAACCAAAGTACACATCCCTTTCCCAAGAATTAATTAGCTTAGGCCTAATTTATAAAAAGCCACTATCCGATTGTTAGTTCTCAGTTGCCAGTTATTATTGGCATCAATAGCAGTCAGACGTACATCTTTGTTGTTCAGTTACCATCTAGAGAAACTCACTATTTTGTGGTAAGTTGTTCAGTTATTCGTCTTTACTTAATTGTGATAGTAAGAAATCCTTTTTTTGCCTATTTATAGAGTCCGACTGTGATAGTAAGATATCCTTTTTTTTTGTCTATTTATAGAGTCCGACTGGCAATTCATTTGTTGCCGCTTGTATTCACAGACAACCACAGATATCTCAATTTTTATAGTTTTTTGTCGATAATTTGCTAATATGTTTTCTGCCGTATGTTTTTTTGATGTATTTGAGACAAATGTTTGTTTAGTTTATTTAATCCTGAGTTCCTTTATTAGTTTCAGGTTTAAACTTATTGGCGCCCATTTTGTTTTACAGTTTAGCTGTGTTCCGTGTTTCTTGTTTATCTTTGTCAAACTGATATATTTTGTTATCTAATTAATTTTTATCGTTTATCCATCTATTTTGATCTACAATTTTTTACCATCTATATCCTTACCCACTCCAATAAAGCTGACTGACTTGAGCAACGTGGTCTTCGTTGAGTATTGTACAAGAAAAACTTTTTAATATCAACTTTTGTCAGCTTTTTCATCACAAAGTGGCTTCTACGTATTTGCTACAACTGCATGGTTTGATAATAATATAGCTTGTAGACCTTTTTTCTTTAAGATCGTTTAGTTTATTTTAATTTTATGTAAAAGCTGTTTGTTTCTCTACTAACTACAGCATCTAAATTGATTCCAAGAAGATTAATCTCCAAAATCACTTTTTATCGCACACTTCAAACAATTTTGTTACCGTATATTAAAATCTCTATTAGCATACACTTGACCTCCATAATTCAACCAAACAAGAAACTATTTTGTGGCGGAACAAAAAGAATGTCAGTTTGCCTTTGCGAACTTGTGAGTATATTTACAGTCTTGACGTAACGGTAGTTTTTCATACTTTCATATTTAAATAGCAAGTAAATATGGTTAAGCAAATATAAGATTATGACAATGTTAAATATTTATGAAGGATTATGATATGAACTATAGAAACGAATAAAAGTAACAGAAATAAACCTTAAGGTGTTGAAAATTTCAATTTTGGATAATGGTTGCGTTGAATCATTTTAAATGAAAATAACTCGACAAAATAGACGAAAAAAATGTATGAGTTTGTATTCATTCTCAACAAGATGGAATTGTGAAAAGGTCTTGTACACTTCATTACAATTATTATGTTAAAAGTCCCCACTTGTTAATAAATTTTCGTGTTTTGCGTGTACCTCTGAAACGGTGAGACCTATCTTTATCGAATAAGTGGATTAGGGTTAGATTGTGAAATTATCTACAAAAATAGGTATTAATATTTTCGCAGTAAGTACCGTTCTCGAGTTATCACATTTTCTAATCTAAATTATGCACCCACATGTGACTAATATGCATTATGGGGGCCCATTTAATAAAGGCGACAATGACAGGTGACACGCAGCAGGTGACAATCGACAATTTGACAATTTTTGGTTTATGTGACTCACACTCAAATACGTGGAATATATACAACTCTGAGTAAGATAACGTCCCATCATAATTCCATTAGTCGGTTGGCCTTGTGTAACATACTGTGATATTTCATTGTTCAAGTAGAAACTGGCGTATCCTTTCTTTTTGGCAGGGTAACACTAAGTAACCTTGAAGAGTCAACATCAAAGAAGTCCTTGGGAATGACCAGGAAAAATCTACGTTTGGCAGTTGGTTTTTTAACTGGTTATTGTCAACTAAGCAAACTACCTCCACACACTGGGGCTAGCAGACACACCTCAATGTAGGAAGTGTGAACGAGAAGACGAAACTGTAGAGCATGTCCTATGTGAATGCCCAGAGTTATCGTTAATACGAGAGTACGCGTTCGGCGAGTCCTGGCCCACACCTGCCCACATAAGAGAGATGTCTCCTGGTGACTTGTCTACCTTCCTAGAAATGGCAGGATGGACAATGAGCTAAGGGTGACAGCTCCCTGGGAGGATGCACAATGGGTCAATTGTGGTCTAAGTGCTGTGAAACTTAACTCGCCCTCCCTACTCTACAGATACAGATCCTTTCTTTTTTTCGAGGAACATAACACTGTTAAATCCGGTCAGTTTTGAACGGCTTTAATTAGTAAATATTAAGTAGTGAATAGACATGTTAGTAGATGATATTTTCGTTTTAAACTGTGCCATTATATATAATGGCAGATTATTATATGCTTATTCTATAAAAAGGTCAGAAGTTTGCTTCATTTGTAGTAAATCTTTGACTGAAGGTGAAATTGTGGTTGTGAGTTGAAAACTTTAATCAAAGTTATGAAATTAGTGATAGGCAAGCAATCTGTAATTATCTATAACAGCATTGCTGCAGCTAAAAGCGCATTTGGAGTTAGCTCTAAAGAAACTGCTGAATACAACTTTTTGTAATTGCAAGAAAGGCTGCACCATCAACTGTGGGTACAGAAAAGTTGCATTGTTTTGTTTACTGGGCCAATTGATAAAGCCACTGTTGCACTAATGCTAAAGCAAAAGCAAAAGATGAAGATTTTTTCCTCTCTCCATAGTGCAGTCAACACAAATTGAGCAAGAAGAAGAGAGCGAAGAGTGCTAAAATTCCTTTAAAAATCGCAAATGTATGACCTTTGACCTCGGATAAAAAACAATACAGAAGCGGGATCGATGGAACTAATGTAAACTGAAATGTATATTTTTCCTGGAGTAAAAAGCAAAATAAAAGCTGATAAACTCAAGTATAAAAGAAAATCAGATATGGAAATAAATTTGAGAATAAGCCTGGTCTATGTAAAATATGTTTTGATATACATCTTCAAAATTACAATGTTGTCAAAAAGGAAGAAAATCTGTAAGTAGCAAAAGCTAAAACGTCACGTCACAAACATCAAAAACAAAAAACATGTTATTTTAATTACAATTATTATGTTTTATTCCCAAAAAATCTAAAAAATTCGGAAGAAAATACTAGTACACGAAAAGGAAGCCAAGATG
The DNA here is from genome assembly GCF_040954645.1 of Diabrotica undecimpunctata. Classification (NCBI taxonomy): domain Eukaryota; kingdom Metazoa; phylum Arthropoda; class Insecta; order Coleoptera; family Chrysomelidae; genus Diabrotica; species Diabrotica undecimpunctata. Next base: position 141,226,310 of record NC_092803.1, read on the forward strand.
GATCTTGACAGTTTATTAAATAAATAATTTGACAAAAAACCAGTAGAACCCGGGTAAACAGTAACAGCAATTGTTACAAAAATATCAAACGCTCTAAATAACAACAAAAAATAAAGAGAGTTAAAGTAGTTAAAGACAAGAACAAGCTGGCTAACGGGTTTGTCTAACAGAATTATGGAAGCGAAAGAAGCAATATCGGGAAGTAGTACATGTGTACAAAACAAAGAAGATCAACAATAAACAAATTATAGAGCATTAAAACGACTTACACTATGAAATACGGAGAAAGTAATTGACAGACGTATACATAAAGAACGAAAATATTAGAAAAACAGTTTGGATTTGTGAAAGGCGGAAAAACTATTTTCTTTATCAAACGGCAAATTTAAAAACAGGAAAAAAGAAACAAACGTTCATGTCGTACTTATAAATATTGAATTAATTAGCGTATGACATTTCAACACATTTAAAAGTTTAATAAATAAAAACAACATTTACTCTATATAAAACCGACTTCTATTTTAATTTACAAACATCAATCAATATTAGATATATGTTTTGGCTCTTACGTCACAAATACAAAATCTTGAAGGTTTCGTATGATTTAATTTATAAATCACTTTGTTTTTACTAGTAAAAAGTAACGCCTCAATATTTTGATATTTTTTATGTTTAAGTAGCGTATTCTCAAAGTAGACGTTATGCGTTCCTTAAGCCTGTTTATTTAGGTGAAAGTTACTTCGGTTTTGGCAAAGTTAGATTAAAATCTCCATTTTCGAAAGTAATTTCCCATAACTTCTAGATTTGTAGTCAGAATTTCCTTTTCGGGTTTTATGATTTTTTTAGTATCTAGAGCCTAGTCGGTGTGGCCAAACTCTCGTTTCTGGAATATCCGCAATATAAAGGCTAAACATTAATTGATGCAAGTATTGATCTTTGGACGGGTCATTTTTGAGTTTTCTGGGAATGCTACTGGACCCATCATACCGTCTCACAAATTGGCTGGATATAGGATATCTTCTCACTTAATTCTCAGCTTGTGCCGTTCATGTAAAATTTCTGTGAAATGGTTGTAAAATGAACAAAGTTAGAATAGGAAGAGAGGGCTAAATATAAAAATCAAAATTCAGTAACGCTTATAGATCTTGATATGACTGAATTTTATGCTTTCACATTTGCCCCAAACGGAACCAGAAGGGAGATTATAAGATGCATTATGCCAGAAAAAAAATCCCAGATAAACCCAGGCGCTCCAATGTCAGAAATGTTCGATATTTTTATTAAAAATTACCAAACTTGTTATTCCATAAGCAAATCAGCAATACATTTATGAAATGCTTGTGAGACTTAGAGGTCGGTGCATTAAAATGTATATATCTCCAATAAGTATGTGAAGTATAGTATAAAGATAATGTGCTTACACTGAAGACAGAACCAATTACATTGTATACGTACACATTTATAAGTGCAAAAATTCGGATGAAAGTAGACAAGACGATGAAAAGAAATTCAGTAGACCAACACAGGCCGTAATGCAACTTGTGGAACCACTTTTTGGTTCAAATAGATAATAATAATGACTTTTGATAGTTTATTACATAACATTAATTAGACTCGTAGTAATCTATGGTTGCGAGACCTGGGTATTGACAAAAAAAAAAAGATTAAGCACAACTCAAGACATTCGAGAGAAAGATACTGAGAAAAGTATACGGCACTGTGCAAGAGGAAGACGGCACATGTGAGAATCAGGAGAAACGACGAGATTATTAAATTGAATGAAGAGCACGATATTGTCAGATTTGTTAAAAGTCAGAGACAGTCATGTCTCTGAAGCCATGAATGTCATGAAGCCGATAGGCAAGCGAAAAAAAGGAAGGATCAGAACGAGATGGTTGGATGACGTGGAAGACCACCTGAAAACTATTAATTTTAAGACAATGGAGGAGAAGGGCAAAAAAGAGGTATGAATGGAAGGAACCCATCAAGGGTTATGATGTCAAAAGAAGAAGGATGGATTATGCCGAAATTATAATCATCGCTAAGTGTCAAGGTCCTGTAAGTAGTACGCGACGAAGGTCAAAGAAGATCTGGTGGTAAACAAGTGGTATGACTTAAGCTAGAAATTTACACAAAAATATATTTAGATAAGCTGATCCGGTTATAGAGACAAAAGACAAAGAGGATGATGATTAAATTTTTAACTATTTTTGTCATTTTAAATTACATTTTGTTGTTAAAAACTTTGCCTATAATTAATTTATTAAATAATAAACCAAACCATTTTAATGTCACTGCTAGGTACCTTTAATTAGTAACATTTTCGACGACTCCGTATATCTCTTATGAGAAAACACCATTATATAAATGATTACTCAGTGGATTGACGATTTTATGACTAATGTATATGTACGTACTTCTTCTTCTTAAAGTGCCTATCCGTTCCGGACGTTGGCGATTATCACGGCTGTAAGTAGTATGTACGTACAATATTCCCTTATTTCTTGGAAGAGGGAGATAAATGGAATCAATAAAAAAGGTCAACTCTATTATCGCTTTGATTAAAACGCGAATGACTTGTGATACCATATATAGTTGAACTATTTTTATTTATTTATAGCTGAAATTTTAAATTTAGTACTTACTAGAAAAGTCAGTCGAGTGCTTACCTAAAACAAGAAAAGATATATTAAATAACAATAATAAACAAAAAATGCTTAAAATGCAAAACAATTTTGCTTCTTTAAAAAATAATAAATCTTCACCGTATGTTCCAAAATTATAATGTCCAGTTAAATATTATGCTTATATGGGATTATGCCACAATTGATTGTAATTAAAATTACATTTTATAATTGTTATTAGTTAAAATAAGAGGATAAGAGTATGTGGACTTACATTCAAGCATCAGGGTCTACTACAAAAGCAAGTACCATAAGGTGGAGTAGAGTTCTTAATCAACCAGAACAGAAAATCACAAATTCAAATAATTCATAGCATCTCGGACAGGGTTACATACAAGATTTTAAAACTAAATTTCCCAAACCAGAATAACGATTATGCAGGTTTATGTTCCAACTGAAAAAGCAACTGATGACGAAATAAATATTTTTTACGAAGACCTTAAAAAACTATAAACAACAACACAAACTAAAATAATAATGGGGGATTTTAACGCCAAAATTGGAAGAAAGATTGAAGATTCTGAAAACAAGATTAGAAATTTCGGATTCGGCGCAAGAAACAAAAGAGGAGAAAAACTGGAATTCCTGGAACAAGAAAACATGTGTGTTATAAATACTTTTTACAAAAAGAAACCTAACAGAAAGTGGATACTGATCGCATATCCTTGAACAGAACAGAACTACTTACCAAAAATGAAATAGACTATTTTCTCCCAAACAACAAAAAAATATTTGAAGACGACAACAATAAACAACGTAACAACTGATAGTGACCATTGTATAGCTAGATCGAAAATAAATATTAACATAAAAGAAGAGAGAAAAAGGATCTTTAAAAAAAACAACGTGGGTAGATGCCTTCAAAGTAAGAGGTCACAAATATAGAGGAATTCCAAAAGGTCTTAGTAAGTAAGTTCGAATTAAATCCTTCACATAATCAAGACCAAATTTACGACATTAACAAAAACATAAATAAAAACCTTCTCGATGCCGGACTACAGGTCGCAAAGAAAACAAGAACTATAGAAGACAAAATAAGTAACGAAACTAAACAACTAATGGGAAGAAGACAACTACTAGCGGAAAATATAGAACTTAATAAAGCAATAATGAGAAAAGAACTTAAACGCGATAAAAAAAGAATCGAGAACTTAATAGATCAAGTCATTGAAAACAACAGAGGCCTAAAATGTCTAAGATCAACACTGCGGAAATCACTAGAAGAGCAAGACTGGCATGAGCAGGATTTGGAAAACTCAGTTGGATACTCAAGATACTCAATCAAAATTACCTCAAAACTTGAGGAGGAAAGTGTTCAACCAGTTCATCCTTCCTATCATGACATTTGGGCGTCAAGTATGCCCTAACCAAGGCAAATATGAATAAACTAGCCATGGCAGAAAGGAAAATGTTAGGTATACGACGGTCAGATAAAAATAGGAAGATCTCGATCAAAAACAAAAGTAGAGGATATCACAAAAAAAATTGCAAACTCAAATGGAGCTTCGCAGGTAACACTGCTAGACAAAAAGACCAATGTTGGAACGCCAGTACAACATTGAAGACCTTGCAAAGGTCAACGACCAAGAGGAAGATGAGATGGGTAGATTACATAAAAAGAATAGCTGAAACCAAAGCTATAACATTCAAATACTTGTTTATTTGTAGTTGACGCGTAACGCGTAGTTTGTAAGTTTCAGCCGTATCAAATGTTTTGATCAGCCTATCGACTTTCTTAATTTGATAAAAAGAAGATTTAAACTAAGATGCTGGACTTTATTTTCGTGAAATTGGAAACATAGTGGTTGGAAGAATTTTCAGTATGGCGTCATATGGAATTCCGATCAGAGCCGATGAGTGGACGCACTCCGCGCGCTCTGTTAGTAATTTCGCAAGGTTGCAAGGTCCAGTGGGAACTAATCTACCGCTATTTGCATTTGACGATCGTCTTGTCAACACCTATTTTTGCATCATGGACGCATCACGATAAATTACAGTTGTGCAAGAATATAAGAGAGGTATATCTTAGCACACCCTAATTATGCGAATCAACAAAGAAGAAGAATCCATTCTATATTTTATTTTATTATTTATTGGATGTTCCGAAAAAACCAAAGTTTAAAAATGCCGATCTCCCCAGCTTTTCAATAAAAGATTTGATATTTTTAATTATTTTTAATGTATAAATTTTTGTACGTAATCAAACAAGTAAACTCAGTTTTAATTTTTATTTTATATATAGATATATTCACAAAAAATATTACATGCCATGATAAGTTGATTATGGGGATTAAAATATCATAAATATTACTCATTTTTCATGTCTATTGGTCTTCAAGATATCTTGAATATCTAACTATGAAAATTATTCTCGTTAAAAAAAAACAACACATTTTTCTAATTCTATTAGAGTTGTTGATGATGTTATGAGAGAAGTGTATCATTGAATGTTTACAAAGTGAATAAAACACGTAAATTATAAGAATTATTATTTTAATTTTACAAATTAATACTTAATAATAATAATCTATTTGTCAAATCAATTTGAAATTGGGAAAATCCGAGCGCTGTCGATACAGTGGACGCAGTATGAAAAATTAATCCGATGCGTACGATGCGTCCGAAGCGTACGACGCGGACCTATGGACGCTTAGCATTACTAGTGGTACTTAGCATGTTAGTGCCATTGTCCGGTTGGCTGATGCTAACACTCTCAGGGTCCGTAACTGAAGTCAAAAGACGACGGACGTCTGTACAGCGCTATATCGAAGAAGTTCCAAAACTTTATGAAACCTTATATCTTACTCCATTTTCATACGCTAATAATTATAACTATTTCAGTAGCAGTATTATTTTAATAAGCCTGTTTGGGACATGATGGAGGAGATTTATTATTTTGTAGCATTCTCTTCACTCTTCGAGATACAGTAGTTAGTAATTTCTTTAAATGATATATCATAAAAGGAAAACAATCACCTAATCCCAAGTAATCCAAGGTATTAGGAAGTATATATTAAACCACAGTGTATCGACCATGTGCACGATTTAACACATGTTAACACATGTTCTATACTTGTTTCGTTGTGTGAACCAACCAACCAAATTTAATCGAACTGAAAGCGTGTTTATTTGCTTATATTGTATGTTCGGATTTATATATCAATTATATAATCAAATGAGTAGAATTTTTCAACACCGATACAAACGAATCCACATAGCAACCTTAAATGCAAACGAATCGTATAAAACTCACCCGTTCACGAAAACCGGCATTCATAGCCGGCAGAGTTGCCTAGATGTGAAAACCTTCATTCCTTGATATATGGGTATATTGAAAAAATTTCATTTTAACTCAACCGATGAGCGTTATGCGGTTACAAGATTGTAATACTTTTGTAATATTTTTCAAAACAAAATTATTTACCATCCGTAAATTCTAAAGCTGTAATTAAAATTCAAGACGCATATCGTACAATTCACTTATTCAGTTTGTGCACTACTGATTAGTCTGTTGCTACTGAATCAGATTACCTAATTATAATACATCATTTTAGATTTAATTAGCTAACTCGCGGATCAAAAACTAGATAAACTACCGCATTAGATCTGTTCTATTTATTCGGTCTTTCACTGTTTCTACTCGTGAAGAAAGTGGTGTTTGTATTATACTCGAGTTGCTGTAAGTTGATCCGAGATTTGATAAAAAATAGTGTCAAGATTAATAATTATCATAACGAGGAAACGGCGTATTTGCTTTTTACTTGAAGCGAGTAAAATCAAGGACGAGCAGTGAAATAAAAAACATGCGGCAGAAGAGAAATCAGAAAAACAAAAAGGGAGTATTATAAATATACCGGATGTCTCCAAAATAATGTTGATTTGAGGAACGTTCCGGAATAGTAAGAGCAATCTCCTTCACTCTACATTTCATTACTAAAAGTCACTCAACAAATTACAGTATCACAAGTCCAATGCATTTGATTAACTAATAAAATTATGCGAAATTGAAAATAATTCGTGAATTAAAATTACGCAAACGGTTGAGAAGCGCACAAGCAAAAACAAACATGTCAACCAACCAAATACAAATTTTCAGGAAATGAGAAAAACGTTTTTTATAAAATAGTCACCAGTTTCCAATGACAGCAAATGTTACTTGTGGCATGATCCTTATATAAAAAAATAACTGCAGTTTAAATCGAAAACGTTATTTTAATTAGTTATTAAATATTTAATATTTGACATGTTTTGTTTTGGTTGGATAGGAACATTTGGTTTTGGGTAAAGAAAGTGTTAAAATAAAATTATAAAGAACACAACATTGATTTTATTGAATCAAATTTGTTAAAATAACATTGAAACCAACTTAGTTGAAAAATTCACTTACACTAGACCTTTAAAAATAATAAAACAACAGTCAAAAATTCGTATTATTAAAACATCTTTAGGCCTACCTAAAATACTGTGTCCTTTTCTGTAAAACACTGCCATTAAACTTGAAGACCTTCGTCGTCTTCTAAACAGTCACATTCCCATTTACCCTCTGTTTCTGTAGTAGGTTGGGTGTCCAGGATGTATATGTACCACTGCCGATGAAGAAATTCTTCACAGGTCCTCCACTCGTCCACAAAAAGTTCTTTTAGCAAAAAGCCACATCTTTTTCTTTGGGTCTGAAATTCCATGACGTAGATCTACATCTTATAGCTGAGCATCTCTGGCTTTTATGGATAAAACTCCGCATTTTAAGAAGTTTAACTGGTGCATTATCGTTGTCAAATCGGATGAAGAGCTGTCCTTTCACCGTTCTATGGTCCCGTTATTTTCATTAACATTTTGAATTTCTATCCCCTACAAGTTGCTGATGTTGTCTAAGTTGTTGTAAACTGCTGCTAGGGACTTTTTGTCTTTAATTAGCCAGTCTTGATCCAAAACTGTAACGGTACCAAACACTTTGCAGAAGTTAGAAACGATAGTATGATTTTTCTTTCTCTTTCAACTCTCCCTTTCAACGTTGTTTATTGCGGACGATCCTTTCGACTACCTACAAATCTTATTGTGTATTTAAAACAAAATCGTTTGAATAACATGCGAAGTTTTAAACATCAGCTGAAAACTATGGTTGTGAGTGCAATTTTATGTGGTAAGTATTATTAAATTTTATGCCTGGGATATAAGGGTACCAGAATTTGATGGTACTTAAAAGTACCGTCGGGAGACTAAGGGTTAAAGCACGCTCTGAGATAATACAAGCCATAGAATTATCAAAAAATGCCAACGCGGCAGGTACTGATGAAATTCCAAGTGAAATATACAAGTTTATAAATGATAGCAATGTTTTAGAGATTAAAACGCTTTTAGAGCAAACTTCGTTTTTCAATACCATTTATACCAGCGGGCACCTACATAATGGTTGGTCTAATTCATTGTTCATAGCTCTACCTAAGAAGACAACAGCAAAAACCTATGCAGATTATAGAACCATCAGTTTGTTATTTACTGAAATTTTTTCTAAAAGTAATACATGGCCGTATCTATAATAAATTTGAGGAATACCTGACACACAGTTTGGTTTCCCTAACGGGTTTGGAGCGAGAGGCATTATTTGGGATAAACGTACTTGCTCAAAAGTTGTCGACATTGGCTTGGATGGCAGAGACGTTCGCATAATTGCAAATTTGTATTGGAATCAAACAACATCAGTTTAAGTAGACGGTCTGGAATCACAGGCTCTTAATATTAAAAGAGGAGTACGACAGGGATGCCTCTTGTCTCCGGGTATGGATCTGAACATACGGAAAACCAAAATACTAATACTCGTAATAAATAAACAACAGAATATAAAACCGTCTATATATTATGTAAATAGTACCACACTTGAGCAAGTTGATTAAATTGTTTACCTTAGCTATCAGTCAAATTGTAAAGCAGAGAGTCAAGGTGAAATTAGATCCAGAGTTAAGCAGACCAGAGCCATTTTTAGAAGAATGTCCGTCTACTTCTCTGTACTACGTGTTCTCGGTCTGGGTTTATGGTGTCGAGTCTTGGGCTGTGAATAAAAGTAATCTAAATCGCCTTGAGGCCTTCGAAATGTGGTGCTATAGAATTTTTCTTAAGTGGAGAAGATTCGAAACACCACAATAGTAGAACGTCTCAGCAAGACTACTGAGACTATAAAAAGCATCAAGAAAAGAAAGCTTCGCAGTACTTTGAACATGTATGAGAGGTCCCAAATATAGGTTGCTACAAAATATTATGCAAGTGAAAATAACAGGCAAACGCAGTCCAGGACGAAGACGACTTAATGATTGAAGAACTTGCGAGATTGGTATGATGTTGGTATAAGCATGCTATTTAGTGTAGCAGTGAATAAAATTAAGATAGTTATGATAGTAACCAACAGACCTTCTGAAAGGACATAGTACATTAAAAAGAAGAGTTAAAACCTTTTGATCCCTTAGGTATCTGGGACGAATTAATTTTCCCCTTATAGAGAGTGTAATATAGAGAGAGTAAAGTTTTGTCAATTATTATTAGTCAGACAGGGACACAGGCTCTAATTTTGTACATGTACGCTCGAGTACTGCTGTAGCTCTACTCGTAAATCTGCCTGTCATCTTTGGTAGTTTAGGTAATAATGAGATTAATAAAAGGTCGTATCTTTACTCTTGTAAGGGAGTGAATGTTGAACATTTTTATAAAATGGAAAACGGAACAAAATACTCACTTCAATCCAAAAAAACATTAGAGATGTAGGAAGACCATAAAAAAGATGGTAAAAATACCCTTGTAAAGACAGAACAGGCAAACCCTAATTAAAGAATGATATTAAATGTACAAAAAACAAAAAAAAAAAATGACAACAAAGATCATAACTCTAATCCTTGTGGCTGAATCATGATGGGTGGTAATATCGAAAGGGTAACAACTTTGTACTTTGAATGTGTACACTGGGATATGAAAACAAATACATAATTGAGCAGGCGATTCTTGACGCGAAGCTTCTATACTGGTGTTATATTACTTTTTTTCCCTGTAGTAAAATGCTGAGGCGAACGTCATGGAACTAGCGCCATACGATGGCGTCGTCACGGATAGCGTCACAAAATAGCGGTTCTTTACATCGATTCGATCGTCAAAATTTAAAAGTCATAAATGTCATTCAATTAATAACAATCATCTGTTTAAATTTTTATGACATTTCTCGATTTAAAATAATTTCATATAAAGGAAAAGACAGTTAAGATTTGATTTCACGTACAGTGCGTCTGTGTATCCTCTTATACATATTTCGCCCTAATAGGGCTCTTCAGAGACAGGTATTCATAGTCGCTCCACTCTGAAAGTGAAACTAAATCTTTTCTGTCTTAGGAAGCAATTCTAACATGGCTTCGTATAGACGCAAATAGCGACATCTGATATTAAAATCCGTAAATAATTTTCGAAACTAAATTCAAATTTTTGCTTTAATCTGTGCCTTCTAAGAATTGCAAGGCAAAACAGACAATTATTTAATTAACAGAAAATTATTTACGGATTTTAATATCAGATGTCGCTATTTGCGTCTATACGAAACCATGTTAGAGTTGCTTCCTAAGAGAGAAAATATTTATTTTCACGTTCAGAGCGACTGTGGATAACCGTCTCTGAAGAGCCCTATTAGGGCGAAATACGTATAAGCGGATACACAGACGCACTGTACGTGAAATCAAATCTTAACTGCCTTTTACTTTTTATACCGATATACTCTGTACGAGTACTAGAAACCAATTCGCTAAGGATTTTTGCTTAGTTGAGAAGATATGTTGTGGAATGCAATTTTTAGATTCCCCATGTCTCTAATAACATCTTTATCAACGTCTGTTTTGCCACGCAATTCTTAGAAGGCACAGATTAAAGCAAAAATCAGAATTTGGTTTCGAAAATTATTTACGGATTTTAATATCAGATGTCGCTATTTGCGTCTATACGAAGCCATGTTAGAGTTGCTTCCTAAGACAGAAAATATCTATTTTCACGTTCAGAGCGACTGTGAATAACCGTCTCTGAAGAGCCCTATTAGGGCGAAATACGTATAAGCGGATACACAGACGCACTGTACGTGACATCAAATCTTAACTGCCTTTTCCTTTTTATTCCGATATACTCTGTACGAATACTAGAAACCAATTCGCTAAGGATTTTTGCTTAGTTGAGGAGATATGTTGTGGAATGCAATTTTTATATTCCCTATGTCTCTAATAACATCTTTATCAACGTCTGTTTTGCCTCGCAATTCTTATAAGGCACAGCTTAAAGCAAAAATCTGAATTTGGTTTCTAAAATTATTTACGAATTTTAATTTCATATACTTTTAAACATCTTATTTAGTTATAAGTTAATAATTTAGTTTACTATCAAATGATATTTATTTCTATTTTATTATTAATTTAATATTTCGTCTGAATTTGACAGGTTTGTCAGAAATAAGCAACATATGCTTTGTTAATACGTTACCAGGTGGCCTTAGGTACAAACTTATTAACTTATTAAATTGTTTTAATATAAGATAACGTTTTAAAATATAAAACATATAAATAAATAATAAGATTACTTTATTGAATTTGAAAATTTTTATTTAAATTTAAAAATACAGAAAACATAGTATAAAGTTTCGCGATAATCTACTGTAACGCCTACTGTATAGTCCTTTTTTCTATCCCGCGCCTTAAAAACTTCTTCTTCTTATAGTGCCGTGAACCACAGTGCGTTAGCGAATTATCTTAAGGCCAGACGTCTGTCTTTTGAGGCATGCAAAAGATCGCCAGTGTTATTTATGCTTGTCCACTTCTTTATGTTCCGTAGCCACGACATTTGTTTGCGACCTACTCCACTCTTGCCTTCAATCTTTCCCTGGATGATTAGTTGAGGGATTGCGTATTTTTTTCCTCTCAGAATATGGTCGAGGTATCCAATTTTTCGTACCTTGATCAAATTGATCTTAAAAACTACAAAAAGAAAATATTTTTAATTTTAAAACTTTTTTCCTCAATGAATTTCGTGAAAATGTTTTACACATTATAGAGAATACTCAAACATTCTCAGACAAATGCTCAGTATTAATACATATTTACATTTAAATAACCGACAGATCCATCGCACCAGTCCACCCCAAACGATCTACCAAGCAGATATAAAACTAATTACCATGCAACTTCCGTTGCTAATATACTCGGCGCGCTAAAATTATACTTTGTTGAAAATTTATTGTTGTTTGGGTGAAATATGTAATATTTTTTGTGAAAAAATGCCATTATTCATTCAAAAATAACTTTCATAGTATTTCTTAGCGGAAAAGCCATTTTCAAAGTATGAAATGTTAATTTAAATATGAAATTGAATACAGATCTTGCACAATACTTTTATAAAACATTTGAGTTTCTCCTAAAATACATATTTACACGCCCTGCACAAATTATGCATAGTTACTATAAGCTACTTGCTCATTCAAAATTGAATACAGTGTTCCCATTAGAAATCAATATGTTTTTTTTTTGCATTATTTGCTTGGCATAATTATTTGACTTGCGGTCTTCAACTTTATACTATATAAGGTTCCTCGATTACACTTCCCCATAATACGTATCTTGAGTCAAACATGATTTTGCATTATCCTACTCCTTATATTAAGTAGACAATATACTCATTATTTTTTATTCGTACTTCAAAATTTATTTTCATACACACTTGTTCCTTTACACTTTTAATAGATTACGATATAACGTCCCTACACACCTTTTATATTTTATAATTTTGTTCTGTAGGTAACTATTACTTTATTATTCATCATCCAAAGTGCTCATCCTAACTGTATAAGTGACTTGCTCTTCTAGATAACGATACCTTTGATATTTTAATTTTTAAACTGTTTTCTTAAATAATATGTCTCGGTTGTGCCCTCCGAGAGGCATGAAAACTTTTTGTGGTGAAGGAACCCTTTATGCTCTGTCGCGGTCACTAATTCTGTAAGGTGAACACGACCGAATGAAAGTTGAGGACGGCTCAGTAGCTTCAATCATCAGGAATTGTGAACCGAATTCCGTTATAAGCCATTCTTCTTCTTACGGTAAAGTAAAGTTCGTGTAACCTTCTGGCTAAGGTCTAGTGTTAGGGTTTTCAGGTCGCACAAGCGCCCCTAACATGACTTAACGACTACTTTCGTAGCCAAGACCTCTACGTGCGCTCCGAAGCACGGTGGCAGCTCAGTTAAATTAGAAATTGAAAATTTTGTCGGTGCCGGGTCCCGTTTAGGGTGCCTGTCCGTTCCGAACGTTGGCGATCATTCTGGCTATGATAACTTTGTTGGAAGTACGGAAATACGGAATAGCTGTGTTGAGGTTTTTCTATACCATGTTCTTAGGTTAGCCAGGATATTCCTCTTCGTCCTGGGGCCCTTTTTCCTTTAATTTTACCTTACAAAATACATTGAAGTAGCTCATATCTGCCTTGATTTCTCATTATATGTCCCAAGTACTGCAGCTTACGGCCCTTCACGATGTTGAACAAATCTGCAATTGTGTTCATCCTCTGTAGTACTTCATTGGTGATTTTGTCTGTCCATGGTATCTTCAGGATTCTTCTGTGTAACCATAGCTCAAATTATGAGCCATACTTCTAAAAAACAAAAGAAACTACTGAATAGTAGTCAGCAAAATCGATATTAAGCACAGCAACAACCGAAAATCAAACGAGCGGGCGTTAGCGGCGAAGCGAGAAAAAGATTTAAATACCTGATGAACTAAGGCCTTAGGCCAATATCGCCAGGCACTAAGACTATCCTAAAACCACAAACATAGATGTAGGGTATGCACAAAACTCTTTCAGATCGCGGTGAGGTTAAAACGACCACTGTTAGATCACACACAACTTAATCGACTGAATGTGTACTTTAAATTATTTTAAATAAACATTACGTTACTATAGACCATACTATTATGTATTTGAAACCATAAATTTAGCTCTTAAAAATGCGTCTGGAGGTTAATGGTAGTTAGTGATTCCTAAGAATATCCAAGAAAGGGGAACATGTCTCAGTTTTCAGTCACTTTGATTCAAAACGGTTCTCTGTCCTAATTCATAATTAGGATTAATCTTGCATGAGCATCGGAATTTCTGCTCCTTAGATGAAAATTTAAATCCTAATAAAATATGTCAATATTACTCCACTTGCGTCCCAGCTTCTGAAGTGGTAGGATGATTTACTTATATTATCCATCTATCTTGTAACCGTCCCTCTAATTTAAATTATCCATTATTATTAGATACTTTGATGTCAACTGTAAGTCTCTTGCCGCTTTTCACTGAACTCTAAGATCTTACTGATCCATATATATATATATATATATATATATATATATATATATATATATATATATATATATATATATATATATATATATATATATATATATTGTTATGATGTATTGTTTGTTTGAATGATGAGCAATGAGTATATTTAATAATATAGGGTTTTTATCGCGGTTCTCAAAGAATTAGTTTGTAAGTACTTTTTTAAATTATCTTTATTATAACTATTATAAAACACACATATATATATATCTAACCTAGCCAATGTAAATTTAAAATAAACTATCTTTAAATTGATATTCTTATAAAACTAATTAAATTCTATAGACAATGTAAAATTTAAACAAACTATCTTCAAAATTGAAATTGTTATGACACTAACTAAATTATTTTAACAAAATTTTGTACCATTCTTTCACTGAATGCCTAAATGAACTGTTTTCCACTATATAGATTCTAATCACCACTGAATGTCTTCGTACTTCGGTTATCCTTGTTTTTGTGAAATTACTTTTTCCAATTATCAGCTTCTACCAATTTAAGATATATTTTTCTTCACCAGCATTTATAAACCACCAAGCAAACCAGCAAAACAGCATTTATATTTATTCTTCTTTTCAATATACCAATATCCAATTATTATAAGTTGATTTATACTAATCTCCAATCATAATATAATTTTAATTTCTTCCAATATCCTTCTAATATACTTTTTTAATCTTCAATAATTATTTGTGTATAATTATAAATGTGCATAATTTTTAATCTTCATTTAACTCACTATATTAAACAATTGGACTATTTGTAACTGATTCACTGACTCCAACTAACTTTCATATTTCTTACTAAACTTTTCTGACTGACTTCTTGAAAATTCTGAACAATTTACTTCACTAAATGTGTCTACTAACTTTCATAATAAACTGGACTCACAGTAACTGTAACTCATAACTGATCGATTCTAATCCAAATCACCGGGTATTTATATCTTTTTTTCTGTTCTAGAATCATCTGGCAATAAATCATGTTCTATTTAGTTCTATTTCTTCTATATGGATGTTCTCGAAAAAAATATATGTTGGATCCACAGACATCACCATTATTTCCAGAATGTTCGACCGTCAACAAAGGTCAAATTCTACATTCTGGAGAATTCGTTCATTTTTTACTGATAATTTTGTTTACATTTAGGCTTTTCAGATCAGAATAAACATTTAAATCATTAAATATATATAAATTAAACATTTTAAACTAACATTATTATTATAACCCCACTTCACATTCGTATTATGATTAATTTCTGTCTGTCAATTTACTGTATAGTTGGTTGCCTATGCACATGGCTCACTTAAATATATCTACAAATTCCTAATTACTAAAATACAACTTTTTACAATTATTATATGCTAATTTATTAAAATTTCCCTCACATAAATATATTTTTATAAAATTCTCTAGTATATAACTTATAAATTAATTTTTAATCACTATTTTTCTTTCTCCTATATCATATCAATACCCCAAAATAATATTTAATATATATATATATATATATATATATATATATATATATATATATATATATATATATACGTATTCCATATGTAAATGTCACATTTTCGATTTTACTCCAGCTCTCTTATAATTTGAATCAAATATAAACATATACATCTTTTAGCATGTCTTACTTTACAGATCACCTGAGGCCACAGTTATTTTCACTAAAATACTGTAGTATTTTTAATAATTTTTATTTATTATCAAAGTCAACATTTATAACACTTACAAGTTTATTAAAGTCTTTATGACAATTCATTAATTTATTTCACAATATTTATTTATATTTATTTCCGGCTTACAATTTAAACTAGATATTCAAAACTAGAACTAATTGTTTTCAACAAAATTACCTCCTTAAATATAAAATACAGTTAATATAAAATACCCTTCGCAATTCGGACGGCGACCCTCTCGAAAAGTCAGGTTGGCAAACAGGTTTTTCAGCTGAGCGGCGAAATCACTAGAATAGAATAGAATATGAAATAATATGTTTACATTTTAATATGAATCATATATTTATCGTAACAATACCCTGCAAAACAATCATGAATATGAATATTTTCATAGAATATACAAACAGAAACATTCATTTTATCGGATATCAGAAATATTTTGCCCCCTTCGTCATCCTGTTATACATATTTCGAGCTTTTGCCTTCATTAGACAGTACTTCCAAAGAAGAAAAGAAATACATCCATCGATGAATAATCTACTTAATTAATCCAGAATGCGTTGCTCGCTTGTTACTTGAAAGGTATGAAAAAATAGTTTGTTTAGTTTGAAAAGTTGTATTTGATCTTAAAGCCTAAACGTCAAATAAAGATATTATTTTATACTTATTATTATTTTTTTATTAAAAAAATTGCAATAACAAAAAAAGTGTTTAATAAAAACGAAGAAGCAATAGCATGTTTTTAAATGCAGATAACTAGAGTGTAAAAACAAACAGGAAACAATACATAAAAACAGGAAGTATCAACTCCTGGAAGACATTTATAAATCTTCGTGATAACTGCATAATCCTCATCGGATTCTTAAAATGTTTTCAATCAATTATAGAACGTTTAGTAGCAATTAAAGCACTCGAACTAATTAAACGAGAGAACTACCAACCTGCGTTATATTTCAAAAGGTTACTTACCATTACCGCAATCAATTCTCTTTACAGATTAATAAATGGCTTAACGAACCTTAACATTTTAGTGATTATAGCCTTGAATGTAGCTACTTCGTTCGCAGGTTTCATTACATTGTGTAAAAATGTACGTGCAATAACTAAATTTAGTATTAAGTATAGGCGATGACATCAGAAATATTACGAAAATCAGTATTGCTCACAACCTTTTGTCTTTTATGATACACTATAAATATAGTATAAAATAATTGTAATTATTGTACCGTTAAGAGGAGGTGTGAAAGAAGGTGTTGAAATAGTAAGACTTTTTTTCATATGTTTATATATTTAATGGGTTTTGATTACATCACACAATGATGGAGTTGCTACGTATATATACATATATATATATATATATATATATATATATATATATATATATATATATATTATATATAAGAAATACAGGATATTCTTGACTGTCGATATAAACAAAACCACCAGTTTATTAGGGCTGCACAGTCAGAAGGTTGGCCGAGATGATAAAGAAACAGTCTTTTGACTTTTGTCTAGTTTTCGGAATTGTTTTATTCCTTCTTCAAGACACTGTAATTAGAAGAATGTGTAAATATTTAAAATATATCACAAATTGTCAGTGCAACTTACTAGTCGTTGAGATTATTTATATAAAGCTATGACACTCAACATTAATAACACACATATAAAATATAACATAAAATAATGAACAAAAATGTGTAAATGTTTAAACAAATGTTTAAACATTTACACATTTTTTTATCTATATTACAGTGTCTTAAAAAAGAAATAAAACAATTCCTAAAGCTTGACAAAAAGTCAAAAGAGTGTTTCTCTAACAACTCTTCCAACCTTCTGATTGCAGCCCTAATAAACTGGTGGTTCTGTATATATATATATATATATATATATATATATATATATATATATATATATATATATATATATATATATATATATATATATTGATCCGCAATTATAGAAAAATTAAAAAGACAGAGAAAAGAAAGAATAACCAAAAATAATAACAAGTGGTTATTTTTACATGTAAATTACAATAGAGGAATGAATTATATTCACATATGGTTTTTTTGTATGCGTTAAAAAGTGATATGGACTTATTATAGACATATTCGTGAAACGTAAAATTTAGGATAGTATTAGATTTAAAAAAATGTGTGTGTTCCGAAGAATTTCCGCGGTTCGTAGAATTAAATGTAGAGCTAAGATTAATACTATTACAAGAATTAATATTAAACTCAACAGTCTTCCGGTTTGAACCGCGTCGATTATCATTGCGCCGAGCTTTCGACATGCTCTTTGATGTCTTCTTCAGGGCTTTCGAAGTCTCAGTCTCCCGAGCCCCCAGACACTACACTGTTCACTAACTAGTATTGCATTAGTTAGTGATAATAACATCATATCATATCAGTGGTTGACATAGTTCTTTGAAAAATTGGTACTTTTGAAGTAACTAAAGTAATTAATATTATATTATACAATCTTTACAAAAAAATCATAATAGCTTTGTGCTTGTGTTTGACAAGTCACAGAATTTGATTGGTCGAAAGAGATGGTTTGGTATGCAGGATGTGTGTGTCTGATTGGTGAAAGGGAGAAGGAGGGATTGAAGTGAAGAAAGTCAGGTTTTGCCCGGGAAAAGGAAGATTACTTAAGAAGGAAGTTTTTGTTCCATATCCTGCAGTGAAAGTTAGCAGAGTTCTTGTCAAATAATAATTGTAAAAGGTGTTTGGTATGTGTGGAACGAACCCCAAGGATTGGTAGCAGTGTACACAAGTACACCCTGTAATAAAAAAACAGGTGTATAGTATATTTGGTACTAGTCGATTAAGTGAAAATCCTTTCGATTAGAAAGAAATTGGGTTCCTGTGAGATAGGAGTTTGGTCCAGGAGCTTTTGGAGAGACTATTGCGACGATAGTGTGTGCGAGAGACGTTGATAAGTAGAAGAGATAGCAGGCGTGTGTAGAGCAACTGAGAGTACGAGCAAAAGGTGGGCAAATCACAGACGTAAGAAGAAAGCCAGTAGAGATTTCTTGGAAATAAAAGGTTAGTTTGCCATATAATCAACAAAGACTTTCAACCACGATCATAATTAGATTATAATTAATTTTGTTTTTTTTAATATTTTATTCAGTGATGTCATTTCACAATAAATATACTCTTTTAATTCAGATATAAAAAAAAATTAAAAGGAATATTTCTTGAAAGAAAATTTTTGTCTTGATTTAATTAAAAAAAAAACCCAGAGAACAGATCTTTTATTTGAATACAAGTGCAAACAATTATTGATAATGTGTATAGGAATTTTAATGAATTTGTAATTTTAATTATACGGATTAGGGTATATGATATGATTTTGATTAATTGTAAAATTGTCTGACTTTAATAATTTTTTTTATTCTTTTTTAAGAAATTATTTAATAATTTAGTATCACAAAATTATTTGGTTTAATTTATTTTCCTATTGTCCATCCTTTACTCAAAGGCAACTACTTAAAAAATACTTTGAAGCCACTTATTATAATTAAAATAAATTTGTTTTTGCAAAATTAAACCTAAGGCATATTAAATCAATTAAACATATAAAAGGTCCAAATTTGCAAATCAATATATATATATATATATATATATATATATATATATATATATATATGTATATACAGGTACAGATATAGGCATAAATCTGGAATCTGGTAACTTTTGCAATATTTGGTCAAAACTGACATCGGCAATATGTTGTGGAGCTAAGCGGGCAACCGCTATTTTGTTTAGTGCTACTACTACGTCTGCTAGTAAAAACTAGCGGACCAACTCGACATCGAGTTTTTTAAATGAAATTTTTATTTTGCGAGAAAAATTAAGAGATCAATACAAACAATATAAGCAAGAATATACATAACATTCATCAATAATAATGCAAGTAAAAAGTGTATTAAATATCACGAAATATTTCGTCGAAAACAATGTTTTTTGTTACAATGTTATCATTTAGCAGTTAATTTTGCATGCTGATCACGAATCCGGTGTCAGATTTGCTCTATCTTAACGTTTTATGCGCGTTTCGGGTCACTTCCGGTGTCGGATCGCAACCGGAAGTACATATTTATATTCGTCTCGACGAGACCTTTCGATCCATATATACATTGTGGGGTCTAAAACTTAAAGTAAATTTTAACTTCCGGTCATCTCAAAACCGGAAGTGAATTTTTGTACCAAAAGTATATCTTGACAATCTCATACGTAATACTAATAATATTCCGAAAAAATATTTTAATTATCTAATATGGTTTTTGAGTAAAGTGGTGGACAAGAAAAGGGCTTAGCGTTTTAGTTTAGTATATAAGATAGTCCCTGGATAAACTTTTTTCAGAGATTTAATAACAATTTTTTTTTTTAAATAATTGATTAGCTAAGCTGTTTCTTTAATCTGATATGTTTAAATAATTTTGTTTTATTAAATGTTCGTGTAAAAATAAGTCCACTTCCCTGTTCTATAAAACGACAAGTGACTCTTGTCCAGGGAACTTATTTATACATAAATACTTAATAAGAAAAAAATTTAAATATATCAGATTAAAGAAAAAGCTGTGGCTACATACTTCTTCTTCTTCTAGTTCCATGACCGTTATCGATCGTTGGATATCATGTTGGGTACCATATTCGCTATGGTGACTTTATTGACAGCAGCTCTAAATAATGATGTAGTCGATTTTCCATTGTCTTAGATTCCACGTTTATCTTGCATCTTTCCATAATTGATCAGATGTAAAAGTTCATATTTTTTAGAGTGTCTCATAATGTGACTGAAGTATTCCAGCTAGTCTCTTTATTATGTATATTGACCAGTTGTGTTGTTTGGTTCAGGCGTCTATGGACCTAGTCATTTCTAACTCTGTCGACCCAGCTTATTCGTAGTAGTCGTCTATATAACCACATCTCAAAGGCTTCCAAGTGTATAAGCATCGCCTCACTTAGAGTCCATGCTTTCACTTCATACAGTAGCACTAGAAAAATATAGCAGTATGTTATTCGAACGCGAAGGTCAATGCTAAGATCGTGGCTGCAAAGTACGTTTCCCATTTTTACAAAAGTGGCTTGGGCTTGTTCTAT
This sequence comes from Diabrotica undecimpunctata, assembly GCF_040954645.1. Classification (NCBI taxonomy): domain Eukaryota; kingdom Metazoa; phylum Arthropoda; class Insecta; order Coleoptera; family Chrysomelidae; genus Diabrotica; species Diabrotica undecimpunctata. Next base: position 141,247,181 of record NC_092803.1, read on the forward strand.
AAGTATAAGTATAAATCTATTTCTACGGTTGGATCCTAGCTGACATTAATATTTTTTCCGAGATACACGAGTTTCTCTACTCTGTCGAACGTTTCCCATTTTTACAAAAGTGGCTCGGGTTTGTTCTATACGGCTTTTAATTTCTACGGTTAGATCCTAGCTGACATTGACATTACTGCCGAGATACACGAGTTCTTCCAGTGCGACATATCCGACTTTTATACCGTCATCCTGTATATAGTTTTGTTTGCTATCATATATTTAGTTTTCTTAACGTTGAGTTTTATTCCATACTGATCACTAGATCCATAGATAATCAATTATTTTAAACAAATTGTCGTTATTAAAACTCTTAAGATAGTAGAAAAGCTTACCAGGGAACTGTTTTGACTAAATGCTGAGACGCACTAAGCAAAATAGCGATTGGCCGCTTAGTTCCACAGCAGAACAAACTTCAAACCGGTTGCGTTCTGTTTCACATCTGAATGTCCCACACCAACATAAAATTTGACTTTTTTCAAATGGCGGCATTGGCGGTTTTCAAATTTTAACAGGGGAATGTTTGAATAATTTGAGCAGATCATTTACACAGAGATCTTTTGATTAAAATTATATTTTAAAAATATAATGGTGATGTCTAAAGATGCTTACCATTTTTTTATGTATACATTTTTTAAATACTTATACTTAACAAGATTTGTAATTCTGACCAATATCAGGTACCAGGGGACTGTGTTTTGAGGTGTTTAAGGATAATTGATTCAAATGTTCCATTAATAAATTACTAAATTTGTTGTGGCGTGGCAAGAATACCTAATAATATATCGTTATTGATACAAAAAACTCCATTTAGTGGAGAATTACGGCGCCATAAGGCATCCATTAAACTATAAAATTGCACAAGATAGAGCGGGAGAAAACCTCCTATTTTTGCTCGGTCAAGATAGTATCACCATACCAATTCCAGTCAATAGTTTTCATAACAATTAGTAATCTTTGTATTTTGTATTTATATCATTGATCGAAGAAAAATCAATTTTCCTGATCGTACTTTTAATGCAACCTATATCTTTTAATTTTTCAATCCTTTTAAACTATGCACATAAAAATATCAGCTGGCTTAGTCACGTTATCAAAAGATGCATTTTATTCTTCTCATTAATAGGTTATTCCCGCGATTCACGATCCAACTTGCCAATTTATAAATAGAAACTCACCTATTATAACGCTCAATAGCAGATGCCCACGCAGTACTGAATGAACTTGTAGGTCGCAGACGAGGTCGATACTTTCATATTCATCCGTTCGATTTATTCTTTTTATGGTCGAAACAGAAACAGTCACATACATACGATATATAGTAAGTAGTACAGTCTATGAACAATATTCATTAAAATAAATTTTGTCATTAAGTCTCATGATATTTTGATTTTTTTGGATCTTCTTTGAAATCATCAGTATTTGACAGAAATGACAGGAGTTACTGAAACAGCTTGTATAACTAATCCCTCCAGTAGGTACTTTGGACAAAAATTATTTGCAGGTTATGTTTTTGTTAAAAAAAGTGTTATTGCATACATTGACACAGCAGAAAAAACAGGTGAAAACAAAATAGTTTCTTCTTTTGAAACTTGAGAAGTACAACTAGAATAGAACGATTATAGAATAAATGTAAATAAAGTAAATTTTTATTTTTAAAAGTCATAATGTGTACAGTGGTCTGCAAAATGCAATTTAAAAAGTGGTTAGTCACAGGCTTTTGTATTAGACATTATCTCAATGTATCACTGTATGAAACTTAAATGTAATTAGGGAAGCCACCCCCTAATAAAGTTAAAGATGATGATGATGATGATGAGACGATATGCCAAATTTTTCTTTCCAGTTTTCTTTTTGTCTCTTCTGTCATCACCCATGTCTCGCATGCATAACATACTATTGGTCTGATAATAGTTTTGTAAACCCTGATTTTCGATCTCCAGTGTGTGTTTTTAGAGCGAAACACATGATCGAGTGAAACATAAGCTTTGTTTCCCTTTACTATTCTTCTTTGGATTTCTGGTTCTTCTGTTCCATCCGTGTTTAATGCAACTCCTAAATATGTGAAACTTTCTACCGTATTAATATCGTCCTCTAATTCAACTGTGCGTCTGTTTCCCCTAGCTCTTGCCTGTGTTAACTTTTTTGTCTTTTGAATATTTATTTCTAGTCAGGTCTCTTTTGCCTTTGATTTTAATTGTGAATATATTTGTGAATTGTGGACCACATCATTTGGCATCTAAACAGTTACCACCTGTTTCTTCAAATAAGTCCTCGATATACGGCGATCGGGGTACCTCTCATTAAAAAGTAGTTTTGCTGCATAGAAATTGTTTCTACATATATTCATCAAAATCAGCTTATACCCAAAAGTATGATTGAATAGGTATGTTCAATACCTTTCAAATCAGATATCACTTGCCATAAGGTCCCATTGAAAATTAAAATTATCGGTCACAGTGACTCTGTAACATCATATGTCACTATTACGTCACCTGCTATGACTAGTTGAGAAGCCTACATCCGTTTATTTCATCCCTCCAAATTTCACTATTATAAGTATAACTGTTCAAAAGATACGAGAGGGAAGGGGATTTTTGGCTAGCACTGTATAAAGTTTTGGTGGTTATTATTATTCGTATTATCATCTCTATTCTATCCATTATTCATTTAGTTCTACTTGTGTCAGGCCTTGTTTCTGCAGTGTATATCAAAATGGAGCGTATTTCTGTCGCCTAACTTTTGTTTTTATGCCTATATCAAGATGTTTATTTCGCCATAATAAATCGTTTCAGTAGCATGCTTCTTTATTACATTTTTAGCTATTTTTACGTTGTTGTATTTGTCTAATTAATTTAATATTTCGTAAAACAGCTTTTTACGTGAAACGTAAAATTACTAGATTGTAGTGTAGGGTAGTAAGGCTATTCAGTAGCATCTTGGCACTTTGACCTAATGAGATCTTTGTGTCTAACATTTTGTGTATTTATGCAGTGTGTGTGTGTGTGTGTGTGTGTGTGTGTGTGTGTGTGTGTGTGTGTGTGTGTGTCTGTGTGTTAAAGGCCTTGTTGCTATGCATAGTCGGCGTCATGGTGGCCGATGAGATTCGAACCCGCTACCTAAAATGCTAGCAGTCTACCCACTGTACTGCCGAGGACGTAGATAAGGTCGTGCAAAACCCTAAAAGTGCCACCTTGATTTCCAACAATGATAAAATGATTTACAATAATCAATTTATTGTTTTTTATATTTTTAATTAAAGCGAACAATATTTAGATACTAATAATCTGCGAATATTAATTAAAATACATATTGTTACTTATCTTAAATTATTAGATCAGCTAGAGATAAATTCTTCTAAACATTAAATCTTCCCACAAACAACATACTTAATAATAATAAATAACAGTTCATCTAATTACAATTGATTTATTGTTAACAGACTGAACGGAGGCTTCATGCCAACCATGAAATCCGCAGGTTTTGAATTACACCATGTTCTATCAGTATAAACTAGGTTAACTCCGGTATATTTTTATTACAACAGAGTGAATCGACAAAATCCAATCGTTTTTACCTGTAACAATAAAAAGGAAATGGCAATGTTTATTGTTGGTAGGTTTTATTATCGTTATCAGTTAATGTGTGTATAACGGAAGAAGCAACAAAAAAATAGAATCTGCAATTGTTGAAATATTCTCAATTACTTATATAATATTAATAAATAAATAAACAATAAAGCACCAGTGTATAATAGACTAAAACTTTAGTTATCGAATCGCGACCGGGGCGAGATTCTGATCCTCAAAATATAAGAACTTTTTAATTTATGTTTACGAGAAAAGTCGACACCGACTAAATGGATAAGGCTGTAACCGTACCGCTGCATAAAAAAGGAGATAAAACTAACTTAGAAAATTATCGATCCATTAGCCTGTTAAGTCATATGTACAAATCTTTCACAGGAATTATAACAGCGGGATTTCGATCAAAGTTTAGCACCAAAGACCACCTGCAAATGATAAAATAACTCATTTAAAAATCCATAGAATACCACAAACCTCTGGTATTAGTGTTCACGCCTCTATCAAATTCGAGTTTATTTTATGCATTTTTACAATCCGGCAACATAGTAGCGTAGGGAGATATATTATGCCATATGTGAAGATAAGGCGAGTCCCTTAAGGCACCCCAAAGAAGACAGAACTCAAGTACGAGACGGGATCGGTGAAACAACATTAGAGCGAGCGGACATAATACTTAATAAGCGTTATATATATTCATGTATTGTGTAATTCAAAATAAAATCAGTTTTGTTTTCGCACGGAGTTTGATTATTAACCAGCGGCACAAGCGAAGTGCATATCAAGCAAATCCATGGTCTATTCGAGCCGAATCATCAAATTTTTGTGTTGAAACAGTGTAAATTCACCGAATTCCGAACTCATATTTGTGTCATCAAATTAGCGGGCGAGATAGTGCATTCATAGTGGCCCGAGCGCGTTATAGACTGTCGAACGTTAATCTTAAGACAGTTACATAATTGGACAACTGTGGGTTTAAAATCTGTGAAGACTTAATATACGAGTTGAGGCCAAGATCCTTGGCGCCAGGAGGCTAGGGCTGTTAGAATAAACATACAATATTTTGGTGAGCATATCCATTTCACATTTCCTTTTATTTATCAGTCTTTGTACCTTTATTCTGCACATGTGATAATTCTGAGAACGTTAGGGTCGAATATCAAGCGATTTATATTCTGTTTCTGTTTACTGTATAATTCATTATAAAATTATGGAGAATTTAAAGCGAAAAAGGGGCGGTTTTAAATGCAAACTCACAATATTTTCGAAATTTATATTAGCGTTAAATGATAAAATAACTAAGGGTGAAACGATTTCAGATTTAGAAGTATTACAGGCTATTGAAATGGTAAATAATATAGAACATTTACAGGGCGAATTCGATGAAGTTCAGGGACAAATAGAAAATACGGTTCAATTTGAATTATTAGAGGATGAATATACGGAACGCGAAGAATTCTATAACAAATATTATTCACAATTAGCGGTAGCGCGAAAAATCATTCGCGATAATCAACAAGTAGCTTGTATAGAAAGCGATAAAGCAAGTGAGCGCTCTAAGAATTCATATACAGGGCATTGTATTGAACTTAAACCTATCGAGTTACCAAAATTTGATGGTAATTATAATAATTGGTTAGATTTTGCAGATCTTTTTGAATCTTTAGTTAACAGAAATGAGTACTTAGACAATATAAGGCGTTTTCATTATTTACGAAGTTCATTACAGGGCGGTGCGGCGCAGGTCATACGAACATTAGAGTTTACCGCCGAAAACTATGCAGTTGCGTGGAAATTAATTAGGGAAAGGTACGATAATAAGAGATTATTAATTTCCAATCATATTAATGCCTTATTTAATATAGAGCCAATACATAAAGAGTCATCTAATAGATTGCGGCAATTAGTTGACATTTTTTCGAAGCATTTATACGCGTTAAAGCAGCTAGGGCTACCTACTGATTCGTGGGACATACTCCTTATTCATATTATTTCTTGTAAGTTCGATACATCGACTTTACGCGCATGGGAGAATAGCAAAACACATAATGAAATTCCTAGTTTTGATGATTTTAAAACGTTTTTAAAATCAAGGGCGGACCTCTTAGAATCCCTTGAGGTAAATCAAGCTGAAAAGCAAAATACACGAAATATTTCTCAGGCGGGCGCGTATTCACGGAATACGAAATATTCACATAACATTCGCGGTCTATATTCATCACAGGTAACTTTAAATAAATCGGATAATACACAGTGTTGCCCTATTTGCAAAAGGGAACACACCATTTATCAATGCGGCGAATTTTCAAAACTTTCATCTAGGGACAGGTTTGATAAAGTAAGACAGGTCAATCTTTGCACGAATTGTCTTAAACCTGGACATTTCTATAAGCGGTGTAGACAATCAACATGCAAGAAATGTGCGTCAAAACACCATACGTTATTGCATCCAGATAGGTCAAGCGAACAGAACGCAGCTTTAGTTCATCAACCGGTAGAAAACGCGAGCGATATACGATCTGCAGATAATATACAAGGTAGTTTAAACACTACCAATTTGTCAGTTTCGGCAGTTAGCGCTGCAGATCAAACTATACTGTCCACAGTATTAGTTAATATTTTTGACGGCCAAGGTAAGGCATACATAGTGCGAGCTTTGTTAGATTGCGGTTCACAAAGCTCATTCATAACCGAAAATTTATGCGATAAACTTAGATTAAAAACGACAAGCGCGAACATATCAGTCATGGGCATAAATAATATTGCATCTCCCGTTCGATTCAAATGCGAAATAAATATACAGTCGCGTAGCGATATAACTTTTCATAAAACTTTAAATTGTTTCGTAATACCAGAAATTACGGGGTGCGTGCCGGCATCTGAAATAAACATTAGCGATTTGCAGATACCTAAACATTTAAAATTAGCGGATAATTATTTTCATAAACCACAAAGGGTCGAATTGTTGATAGGAAGTGATCTATTTTGGCAAATACTGGGCGCAAACAGAATTAGTTTAGGTAAAAATAAACCATTCATGCAAGAAACAATGTTTGGCTGGATCATAGCAGGGCCGTATATCAGCCAAAACAAAGCATCAGAAAAGCGACTAACTAAGTGTAATTTCACAAACACAATCGAAGTTACAGAACAGCTAAGTAAGTTCTGGGAACTTGAAGAGGTTTTCAATGGAAAACCTGCACTCTCGGGCGAAGAAATTGCATGCGAAAAACATTTCGAAGATACGGTGAAACGCGACGCGACAGGCAAATTCATGGTATCATTGCCATTCAAGGAACCGATAAGTTCACTCGGTGATTCATTTTGTCAAGCAAAAAATAGATTTTTTAATCTCGAGCGTAAGTTGAATAAAGATGATCTTAAAACTTTTAATAGCGAATTCAACCAGGAATATAAAGAATTAGGACATATGAAAGGTTTATGCAGAATTACGGAAGCGGCAACAGACTTTAGGGTAAATACTACATTTTATTTTATGCCACATCATCCAGTAATTAAAGAAAATTCTTTGACGACACGTTTGCGCGTTGTGTTCGATTGTAGTGCGCCAACTACAAACGGCATTTCATTAAATAGTATTCAAATGGCCGGACCAACCTTACAAAATGATTTATCTCCATTTCTTGATGATCAGGGCATCATGAGAGTAGGCGGGCGTTTAAAGCATTCCGAGTTTACGTATGACAAAAAACATCCCATCATTCTAGCGGCAGATCATATAGTTACATCGTTAATATTTAATCATTTCCACAAGGATCTTATGCATGCTGGTCCTCAGTTTTTACTTGCAACTATAAGAGAAACTTTCTGGCCGTTATCAGGAAGAAATTTAGCGCGACGTACCGTACACAAATGTGTAAAATGTTTTAGATTAAAATCTAAATCCATTCAGCCAATAATGGGTGACCTACCTGCCCAGCGTCTCGCAGGTGGCCCACCGTTTATTGTAACAGGTGTAGATTATGCGGGCCCTTTCTTAATTCGCGATAGAAAGGGTCGAGGTTGTAAACTAATAAAGAGTTACATGTGTCTTTTTATTTGTTTTTGTACGAAGGCCATACATTTAGAATTAGTTACAGAACTGTCTAAGGAATCATTTCTGTTGGCCTTTAAAAGATTTATTGCGCGAAGAGGCAAGCCTCAAAAGATGGTCTCCGACAATGAAACCAATTTTATAGCAGCTAGTTCGGAGTTAAAATTGTTAAGAAAATTTTTAGAGCAGCACACTCCCGCGATAAGAGAATCCTTGCTAAAGAATAATATTTCGTGGTCCTTCATACCTCCCTATTCTCCACATTTTGGCGGACTGTGGGAAAGCGGAGTAAGAACAGTTAAGCATCATTTGCATAGGGTTTTGGGAAACGCGCACTTAACGTTCGAGGAATTTTATTCGTTGCTTGTGCAGATTGAAGCTATAATAAATTCCCGACCGATTCATCCTTTATCCTGTGATCCAAATGATCTCTCCCCATTAACCCCTGCACATTTTCTCATCGGAAGACCACTTATTACCAATCCAGATCCAGATGTACGTCATGTTCCAGTTAATCGGCTCTCAAAATTCCAGCATATTCAGCAGCTTTCTCAGCATATATGGGAACGATGGAACAAAGAATACATCTCCGAACTACAAAAACGCACGAAATGGACTACTACTAACGGTGAAGTTGCGGAAAACACGTTAGTGCTCATAAAAGAGGACAATTTACCACCATTAAGGTGGAAGTTAGGTCGCGTAATCGAACTTTTACGCGGCAGTGATGGTGTAGCCAGAGTTTTTAGGATAAAGACAGACAATGGTATCATAACTCGTTCTTTTTCCAAGGTGTGTCCGCTACCCGTTTCGGACTAAGTGTAGTTTAAACATTTGAACATTTAGCATTAGCAGACGATTTTGTTGGCAGTGTTTGCCAAGGCGGGGGCCATGTTCACGCCTCTATCAAATTCGAGTTTATTTTATGCATTTTTACAATCCGGCAACATAGTAGCGTAGGGAGATATATTATGCCATATGTGAAGATAAGGCGAGTCCCTTAAGGCACCCCAAAGAAGACAGAACTCAAGTACGAGACGGGATCGGTGAAACAACATTAGAGCGAGCGGACATAATACTTAATAAGCGTTATATATATTCATGTATTGTGTAATTCAAAATAAAATCAGTTTTGTTTTCGCACGGAGTTTGATTATTAACCAGCGGCACAAGCGAAGTGCATATCAAGCAAATCCAATTAGTGTTTATAGATTTCCACATTAAAGCGTTTGACTCGGTAGAACTAGATAGTGTAATTGGAAAATTAAATGAGAGTTGCATTGATAGGCGTTATTCCAGATTAGTATACAATATTTATAGAAATGCAACAAACGTAATAAAGTTACACACGAAAACAGTAACGAAATAAACATTCAAAGAGTTGTCAGACAGAGTGACACACGAACACCAAAGCTTTTTATAACTGCCTTAAAACGTGCTTTTAAAACCCTTGACTGGGATCATAAAGGGATAAGTGGCGACAGGAAAATATTTCACCGAATTATGCTGATGACATAGTTTTGATAGGACATGACCTAGGTGAAATAAACACCATGTTAGAAGAACTGGAAGGAGATTGCAGGAAAATCAGTTTAAAAATAAATATCTCTAAAACAACATACATGACGAACCAACCTCGTGCACAGTAACAATTTAAAAATTCAGAAAGACAAAGTAGAACTTGTTGATAACTACATATACCTTGAACACGAAATTAGAATAGGCAAGGACAACAAAACAGGTGAGGTATCATGTAAAAACGTATTTAAAAACAGCAACATACCAATTAATCTGAAGCGGAAAGTCTTCGATCAGTATGTTCTGCCAGCAATCACCTACGGTGCGGAAACACTCCCTAATAAAAAACAAAGCTTGAGACGAAGAGTTCAATGATAGGAGTAATAATAAAAGTCAATATCACAAACGAAGACTAAACGAAGATTTAACGAAGTTAAAATGGGCTGATGATGATGAATATAAATAAAATATTTTAAAATTTTACAATTTAAACACTGTGTAGCTCAGAAACGAGCAATATTAGCCTTATCATTATTAAATACAATATTTTTGAGGATTCTGAAGATACAGCTACAATTTGACCAATTCTTTATGACTTGCCTTGTTCAGTTGTATGAAAAAACATTAATCCTTTCTGCGATTTAAACACAACCTAGTCGTTTGTGAAAAAAAGCATCAAATGTTTTGTACTAATTTATGGTGTTCCCGAGGTTTAAGTTATTTCTCTTCATTGCAGTAAAGTACACTAAAGTACATTACAGTGGTCCGAACATTACAGTGGTTGCGAACGGGGGCTCGTTGGAAAGGGGAGGAGATATCGAATATGTCATCCAATAGAAACGAAGAACGGTATAGTGCCGTTTTGGCAATGTCTTTGTCTTTGTTTTTTGTGTTAACGTATTCTATATCCCCTCCTCTTTTATTTAACGTGTTACACGTAGTAATCTGACCAATAACAATAGAGATACGATATAGGGCCGTTTTGGAATTGTCTTTGCGTTTGTTTTTTTCTTAACATATTCGTTACCACCTCCCCTTTTCATCGATACCTCGCACGTTGTTATACGTTGAGCTGTTTAGACGTTACAAGCTTAGTGTCCTTCTGGCAATGCCGCCATCTTTGTTTTTGTGTTAACGTATTCGTTACCCCTCCCCTTTCCGACGATACCTCCACGTCACAATCTAACGAGCCGTTGCGCCTCCACCACAAAACGAGACAAAAATGACCAGAATGGACCTTAGCGATTTCTTATGGGATTTAACATGAGGAAATATCCCGAACTCTTCTAGCCCCTTTACTCTCCACCGCCGCAGTAATCCACGATGTGATATTTACTGGTCGACTTAGATGGCAGAAGTAACTCCAATGACATTATATGAGAAACAGTCAAATAATTTGTTTAATTAAAAGGACATTACAGAACAGCCGAAGTGTTATTGATTCGTCAAAATCATAGGAAAGTATAAAGACATTACCTTGCCAGAAAACAGGAACGAAAACAACTTATCACGCATTATGTTACAAAACTTACCCACAGCTGTCCAAAGCTTACCAAAATTTTTTTTAATTATAGACAAATTGAAGTAAGAGCAAATGGTTATAATTCTAGTCCAATGTATTTTGAAAATGAAATTCCGCAAGACTCCAAAATTATCTCTGTTAAAACTTTTGAAACCTATCTACCAGCTCTCCATATATCTACAGAATGACACTCAATCTTGTAAAAGCTCCTTCGTAAATGAGCATTACTGACGTGGCATGGCACAGTTGCCGATATAAAATAAGCTCTCTGCCTCTCCTATTTGAAACAATAACATTAAGTCTAATATTAAATGATACATGTGCAATGTAGAGAATTTCTCTTCGAAAAAGAGCGTCAAATACCAAATCGATATTACGGCAAATTACGTGTGAAGTCACCGATTTATAATTTAAACTAAACTTTTGACGTAATTTTATCTGAATTACTAATTAGGCGCTTGGTTCTTTTTCGAAAAAATATACCCAACTATATTTAGAGAACAAGGGGCTGTACACAAGAAAAAAGAAAAAACAGTGGTGCTATTATAATGCAGGTTTACTACTTCCTATTAGAATCATAAACAAGGGACTTGTATATGATTTAGACAGTTCGATTTCTTAAAGTTTAGTACTGCAAAATGAACATCCTAAAGAATTTGATTACTAGGCTACTAGGCTAAAATACTTCAGCCGTATTTACACCTATACACGATTACCCCACGGCTAATTTATAAGATAAGTACTAAATTAATTAAAAAAAAGGTGGGCCCGTCGGTAAGTAGTCACTGGCAACGCACACTTACTATAAACACATGTGATAGGAAGTGGGTCAAAATGAAAGCCAAAACATGATAAACGTTATGTGGAGGTTTGGGTGAGGATTAACACGATCGTTTAGCAAACTTTACAAAATTCCGTCTTATACGTACGTTTTAAACCAACTCGTGGAAACTGATAAGCAGAAATCTGCGACACGTGTGGTTTTGAACATCAATAAAATGACATATTTGTCCCAACAAAACCTATTTCGTTATAAATATATTTTTAATTTCATTACACATTCTATAACTATAACTAATTATACCAGATTGTATAATCGTTATTAATTTGAAAAGTAATCATGGGATTCAACGATTCAAGTAAGGAATGAAGTTCAAATATTTGGTAGTGCACACTAGAAGTCATGATACCGTAAGCAAAATAAAATATCAAATAAATAAAGTTGCAGCGGTGTGGGGAGGCCTAAGAAAAATTATCTGGAAAAATAAAAATTGGATAACAGAGAGAAAGGTAAAAATATACAAAACGTGTGTAAGAATTATTATACTCACGTATAATACGTTGTTGAAACCAGAGTCGTTAAAAATCGAACCAAAAGCATATTATCTGTTGAGATATCATATATCTGTTGAGATGAAGACTATGAATAATAGCGGGCTAGATTCTTATGGGTAGACTAAAGAACCAGAAAATCAAAAATACATGTGAAATTGACGACATCGTTAGATGGGGAAGACAACGACATCGTTTCTGGTACGGCCATATAAAAAATTTATAGGAAAAAATTATGCAAGTAGTAGTCAAAGATAAAACTCACTAGTACTCAGCAATTAGGAAGACCTCCCATGCTTCCTTTGAGAATAGGCGAGATAGAAGAATAGTAGATTAGATTTGTTCATTACCTTTATTTCTTTTTTCCTTTTGTTTATTTAATCTCCGTTGATTAGCCCAATAGAAACATCATTGTTGCGGTTTCGCAACTTTGTACATTAAATATTAAATGGGAAGTACCTCTAATTCGTACTTAGCCACCCTATCTAGCGTAGACTAAATGTCGGAAGTACAAATCGAAGGAGAACACACCACCATTGTTTAAGGATTAAGCGACTTGGAAAAGCTACCGTCTTTTTATATCAATTTGATCCTGTCTACCGCCGAAGAAGCCACTTGTGCTCTTTACCAATGCCACCAGGTTACTATATACAACATTACACATTTGCTGATACACACGTACGTTTACCTATCTAAAATCGTTACAATATTATATTATTTGATGCAAGTTGCAATAATTGTTTGTGTAGAACTATATAACTTATTGTGGGACGTATTGAATATTTTAACGGTTTGAGAATATTTTACGTTTGTAATTAACTCTATCGTGTCTACGAAATACTATTGATTCTATTTTATTTGCTTTCATTAATAATTGTATTAATTTCACTATTATTAGCACTATATTAACGTGTTTCTTTGATTAACTGTATCAATTTCATTATGGACAAATTGGCAAATGGCAACAAAAAATCATATAAAAAATTCAGCGTATATGCACATTACTCACATATAAGACATAAATCCGGTATCTTCTCCCTCTTTGTTTGTTGTCAATAAACTGCCCTTGCTTCTACGCAAAAAAATTTGATTCCTTTAACAACACAGCCCTGGCGAACATCAAGCTAATAGATTGCTTATTTGTAAATCCTTGTACCATTATGTAAATATACTTGCAATATAATTACCTATATTCTATTATTTTTTTTATTATATTCGGAGTTTTAGCGTAATTTATACTTTAATAAACTACAACAATTGTAGCATTCTCTGTTTTTTCTTCTATTTTTAAGTCGTTAAGTAACTTGTAACGTGGACCTGATGACGGGCTAAATTAAATAACGCCAATTGTGAGTATTTATTATTTTTTACTTTTCAACAGACAAAGAATATAATGAACTATGCGGGAATAAAGATATGGCACACAATTTGGATATCGACATTCAGTGGGCACAAGAGAAGCCTTGCTCAGTATAGGAGTATTGTTTTAAAGAAGCAAAGACGTGAACAGTGACACCCATGCATCATTTATTGGTTATCCCAAAGCATTTAACACTGTAAAACACGAGAAAATAATGAAAATACTAGTACAGATTGGATAAAATTCTTATGATGTGAGCGTTATAAGTAACTTGTATATTTCCCTGCAAACCGTTTGTTATATACCTTTTGTATTGTGGTAAATTGGCTGATTTATTTACTAGATCTGTATAGACCTATATAGATCTGGTGGATAGATACCAGATGTTTGTGGAGTCACTTGGGTGGTTTCCAAATAGTGCAACCTACTGCAACATAGCTTACGTCTCCATAAATCAGCTTTATTTTGTCTAAGTGTCCCTGGTCTGGACCATTCAGATATGATTCCTGCATGTTTTCTGCTGTACTCTGCACCGCTGTACTATGTCTTATTATACTGTGTCCTATTAGCCAATGTAAAGTCTTTTAATGAATTTTTCATATATACTAAGGCATACGAACATTTAGTCCAGGCAATAAATTTTTTTTTGCAACAAATTCTGAGCTAATTCTTGCCTGTTCTCCACAGTACTTCAGGCTTATTGGCACATGTTCGTCTAATATACATTTTGCTATGTGATTGACATGCTACTATGTAACTAATTCTTTTTTTTTTAACAAGTTTACCAGCTCTTTCGATGTCGAAAACTTCCGATCATCTGTCAGCCATAGCTGCGTAACTATTTGTGCATATATTCATCCGTTGAATTTCAAAAGCCTTCCTGTTAAATTCTCTTGTACAACGCCAGATTCCACAAATCTATCGGGAATGTAGAGGTTTATTCTACTAAAGGGATACAAATGTTTACATTTCCAACAATACTATAATTTCTCGCACCCGATCATGCTGCAGTTTTAGACTTATCTGTGTAAGTTTGTCGAACAGGAGTTACCTTGCAGCTGGGTTGAATATTTCCTCTGCCTCATGGTGTCATGGGGGGAGGTCCAGTTAATAACTTATGATCCAGAAACCATATGCTCAGAAGTTATTACTATTACAGTTTTTACAATTTCGTTTACAATATTGCTATGTGCTGATCTAACCATTACCAGGGTTTCTCGTAGTCTATAATATAACTGTTTCCTTACAAAGCTGTGCAGAGGAGGGAGCTCCACTAGGGCCTTGATAGGAAGCTGCTGTTAGTGTGCTCCTTAGAGCCCCTGTAATTTAAAGCCAAAAAAGTCTTTTCACCTTGCTTAATTTGGGGATGGCAGTTTTTTAAAATGTTCTGAAACTTTTTTCGTGTGGCATGTCTAAGTTAAATATTGTGTTTATATGGGATAAGCACATTAACAATATCCATCCAAAAATACAGTTTACCATGGAACGAGAGAATAACCAACAACTGCCATTCCTAGATGTGTTGGTTATTAAGAAAGAAGACGGAAGCATAGGACATACAGAATACCGAAAACCAACCCATACTGACAGGTACTTATACGCAGACTTACACCATCATCCTGCACAATTAAATTCGGTAATAAAAACCTTAATAACAAGATCTCAGAAACTGGCAGATGAGGACCATAAGAACGAAGAAATGCACAAAGTCAAAACAGCTCTAAGAAAAAAGGGTTTCTCCATGTCCACGATTGAAAAAGCACAGAAATCCCGAAACAACAGAAAAGATCCGGAAAAAGAAGAAAAACCAGTCAGAAAAACTATCCTGCCCTATATAAAGGGTACGACAGACAAAATCAACAGAGTTCTAAGAAAAAACGAAATAGACACTATTTTTAACACCGACAGAAAAATCGCAACCATATTACCATCAGCAAAAACAAAAGTTACATTGGAAAATCAAGGCGTATACAGAATCCCGTGTGAAGACTGCGATAAATCGTACATCGGACAAACAAATCAAAGGATACAGGTTAGACGCGAAGAACATCGAAACGCCATCGAAAGAAAAGAGAAAACTTCATCCCTAGCACATGTCATAATTTATTATAATGAATTTATTATAATGAAAATTACATTTTTAACTGATGTTTGACATTTCGATTTCCACTGCGAAAATCGTTAAAAAAATTATTTTAAAAAATAATAAATAAAAACGGTTTCTCTTTAATGTTTTTAATAATCGCGTCGTAAATGGTTTTCAAAAAAAAAACAGGAGCTAACAGGATGATATTTACGAATGATCACAGAGTCTGGATTGTTCAGCAATGGAGTGTCATAATATTTTATTTACTACACTCCCGGAGAACGATTTGCACCTTGCTGTACAAACAACGTCGTTTGGTGGCGGAGGTGTTGTGGTAGGGACGGGTATTTCTTTCAACGGACTCACCGAATTAATTTTCATCGACCATGGAACTCTAACAGCAGACAGATACAGACGACAGAGTCTGGAGGACAATGTTGTCCCCTACGCCACTTTCGTTGGGGTCTTATTTATGCAGGATAATCCGCGTCCACATACTGCGCGAATACTGTTGGAATTCCCGTTTGGGATTGGCCCGCTTGTAGTGCTGACCTGACTCCATCAGAACATTTGTGGGACACTTTGGAGAAAAGATTAAAAAGGGGCAACCATTGCCAGACACGATTGAGGAGCTGAAAATATAGCGTTGAATTAAGAATAGGAACATATAGAGCAAGAACAGATTCAGAAACGTATGCAAGTATGTCTAGACGTATTGAAATCCTTCGCAGATGTAGGAGAGGCAATACCCGACACTAAACCTAAAGGAACAACCAATTAAAATTTTATTTTTTCTCTTTGTTTAATTTTCCGAACAATGTTAGGAATTTGTTTGCGTTACTTATTACCTTCTTGTGGGTTACTTATTTTTCCTATTATTTCTTTTTTAGTGTTTTAAATAAACGATTTATATTATTAATCTTTACTTCCTCCCCATTTAAACTACTTAACACCTACAGAATTTAAAAAGACATACAAAATGCAAGTGTCCGGATTTTTTTGATCAGAAGTGTCAGTAGGTTGTGTTTTTCAAAATTGACTTTGACAGTTGTCAAAATTAACTTACTTGGCCTCGATCTTATAGCCAATAGCCTTCAACCTTTAAGTTGAAAAAAATTCTGAGGGTGATGTTTTCAACCTAGGAATATCAAATTTTGACTGCGTTATGTGTTTTTGTATTGTTTGTTTATTTAATGTGTTTACGCAGATTATATGTTTGTGAATTGTGTGTTGCTTGCATATGTATTATGTATAAATTTTAGATTATATGTTTCCGGCTTCCTATTAATCCGCTATTGTTGGTACGTTCTTATTGTTGACTTCTTTTTTCAGTATTGGAAACCAAAGCCTGCTACATTTTACTGATGGGTTTGCTACACATTTTTCCTCGTTAACTAGGATGAGAACTGCTTCTTTGACTTTTCTCTTTTTCGTGTCTTTTTCTATCATGATTATTGACGCATCTTTCCATTGTACTCTGTGTTCGTTGTTCCAGGTATGTTTGCATATTTGAGAATTGTCGAAGTCTCTATTCTTGATGTATGTTTTATGTTTATTTATCCTGACAGTGGCCTTGCGTTAATTAATTAGTAATGTCAAAATGATAACGGGTTCCGCAATCTAGCTTTAAACACAAACCTTAAGACTGTTCAGATGCAATGTTTTCCGATCATCATCATTCTGGCTTTACAACCCTACATGGGTCCTAGCCTCCTCAAGAATTTCTCTTCAGTCGTCCCTATCCATCGACTTATTCCCATATTTCTCATGTCTCCATCGATGTTATCAAGGAACCTTGTTCTGTTGTCTTGTTTGCGATGCTTCTGTGTAAAGTAGAATATTGGACTCTCACCGATGCGGCAAGGAGATAGCAGCTTTTGATGTAACAAACCTAAGAAATAATCAAATATATGGTGTACTTTATTCAATATTAATATTAAAAGAAAATGTAGCTGAGAGACGAAGTACTGGAAAGCCTGATCTACCGGCATAATTTCATGGTTTAAAAATCTGGGTGTACGGTTTAAAAGATTAACGGTGGGCCTCTTTCGTGCAACCGTCAACAAGATACAAATTGCTATGATAATTGCCAACAATTATAACGAATAGATGCTCTGAGAATAGAACCTCTGTATATTATATATGTAATATATTTATCTGTATCTATCTATTTTTACAAATGTTAGTATACATTTATACAGATAGATATAAAGTATAGACTATACAAAGATTTATAATCTGCGTTTCTAAATATAAGCCAATTTGCGAAATCAGTTAAACAGTATTTTGCGAATAATTGGAATCATTGTGACATTTTTCAATATTCATAGTTCGCAACACTGTATTGAAAACATGACCGTACTTTTCTCTGCCTTTTATTTGAGGGTGTTAGGACATGTCCCACTAAGTTTGTGTTGTTTTTTAATATTTTGTGTTGTTTTCGGTAATTAGTGAGTTTGTTTCGTTTAATTCCATCGTGGATATTACGCCTAGGAAGCGTGAAATGATTATCACGTTAAGTGAACCCACTTATTTGTCACAAAGAGAAATCGCAAGAACGTGTGGAATGAGTCAATGGGTAGTAAGCAAGATTTTGAAGCGTAAACGAGAAACGGGATCAATGGATGTAAAAAGGTTAGGAAAATGCGGAAAGAGAAAAACAACACCTGCAGATGAGAGATTTTTACTTCGAAAGAGCCAAGAAAAACAACCCAAGAGCACCAACAAGATCTAGCAGCATCATGATTCATGACTCAACTGTTCGGAAAAGACTTTTGGGGAATGGTAGAACGGCAACGCGTACACAGAAAAAGCAACTTCTAACTGAACGAATGAAGAAACAAAAGCTAGTGGACCAAAAAAATACCCTAATTGTACTGTAAACGACTGGAAAAAAGTCCTATTTACAGAAGAAACTCACTTTGTAGTTCGGGGACACCGGTCGAAATTCGTCAGGAAGTCTGACAATGAAATTCTTACACCATCTCATATTAATCAAACCGTAAAACATCCAGTCAAAAAAATGTTTTGGGGGTGTTTTTCATACATGGGGGTTGCATCTTTGGTATCAATCGAAGGCATGATGAATACCCAAAAATACAAATCCATGTTGGAACATCGTTTGGACACAGATCTCCAAAAATGTCAGTCCCAAGAAGGAGCGATTCTTCAACAGGACTCTGCTCCCTGTCACAAGTAAAAGCAAATGATGGAATTTTTCAAAAATAAGAAGAATAATGTTTTAGATTGGCCCGGTAATTCGCCAGACCTTAACCCCATTGAAAATATGGGCTATTTGCAAAGCTAGACTGGGAATCTGAAAGAAGCCCGTAGAATCTATGGAAAAACGTGTAAAAGCAGTAATTGCAGCCAATAGTTTTGTCAAAATATAATTTTTTTCCAAATAAATTGTTTTTTTTATTAAATTAGCCCATGATTCCAGTAATTTGCACAAACTGTACATGCGCCTTTACAATAAGAAACACCCGTTAATTCGGTAACGATTTCCCGCATTTGTCCTATTCCAATTGTATATGAGATACATTGACCCCGATCTACAATTGATTATCAACTCTTTGGTAAGAATAACTACATTGAATTTACTAACATTTGACCTCTATTCAACGATTTAACGGCAGTTGCCCTGGTGCAGACAGACAAAGGATTTATTATGTCTGGAAGCCACGCAAACATTCAAAGTTTTATTAAATTGTAAATAAATATCCCACGGTAATCTGTTCAGCGGCTATTAGTTTTGCTGTCAAATGTATTTTATGTTTTACGTTATTTACCTCGTTTCCGTCTTTACTAATAAGGTTGAAACAAATCTGTAATATATACTAATATTCATTATCGTAGAAGATCTACGCTCACATGGAAATTGTAGGTGGCTCACTTATAAAGTCTTACTATTTACATATTGTGTAATGCCGTATACGAGAGTCGAAGTAGCAAACAAAAAACATGAACATTTAACATTCGATATAAATAGATATAATACAATGACGGCCACTCTCATTGTGACGTCAAGAGTAGGGGATCTGCTGACAGTGGCCTGCGCAATATCATACCTCATATTCTTTGTATCATTGAGCAAAAGTAGCATTATCTGTTAGACAATAGTTTTTATAGTGAAAAGTTGTTATCAAAAAATGGAAAAAGGAAAGTATTTTTGAAGTGTGTAAACAATATAATTCCTAGAGTGCTTCCCAGCCTGAGTTGCTGTTGAGGACCTATAGGGATACATTCTCTTGGGTTGGCAACCCCTGGCAGTCTTGCGTCGCCATGCTGTAAGTGAATCTGTTTAAAACTATAACATTATTTAAATTTTACAAAAAATATGTATTAATTAACAGAGCTAACATCATTTAAAGGGATTTTACCCTCATATTTAGTGGCTTCCCCCATATATACCTGGTAACTGCACTGATGATGGACTTTCACTGTAACCAAGTGTGGAACCAACTACAAGAATTTCATTTTTCTTGTGGATTTAAAATTAAAATTCATAAACTCATAATAACAAAAGCTGACAAAGGAAATTATCTTCTGATCATGAACAATATAGATTATGTTAACAAAGTAGAATATTTTCTATCCAAAAACTCATTTATTCCACTTAAAAAAATCCAATGAACAAACTTATAAGTGACCTAAAATCTAACATTTCTAATGCTACAAATTTGTTTCAAGATCTTAAAATTAACCCCAAAACATTTATTTCCAGCAATCCCTTGATGCCGAGACTACATGGTCTTCCAAAAATTCATAAAGTTGATGTTCCAATAAGACCGGTAGTTAATTTTGTCAATGGTCCACTAGCTTCACTAGCAAAAGTTATCAACACCCTTCTCCAACATCTAATTAATTACACTCCCAAATATACTGTCACTAACACTTTAGATTTAACTTCCAAAATTTCTTCAACTACTCTTCCAAATAACTTTACTATGGTCTCTTTCGATGTAACAAATCTTTTCACTAATGTTCCCATATTAGACACCATTCCATTCATCAATAACCTTACTCGTAAAAACCATTGACCCTAGTAAATGTTCTCAAATTACCTCTCTACTCCAATTCTGCATTCAAAGAACATCTCAATAACACAGATAAATCAAACTTTGTGTGACTTCGCTGTTTCCACTATTTTCTCCTTTCTTCTCTGTTTGCCTCTCAGGCCTGGAACTTAACTGTGCGGACGACATAAGTGCGCGGTGGCTAAAGGAGGTGATTCCAACCCTGAAGCCTTGGGAGAGTGCATCTCTCAGGGCTGTGGAGGGGGAAGATATACCCAAGACGCACTCATGCACTGTCTTTGTACAGGACGAGCATGGGGAAAGTCTTGAGTCCAAAAGGATCCTTAATAGATTAAGTATAAGTAACTATGGGCTCAGGACACATATATGGATAGTCTGGTGTAGTAAACCTTCAGACAAAGGGGTGTTATGGACCTTCTCGATGGATTCTGAATCTCGAGAAGAACACCAGAAATCCCTCCAAAGAAGGGAAGACAAAAACACGGAATGAAAAGCCAGTAGCAACTCGTTCCAGTGAAACAGGAGAAACTTCCCTACATATGCAGGTTCAGGAAGAGGAACAGTCTTCGGGTGGAGCTATCACACTCATAAGAACTTATGTCCAAGTGTGTGTCGGACCCACGGAAGAAGGAATGTCCACAGATCTAGAACCGGCCATCTCTTCGCAATAAAGAGAGAAATAAGGCTCCTGCAGGCCAATATTCAACATGCAAAAGCCGCATCGACAACGCTAGTTAGAAGAGTGGAAGAAGAAGGCATTGATGTGGCCCTCCTGCAGGAGCCTTGGAGGAGAGGTGAGAAGATTTCTGACCTATCAACCAAACAAGGTAAGGTTTTATACACACCCAAAGCTATAAGGCCAAGGTCGTGTATAATTCACAGTAATACAGTAGATTTTACACTAATTCCTGTGATCTGCACCGATGATATTGTTACAGCTGTTCTAACTATAACCACGAAAGTAGGAGAGAAGAAACTGGTGGTGTGTTCAGCCTACTTTCCAGATGATGAGGCTCGGTGTCCACCAAGCATTATAAGCGACATAGTTGCATATTGTCTAGGAAAAGGATTACAGCTCATTATAGGATGTGATGCCAACGCACATCACACCATAGAGGCAGCACAAACATCAATGCAAGGGGTGAGTCAATTTTGAATTTCATCTTATTTGAAGTTTTGGTTATATCCAATATAGGAAACAACCCAAGTGATATAATAACACATTGGGTTGTGTCTGACGAACTGACTTTAGGAAACTGACGTTTCCTAAAGAAAGCTAATGGTAAATTTACGGACACCAAAGAGGAAAGTCTTAGAGAACTGATAAACACGCACTTTCCGGGCTCAACAATTCTGGATGATGCAGATAGGCAAACCATGCAGATGATGATGCAGATAAGCAAAAAGCTCACTAGGCCAAGGTCTACAGATTGGGAAATACCCACAGCAATCACAAGACCAAACAGAATTAGATGGGCTATAAATAAGTTTCGGCCATATAAGTCTCCAGGGAAAGATGGCATATATCCAATACTGTTGCATATGGGATTAGAGGTATTGATACCACACCTATGCAATCTCGTCAAAGCCAGTTTAGCATGCATGGGCGGTCCCACCGGAAATATGGCAAAAAGTTAAAGTCATATACTTGGCTAAGGTAGGTAAAGTCTCAGACCTAACACCAAAGTCATATAGACTGATAAGCTTATCTTGTAAGTGCTAAGGACTCTGCATTGGATGATCTAAATAGGCTTATCTCAAAGTCAATGGAAAACAAAGAGATAGCAATGGCCGCTTTTTTAGATATAGGAGGGGCATTTAATAATGTTACCACCAGCTCTTTGATAGGAGCTATAAGTAGACGAGGCGCACCTGCGGTAATATGCAGATGGATAAGGGCATCTCTGGAGAATAGGACAGTAATGTCCACTCTGGGTAAAGCAACCATCAAATCAAAAGTAGGTGGAGGCTGTCCACAAGGAGGAGTTCTGTCCCCTCTACTTTAGGCAACCTTGGTAGATGATCTCCTCAGAAATCTGTCCACAGAAGGCTTTTATTGTCTAGGATATGCTGACGATACAGCAATCGTTGTCAGAGGCAGGTTTGCTCAGGTGGTGTCTGAGAGAATGCAAGCAGCCCTAAATATAGTTGACGACTGGTGTAAACAAGAGAGACTGATAGTCAATGCTCAGAAAACACAAATCGTCGACTTCGCCAAAAAGACAGCACAAGGCCTAAAACCACCGGTGCTGGGAAGAACAAAGATTTCATTTGCCGAAGAAACAAAATACTTTGGGGTATATTTTGATCATAGGCTTACATGAAATACATTCTGAAAACCACACAGAAAGCTACTATGTCCCTGGGCAGATGTAGAAAAATGTGCGGTAAGAATTGGGGACTGGAGAGTCATTTTGGAGACCCCAAAATGACTATGGTTATACACAAGGGTTATTACACCCATGATAACCTATGGCTCGGTGACGTGGTGGACAAAGACGCAGCAAGTGGGAGCAATAAGGCTGCTAGGTAATACACAAAGACTAGCATGTCTGTGTATTACGGAGGTCATAAAAACAACTCCTACTGCATCGTTGGAAGTCCTGTTGAATCTACCACCACTTCATATCTTTATACAGGGTGAAAGCCAGATCAGTGATGCACAGATTAATCCATAGTCAGCGACATATAAGCCAGATGCATGGTGCTGAGAACAGAAAGCTAGTCGAGGAGCTAAAAGCCATAATGTGATACCTATGGATGCAACAGCTACGAGATAGAGCTTTAACAATAAGTTCATAATTAGGATACCAGGCAGGGAAGATTGGAATAAAGGTGTTACCCATATAAGCTGCTGCTACCTGGTACACGGATGGCTCAAAAACATCGAAGGCTGTGGGAGCCGCCCTTAGATTAAAGGAGCCGGCATAGTAGGGACAAATCAAGGGATACATTTCCCGGTAAGTCTATCTAAGGATGTGACAGTTTTCCAGGAGGAAATAACGGCAATCCATCACTGTGTAGAAGAAAGAGAAAAGCAGGAAAAAACGTTCTGTTCAGTTACCATCTTCACAGATAGTCAGGCAGCGCTTAGTATGGGATTCAGTTCTATCATTTGTGCCTTCTTTTTCTTGCTTACGTTGATGTATTTTCTTTTATTTTCATTTTTTTCCAGTCCTCTCCGTTTTTCTTCGTTTGATATTTCTTGGAAGGTTTTCTTTAATGCCCTTTTATCTGTTGCTACTATGGCTATACTGTCTGCATATCCTATTATTTGGAATAAAGAAAATAACGTAGAAAAAAAGAGTTGCGATAAATTTTATTTTAGTTTAAAGAAAAATGAATAACGTCAATGATAAATGTCTAAATTGAGATCCAATTAATATTGACATACAAATAGCGACACCTGTTTGAATATGTAATTAATTTTTTAATGACTGACCATGGGTGTCTAATGAATCGTTAAATAAGGTTTCTTGTTTCAAACTGAACGACTAATTGTATTTTTTAATAATTATAGAGGACAAAATATTAACCTTGGATAAGGATAATAGATTAATTTGAAATTGCACCGCATAACTACGGTATAAAATACTTTTATTAGGGAATGAATAGGGATAATATTTTTTAATTCCGAACAACCACCACCAAGGGAGTTGTAACATCTGTTTTAGAGAGACATTGCAGGATAAATGGAATGAAATTGATCATCGACTGTAATGCGAATGCGCACCATCTGATCTGGGGCAGTACAAACATCAATGAACGATATGAGTCATTACTACAATTTGTTATGGAACAGGATTTAGAGAAGATACTAAACTGACGTAATAAGTCAACTTTTGTAATTCACAACGAAAGAAGGTAATATATTTATAAAAGTGGTCACGACTCTCGTGGCTAAAACTGTTAAAAATAGAATGTGTTAAATGAGGTATCTTGTTCAGACCATCGACAAATTTGTATTGAAATAACAAGTAATGAGCCTATCAACGAAACTTATCGTAATGTTCGTACAACAGACTGGGAAGCATATGAAGAAGACCTAGAATATTGTTTAGGCAGGTTTCATATAATCTCGTAGATAACTGGAGATCTTTTAAAGACTGTCCCCCAAAGATGATAATAAAAAGAAAATAATTGAGGGTATCTTATTCTATACATACCTATAGTTCAGTTATACATGTTAGTAGTGTTTATCGGACATCTCAACAGTGTACACTTACCTGAAATAAAAATATATTTTAGTAAATTTCATACGTAAAACTAGGTTTTGAAAGTAAAAATTTCATAGGACATAAGTTAGTGCTCTACCAATAAACAGATAAGTAACGTGTATTAGCTTCACAGAAAACGTTGTTTAGCTACAAATTTATTAAGATTTCGGAATAATTTAAAGTCAAATACAGCTTTCGAGTGGGGAGAAAATATTAGCAGTATCTCTAATTACGTTTGATTCTTTGACACAGTCAAAGATTAAGATTAAGAAATATTTTTGAAATATATGAAAGTACATGATGGCATTACTTTTCAATTCGAGCACCACCATTCTCCTACACGTATTTCGAGGTTTCACCTCTCATTAGGAAGACTTGTGGTAAATAGCTCGATTTCAAATGAAATACTTTTTATCTATATAGCCGTGTAAGTTAGTACGACCCATATATGAGGCAAAAGCAGTCAGAAGACTTCTCTTCGATAAAGATTGCAAAAAGAAACAGTTTCAGAATAAAATATTCAAATAAATTACACGTTGCAATATATATTTTAAGTTAGGTTCGACGAGAACTTCATTCATATTGATCTAGAACTAACTTCTATATTAAATAGCGTCAATAGTTGGTAATAAATTATGAATACCACCTCGAAACGGCACTGTTTCAATACAGTACAACTAAAATAATTACTCATAGAAACTTTTCAGAAAGTTGAACGAACCAAGTATCTATCTAATACATTATTTATTTGTACTTTAATAATAATTAACATTTCACCTACGTTCGCCTACAAATACGTTTTCTAAAAACAAACTTTTATTTATGGTAACCATATTTGTAAACCTCAAAGAGAAAATATCGCGGAACAGACCACTTCATACTTATTTTGTTTTGCCTTTTTTCTTTCACGCCTAACGAACAATTATTGTTTTACAGTTTTGATTAATTTCATTTTACTATTTTGGCAACACGGCATGTATCTTTTAATCATTAGTTACAGTGCGTTCATGCCTACAAGGTTGGTGGAGTTGAGGAGGTATTTATAGCTGCTTGTTACCTTCAGATAATGTTCAGTGAATAGGTATTGAATTTAACTTTAACAGAAGAAAATAACTTTTTGATAAATAAGTAATAAATAAACAGAAGAAAGAAATATGTCTAAGGGGATGTTTACATAATTATTATCAGTCGTAGTCGAACCGGATGTCGCCAATATATGCAATATTTATCAATAACACAAAGAAAATTACTGTTTTTTAAATTTTAAATTTTTTTAAAATTTACTATTAATTCCTCAACGAGACTTATGGACAAATATTGGTTAGAATAATTAAAAACGAGTAATAAAACACCAGTTAATTTGAACATTAAATAATATACTCCGAACAAACTTGTGTAGTTTTTTTTCTAATATTTAAAATTGATTAATTTTATTGTTTCACAAACAGTCATGTCATCATCATCGAGACCTTCTATTCCTGGTGGAATGTTTGCTGCTCTGACTTAGATCTTTTTCTAATCGCGGTAAATCACTTCGCATTCTTCATATGTATTGCCAAAGTTTGTTATATGACATGGCTTTCGTTACAATTTTCTTCCACTCATTTCGATCTGTCCAGTTTCAGGTTTTCTAACTTTCAGGATCTGTCTCTTATGGTCCTCCCATTTCTTTCTAGGTCTTCCCATCGATCTTTCAGTTTCTGGCTTTCATCTAGCGACCTTAATAGGACGTTTTCCCCTTTCCCTATGTCCCAGACTTCTCAGTTTCTACTTTTTAATAAATCTAACTACATATATCTGCTTCTTTCATCATGTCTCTTATTTCATGGTTCATTCTTGTTCTCATTTCTTAATTTTCCATTCTGATCGGGCCCATAATTCTTCTAAGGATATTTCTTTCGAATAATCTTAATCTTTCTTTCATCTTAATATTGTTCTGAAGCTATTTTCTTGTGACATCTTAATAGAATTTACTATTCTTACTTAGAATTGCCATAATTTTAGTTTTAAATATGTTTACTTTGACGTTTCGATTTTCACTTCGGAAATTGTTGTCCAAATACAAAAACAAAATCTGTTCCTCAGAATCGTGTTCCTTATTAGTAAAAACTATTTTTGTTGAATTTAAATTGTGTTTGAGTTTATGGCGAAATTAGGTGTAACGCTCGAGTAGCACCTCTGAAAAATACCCTGAAAAATTTCGCAATCATGATTCTACTCACTCAATGTTTATAGCTCTTCATCAACGATTAAGAGAAACAGGTTCAGTGGTCCCAAAAAATAATGAAACAGGTCGACACGATGATGTAACAGCAGCACATGAAGATGTTATTTTAATAGAAGTTAAGGAAAATCCAGAAATTAGCGTTCGAAGACTATCTGCCAAGTGTCCCACAATTTCAAAATCTTTAATAGGAAATATCTTACACAACGAAAATTTATATCCTTTTTATTTTACAAAGCACTGCTACAAGGAGATTTTCCTGCTCGTGAAGAATACTCTAAATGGTTTCAAAATGAAGGTTTTTTCAAATACATTTTGTTTTGCTACCATGTTACATTTACAAAAAATGGAATTTTTAATGTGCATAATGCACAATATTATTCGTACGTTGGTGACAATACCCACGTTGTTCAAGAATATAAGCATCAGGTTTAGCATAAACGTCTGAATAGGAGTAGTTAACGACTATCTACTTAGGCCTTTGGAATTGCCTGCTCATTTAAATGATGCTGATTACTTATGTTTTCTGCAAAATATTTTCTGATTTGTTAGATGATCTGCCTTTAAATATTCGGCAAAACTTATGGTTTCTACATGACGGCTGTCGAGCCCACTTTAGCAGGAATGTACGAGACTTTATTGATAATAACTACGCAGACCACTGGATTGGAAGAGGCTATCCAGTTACTTGGCCAGCAAGGTCGCCGGATTTTAATCCTTGTGATAATTGTGTTTATTCCGTTCCGATTCAAAAACATGCACAATTCTGGTTAAGGATACAAGATGCTTGCAACCAATTAAGAAATAACTTTGGAATTTTTGTCCTTTGGAATAATTGTCTTAAAATTATCAGAGGAATCTCCGGTCTTCGTTTGTCAGGAGAGGTTCTGGACACCCTGTATACAATTATTTTAATGCGATTATCTTAATGTATCGATAGCAATTCAAATAAACAATCCATTAGAAAACCTTGTGAAAGTTCCGATAATACCCATGCAAATCTAAATGCCCATTATTACAAACAGATCTATTCTTAAATAAATCAGCGTGAAGAAGGTCAATGCACGGCTAATTATAAACTGCAAGATCAAATAGGATAATGAAGACGGCTGTGTTACAGAGTTTTATCTTAATTTCTCGTAAGTATTGAATTGTATGTCGTTGTCGTAGAGTATACATTAATTTCAATATCAACGATTTTGTTGTGTAGAAGGTGTTTATAGTATTATAGCAGTATTCAAACTTGAAATGAATCTTTGGATGTGTTATTAGTGAGTATAGACCCATATCTAAAGATACATTTTCGTGAAGATTGTTTTCTACGTACCTAGAATATCTTCAGCGATCATTTTTATAATAATTTCTACTGATAAATCAACCACCTTATAACAAAAAGATGCTAAATTTATGAAAATATATAGGCCAGTTAATAATACATCAATAACGTGATACCCGGTGAATATGGGGTCATACTAGACTCAAACTAGGAAAGGAGGCCGTATTCTTGTAGAAAAAATAAATATTATATTAAAGTTATGTCTCCATTATACCTGAAAAATATAACATTGTACATAAGAAAGGAAATAAAACGGACTTAGAGAAAATAGTGACATTAAGACTAGAGAAGAAGCTGGATTTCATACAAACTTTAGAAAAAAATACCCTTGGCAGGACTTTGTGGACTTTCATAAATCCACTGACAAGAGAGTTATCATTTTTAACATCATCAAAGTTTTGAATCTTTTGGCTGTAGTGATGCTATGTTTAACTAATATTGTTTCATGGTACATTGACATTTTGTTTTCGACACCGTTCATGGGTATCTTTTCAATCAGTTACCAGCTGAAGTCCGTTTGAAGAGGTTTACTCTCCGGACGCTGGAACTCACTTAAGGCATGGGTGTATGTTACCTGAAGTAAAATTTAATTAAATATTAAACATCAAATATTAATAACAACATTATGTACAATCTTTGTTAACCTTATATATTTTAAACGGTTTTTACGCTAATATTTTGGTGGCTCAGGCATGTTAACCTGTAAGTATAACCATTTTGCTTTTTTAACCTTAGTCAAATTTTAAGCCACGTTTGCTTTAATTAAATGGTTTATACTTATTTTAGGTATTTTTAACCTGATGATGGAACTGTTGTTCCGAAAACGTTCGTGCTATTTGATGTAGCCCTTTTAAGGGTTTTTAAATATACCCATTTACAAAGATTTAACCTCTTTTTTTAGTGTTAATGATATTTCTGACGCAAAAACCATTATTACTGATCATAATACTGATCGTTATTCTGAACTTAGTTATAATGACCTAGGCGATACTGTGAAGAATGATCAAATACTGGCCAGTGATTTGAGTAGTGAGGACGAAAATGTTGATAATGAAGAGGGAACTGAGAGAAACTATTAAGGAAGAAAAAAATGGCCGAAAATAGCTCCTGCCTCAAGCAGGATATCGTATCAGATCATATAGTGCATCAGATATAATATCACATCTAACAGGGCTTTCCGGGTCAGAACGAATACATAAGTCTGCAACGCCTGCTGAAGCCGTCAAGCTGTTACTCGATGACACAATTATTGACCAGATTATTGAGAAGACAAACGAAAAAATTTAGTTTTATACCAAATACCAGAAATAAGCGTAATGAAGACGGAGACAAATTGGCAGCTATTTCTGAAATTTTTAATCGTTTCGTAAATAACTGTTATACTAACCATTCATATGGAGAATATGTAACCGTAGATGAAATGTTGGTTGGTTTCCGTGGTAAGTACAAATGTAGAATGTTATCTATACCAACTCTCAATGTTCTTTCGTTAGTTACTCCAATAGTGAATTATAACCGCAATGTGACTGGGGATAACTTACTTATATAGTCACTAACAGAAGAAACAAAAGAGAGTTACCAAACGAGTTTTTGCCGAATAATCAACGCGAGGTTTATTCTTCACTCTTTGATTTTACTAAAGATGTAACCTTGCTGTCTTACGTACCAAAAAAAAATCCTTTTATTTGTTTGTCTCATTTACAGTTTCTATCATGATGATAAAATTTTGCAAACTGCCAGATATGACACATTTTTACAATGTTACTAAAGTGGAAGTGGCTGTAGGAAATCATCGCTTTAGGAAAAGAACTAGTACAGGACCACTTGTTCAACTGGTATACTCCCAGGGACTTGAGAGAAATTATTGAGTTGGCCACATCCAACACGATAACCAAGACCAAGATAGGCCCGTTGAAAGAGCATCTAAACGTGTAAGGTGTTATATTTGTCCACGTAATGATAACAATCACTTGTATGTACCAAATGCCAAAAACAGGTTTGTAAAAATCATTGTATCAAAACAAATACTTTTGTTTGTTGATTTTGTTATATTAGCCAATTAACTTTCGATTTTAATTTTTTCAATATATTTGAACATTATTTCTAATGAGAATTCTTTATTTTTGACACGATAATGTGTAATTTTTTTTGTTTGTTTTAAGAGTTTAAACATTAACCTAGTTTTGTTATTGACTCTGTATATTTTGTTCCTGAAACATTCTTAGTAATATATGTTTTTATAGCTTTATTATTAGCAATATACTACTTTTTTCACTTTTGTACATTTATTTTTTGTTTTATTTACACAAAAAATTCAAAGGTCTAATTTGACCCCGTCATACCTTAAACGTTTTCTTTTTTCACCAAACCAGGGTTTGGAAGATCTCAATAATTTATAGTTGCGCTCAACATATTGCAACCAACTCATCGCATCGTTTCTTATCTGCGCCTGACAGATCCCGGTAGAACTGAAAGGCGACTGATTTCAATGAAATATTACAGCGAAGAGAAATACCGTAATACATCTGTTGTTTTCAATCGGTATATTCGTTGTAAAGACAGCTATCGGTTATACCACATCTTTATTGTTACTTGCAGTAAATTGAATCTGAAAATAGCAACATGTGCCTCTCGTTTGTGCGAATACGAAGACACATGGCGAACGAATTGCGGGTATTGTGCAAGAGCTATGTGAGTCAGTGAAAAATGTTGAACAAAAGACGTTGACTATGAATCATTGAATGTCGTGACTAGAAATATTACTACGAATACTATAAACTTTTATTAACAACTAGACATTGTTAATGGTATTGTTATGTGTTCCTTGGTGTAAAGAAAAGCATACGACTTTAATGATTTTCAAAGAACGCTTCAGCGTCATTCATTCCCTTTTTATTCTTAAGCTTCCTTCTACTAAAGGTTGCTGGAATGCATCATAGTTTTTTTGCCTAGTTGATTGTTTTTCAAACGTAGTTTGTAACATGCTCGGAAGATATAAAGATCATGAGGAATAAATGCGTTGAATAGGTAGTTAAGGACTTATAGAGAGACTTAGGATAGACTTAAGAGATAAACCACAAATGAATCATCCTCAAAAAGATATTGTATATAGTACCAGAAGAAGTAAAAAGGGTGATTCCTAATTTAAAGAGAGAAAAGCTGCAGAATCGGGCAAAATATAAGGAGAAATGTAGAAATTTTTGAGCAAATGTGTACCTTACTGATGAACAAAACATATACAGATAATAAGTATACTTAAATACAAAAGCTACTTTTAGAATTATTGCATGCACGTCTTGACAGTAGTCAGAATTATACTCAAGTAAATGTGAAAATTTTATAGAATTAACGTGTTATTTTATTGCAATAGTGGACTTAAAAAAATAAAGTTTCTGTTTTTAAAAAGGAAAAGACAGTTAAGATTTGATTTCACGTACAGGGCGCCTGCGCATCCGCTGATACGTATTTCGGCCTAATAGGCCTCATCAGAACGGCTTTCGCAATCGCTCTGAACGTGAAAATAAATCTTTTCTGTCTTAGGAAGCATCTCTAACACGGCTTCGTATAGACGCAAATAGCGACATCTGGTAATAATTTTCTGTTTTTACTTACTTTTGTATAAACTATTTTAAATTAGTTTATTTGAAAATAAAAAGTAGTCATTCAAATTTTTAATTACACAGAGAAAATCACCAATAACGTTACAATTTAGGTTAAATATTCTCATGGGTTATATACTAAAAGTGTTGATCAAATGCATTATATAATAAGTCTAAATGAAGCATAACGATAATCAGTTTTGATTAGAGATAATATTAGGTCTTCAAGTACTGCTTGAAATACAAACGTTAGAGAGCAGTGCAAAATTCAAGATATTGTAAGATGGGGAAGGCAGCGTAAAAGGATGTGGTACAGTCATGTTAGACGAATGGATGAGAATAGACTCCCAAAAATTACCGTAGAAAATAACCCGCCCGGTTTAAGACCTCCAGGAAGACCACCTAAAAGATGGAAGGATAGTTGGCAATCTACCTCCCAGGAAATTAACCAGAGGCAGCTTCAGAATTAAACAGATCGAAAGATCTCCAAAAAGTAGTAGAAGAAGAAGAAGAAGAAGAAGTACTGCTTAAAAAATTTCATGGGTTCATACCTAACATGTGGGATACCGATTAAACAGAGAGTAGATCAAGGTGGTGTTCAAGACTATACTTCTGTAGAACAAATTTTTTAAACAGCCCTTCACAATATGTTCTATCCATCTGGAAGAATACACTGGATGTTCGATAGCTGTTCGAAGAAACTTGTTTTGAAAAAATATTTATTCTGCAAGGATCTTTCTTTAAATACTAGCCACCCTATTTTCTCGAGACCCCTATAATATTCGTCGTTAGATAAATGAAAGTAAGCTAAAGCCGGGATCTGACAGAAGGTGGAGCGGCGTTCTTCATCGGCGAAAAGAAATAGAAAATTCACACTAAAAAAAGACAAAACCTAAGAACCAACGCAACATGGAATACAGTTTTTACCCTCAGTATTTGTTTATTTAGAATGTATTTATTCTCAATATTAGAACGCCACATTTCTGTTTGGTCATCATCAAAAAAAGAATGCAGCTTTCCAACTTCGTCTTCTGAACTAGGAGAATACGTTACAAGCCTGTTTACTGCAGAGGAATTGAGAAAGTATTCTAAATTATTAGGCCTAGATCTGGGTTAGTC
Organism: Diabrotica undecimpunctata; assembly: GCF_040954645.1. Classification (NCBI taxonomy): domain Eukaryota; kingdom Metazoa; phylum Arthropoda; class Insecta; order Coleoptera; family Chrysomelidae; genus Diabrotica; species Diabrotica undecimpunctata. The sequence continues at coordinate 141,280,210 of NC_092803.1, forward strand.
ACGATCGAAGTAAGGATCTATGTCTAGATCGTCAACAAATTCAGGTGAATCTCAGTGTTTATTTTAACTGTTATCATAAACTCTCAAAATAAACATTATTATATCCAGTATTCATTGATATAACCTCAACTTTTAGTAAGGTAGTTATGAAAAGACTCACAGAAGTTTTTCTGTTATTAATGATCAAAACTACACATAACTGGGGTTTACACAACAACAAACAGTGAATTTTTTAAATTTTATGACTTATGCCACTTTCATTCTCAGTACGCAGCTTCTGCTCATGAAGTACGAGTACATATATTCGTATAACCTTTATAAAATCTTAAGACACATAAAAAATACTCTTACATACTGTTTTCATTTCTGTTGAATATTGTATTTAATTTTGAATTTTGTTCTTTTATCATTACCATAAACGTAATTTCTAGATTAGCCACGATCCTACATTATACAACAACGGTTGGAAAATAATATTTACAATATTAATCATGTTCTGTGCTGTCATATTAAAGTTGTTTCAACGATAAAACATAAATATTTTTATTTCTAGTGTGTCGTCATTTGCGTATATATAATACGGTGCAATAAACATTATTTGTGTTTTTACCAAAATATTAATGGCTCCATATACATAAAATTTTCTAAAACCATTTTCACCAGATGAGCACCCCAACACTATGATCACAGGAATAAGAGTATAAAGATCGCATGAACAGTTACCGGCAAAAAAAGTTCGAAATCGTAATACTGGCGGAAGGATACTTCCTAGATGTTAGGATTACTAGGAAAACCAACGTAGCGGCAGAACAAGCGTACTCCCTAGATTTTAAGATTACTATAAAATCCAGCTAAAGTGTCTTCCGTCTCATGTTAAAGGCAGCTTCAAACAAGAAACGTAGCTTAGATAATGTTGAACAAAAATGGTTATTAGCACTTTTCTGTAGTATAAACCATTCTCTAAGAAACAATGCTTGAAGCGACCGGCGATTTTAAATAAGTTACACGTGCAAAATAAATTTTTTTAAATAAAATTTGTATCAACTCAACGGTAAAAATTTGATAGCTTTTAATCAGAGTGTCCTATCGACAAAAATTAAAATGGGTTTTAAAGATGAACGTGCAGCTTTTGTACGTAATTTGTGCATTCTGCCATAAATAGCAAAAAATCGTTAAAAGTAGAAAACTTTGAAGAACCGTATCTTGATTAAAATTAGCCCTAGAACCTTCTACATGAGAACATTTTAAAGGTAATTATTTTTTCTTTCTATTTAATATATCATTGCATATACCTGATATTGCGTAGTTATAGAACAATATGTGAGAAAAAATAGGGAAAAGGCTCAAAAATGGTGTGAGTGAAAACATTGAAAAATAGCATTTTGATATGATTGTGAATCACTAAAGACTTACCAAATATCATTTTAAAGGGGAAGGATAAATAAACATTTTTTTTTTCTGTAAAACAATGCCCATACCCATACCCCTTGTGGAAAAAAGTTATGGGACAAAAAAGAAAAATAACCTGTGCTTCTGTTTTTTGAATATATTTTTGTCAAAAAAATATGTTTAACTTTAAAAGGTGACATTTTGATAGGAAATTTATTTTCGAACTACTTTTCTGTAGATATTAATGTACTAAAACTGCATAGAATTCACCCAAATCCACTCTCGTGCATAGGGACAATCTGTATCTGCATCTGTAGAGTAGGGAGATCGAGTTAAGTTCCACAGCACTTAGGCCACAATTGACCCATGTGCATAGGGGCAAACTCACCCCTTTCTCAAAAACGCACCCCTTAAAATGGTAGCACTCCACGGTTTTTTCACATTTGGGGGTCCATTGACCATATAAATTAGTAAAACCCCTTTATAGTTATAGTTCCTTTCCAAAGTACATAATCAATAGCCTAATGCATGACTACGAAAAACAAGCACATCAAAGGAGGAGGAAGTCAAAGTCTTGTATGAATATGTCATAAAATTGTAGATTTTAAGGTCAGGATGGCTGAAAAAGGACAAGATAACATTTTCAAGTAGGGAATGTGTTTTTATGAATATCTTTCCTCTATTTAAAGATTTCCTCTTCAGTCCAAACATTCATTTATATTATTTAAATATCTTTTAAGGTTAGTACATATTGATATTATTTCTACACACAATGTAGGTACAAGAGGTTTTTTATTTAAGTTTTTTGGTCTAATAGTACAGGCGCGATCTGTTTTGAATTGGACCGATATGCGCCAGTCGCAAACCTTGTGCTTAATTTTTTATTTAACAAAATCTGAAAAAAAAAATCGAAAATTTTTGCTTTTTGCGCCCATATTTTCGCCTACTCGAGATATTGCTCCTACAAAACATATCTCAAAAGTAAAAGTTTCGTTTTTCAATTTTAGGTAATATTTGGCTAGCTATAAATTGAAAATTTAATGTTTATTGTTTAAAAAAAAAGTGCAAAAAAATGAAGTAATTTTTTAATGTTTTCGATCCCTTAAACATAACTTACATCGTCTATATTCCTTCTAGAAAAATTATATATAAAACGACCAAAAAGTGTGCTAAAATTCAGTAGGATCGGTTTAATAATTTTCCAATCCAGAGCCCGCAAAAAGAAATTGCAAAATTACGCTAGGCCCAAAATTTAAATAGTGAAAATTTTTTTACATATAAAGAAAAAACCAAGCTTTCAAACGCACTTTGAAACATTATAATTGCTTAACTAGAAGAGCCTAGGGAATTTTTTAAAGTTTTCGAAAAGATCACAAGTCCATTAATTAAAACTTCCGTTCCGTTTCATTAGAAAGGAGCACAAGTTCAGTTCAGGACAGGATTCTCAAACAGATTTCAATTTTTGTTTGCCTTTGTATATGTACTATTTTTAGTGTCATCTACACACGACTTTATCTAGCTAAAGTTCGAATGCGAACCGTTATTTTGTAAACTACATGTTATTGAATCTTTTTCTTTAAAAAATCAATTTACTCGGACCTGGTTTTTGTAGCATTCTTTTAAAATAAACACTTCCATTTTATTCCGAAAAAATTTGAATTCAAATTGAGTTTCATCAAGATCTTCAGATGTTATATCCATTCTATTCTGTATAATCGTATAATGTAGAAAGCAGTAGTAATTAACAAAATTATATCGACATTAATGATTACGAAATTAAGTCCAATCATTTTTAGTAATACCAATATTGTTATACAACAAAGCAGGTACTTGTCAAATTAAATTACAATATAAACCACTACGATTGCTTTTATATAATAAATAACAATAGACAAGTAATAACTTTATTGCCAAAATTAAAGTAACAGTAACTACTGGCCCAGATACTATTTCGGCTGTAGTAATAAATGAAGTTACGTCTGCGGCGTTTGTTCTTATGATTGCAATAATCATCGCATTAAGATTATTTCCTGATGTTGAAATCTGATTCGGACAATATAATTGGTGTGGGGAATCAGAATAGTACGTTTCCGGTGTACTGTAATGGTCCCAGTTTTGTGTACTTACTTTTTCCTTACTAGATAAAAAAAAAAATTATGATTTACTGTTTACTCACAAATGGTTTGTAGTTTATTACTTTTTTATTATTACTCTTTCAAAAAAATTACGAAGCGACAGAAAACGAGAGAACCACAGGTAGAGGGGATTCGGATTTATTTAATCTTGCTTTATTTACTACATAACAATCTCTTGGGAGTATAGAAACGGTCACAAACGACAAAGGTAGATATAATAGTCTCCCTTTATACCGCTAGTGCAGTTTAGAAGTATAACAAGGTAGTCTGCTATTTATTGGGTTTACGGTATAATGAAGGTAACAAGGCCAGTTCTATGCTTTAACTGCTTATTATTTTAAACAACTAGATATTTTAAAAAATATCTAAATGTTGAGCGCCTTGTTTACATAATTATTCACGCAGTCAGTAGCGCAGCGATAACTATTAGGTGCTGTTAATTAATTAAAAAGCACAATCACGCCACTGTCCACATCTTCGGATACAGTCTGCACATGCCACATGCGCGAAGTTGGATCTTCCTATATATTGTTTACAGTAGCAGACATTCTACCGTATAAGCTATCCGGCCCTAAAATTACATCTTAATCCTAAAATAATAAAACTTTCCAAAGTAGACGCGACATTTTTACGATTTACTAGTATAAGTAAAGACAGTTTTTACTAATATTTTTAATTTAAACTTTATCAATCTTATATACTAAAAGGCTAAGCCCTTTTCTTGTGCGCAATACTCCTCCTAATCGGTGATAGATAGGAGAATAATTTTTTCGAATAATTAAACAGATTGTTGAGTAGATTCCCCTTAAGGTTTAAAATTTAAAAAATTCGAACCGGTTTAAAAATGGCGGCCATAAAATGAATTTTTCCTATAGTAAAGTATAGGAATTTAACAGGTTTCATTCTTCAAAATTTGCGTGTGTGAGGTATTGTGATTGATATTTAGAGATTTAGACTACGTTTTGAGTTTAATACTTGAAGAATTAAATAATGAGGTAATCATTACTTTGTTTTTAATTTATTAGTTAGAAATATATTATTAATTTTGTTGGGAATAAGCCACAATTTTACTTTAAATTAGGTTTATTTTAAATAAATAAATAAAAAATAAACTTATTATAAAGTAAAATTGTGGCGTATTCTCAAAAAAGTGGGACAGTAGGCGGTAGTGTAGACTAGCGCGGAGCATCATACTGTTTTCTGTATTTTTTAAATTTAAATAATATTTAAATATAAATTTAGTTAGTTAGTTAGTTAGAGTTCTCAAACCGACTTCTTTTTCTTAAACGTGGCATTTTACAATCTAAAATATACAAAAAAAAGTTACTTCCGGTTTTAGTTCCGTTTTTTATTTAAGAGGGGCGGAGTCTAACAATCATATTGTTTCCTTTTCCTAATGTAAATCTTCCTGAAAATCCTAAAAAACTACTGTATCGATTTTCAATTTAAAAAAATTGGCGTCGATACAGTTTATTTTTAGGATTTTTGGAACATTTACACCAGGCGACGGAAACGATGGATCGTTAGACTCCGCCCCTCTTAAATATCAGCAAAACTTACATCAAAACTCGATGTCGAGTTGGTCCGCTAGTTTATCAATTTATCATCTAGTTTGCTCTTTACCTTTTTCTTTAATTTGTAACGCTATAAAAGTCACATGTTTGGTCTTCTTCTTCTTCTAAAGGTGCTTATATTCTAGTGATGTTGGCGATCACATTAATCCATCTTATTCTGTTCATACAGATCGAAATAGATCAGTTGACGTTAGACCAGTCCATTTCCTAAGATTGGCCAGACAGGATATACGTCTACGTCCAGGGCCTCCCTTGCCTTTATTCTTGCCTTGTAGAAACAGCTGTAGGAGTCGGTATTTACTTTTATGCATAATGTGGCCGAAGTAAGCCAATTTTCTATTCTTTACGGTGTTAATAACTTCTTTGTCTTTTTTTTTAGCCTCTGTAGAATAGTTATATTAGTTGTGTTAGTGTATATATGAGACCCTTAACATACGTCAAATCGTGTTGGTTATTTTTCTTTAAATAATTATTTTATACCGATATCTATTTCATAGACATATAAAATGTCTATGTTATACTCCGAAGTCGACATAAAAATTTATTTGTCAGTTGGCAACTTTGAATCCTCTTCTGTCATGTCATTTTCGCAATGGAAGAGCAATGTCCTCTCTGCACCTTTTCATCTATTTAAAGTGGTGTTTTAGTTCATAAACCCATTTTTTATTCTTCAATCTCATCCTGGGTTGTTTTTGTCTAATTGGCAATTTTTCTTTTCCTCCTATTTGGTGGGACTTCCCAAACCACATGGTGCATCATAAAGGAAACACACATGGGACATAACTCCGCTACTATAAAGAACTACATTCAACTACTAAATTTAAACGAATTCATCTACGTTCTACTACAACCACACTACAACTACAATAGGTTATTTTTTTTCAATTGCATGAAGCCTACAATCCATTTAACTACAACAAGCCAACCATACATTTTGCCATAAGTATCATTTTCACACATATATCTCGGAGCAACAATCACTGCAGATAACGATATCGCGGAAGGGATTAAAGGAAGAATTCAGGCAGCAAACTGATGTATGTACAGCTTCCACAATACTATTAAATCTAAAAGCCTAACACGAACATCAAAAATTAGAATATATAAAACGGTGATTAGACCGGTGCTCATGTATGGGTGAGAGACGTGGACCCTGATCAAAGAAACCGAAAGAAAACTTAGATGTTTTGAGAGGAAAATCCTCAGAAGAATCTTTGGGCCTTATCACGACATTAATAGCAACCAATACCGAATGAGAACAAATGCTGAAGTCAAGCAGATGTATAGAGCGAGCGATATAGTCCAAGAGATTAAATCCCAACGTCAAAGATAGGCTGGCCATGTCCATAGACTCCCTAATAACCGCCTTGCCCAGCTAATATGGGAGGAAGCCCCCACAGGAAGAAAGCCCTTAGGACGTCCACGAATGCGATGGAGAGACAATATACGGTCAGATCTAAGAACAATGGGGCCCACTGACCCAACTATTATGGTCGACCGTTCAAGATGGAAGCAAGTTGTGCAGTTAGCCAAAACCCACCCCGGGTTGTAGTGCTACGAGAAGAAGAAGATCATTTTCACATTTTATACAGCTTTAGGCAGAATTTGTTTTTTTAATAATATTCAAATTCGTTTTTTTAATGTATAATAAATATGATTAGTTAATTCTTCTTCTAGTGCCATCTCCACTAATGAAGGTTGGCTATAACCATTGCAAATTCGTTTCTAACTTCAGCTTTTCTTACGAGCGTCTGTGTGTTTAACCCGGTCCAGTCGCGAATGTTTATCAGCCAGGATATTTGTCGTCTACCAGGACCCTTTTGTCCTTCGATTTTACCCTTCAAATATGCTGTCTTTCGCGTTTTAATGGTGGTCAAAAGTTCTCTGTCTCTTCCCATTCTGTGCAACACCATTTAGTTCGTAATATGATCGGTCCATGATATCTTCAAAATTCTCCTAAAAAGCCACATCTCAAAAGCTTCCAGTTTTCTCATTAAGTCCACATTAACAGTTCAGGCTTCGACACCATAAAGAAGAATAGAGTGGATATAACATTTTACCATCCGATATCGGATTTGCAGATTGAGTCTTTGGTTACTCAGAAATTTCCTCATTTTCAAAAAAATTTCCTGCTCTTGATTGCTCTATTCTTGAGCGAATTTCTGATTTCGGATTCAGATCTTCCGTAATCCAGACTCCTAAGTATTTCATTTTGGCCACTTGCTTAATATCTTCATTTTTTATCTGGATCCTTGTAATGACTTTGCCTCTCTTACTGATAACCATGGTTTTGTTTTCTTTATGTTTATTGTTAAAGATTAGTTAATAGATTAGATTAGTTAATATCATCTTTAATTTGGTCCTGCCTTTTCTCTTTGTTCAGATTTGCGTTTAAGATAAGAAGTGAAAAACAATTGGCTCCCAACGTTAGTTGAAGTTTTATTGATATAAATTCATTACGACCTCTATTAGTATTAAGAATAAAATATGAAGATATTTTAGACGCCTATATCGATATTACATACATTCGGACTGTTCACTTATAATATATAGCTTATAACTTTGTCCAAATCTTTGATTTATTAGGACCAGAACGGATTTTAGAAGGATTTAGAATTGGAATTTGGCTGTAGCATAGGATCGTTGGATAGTATCCAATTAAGATGTTTTGTATTTAACAATTAATATTATTTTGTAAATTTCAATAATATATTCTGTTCTGATTTATTGCTTTGTCATTGAAAACAATTATCAATAACCAAGTATATTACGAATATTAATGACGTAAAATTTTTTTATATTAAAATATAGAATCATTGGTAAACTTTAATAAGTACTGATCATAGCAAATATATTGGAATATTTCTCGTAGTTGATAACTAAACTTGTTAAAAATCTATAATTATATATGAATTCTCGTGTCAGTGTTAGTCGCCATACTTCAGCGAAACGGCTGAACCGATTTTTATGAAATTTTATATGTATTAGGAAGGTGTGTGAAGAGGTTGTAATCTATTTTTCATACCTCTAAATGATAACGGTGATCCACACCAAACATTTTTTATTTTTTAAACACAATTTTTTATTTTTATTTTTTTCTGGTGTGGCATGAAAAAATACCACAACTTTTACCCTTCTACCACCAACCCCTATTTTTAAATAGCCATATTAGTGATACAGAGTTAGTTGCCATACTTCTCCGAAACGGTTAGACCGACTTTTATAAAATTTTACATAATTCCGTAGGTCTAAGAGTCGATCGTAATCTATTTTTCATATCCTTATATAGTAAGGGTGGTCCACCCCAAACATTTTTCTTTTATTTTCTTTTTACAACATTTTTTATTTTTATTTTTTTATAATGTGTCACTAAACAATACATACAACTCTCAATTTTCACCCTTCTATCACCAACCCCTATTTTTTAATAGCCATATGAGTTAGTTGCCATATTTATTCGAAACGGCTTAAACGATTTTTATGAAATTTTATATGTATATTCACTAGGTCTGAGAATCGGTCGTAATATATTTTTCATACCCGAAGTGATAAGGGTGATCCGCCCCAAACATTTTTTTTTATTTTTTGGGCAATTTTTTTTATTTTTAATTTTGTTTATGATGTGGCATTTTAAATCTTCTCCCTCCGACATACATGTACGCCATCCGTTTCTGCAAGTACCTTTATCTTATAGCTGGTGGCATACATGTGAGCCATACAAAAATTTTGTGTTGTTTCACTATAATTATGATTAATAATTATTATTAAATTAATTATAATTTAATAATATTATTAAATTAATTAAATATTAAATTAAATTATTATTAAATAATTACTCTGACCGGCAAAAAAAAGTAGCCACCCTATAAATTTCCAAAAATGAAAATTCATTGAAAGTTTTATGCACTTTTTCATGTTGTATACTCAACATCGTTCATTTTTAAAACAAAAAATAGCCATTACTGCTTGATTCCTTAGCATAATTTATGGCTACAAAAGAAAATAGTGTAATACCGAAACGAATTACAAACAATAAAAATTACGAGTGAACTTTAACAAAATTGTCTAACGTCGGATATCATGCCCTAAAACACCAATAACCGTTTGCATACAATTTGGAAGAGAAAGGAACAAATTTTGAATAAAAACTTGGGGAATACATTTGTATACTTCACGAAGCATGTTTTGAAGTTCTGCAAGACTTTCTGGCTGGCCTGGTTAACTTCTAACCTTACGATGAAGTTCATCTCAAAGATTTTTAATGATATTCGTATCAGGGATGCAGGCTAGCCATTCTAGAGTATTAATTTCCACTTCCCCAAAGTAATTTTTCACGATTCTTGCAGTATGCGGCCGTGCATTATCATCCATAAAGACGAAATTGTCCCCAATAAATGGACCAAATGGAACTACTGCTTCTGCCAAAACATCCTCTATATACCGGTGAGCATTCAGAAATTGATGAAAATAAGTCCAGTTTAAGCTTCAAATGAGATTCCAGCCTAAACCATGATACCACACCCGCCAAACTTTCTTCTCTAGGACATACAAGTTTGGGCATATTTTTCATTTTTTCGTCTCCAAAGCCTCTCTCGGCCATCGCAAAACATCAAACAGAACCGCAATTCATCAGTAAAGAGAATTCGGCTCCAATCCTGTATATCCTAGTGTTGATGTTGTCCAGCAAAAATTAATCGAATCCTAAAATGTCTGGGTTGTAATTCGGAAATATATACGCGGCCTTCTTTCCATTTGCCTTCTTTCAATGAGGCGTCTTCTAACTGTTCTATCACTTCATTCACATTTCGAACCTCCTGCAGGCGGTTTCTTGCAGCAATTGCAGTGAAATGGCGATTTCTTAAAAGTTTCATCACAATAAAACAATCTTTGCGAGGTAACTCTTCTATGACCGAAATAAGGTCGACGTGAGTATGTACCACTCTCTATAAAGCGATGGAAAGCTCTTCGTACTGTAGTTCTCGGAATACCTAAAGTTTCGGATACATAAACCTGACTTCTTTCGTCTTTTAGCAATGCAATAATTCGAGCAACATCACGGTAGATAACACCATATTTTTATTATTCACTTAGTCGAAAGCCACGTTTAAAAAGCTAAATTACTGTTTAATTAAACATTTTCAACTTAGAAGATAAACGGCGACTACAGACTACAACAACATAAACGTCAAAACTGTCAAAAACAACTAAACATAATCGCAATAAATATTTAAATAGAGACACAACATGAAACAGTGCATAAAACTTCCAATCAATTTTGTTTTTCGGAAACCTATAGGGTGGCCCACCTTTTTGCCGTTCAGTGTACTAATAAACATTTATTAATTATCTTATAGGAGTTTTATTAATAAGTAAGTTATAATATTCGCAAATTCATGAAATACAGTATACGTGTAGCTACAATTTATACTCATAAAATGGAACAATTACCAATTAACACAGATTGGACGATTTTTAATGGGAGATATTAAATTTTAGCACCCTATATTCTGCAATGCACTACATCTGATGTCGGTAGGTCATCTCACACCCCAGGAAGGGAACTTTATAACAATACATAGCAATACATCGTATAAGGTGTGTTCAAAGGCAACGCACTGGAAATTAAACATGAGTCAACTTCACGATAACTCTCGAGTACATTACATTTGACTTGAATAGGTAAAAATCGGAAGGAACAAATTATACAGACAAAGGTTTATCGCTTCCTCTGTGTGTCGTACAATCAGCGATGTGGTGACAATTTTAATGTCTTCGTCTGGTGCGATATACCCAAAATAAATAATTTATTTCCAATTCACGTACATAAACATATTCAAAGTTGGTTGAACTTTGACGGGCATAAATATTTACTTATAGGTAAAATCAGTATTGACTTTAAAAGTTTGGATTCTAATAATAGAATTTATGTATTTACGTCTAGGCGAAAAATATTTTAAAATACGGTTTACTAAACAGTAAGGTAAAGAAACGTCTCTTTCTCAAAAAAATAAGCAACTTCTGTAATTACCATAGAGTGACAATTGTAAAATTGGAACACTTCTGTTTTTGTTTTATTGAAAACAAAATTCTCGTAATTGAATTATATCTGCTTCAGTTGTAATGACAAATTAGAAATATGCATTTAAAAGTAGATTTTAAAATCGTATTATCAGTATGTTTGAAGTGCATTCCTTTATTATTGAAAAATAAAAATATTTTACTGAATAAAATGCTGGAATTTGGATCATATTAAAAATGAGAAAGTACTAAAAAACCAAAATTGATTTCACGCAACCAAATCTTAAACTATCCTTCTCAGTGGCGTAACTACAATTCAGGAGGCCCGGGGCGAAAGTAACCGAAGATCTGCCCAATATAAGAAAAAGCCAAGACTTACCTACATATAGGAACTACCTAAATACAACATGTTTGAAATTTAAAGATAAATATATAATAAAATTTATAACTATGCTATGCTAAAAATTACTTTTAATTGAATTAATCTGGTTTGGTTTTATTCATTTTCCAGACATTAAAGCAAGGGTTAACATTGATAGCACAAGATTATTTTTTTAATATTCATATTTTAATTTATTTTAAAGAGTTTTTACTTACAAACATTTTTTTTTTATTTCTGAAAATTGTTTGATTACGTTATCGAAGTTGATGTTGTTTGCTACTTCAAGTTTAATCGAGAGCATTGTCAAACTATTTTTCCGGGTCTGGCTCTTAGTGGATCGTAAATAGGTTTTTATGAGTTTCAATTTTGAAAAACTCCATTCATTACAAATCATATTATTCCAAAGACATTTGGAAAGAGATTACATCAGGTCCATATCAAGAATAAACTGTGCCATCTTCAATGTAGTCCAATTACTGACCTCTTAATTTATTCTTGCAGCTTTTATATGGTGGCGAAGTCTTTTGATTTTATTAAAAATTTCTTGCTTATCGAATTCTGTGTCAGAATCATTGAGTAAATACTCAATCTGAACGATTTTGAATTTTTCGATTACAATCTCCTTTACATTCTAGATTGAAGTTCTTGGTGTAGCTTGTCTAAACATTCAAGCATACATCTTTTAGTTTCATCTTCGAGAGATAGTCCGGCATTTTCGGCTGGTTTTCCAGGCATTATCTTTTTTAAATGTCTCCTACACTTTTTTCAAGGGAGATTCCCATTTTATCACATTTCTCCGAAGCAAACTGGAGAGCCTTCGTGACCAACTCATATCGACTGTCTTCCAAAAAGACTTTCAAACTTCGGAGTTTTATTACGATGTTTTCTAGGCTTAAACACTCCGTCTGTAAATACCTCTCTGGACTGTTTATTTCTTGCAAAATGTACTCCCATAAATGAAGGAATCCAAGAAATTTGAAATCACAAATATTCGAGAGTAAAATTTCACCAGAGCCCTGTGTTATATTTTCCTTGGCGTTACACAATTTTTCTGTAACTTGAACCAATTTATCAAAATGTTTTAAAATAGGTTTCACAGCTTCGTGCTTGGCACTCCATCTAGTGTCAGATAGCTGTTTAACAGATACACCTATAATTCCATTAAAATCTTACATCTATGTGGAGAGGCCGAGAAGAAATTATATACACTTTCTAAAGTTGCAAAAAACGTCACACAGCTAGGGTTGATTGCAAATGTATGAGCTCCACACAAATTGAGAGATTGGTTTGCACAAGGCACAGAATTTTGCTATTTTTTCCTTGATCCTTGCTTGGACACCCGTATGGATGCCTGACATAGTGAATTTCATTATAATAGCCTTGACTCCTACACAATTGTAGATCCAATCCATCATTTTCCAGTGCATTTATAATATCATTGCTTATTCTATATTTAAATAAACTTTTTATGTGACTGCAACGTGTATTACAATGCCTACATTTTTTTTAAAAAGAAAACAAAAAGTAAACATTAAAACTATTTTATCTTATGTACCAGAGTGCAGTTTTATGTTTAAATTTTTTTTTTTCGTTATTTTCTTAATTTTTATTTTAATATTTTTGTGCCAATTTGGCGGACCTACATATCAGAGGCCCGGGGCGGACCGTTCCCCCGCCCCCTCCTAGTTACGAAACGTATCCTCCTATAAAATCATCCCAGAACAGCATAAGCAAAGGCTTCTGCTTTAAAATGTATACAGAGTTGTGATAAAGTATAGACGGATACCACACATGCCAGTAAATTGGGAAAGTAGGTGGCATGCCAATTGCTGCCGTAGGCCAGTAACTGTCAAGCACAAAACACATTTGCTAGTTATTGGCATGCCAGTGTCTCGCATGCCTATACTGGCAAGGCGAAAAAGCAGGGTATATTTTTACACATGCTTTTTGTTGTTGCAGTACCGTCTCCTATCGGAGGTTGGCTACCATCACAGCAATCTTTACTTTGTTGGCTGGAGCTCTGAACAACTGTATTGAACTGCACCCATACCACTCCCTTAAATTAGAGAGTACTTTTCTCCTCTCATTATGTGGCCCAGATATTCCAGTTTTTTCGTTCGTATGGTTTTTATGACTTCGCATTCCTTCCCCATCTTCAGCCGAATATCTTGATTTGTTACTCTTTCTGTCCATGGTATTTTCCACATTCTCCTGTAACACCACATCTCGAATGCCTCAATGTTTTTGATGTTTATCTTTTTCAGTGTCCAGGCTTCCATGCTGTACAGCAGAACGGAGAAAACATAGCACGTTAACATTCTCGTTCTTAAGTTTATATTTATGTCCCGGCTGCATAGGAATTGCAAACGATTGTCTCGCTATCTCTATTCGCCTCTTGATTTCTCTTGTCTGGTCATTAGTATCAGTGAAGCAAACCCCTAAATATTTGTAGGACGTAACTCTTTCAACTGGCTGATTATTTACGGTTAAATTCACATTGGTGTATAGCTTCTTTGTTACAATCATGAATTTAGTCTTTTTGATGTTCAGATTTAGACCATACTTTTTGGTATGGGTGTTATGTTTTCCATCAAAAACTGTAAATTTGCTAGGTTATCTGTTACTATTAGCGTTACTATATTTACACATGCCAGTGCTAGTAAACAATCGAGTGGTGTTCATCTCAAAACTAAAGTACTTGTTTTGTAATTAAAAGTTTTTGAGTTTCCAAAAAAAAAAAAGGGAACCATGGAAGGTATTCGGAATGAATTCAACAAGCAATTATTGCTGATGATCACAGATATTGTTTAGAAATTTAATAATTAATTCGAAGCGGAACTCAAAAAAGATAAAAATTTGGGTGAGAAATTGGATTGGTAGACGAGAAAATCTTGGAGCATTTTTTTATTTTGGCCTTTACCTCCTTTATAGTAATACCTTCGCCCATTTCTTCTTGAATTTTTGTGTAAGCATTGTCACGGGCTATTTTATTTTTATATAGAGATTATTTAGAATTCAAAAGACACTCCAATTCTCTATATATAGCAATAAATTTGATGGTTTTTCATCACTCCACCGAAACATTTTTTAAATTAACAAGTTTAAAAATAAAACGATTAATTTTTATCACCAGCACAACAAATCTGACAATTCTCTGCTAGCTACTGGCATGCCCGTAGCGGTAGTACGCGTTCAGACATGCCAGTGACACTCCACGCATGCGCCTTGCATCTCACAGCATGCTACTAGCAAGAAAAATCAAATTCTTTGCGATTAGCTAGCATGCCAGGAACTAGCATGCCAGTTAAAGTACACACTTGCCAGTTTGGGAACGGTAGCTGGTGCTTGCTAGGTACTGGTATGCCATTGTGCTAGTAACAGACATGTGTATCTCCGGCTTTAGGGACCAACTAAATATCTTTGAAAGGAAAAAGACGCTATCCATGAAACTTTGCATCCAAGCACAATGATACATAATGCATATGATGCCATATTTTTTGTTACTATTCTACTTCTGTAGAGTAGTAACAAACACCGTCAACTTATTTGATTTAAATGGCATACCTTGTATGTTTTTGCAGATTTTAAAAGTTATTCCCAAGTCTTCCGTACCAAGTTCGGTAGAAAAAAAAGATAAAACGATAAATATATCACTGTACAGTTAACTAATTAATAAACAAATTTAACATCATTAATAACAAAACCTGATATTCAAACCAAATTGCAATAAAATACCACTTTAATTCCATAATATTTTACAGTTTGCCTGGCAAACTGCCAAGTTTGTCTAGAATTGCATGCAATCAGTCAAAACTGAAATAAGGCCTTGTAAACAAACATTCGTTTGAAAATTCGGCATTGCCTTCTGACTCCTGCCTCATGATCAACACAATAATGTTGACCATTCCTTGAGAAACATGTTTACAAGTTAAAAATAAGTACTGATAGAAGCGTAGTAACTTCAAAATTATTATCACTTCTATATTTTGGCACAAGCCAAATGTTTTGATATTTACTAATTTAATTTAGCGTAGTAAATGAATTTGTTTTCTGGTTTAAAAATAGAAAATTATCGAGGTTTCTTCCAAATAACAATAAACATGTGTGTATGTCACTGGATTTATTATCGAGATAAGTTATCTATAAGAATTCTTGATAAGGTAAAAAATAACGTAAAAATAATTTATGGTTTTACTGTATGTAAATAAAAAGAATTTTATGTGATCAAATTATTCTATGATTCAGACAGGATATTTCAAAATCGAGCATTCTCCGTGATTATTTGAAATTAAATTCAATTGTCTGTTTATTTATTGACCTCTTCCACTTTCCGTAAATTATAGTTTTAGTTAGTTGTAATTGTTAAGGATACGACAGGTCTTGGTTAAAATCGTGTTGTTATCTGCCCGTCCGTACCCCTGTCTATCGCCCTTCGATATATATACAGTATACTCCCTCTATAACGAACACGGTTATTACCAGGTTTCGCTTATAACGAGGTACATTAGATGTCCCGTAAAATTTCTATTGAACTATGACTCTCTATAGCGAGGCAAATTTGGTTATAACGAGAGAAAATAAAATTGAAAAACGTGTTTTTTTACGTTTTTGGTGAGGACGTGGTTATAAATGGACCTTTTTAAACGGCCCCGCAATAAATATAACTGCCGCCCGCAATAAACTTCTTTACAATAAATACAACTGTTTCACATCTATAGAAAATATGATAGATAGAATAATACTGGACAATTTAAAGCAGTCAAAAATGACAGAATTCTTCCAATTGCAGAAGCAATAGTTTATGTTATCCTTGAAAATGGGCTTTATACATTATGTAGTTGGGAAAAATGCAAGTACAGATTTTTTGTTTTAACTTATATCATTGACAATAAAAGTAAACAACTTTTTTTCAAAAACGCCATTCAAACAATATTTATTAGCATCTTATATTGCTCCGAATGGTTTCATTATAGGAAATTAATGTTTTAGAAAACTACATATTCATATGTATGCACAGTATTATTGTTGTCTGATATAACGAGATCGGCTTACAACGAGGTAATTAGTCTGCCATTGCAGTTCTCGTTATAGAGGGAGTCTACTGTATTTGTATCGTTTTGTTAACATAAACTTTAAATGACTAAATTATTAATATTTTAAAAGAAATATACTTTTTACAATAATAAGATGAGCAGAGTAAGAATTTTGAGATTAAGTGACAATAAATATTTTTTTGAATATTTAAAGGATGTTTTCCAAGTCTGTCTATAAAAGGTTTCACGTTTGTAGGCAGTTCGGCACTCCGCCAAGCGCAACATTATTTTTTTTTAATAATAAGTCTAACAATGCCAACTATTGCCACTTTTATAAAAGCCATTTGTAGGTCACTTCTTTAGTCAATGAAATGATAATAAAAAATTAGAGTATTCTAGAAACTTATAGTAACTCTAAAGCGAACATCGCTTTCGCTACCAAAATTTCGCTTTGAAATTGCTATAACGGTTCTAGTTGGATTTTAATTTTGCTTTTCAAACTAAAAAAAAAAAGACTCATCAATCCCACATGAGCAAAAACTCTGAAATTATCTATTCAACTTAGTTAAGGTTTTCCAAATTAAATTTTACAAACCCCGTTGTGTTTATAACTGTCGAATTTTTATACCTGCATATATCACATATAAATTGTTCAATATATACAGGGTGGTCCTCAAGTAATTGCACAAAAAGAAACAGTAGATTCTACAATTTAAAATATTATGATTTAAACCAACTTGCTTTAATAAAATGTTGATATTAAGAAAGATACAGGGTGTTAAATTGGAAATTTAAAATTTTATTTTTCGCTATAACTTTCATGTTTGTGAACATTTATGTACAACAATTTACAACTGGGTGCTTTTCAGTATGAAAAATTATAATTTAATGCAACCATTAATGTAGTTAATAGAGGGGGCCACATAATTATGTGGCATAAATTTGCGCTTAACTTTTTTGCTCTTTAAGCGCTATTTCTGTTAAAAAATATTAAATATTCATTATTCTAACAAAAAGAGATATACTTATTATTAATTTTAAAACTCAACAGTTTTCGATATAATCGCATTTTACAAATTAGATGCATAATTCTGATTTAACGCAATTACTACAGGCAACGAAGGAAAAATAGACAAAAACATCAATACTTCTGAATTTTGGTATACAATACCTTTAACTAAAGTTAATAGTTAACGAAATATTAAAGGAAATAAATATATCAGTAGAATAATTATTAATAGGATTTGACAAAATAATAGGAGAATACATCAAACATTTTACGTTCTACTTATATTAAATTGAAGTCATAATCAAAAATTTTATTTACAAACCATATTAACAAATAGTTAAACTAGACGTTAAACTTTTTGTCAAAGTAAGTCTTCGATATGTCCATCATTTTCTTCAATACAGTTATCAATACGTTCTCAAGATCGTCTCATATTAAATAGCATCATTGGTTAAAAAGAAACTACTGCAGTATTTATTCCTTCCCAAAGTTGGTTGCGAATGTTACGGGGTTCTTATAGACAAGCTGTTTCATTGTGTTCTATACACCAAAATCCAAATGATTAAATTCTGGGGTACGTGGTGGCCAAAGAAAATCACTATCATGACCAATGTTCAGGAAAGTCGGTATTTAAGTATATTCTCACTGTCCTCGTATAATGTGGTGGTGCACTATCTTTCATAAACCACATATTTTGTCTTCAGTTAAATAGCAATTCTTCCAACCAATCAATAAAATCATTTTGTAAAAAATGTAAATAGTTTTCACCATTCAAATTACGAGGTAACTCACATGGCCCTAAAAAATGATTAATTTACCAATGATTCGACACTATACGTTTATTTTAAATTCATGTTGAAAATACCTTTCCCTCTTAAGATGAGGATATTCAGTATCCAAAAAATGATTGTTCATTAAATTAAAAACAACAGATGTAATGTTTTTCGGTCGGCATATAAATATAAATATAAATTTGATTTTTGATCATTAATTTGATAGTAAATTAAATTATTATATAAAATAAATAAGATGTTTAAATAAAATTTGATTATAATTTGAAAGGAATTTATTAACAACTAACGTTAAAAAATATATGATGACTAGAAACTAATCCAAGGATGGATGTGAAGACCGTTATTTCCTGACGCTACTCGTGACGCCGTCTCGTGGCGCTTCTTCTGTGACGCTCGCCTCAGCATTTCACTATAGAGAAAAAGTTATACAACGCCAGTATAGAAGCTTATAGAAGCGAAACAGAAAAGTTTCAGTAAATTGTAAACATGATGACGGCCAACGTCTGAATACGGACACGGCACCTAAAGAAAAAGATAGAAGCTTCGCTTCAATAAGACATTTAGCAGTTATAACAAAGCAATTTGTGATGTTACATTACGATTTGTGAGTTGTTTTTATAAGAATAAACTATTATTTATGTGTATCCACAGGTATTCAGAGCTTTATCGAGCAAATATTACAACTAAGAATTATTATGCAGTTAATTTATAAAATGCGATGATCTCGAAAACTATTGAGTTTTAAAGTTATTAACAAATATACCTTTTTTGTGTTAAAATAATGTAATAATTTTTAAGACAAATAGGGCTAACTTAAAAAGCAAATAAGTTAAGCGCAAATTTATGCCACATTTGTGGCATATGTGGTGCCCTCTATCAGCTACATCAAATTATAATTTCTCATACACAAGAGCACTCAGTTGTAAATTTTTATATGTCAATGTTTACAAACATAAAAGTTATAGCGAAAAATAAAATTTTAAATTTCCACCCTGTATCTTTCATAATATCAACATTTTATTAAAGCAAGTTGGCTTAAATCGTAATGTTTAAAGTGTAGAATTTACTGTTTTTCTTTGTACAATTACTTAAGGACCACCCTGTATATGTATATTATATATATATATATATATATATATATATATATATATATATATATATATACATACATATATATATATATATATATACTGTGACGATTAGGGTTTATAGAAAATAATTTATAAGTTATATACTACATAATATTAGATATTTGGTTGTTTTAAATAAGTTATATACTAGAGAATTTAATAAAAATATATTTATGTGAGGGCATTTTTAATAAATTAGCATATAATAATTGTAAAAAGTTGTATTTTAATATTGTAAATATATATAAGTGAGCCATGTGCTTAGGCAACCAAAAATACTCTCGGAGATTGACAGATATTTATACTCTGAAGTGACGTTTAAGAATATTTACGAATATAAAGTGGGTTATAATAATATATTGTTTGAAATGTGTATTTTATTAAATTAGAATGTTAAGTTACTAATTTAATTATATATTCTGATCTGAAAAGCCTAAATGTAAACAAAATTATTAATAGAAAAGAATGGAATTCTCTGGATCTCCGGAGATGGCCATGTTTGCGAAATGGTTTGTTCCAGAAAATTCAGACAAGTAGTTAATAGAACAAAATAGAACATGATATCTTACGAGATGGTTCTAGAAATCCAAAAACATATAAATACCCGTGATTTGGATTCAAGATGGCAGTTTTTAGAAGTTTTTAGTCAGAAGTCAAGCAGTTTATTATGAAAGTTAGTTAGAGTCAGTGAATCAAGTACAAATAGTCCAATAGTTTAATATAGTGAGTTAAATGAAGATTAAAAATTATGCATATAATTTAATGCACATTTATAATTATACACAAATAATTATTGAAGATAAAAAAGGTATATTGGAAGAAATTAAATTATATTATGGTAGGAGATTAGTATAAATCAACTTATAATAATTGGATATTGGTATATTGAAAAGAAGAATAAATATAAATGCTGTTTGCTGGTTTGGTTGGTGGTGTATAAATGCTGGTGAAGAAAACTATATCTTAAATTGGTAGAAGCTGATAATTGAAAAAAGTAATTTCACAAAAAACAAGGATAACCGAAGTACGAAGACTTTCAGTGGTGATTAGAATATATATAGTGGAAAACAATTCATTTAGGCATTCAGTGAAAGAAAGGTACAAAATTTTGTTAATATAATTTAGTTAGTGTCATAACAATTTCAATTTTGAAGATAGTTTTGTTTAAATTTTAGATTGTCTATAGAATTTAATTAGTTTTATAAGAATATCAATTTAAAGATAGTTTATTTTAAATTTACATTGACTAGGTTAGATATATATGTGTGTTTCATAATAGTTATAATAAAGATAATTTAAAAAAGTACTTACAAGCTAATTCTTTGAGAACCGCGATAAAAACCCTATATATTATATTATTAAAAATACTCATTGCTCATCATTCAAACAAAAAAAACACATCATAACAATTTGGCACCCAACGCGGTGGCTCTCTATTTAAAAGAATTAGTTTGGGAAGATAAGTGCTCTCATATAATTAAATTAATTATCAGTAGAAAGGAAAAATTATAGAATTTATTTTTAATTATATTTGAACAAGTAAAGTCTCAAAATGTCTCAAGGAAAGAAAGGTACAAGAAGCAAAAAGAATGAAGAAGATGTGGAAGTAGAAACACAACCTATACAAGAGGAGAGTTTAGTTCAAGTTCCACAAGATACTGCAGAAATGAATCCAGAAAGAGAGGAAAATGTCAATATGGCAGCTTTGATGTCATTAATGATGCAGATGAACAAGACAATAGAAGAGAATTCAAAAGAAATCAAAGAAGACATAAAAAAATTGGAAGAGAATTCAAAAGAAGTCAAAGAAGACATGAAAAAAATGGAACAGAAATTGGAAGAGAATTATAGAAAATTAGAAAAGAAAATAGAAGATAATAATAATAAAATTGTAAAACAAATGGAAAAACAAATGGATAAAAAACTTGAAGCTGCAGAAAAAAAAGTTGCAAATGAAATAAAAAGTATACGGAATGACTACAAGAAAAGGATAGACAATGAGAGGACAGAAGTAAAGAGGATTATTCAAGATAATAAAATAGATATAGAACAGAAAATAGAGTTACAGAAATGTAACTTAGAAGTAAAAATTAACGAAGACAGGAGAAACACAGAAGAAAAATTAGACGATATACAAAAAAATATCCAAATAAATTGTAATCAAATAAGAAATGTGGAACAGAGAATAGATGATATTTCACAAATGAGAGACATAGGGAGACCTTACTTAAATTTAACAAATGAGACTGGGATTAAATTCTCTGGTAATATAAAAAATTTGCATCCTAGAGTATACATAAATAGTTTAAAACATAAATTAAGATTTGTGAATAATATTAATGATATTAAAGATTATATTAGAATGACATTAAATGACAATGCAGCAACTTGGTTTGCTAGTATTGAGAATGATTTAGATAATTTTCAAACATTTGAAAATAAATTTTTAAATTATTATTGGGGTGAATTAGAGCAAGCCAAGTTTAGAGAAATTCTATATTTTGGAAAGTATAATCAAAATTTAAAATCAAATATGGTAGATTATGCATTGAAATTGATAACAGTTGCAAAATATTTAGAACCACCACTTAGAGAGGATGAAACAGTCTTAAATGTATCTAGACATTTTGATGCTGATGTTGTGCAAACCGTAACTGTACAAAATATTCAAACAATAGATAGTTTTATTAATTTTATTCAAAGAATACAAAGAGGCAATATGACAAGTAATAATAACAACAGAAAAAACAATAATAACTTTCAATATAATAAAAATGATAATCAACAATATAGACAATCATATAACAATAATACTAGGTATGGTGATAATTTACAAAATTTTAATAATACTAACACTAATCCAAATAGACAGAACTTTAATAATAATACTAGTTATAATAGACAAAATTTTAATAATAATACTAATTATAATAGACAACATTTTAATAACAGTACTAATAATAATAGACAAGATTTTAACAATAGAAGAAATACAGAGCGACCTAACTATAACAGACAGGTAAATTGTGTTCGAAGGAATAGGAGCTGCGAAGACAGGGAACGAAATCGTACAAGGCAAGAAAATGTGAGTAGAAGTCATAGTAGAGAAAGACATAGTACATCAGATCCAAGTGGTCAGATACAATCTGACAATTCTAATAATCAAAATTTTGTGCAGTAAACTTTCTGAATTACAAGTTAGGCCATTGCTATTATGAAAAACCTTCTGAATTTATTTCTTTAGATGAAGAGAAAATTATTGAATCTATTAATTTAATTTATATAAATGCTTTGGCCAAAAATAAAATGATTAAGATTATGATAGATACTGGTTCAGAAAGTACTTTAGTCTCGGAGAATTTTATTTTTAATACATTAAAATTATCAGATATAATAAAGATTCCAAAAATTAAAATTGTTGGTGCAAATAATAAGAAGTTGGGTGAAATTGATAAACTAGCCAATTTTAAAATTAATATTCTTAATAAAGAAATTAATATGCAAGGATTTATTGTCAAGGATTTATGTGTTGATATATTAATAGGAAATGATGAATTGGAAAAGAAGAAAGTAAAGATAGATTTTGAAGAAAAAATGGTAACTTTAGAAGGGCAAATAATTAAATTTATGCAGAAAGATGAGGTGGAAGAAGGAATAAGAGTTGATAGGATATTATTAAAAGAAAATAGTGATGTTTATGTAGAAGAAATGTATTTTGATGATAGGGATATGTCCCAAAAGAACGTAAAGAATAATTATTGTAGTGAATATTTAAGGAATGGAAATTTTAAGCAGATGGATGCCTACGAGGCGGAGTGCGTAAAATTGGAAGCAAGGAATAATGAGTACATAATGAAGAATAATGTTATTTGTAAAGAAGAAGATATGATGAAAGTTTTAAATTGCCCTGAAGAATATAAATCAATAGTCATTTCCATATTGCAGCAACACAAGGGACTTGTCAATAAAGAAAATAGAATTGCACAAAATTATATCCATAGTATAAAAGTTAAAGAAGAAAAAGATTTTAAAACAAAATCATACCCAATACCATATAAATACAGAGAAGAAGTAAACAAAACAATTAATAATATGTTAGAAGATGGGATCATTGAGAAGGCAGACACACGTTTTATTAACCCCATACTAGTAGTACGAAAAAGATCAGGTGAAATCAGGTTATGTTTGGATGCAAGGAATATTAACAAGATTACTGAAAAGCAATTTGAAGCACCAATGAGTATAGATGGAATATTAGGAAGAATTACAGGAATGGCATTTTTCACTAAAATTGATTTACAGCATAGTTTCTGGTTAATACCTCTAGAAAGAAAAAGTAGACAGTATACAGGATTTCAGATAGATGGAGTAGTATATCAATTCAAAGTAGTACCATTTGGACTTCAATCATCTTGCAGTGCTCTATGTAGATGTCTTCATGATATTCTGGATCAATATGAACATTTTGTAATTCACTACATTGATGATATATTAATTTTTTCTAAAACGGCTGAAGATCATGAGAAACACCTAAAAATTATAATAAATAGATTAGACAAAGTTGGACTAAAAATAAATCAAGAAAAATGTACATTTTTTCAAAAAGAAGTCATATATCTAGGTTATAAACTTAACACTAAGGGAATCGAAATGGATCCAGAACGGACACAAGTCATTCAGGAATATAAAACACCACACAATTTAAGAACTTTAAGAGGATTTATTGGAATAATTAATTATTATAAAAGGATGATACCAGATCTAAGTATAAAAGAAATTCCATTACTTGAACTACTGAGAAAAGGTGTAAAATGGAGATGGGATCAGAGAAGAGAACTAGCATTCCAAGAAATTAAAAACATTTTTCTGTCAAATTTGAAAATATACTATCCTGACTACACACAGCCATTCATATTAAGAACAGATGCATCAATAGAGAGATTATCAGGGGTATTATTACAAATACATGATGGGGTCGAATACCCAATACAATTCATTTCAAGAATCACAAAGCCACATGAAAAGGGTTACTCAGTTTCAGAATTAGAACTAGCAAGTATAATACACTGTGTCACAAAATTAAGATTTTATTTGTTGGGTAATGAATTTACTATAGAAACAGATCACCAAGCTTTAACGTCTATATTAAATAACAAATATGGAAACAGTAGAATACATCGGTGGAGTCTAATACTTAGTGAATACTGCTTTGAAATCAAATACATTTCTGGAAAATCCAATATAGTGGCAGATGCTTTATCAAGGTTAGAAAATACATCACAAAAAGGGCAGCGAACAATAAAAATTGGATTAAATCAATTAGTAGACAGTACTGGATTATATTCTAAAGAAGAAATTATAAGAGATCAGATCAATTTGAGTGAAAAACAAAAAGTCCTTAGGAAAGATGGAGTATATTATAAAATAATAAATGGCATAGAAGTATATGTAATAACTAGAACTTTAGCAAAGAAAATATTGAAAAATTTACATAACAATTATATGCATATTGGTTCAAGAAAGCTATGGATGCTATTTAGGGATAATTATTTTGCAAAGAATGACATAAGTATAGCAAAAGAAATTACTACCCAATGCCCGATATGTCAACTAAACAAAGAAAAGAATTTCAAAAACCAGAACACATATAAATCTAATGTTGTATATGAAAAACTAAATACAGTTTCCATGGATTTTATTTCAAATTTAGTTCTCAGTCCAACAGGAAAAAAGCATATACTAGTGATAGTTGATTTATATACAAAATTTATTAAACTATATCCCTGCTCTAGAACAAATATTAAAACATTAAAATTATATATTAATCAATTTTTCGAAGAAATAGGACCATTTAGAAATTGCATAATAGATAATGCTACATATTTTAACAACCAAAAATTTCGGGCATTTTGTGAGAAAAAGGGAATCAACATTCATTTTACAAGTATCAGACATCCTCAGGCAAATCCTGCAGAAAGATATATTAAAGAAGTTATAAAATATTTAAGGATACTGTGTCAAAATCAACACGAAACTTGGCAGCAACATATACCACAAGTAGAATATTTTTTAAATAATACACATAATTTGAATACAGAGGAAGTACCAGAATATTTAATGTTTGGCCATATAGGAAACAGAAAGTGGATTAGTGAATATAATCAGGATATGTTAGAACAAGTAATGCAGAAAGTGAATAACCGAATTAGGAGGAAAGCTGAAAAATATATCAGAAGACAAAATCGAAATATAAAAAAACCAATCACATTTCAAAAAGGAGACCTAGTGTTAATTCGTTCACTTAGAAAAAGTAATGTTAAAGAAAACCGTTGTAAGAAATTACAACCAATGTTTGAAGGTCCATATACAATTGAAAATCAGAATGGACTAAATAGTTATGTGTTAATAGATGCAGAGAACAGACTAAGAGGCATATTTCATATCAACGACATTTTTCAATATCATGAAGAGATTGAATAATGATTTCTATACCTTTAACACAAATATAATAACACTAATAACTTACTGATAGATCCATTTCATAGATAGATGGTAGATTTCTTTGTTGTGAATAAATTTGACATCATACTTGTTGAATTTTGTACATATGGAAATTGTTTGATACCCTAAAAATCATAATTTGGGGTTCGATACTATAATTGCTATAAAAATGTCTTTCTAATATAATAAAGTGGAAAAACTTACCAATTTATATTGATGAAAGTTATTTTGAATGGAAATAATTCCTAGATTTTGTCTATAAATAAACAGAACACAATATCCATTATATTTTTAATTAAGGTTATATTTTATTCTCTCCATTTGACATGACAGTTTGACCATAGAATAGCCGAACTGTGCTCCGTTGTTCTCTGCTTTGACATAGACAGCGAACAGGGATGTATTTAACACACTTTAAATAATAAAAAAAAATTGAATTATTAATTTATTAAATTTAATAAGGTATGAGAAAATTAATATTTAAAAAAATAATAAGTAAATTATTTATTTTAAATATTATTTTTGGGGTATTGTGACGATTAGGGTTTATAGAAAATAATTTATAAGTTATATACTACATAATATTAGATATTTGGTTGTTTTAAATAAGTTATATACTAGAGAATTTAATAAAAATATATTTATGTGAGGGCATTTTTAATAAATTAGCATATAATAATTGTAAAAAGTTGTATTTTAATATTGTAAATATATATAAGTGAGCCATGTGCTTAGGCAACCAAAAATACTCTCGGAGATTGACAGATATTTATACTCTGAAGTGACGTTTAAGAATATTTACGAATATAAAGTGGGTTATAATAATATATTGTTTGAAATGTGTATTTTATTAAATTAGAATGTTAAGTTACTAATTTAATTATATATTCTGATCTGAAAAGCCTAAATGTAAACAAAATTATTAATAGAAAAGAATGGAATTCTCTGGATCTCCGGAGATGGCCATGTTTGCGAAATGGTTTGTTCCAGAAAATTCAGACAAGTAGTTAATAGAACAAAATAGAACATGATATCTTACGAGATGGTTCTAGAAATCCAAAAACATATAAATACCCGTGATTTGGATTCAAGATGGCAGTTTTTAGAAGTTTTTAGTCAGAAGTCAAGCAGTTTATTATGAAAGTTAGTTAGAGTCAGTGAATCAAGTACAAATAGTCCAATAGTTTAATATAGTGAGTTAAATGAAGATTAAAAATTATGCATATAATTTAATGCACATTTATAATTATACACAAATAATTATTGAAGATAAAAAAGGTATATTGGAAGAAATTAAATTATATTATGGTAGGAGATTAGTATAAATCAACTTATAATAATTGGATATTGGTATATTGAAAAGAAGAATAAATATAAATGCTGTTTGCTGGTTTGGTTGGTGGTGTATAAATGCTGGTGAAGAAAACTATATCTTAAATTGGTAGAAGCTGATAATTGAAAAAAGTAATTTCACAAAAAACAAGGATAACCGAAGTACGAAGACTTTCAGTGGTGATTAGAATATATATAGTGGAAAACAATTCATTTAGGCATTCAGTGAAAGAAAGGTACAAAATTTTGTTAATATAATTTAGTTAGTGTCATAACAATTTCAATTTTGAAGATAGTTTTGTTTAAATTTTAGATTGTCTATAGAATTTAATTAGTTTTATAAGAATATCAATTTAAAGATAGTTTATTTTAAATTTACATTGACTAGGTTAGATATATATGTGTGTTTCATAATAGTTATAATAAAGATAATTTAAAAAAGTACTTACAAGCTAATTCTTTGAGAACCGCGATAAAAACCCTATATATTATATTATTAAAAATACTCATTGCTCATCATTCAAACAAAAAAAACACATCATAACAATACATATATATACATATATATACATATATATATATATATATATATATATATATATATATATATATATATATATATACATATTGATTTAGAGTATCAGCAATCGGTCAGGAAATAAAACTCTATTTGTTCAGTCTCAATATTTCGTCACGATTTTGTGACTTCTTCAGGAGAAAACTGTAAATTTATTAGAATAATTAATGATTATATGTAAACAATATTTAAAATAATAATAAATCAATATTTAAAACAGTACGGTCGAAAAAATCATTTGAAAAATATATATACATATATATATATATATACATATATATACATATATATATATATATATATATATATATATATATATATATACATATATATACATATATATATATATATATATATATATATATATATATATATATATATATACAACGCAAAAGTCTAAGGATGTTTTAATAATTTGACAATACCAATGACAGAAATTTCATGACCATATAAATTTGCTTGTACTATAATTGTTGATACAGACATTCACTTCTTATCAAAAAAAAATTGAAAAACTGATAGCAATACGTATTTTAGAATGTTTTTTTATAAGGGACAAAAAAAATCGACATTTTTATGTTTTGTTTATTTTTAATTTTAGTCACTTTATATCATTCTTGCTTAATAGGTGAGTTAAAGATATTGTCTTTTTACCATGCAACGACAACATTTAACGTTGGACGAGATGAATAGAGCCGTGGGCCTCCTTCAAGCTGGTATGCGACAAACTCAAGTTTGTATTTGTATTTTCGTCTAGTTGTACTATCATAGTTACGATTTCATATATTATATTATTATGTATTAGTTGCCTATATCTCGAATCTATTCTACAGTTATTAATAGGTTGTTCTATAGCCCACATCTCGATACTACTATCAAATGCCTTTTTATAGTCTATCAACGCAAGAAATACGGGTAAATGGTACTCATTTGCCTTCTCCATTAATGTTCTCATTGTCAGCAGATGGTCTGATGTACTATATTATTTGCGAAAGCCAGCCTGCTCAACCGGTTGGTAATTATCCATTGCCGCATTTATTTTGCCCTTTAAGGGAAAAGGCAAAACGCATAGGTCTATATCAGAACCCCCAGTTAAGTCCACTTCTATAACCAAAGTTATATATGTGACGGCCGTAGCTCAGCGGTTAAGGATTTAAGTATATCATTTGTGTAAAAATATAATAAATCTTATGTTAGTTATTATTTATTATACTATTTAGTATAATTAGTGATATTTGTTAAAGCAGTTATACTAATTAAGCAAGGAAACAGTCTAATCATATTAAATTGTAAACATCTCTTACGAAAATGACTATTTGGAAAAGACTAGTCAGTCATCTGATTATTATGTCACACTTTTGAAATAACCATTGAGATTTTGATTTAACGTCCAAACTGTTAGTGTAAAACCTTTTAAAGAAAATTTATTAATGAACATATTTTTCTTACTGTTATAACCTATAATTACACCACATTTACCTAATAAAAAACGGCCTTTAAGTAATTTTGTTAAACTGATTTTTTGATTTTATTTACAATTTCAGCTCAAATACAAATTTCGTTCAAAGATCACTCTTTACAAGCTAGTAAGTAGTGTTTCAGAATTCTGGTATGAGTATCACGAAGGAATGGAACATGTAAGTAGCCAATTACAGTATCCAAAAATAGCTTATAGTAGCCAATTGGCTGCAGTACAACCTGTTTATTTCGGACAGGCGACTTCAGGAAAAAAAAACAGAAATGGCGAGAATCCGAGGTATATTATTTACCACTCTACAGAATCATCCGTTATTAGATGTATAAAATAGTGGGCATACTAGATACCTCAAACTACAGTGTGTACACATGATTTTAACGGAAGAATTGGAAAGGAAAAATATTGGTCGCATTGAGTGTCACGGTTGCTTACACTGGAGACAAAATTGAATGGATGTTGGTGTTTCTAATAATGTTTTAGCACATTTTCGTCACGATCGGAAATAATGTACACTATTTTATAAGCGCCGATGAAAATGGATCCAGACTTATATTCCAGAAACCAAAAAACACTACAAACAATAGATGTTGAAAGGTTCTCCGAAAATAACTTGTAATTTCTGTGTTAGCTCAGTACTTTTCGAACGATGTTTAAAAAACTATGTAAAAATGTTTTTATTTATTAGGTAGTAGCTATTTTAACAATAACATGATATAGTTGAGATATATAGTTATGAGTGGTGAGAATCAACCTTTAACCCTATCTATAAAAAGGATCACTAACCGTATGCAGCAATTTCAGAACCATTGCCCTTACTCCTCTTGAAAGCAAAATCCTACTACATATTATCAATAAACGGCTAAAGAACTTTCTACTTAACAATAAAAACATTTTCAATATGAAATAAACCACTAAATACATTCCACAATGGTGCATTTCGAATCGTTCTCGGAGCTTCTCACACTTCACCCATAGAAAGCTTATATTCTGAAATTGGAGAAGCAGCATTGCAGGACAGACGGACACTTCCAATAATTTCGAATGCTTCTTCTGTAGCTGCCAATAAGGATCATCCACACAGTATTCGAAAATACATTTTCCGAAAATAAACTCTACCTTTTCTCTAATAGACTTCGTACTGGAAAACCTGATTACATACGAGTAAGATCAATTTTGAATAAATTTTACGCAACAATCCTGGAAGTATTTCACTGTAACATCCAACATCCGACTTCGTGGCTAATAGATAGCCCTAATTGCAACACCTTTTTTAACGTTCTCAAAAAATACACCAATGAATTAAACGAGACTACCTTAACTGCACAAACATCTGCACCCGTGCCTCTAAATCTAATGATGGCATTGGTTGTGCATTTGTTAGTCCAACGTCTACTTTCCAATTTAAACGATCACCTCGTTCAAGTGTTTTCACAGCTGAACTTTTTGCTCTCTACAGCGCTCTTCTTCTTAGCCTTCTGTCGTCCATTTTTGGACATAGGTCTCTCTCAACTCCTTACATCGGTCTCTATACTAAGCAACATACTTCCGATTTGTTCCAGCTACTCTTTTTATATCATCTACCCATCTCATCTGTGGCCTTCCCCTTGGTCGTCTACCTTTGTAATGTCTCCAGCGCGCTCTAAAACATGCAAATCTCTCAAATATTTAAAAACCGTTTATTATCGACTCGCTCAGCTCTCTTGCAAAGCAGCATATATATCCCAAGCATCCTTTAGAGAAGCTAATAAAAACTGAACTAAAAATTTCCCAAGACAAACTCCTAAATTTATATGGATCCCATCGCATAAAGGAATTATCGGCAATGAAGACTCAGATAGAAGTGCTCGGGATGCAGCAACAAGTGCGGAATATGAATTAGTGTATGAGAGTGTATCGAAAGATCTCAACACGTTTTTTAAACAAAAACTGATTGGTCAGTGACAGCGCGAGCAATCTAAACTAAGGTCGCTAAAACCAGATACATGGCAGTGGAAAATTAGTGCCAGTTCACGGTTTATTCAAACGGTTTTAACGCGCCTACGTCTAAGATCACACACTCATATCTACTTTCGGCAGTGAATGCCCCTTGTGTGACTTATTTGCTACGTCTCTTATCGTCATCCATTTGTTAATAGAGTACCTAAAATACCAAAGAGAACGTTCAATAAACAATATAGCAATATACCGAACACTCTACCAGCTCTTATTTGAAACGAACGAAAGGTATGCTCGGTAACAACTGAAAAAATTATGTAGAATATCATAACATGAGATGAATAAGAACTTTTCACATTGAACATTCTTATAGATCAATTTATATTGGTCAAAAATCCAATGCAACTGCAGAAAAATTTGAATATATGAAATCATACTTTAAGATTTCTTCTTACTGTTCTTTTTAGGCATATATAATACGCTTTGGTCTTCGTTCCGAACTTTTCCTCTTAATGTTTTATTTGGTATTCTCCGAAATACTTTCATATCCGTTGTTTCTTTGGATTAGGTTCGTATTAGCTCGGGTTTCAGAAGTGTAGACCACTACTAGTTTATCACTTTTTTACAGTTGTCTGATCTCCTCAAATAGGGTCCCAACAGATGTGGTCTTTTAAAATTACTATAGTTTTCGTTTTTTTTATCAAAATTTTTATGTTGTACTGTAAAGCTTTGGTGTAACATTGGTCCAGCATTCTCTGAAGATCGTTCTTATTTTCTTTGATATGATTTTTACGGCTTTAATGATGTCCACTAGTTTACTTCTGTCATATATAATACATCTAATGAATATTTTTGTCGAGAGTTACATTGTTGCTGGTTTATTCCAATGTAGATCAACCTGTTCGGAACTCTTGCTGCTCTTTTTCTAGTGTTGTTCTTTCGTTAATTTTCTTTGTTAGTAATTCATGTTGTTGGCTTTATAGTGGCGTTTAATATGTTTACTCATCGCTGTTTTTTTCGATCTCTTTTCTTAAACAACATTAAAAGTATCATCATCATTTACTTCATTCGTTCACCATTAACTTCATTATTCGTCAGGGTTGATATTTTGTACAATGATTTTCTATACTAACTTTTGAAGTTATTTAAGTAATATAATTTTTCTTCCATATTCTTCCATATTTGTGCAGCTTATTTACTATTTTATCTTTAAATGACCTTTGACCTCTAAAAATTATACGAACAACCAGGAGTGTCAATTTTGGAACCCCAAAAAAGATGCAACCAAGTTTACCACTTTTACCACGTGCTTCCCTGTAAAACCTTTCCTTGTAAGGGGGAAAAACGGAAAAAATCGATTTACCAAGAATCTGTACGCCGTAGTCTGACTGTCAGATTACATACTAACAGTAATCGCATAAAAATAGAACGAGGGGTTAGACAAGGAGACCCAATGTCACCTAAACTTTTTAATAAGGTGCTAGAACATGCTTTTAAGAATTTGGATTGGATGACAAAGGGAATAAAAATAGATAAAGAATATCTAAACAACTTACGTTTCGCCGATGATATACTTATAATAGCTGAAGATCTAGGTATGGCAAGAGAGATGGTACAGGAACTCGTTGTGGCTACAGAAAGTGTAGGTTTAAATATAAATATCTCGAAAACAAAAATTATGACCAATTTGGTACCCAACCAGAACATCAGTATTGGTGGGAAAGAAATAGAACTCGTAGATAGATATAAATACCTGGGACATGAAATTATGATTGGCAGGGATAACCAGACTCATGGACTGAAGAGAAGAATCGGCCTTGGGTGGGCAGCATTTGGAAAACTGAGAGAAACTTTTAAAAGTGAGCTGCCCACATGCCTAAAGAGAAAGGTATTTGATCAGTGCGTCCTCCCAGTCTTGACGTACGGAGCAGAAACACTTACCTTAACAAAAGCAGCAGCTACCAAACTGAGAGTCACGCAGAGAAAAATGGAGCGGTCCATGTTAGGAATAACTCTGCGAGACAGAATAACCAACGAAGACATCAGGAGAAGAACCGGAGTGACTGACATCATCGAGAAGATAGCCAGACTAAAATGGAGATGGGCAGGACACATAGCCAGAATGACAGATGGGCGATGGACACAGAGGTTATTGGAATGGAGGCCAAGGGGAGACAAGAGAAGCGTCGGTCGACCACCTACAAGATGGACTGACGATTTAAGAAGACTCAATAAAAACTGGATGAGAGCGGCGCAAGATAGACGGGGTTGGAAACATGAGAAAGAGGCCTATGTTCAGCAGTGGACTCTTGACGCTGGATAATGATGATGTACGCCGTAGAAAAAAAATGTTTCAAATAATAAATGTAGCTGAGATAATTTTGAACAAAAATGTTTAGTAGCACTTTTTGTATAGAATGAACCGTTCTCTCAAAAACAATGCTTAATGCGACCGGCGATTTTAAATGTCATGTCATGCGGACGAAATTATTGTTAAATAAAATTTGTATTAATTAATTCGACGGTAAAATATCTTTTGATCAGAGTATCGAGTATCTTATCGAAAAAAATCAAAATGCGTTTTAAAGGTAAAAACTGTAGGTTTGGTATGTAATTTTTGCATTTTGCCGCAAATGAAGTTTGTTTCTATAAATCTGTTCAATAAATAAACGTTGCGCAATTTTTGACATTTTTTATGATACTCATGATATCAACAAAATGTATTACTTTCATTGACAGGTCGTAGTGGTAATTCCATTGATAGGACCCAATCTTCAAAACCTACAACATGAAATTTCGATTTTGAGTTTTGGCAAAAAATATGAGGCATTTGAAATATGACTAAAAAACGCAGAATTAAGATTTTTCATTAAACGCCCCCAAGAAGACGGTATTGGGTGGAATTTGTAGATGAGGTTGTGTAGTTTTGAAAAACGTAGTAGCGTAATTAAAAAAAAAGTTTTAAATGTTTTTGATCGTTTTTAATGTGAAAGTTTAAATTCAGCGATTTTCAGGCATATTTAAAATGCTTCACAGTTGTTGCCAAACCTTAAAAAATTGCATGCTATAGGTTTTGAATATTAGGCCATAATGGAAACCCTGTAATGACCGGTCAATGAAAGTGATAAATTGTATTGATCTCATGAGAATCACAAAAAATGGCCAAAATCGCACTACGTTTATTTATTTAACACCTTTATCAACACTGAATTCCTTTTCGGCAACATAAAAAATTTCATACGAAAACTTTTTCGCCTTTAAAACGCATTTTGATTTTTGTCGATTGTAATGTGGAATTTTTACCGTCAAATGGATACAAATTTTATTTAACATTGATTTTGCCCGTGTAACTGACATTCAAAATCGCTGGTCGTTTTCACCTAAAAAGTGTTACTAAACAATTTTGTTCGAAATAATCTCAGCTACATTTTTTGTTTACTTACCAATTTTTTTCTCCATACAGATTCTTGGTAAATCGACTTTTTCTGTTTTTCCCCCCTACGAGGGGGCTTTAAGGAGGAAGCCCGGGAGTAAAACTGGTAAACATTTTTGCATCTTTTTGAGGTCCTAAAATTGACATTCTCGGCAAAATTCAGCTTGTTCGTATGATTTTTAGAGATTCGGTGGCATTTTCGTCGTTAAGAATGAAATAAACGAGAAGGATAAAAACAAAAAAGAGAGCTCAATAATAAACGACAAGTATCGCTAAAATTGTAGCGTGCTGATCACGGGTACATAACTTTCGGTCTTCAGATTGGGAAACGGCTTCTGATCTGGATGTAGAAACGTCAAATAAACAATTTGTAATTACTTTGTATTCGCTATCTGGTTCTGCAGTTGAATTATCATAAAATATTTAAGCAAATATTGCTTTTTTGTAGAATAATTTTATTAGATTCGGCTCATATGCTGATATGGCTCAGAAGGTACTTGCTTGCGTCATGTTCTGTATGTATCTGTGCAAAAATGAGTGAAAGCAAGGCCAAAAATAATATTTTAAACCAGCAGTTTATAAGGACAGATTTGATTATTTTTCTTAATTTCCTTAATGTCCTATCGGAGGTTGTATGTATTATTTCTTTAGTATCCAACCTTTCAATCTGTAGATCAAGGTAAAATATATAACATCTGAGAACTATTAATCTGAGGTGTATAGAAAGGCGTTTATTAGTACTTTTTTTACATTGTTTGTCTTGCAATTTTAATTCGAACTTTATCTTGGTTATTGTTGTTTACAAGCCAGATATTTGTAAGCATTAAACTTTTGTATTTAGGTTTGTTCTATCATTAGGATTTCGTCTGCATTTTGTGCTTTTAGAACAGTCATTTTGGTTTTTTTTTTCTTGTTTACTTTGACTCCAAATTCATGTTGTGTACAAGTCGTTATAGATATTCCGTGGCTAAGCACTGATATCAGTTTTTGAAATATAGCTTCACTATAGTTATATGGATATTATCTGACCTCTGATTTTTCATCTTTATATCGGCCTTTTGATTCCAATACAGTTGGTTGATAATTTGGAAATCGACTGCCTATATTTTTGTTCTCTAGTCTTGCCATTAATTTTTCATTGAGTACTCGATCAAATGCATTTGAAATCGTTGAAATAGCAATCAATATTCTAGTTTTTATGTAAGTCCTGTACGGAAACCAAATATTATGTCATCATATTTCTCTATATTTTCATACAGTCTTCCATAAATTAATTTTAGAAATATTTTCATACTATGACTTAAGAGAACATTTTTCTATAATTGATATAAGTCTAGCGGTACTGTTTTTCAAATTACTATAAAAGTGGATAACAATCAGCACTATTACCTGCTGCATTTCTGTCATTATAATTCCGGTTTTGTTTCGTTGTCAATTTTTTCTAGTTGCTATCGGTTCGATTTCCTTCGATTTCCTTCTTCGTCAACCATTTTCCATCCATTCCTGAATATAGGTCTCTCACAATCGCTTCCACCATTCTTTATCTTACGCTAATATAATCCATTGTTTGCCTGCCACTGCTATTATGTCAGCTACTCATCTCTTTTGAGGTCTTATCATGCTTCTTGTCGTCCTCCTTGGTCTCCATTCTAGGGTTCTCCTTGTCCACCTGTTATCGTCATATCTGGCTATGTGACAGGCCCAGCACATTTCATTTTTTAAATTTCTTCCACGATATCCCTGATTTTCGTTCTACGTCTCAACTCTGTGTTTCTAATCATGTCTCTCAGTGATATTCCAAGCGTGGTTCGTTCCATTGCCCTTTGCGTTGTTTCTAGTTTTTTAGCAGATTTTCTGGTAAGGGTTACGGTCTCCAAGATATAGATACAAACTGGTAGTATGCATGTGTTATACACCTTTTTCTTTAAGTTCATAGGAATGCAGGTGTTTTTCATGATAGTTCAAGTAAAATCAATGTACATTTTTTTTAGCGTTATTCTTCGAGTTCTCTGCATTTATTTACTAGCCTCATTGACCTTAAGTACATCTTTTTTCTTATTCTGATATGCATTTCTTTGTATTTTGTCTAAATTTCTTCCTTATATTTCGTTCTTTCTATTCAAGTCAATTGATTCGTTTGACGACGATTGTTAAGAAAGAAAATCATAATATAAACGAACACAGTTCAGTGCTGGCAAATATTCTGTAACTGACTGGGTCTATAAAATGAAAAAGAAAAAATGGTGACCATAAACAGTGTAATGTTATCAGAATGAATATGATACCTTCACTAAGGTGGAATTTAAAGCAGCCGGCCAGCCGGTGAAGCAAAAAATGCCAAAAGCGTGCAGTAACAGGCAGTTATATAAAAAGAGTATTTCAAAGCTTATGGTAAGTACATAATTGTGAGGGAGAAGCGCCTGGTGGTTTGCAAAAAGGTATTTTTTGTTTTGCCATACGAATAAGCACCGAGAGGAAAGTTATATATTTAACTTTTTAAGAAAAATATTGATAACACACAAAATTGAAGGTATAAGTAATTAATAGACGAGTACAATCTAATATTTTTGATAAAACAGAGCAAGGAGGACAAATCTTATGCTCGTCCAAATAGCTAATAAAAGTCAAACATAACCCGTATCCAGTAATGTTGTGCAAAAGGTTCTTTATAAGAGAAAATACATAAATACAACATGCCAGTCAATTTAATTTAATTTAAGTTAGTTTAGTATAAATGCTAAACATTGATATTAAAAAAGTTCAGAAAAGTTTGTAAAAATCCACCACTTCAAACTTGTGGAAGATAAAAATAGATAAACCATATGTGTGAAATGATTCAAATGATACATGCCCTAGGATATGCACATCATAAAGCTTTTGCAAAATGCTTTCCTGTAGGTTATGTTTATGTCTCACATATTTACTATTTCATCACATGACTCATTAAATCAATGAATAGATAATATACAGTTATATCAATACAATCAATTACACGCTTTTTAGAGCTTTCATTGTCACATCATCCTTGATAATAATTTATTCCCAGAACACTGTAGGTACATAAAAAAATTAACCTCCAAATCCTCAGCAAAACAAACACTATGCAATTATATTGCTAAACAACTTACCTCATTCCACATCCATACACGAAATTTTTCACCGTTCCGACTTAATCCAAATAAGAGAAAATAGTACCATCACCATGCACTTAAATAATATCCACCCTTTTATAAATTAAAACTCACTGGGTAACAATAAAAACAGTCACACATCACTTAGAACTTTCGGCTCTGCGAAAAGATGAAGGTTGTTGGCCTCGAATTGTCAATACACTAACGTTGAGCATAACCTACCCTCACAGCGGGTGAGCGACTACTAAACCGTCGGAATCGGACGGAGTTGTGCCGAACCGTTGACGATGGAATCGGGGATATACGTGATCGGCGAGGCATAGCGATCTCTCCGTGGTGGCACCGTCGCGTCGATGAGTGAGAATTTAGCCATAGTCCGAGAGATCGCGACCACGATATGTCAGGTAAGGTGTTGTCTAATGGGATGGGCGCTCCTTCTAACTAGTCTAAATATCAACTTTCTTCTAAAAGTATGGAAAAATACTAAACATTCCTAAAGATTCCACTACCCATAGTTGTTCGTGTAATTTAAATAACATATTTTATATAATGTAAGATTCATGTTCTAAACAGCATAAATCTAATTATATCTTAAATAAATCAAGAATTTAGTTACCTGTAAATATAACTTCGCTTCTACGTACTTCTAATAAAATGAATGAATTATTTTCCTTGATATTTTGATAAAAGATAATTGTTACGACAGTGTCGTGAGATTTATTCCATATAGAAAAAATCGCTTGACGAAAAATAAGTATAATCTAGAATGTTATAGATGTCATCAAAAAATTCCGAAATGTCTAGTAATGTCTGAAGCGTCAGAAAATTTATATAAACACAGAAAGTTGACAGTTTAGGTAACAATAGTATTTTGAATAGTTGTGATTGTGTAGATAATTAACAAACTATTTTAATCCAGATGTTAAACATACTGCAAAATATTCAACAAAAATCTCAACAGAAGATGTTTTATTTGCGGAAGAATGAGAATATTTGTAAATAATTGCAGAAACCGATCCCAGGCAAGGAAAGAAAGAAGGTCAGAAGGTCGACTAGATCAACTTCCAGAAGCCCGTCACATAGTGCTACTAGAAATACTACTAGATAATATAGACCTCTAAGAAATCGTTCTCCCACAACTGACAACAGGAAGACAAAAGATACTTTGGAATATAAAGTTGCTCATTTGAAGGCTCAACTAGAGATTAGTAAAAATGAAATAAAAAAATTAAGAGAACAAGTGTCAATTTTGCTTCTTCTTCTTTACGTGCCATCTCCGCGACGAAGGTTGGCAATCATCACTGCTATTCTAACTTTTGACACTACAACCCGAAAGAGTTCAGTTGAGCTGCATCCAAACCATTCTCTGAGGTTTCTCAGCCAGGACATTCTTCCTCTACCTATGCTGAGCTTTCCTTGAATCTTTCCCTGCATTATTGGTTTTAGGCATTCATATCTGTCGCCATGTGTTATATGACCCAGATATTGTAGTTTTCCTATTTTGATGGAATCCAGTATCTCCCTGCTGCTCTCTATTCTTCTTAGTACTTCTTCATTGGTTATTCTGTCTGTCCAGGAGATTCTCAGCATTCTTCGATATGTCCACATTTCAAATGATTCCAATTGATTGAGACATTGTTTATTTAAACCTCACCGTACAAAAGAACAGAAAATACATAACACTTTAGTACTCATTTTCTAAGATTTAGGCTGAGGTCTCTACAACATAATATTTGTTTCATATTATTGAATGCACTTCTAGCCTTTTCTATTCTAACTCTAATTTCTTTGGTATAATCGTTTATTTTATTAATGTTTCTCCCTAAATAGTTATAATTCTGAACTCGTTCTATCGTCTTATTATTTACGTGTACATTAATTTTCTTTGATATAACCATGAATTTTGTTTTCTTTATGTTTAGTGACAAACCAAATTCTTCACTCGCTTCAACAACCTTATCTAAAATTCTTTGTAGATCTGTAATATTTTCTGCTATTAGTATTGTATCATCAGCATACCTAATTTCATGTATGGGTAGTCATTTATTTTTATGCGTGCTACTTCATCTTCTAATGCTTT
Source organism: Diabrotica undecimpunctata (assembly GCF_040954645.1). Lineage (NCBI taxonomy): Eukaryota > Metazoa > Arthropoda > Insecta > Coleoptera > Chrysomelidae > Diabrotica > Diabrotica undecimpunctata. Next base: position 141,320,140 of record NC_092803.1, read on the forward strand.
TTTGAATATTTCCTCTGAGTATGCATTAAACAGTGATGGCGACAAGACACAAGACAAGACAATTTTTCAGAATACGTTAAATAAAAAATTACAAGAATTCCAAGATGCTTTAAGCGCAAAACAGCTTCAAAGCCATTGGCAGCTTGAAGAAAAAAAATTTAACCGAAGAACTAAGTCTCCGGATGATCACGGTTAATCAGGAAGAAGATAATGATCAGACCTCCCTCGAAAACCTTAAAAATGGTCTACTATAAAGGCTCACTGGGCTCAATCAGGAATCTCTGTATTTTTCCAAAGGTCTACTATATCGGAAGCGGGAAAGTCACAATGGAGTACGTCTAGTTCAACAAGTGGTACTGCCAAAATTAAATATTAAAAGTGAGTTATAAGAACTTCATAGCAGCCTTTCTGGAAGACATTTTGCAGTTAAAAGAACACTTGCCAGAATTCGAGACAAAGTTTACTGGATCAACATTGTCGCCGAGATGTTGAAGATTGGTGTAAGAAATGCGAATTATGTAACGGTAGACAAGGCCCTAAAACAAGAAGAAGTAAAATGGCACAATATCTTTCCGGAGAGCCTTTTGAACGACTTGCAGTGGATATTCTCGGTCGACTTCCGATGAAAGAGAGAGGAAACAAGTACTTAATGGTTGCAATAGATAATTTTTTTTAAATTGCCTGAAATTACACCCCTTCCTAATCAATATTTTTCTGAAGTTATTTATTAATGTTTTATATTTTAAGAATGATTTCCAAAGTGGAAATCCAAGGCTCAAAAAAAATTAGCTTAAAGTAGAATTTTAGCTCATTCCCAACAAAAAATAGTAAATTTTCTAATTAAGAAGCGACTACAGTAGCAGAAGCATTCATAACCTACGTCGTTTCAAGACACGGAGTTACTTGAGAGTTACATTCTCATTAAAGACGAAATTTTGAGTCACAATCATGGCAAGAAATAATGAAAATCTTGGGTATTAAGAAAACTCGCATTACACCCCTCCATCCGCAATCAGACGGAATGGTGGAAAGACGGAATAGAACTGTTTGTCAATATTTTTCAATGTTTGCCGCTGATTATCAAAAAGATTGGGATACTTTAATTTCTCTATTCCTGTTAGCTATAGAAGTTCCGAACATGAAGCAACCAGTGATTCTCTATTGATGATAATCACCGGAAGAGAAATAAAACTTCCTCAAGATCTTATTTTAAGAAGATTGCCTCCTTGCGAAGAAGAACGTTGAGATTTGACGTACATCGAAAATTTGAAAGAAAAATTGGAAAAAGTACGAATTTGCTCGTAAAAGTTTGAAGCTTCAAAGTGATAAAGCCAAGACCAGACTCAGCATGCATGCTACTAGGACAACTTTCAAAAGAGTTGAAACAGTATGGTTATACAATTCCAAACGTGAGAAAGTGCTTTGTCCGAATCTTTGTTCTTTGCCCAAGATAGTTAATATCAAGAGATTAGCTCCATACTATGGACCATATACTGTTGGCTTCAATTGGTGAGTTGGTTTTAACAGCACTACCCACGTAGATTGTATACATGACGTAGCCCAGATTAAACAGATTACATTCTAATAAGATTAACATGGACATTCTCGGGCATCAGCTTTAAAACATAACCGAGCACAGATTGTAGAAGTGACCATTAACTCCTAGTATTAAACGTCCTACTTCGCTTTAAAGTCCTTAAAAGGAGAACCCTAAGAAAAATCATGCATCTAAACTTCTAAAAAATCATGTCTGTATAGTTAGCATATCCATTTTATAAGGCCGAATTTAGACCAACACTTAAATGTATTGCTAATTTATTACCGAGACACAAAAATTATTGCTATAGCCGTTTCCGAGAAACAGTGGGTATGCTAACTTCACAGTAAAGCCTGCATAGCCATAGCTATATCTCGACAAGGAAAAGGGGTACAGGGCCCATCTTGGCATCATATTTTATTGCTAATTAATTGCTGTTGATTGGTACATTAACCAATCCCCAAAAAATAGCCCATTATTCCCTAGCCATACCCAATTATTATTCTAACTTTACGGTAAAGTTTTTTTTAGTTACTATCAAATAAATAAATTAAATCATTGCTTATTCATTAAATTCGCTTTAACATATAACATTGTCCACGTATATTAGGAATTAATATTAAATATAGCTTTCTGAACGATTTTTGTCAGTAAATAATTTAAAAATTATAAAAATATACAAAAAATGGAACAATATATTATATTAGTTCAAGAGCCAGCTACAAATTGACCAGTTACGTATACTCGTCGTTAGTGTGAGGGAAACAACAAATATTGTGGTATTAACGGTATGTGCCGAGCGCTCAATGTTAACAATTTTGAAAAACACATCGGAATCTTGTACATGGATATTTAAACTTTACTTTTACTTTCTAACTTCAAAAATTATTTTTTACTGAGTTTCAGAGCTTTAAAAATGACCGATTTGGCGTTTTTCAAAATTTCAAACTTACTTACTTACTTACTCCTTGGCGTAACAACCCTTCGTGGGTTTTAGCCGGCTCGACAACATGCCTCCACTGTTTTCTGTCTTGAGCAACCTCCATCAAATTCTCCACGAACATAGTGCTTAGGTCTCTTGCTATATTATCTCGCCACCGGAGACGAGGGCGTCAAAATTTCAAACGCTTATTTATAACTCGAGAACGATCAACTTTAAGAAAAGTTACTACGGACCTTTTTTGTTCAGAATCACCAAAAATCTTTGTCCCGGGCGGAAAAGTTAATTTTTGAAATTTGTATGAAAAAATTGTTCAACAAAATCTTGACCGAGGTGGCCCATGTTTTCTTGCGGGTTTAATATTAGGGTGTAATTTTTGATAAGCTTGTGCAAAGAAACCCAGTTCGAATAATTTTTTATCGCCACAATTTAATAATGTCCGGATTTGACAAATAACCCCGTACTATGGGTATAGATTTTAAGAAATTTATAAATAAATCAGCACGTTGCATTTCGTATAATATTTTTATCCATTTTTCCCACCAATCACTACGTTTCTCACGACAGCATTCAGCTAATCCATATCTTGTCAAAACGTGGATGTTCTGTAACGCGAAATTCAGCTGTTTGTATAGTTCAGCACCCTCCCGCACTACCATACTGAAAAATTATCATCCATGGTATGATGGCATGCTAGCACCCAGCTTGTTTACGCCTCACCTAGTCAATCTTTAGCGTTTCCTCGGCAAAATAAAATAAAACATGCCGCCAAGACGGGCTCTGTAGCCTTTTTCATCGCCGAGGTATAGCTATGGCTATGCTAGCTTTACCGTAAAGTCAGCAGAACTATAGTTTCTCGGAAACGGTTGCAGCAATAAATTGTTTCTTGGCGTAAATAAAACTAGATTTGGAACAAACGATAACTACAGAGCGTTATTGAAAGAAATAAGAAGACAATGCCACAAAGACAAGGCAGATTATATCTCCCAAATATGCAGAGAAATAGAAGAACATGGTTGTTGAAATAAACCGAGAGATTTACTTCAAAAGGCCAACCTCCTTACCAGAGAGTTTAAACCTCAAACGTGGTCTGTGATGGATACGGAAAGTAATCTAAGGACCAATACTGACGAAATATTGGAGACGTGGCGAAACTATTGTAGCGATTTACATAGAAATAACGAGAGTGCAGCATAAAATGTATGGCCCTCCGACTACCTAGATAACCTAATGTCTTGCTCTCTGAAGTAAAAAATGCGATTAAATTGCTAAAGAGAAATAAATCCCCAGAAATTAACACAATACCAAGAGAAATACTGTAGTCATTAGGTGACAAAAATTGACATATTACCCATTCTATCAGTGTCTGGAATACCGCAGAAACAACAGGGTTTGTAAAGAGAAATGGTACACGTGAGCAAATACTGAACCTGAGACAACTCATTGAAAATTCGAGAGAATTTCAAGTACCTATGATAATATAATTATCTACCTATGATAATATAGTTAACTTCTACAAGGCAATCGATTGTGTAAGCTGAATAAATCTTTGGTCCATATTAACAGAGATGGGAGCACCGACACACCTCGTGACACTTCAGAAGAGAGATTGAGGGGTTAGACAAGGATTCGTTTTATCACCTGACTTACTCAATATTTATGGTCAACATGTCGAAAGGATGGCTTTAGAAGGATGGGTACATGGAGTAACGGTAGCTGGTATAAAAATCTTCAATTTAAGATTTCCTTAACCTTAAAAAATGCTAGATCTCCTACGAAGACTTGAGTTGAAAAGCATTAAAGTTGGTCTTAAAACTAATAGAGACAATACGAAAATAATGGTGATAGACTATCAGCACTATTCAGCTGAATAACCGCTTACAGGAATAACAAATAGTAGACAGCTTTAACTATCTCGGATCTAGTATAACTAACGATGGCAACTGTGCAGCAGAAGTTCGGAGATGCATTTGTATAGCAAAAATTCGATGAGTCACTTAACTAAAGTTTGCAAAGACAGACTATCTCTCAAAAAATCAAGATAAGATTGGTAAATGCACTTGTATTCTCAATAGTTCTATACGGGGCAGTAACTTGGACTCTTCGCGTACAAGAACGCCAAAATTGATGTCTTTAAGATCTGGTATTGGAGAAGAATGCTGCGCTTACCTTGGACAGCTCATCGGACAAATGTTTCATTAACCAACGTGAATGTCTTCAAGTACACGTCTGCAGCGAATTCTAGAGTTATTTGGTCATGTGATTTAGAGAGATTAATAGTTTCTGGAAACGTTCCGGGTAGAAGACCAAGAGGACGGTTACCAACCAGATGGTTCGACCAAATTCAGAATTCAGCAGCCACTCATTGTGGCTGCTGAAACGCTTAAAGCAGCTGAGGATAGAGACCAAGGAAGAAAATTTGTTAGGAGTATTGGAAGAAATCATAATCCTCAGTAATAGGGTAACGACAAAAGAGAGATGGAAAAATGGATAAAAAAGAAATATTTTGTTAGTGCTCAAAAAATTAAGCATTAGTGATTAGAAACTCATGATTAGAAAACACTAAATAGTTAGTATAGGATAACCCTTAACTTTAAATTACTAATATTTTCAACTAGTCAACATTACTCATTAGTTTATCAGCAATAATTTGAATTTCATAAAAAATTAATAACCTTCAAATGTGCTAATAATTAAACCATTGCGAGTTATAATAATTTTCATTACAGTTATTAAGTGAAATGAAATCATAATTGCAATTAAGAGATTATATCTAACAATCAGAAGTAAAGGAATTTTATCAATTTACTCGAAGTATCCTGTAAGCAATAAAAAATGGGAAACGATTAATTTTAAAACAATGCAAACGGTGAAAGTATCGAAACAATTTTCAGCACGCACGTTAGGAATGCACTTGCATATATTCCCGAAAGGGATAATCTTCACTGTAAGCAAATAAGGATGTTAAGACTATTGTTATTTAAATAAAAGCTTCCTTGTTCAGTGATTTAAGTTCCGGGAAAAAGAATAGATTATACAAGAGTACTCGTGATTAGGCAAGTTTGTGATTTCAACTTTATTCTAGTTAAAAACTTTAAATATGCAATATTAAAAGTGTATCAATCTATATATTTAATCATTCATATTCGTTAATTTCATTTCTTCTTCTTCTTCGCGCGACTAGGATTACTCCTGTTTGCCTGCCTCTTATTCTGTTTCAGTCGTTGTTGGCTGTACATCATCTTTCCACCTTTTTGGCGGCCTTCCAACGGGTCTTCTGCTATACGGCTTGTTGTTTTTACAGATGTTCGCTAATCTATCTGGTCCCATTCGGTTTACATGTTCGTTCCAGTTTTTTTTGCTTGTTTTTATCCACCTGTTAATATTTTGAATTTTGCATTGTTCGCGTACACTTCTGTTGGTTTTTCTGTCTCTTAATGATATGCCCGCTATTGATCTTAATACTTTCATTTCCATATTGTTGATTTGTTGTTTCGTCTTTCTTGTATCGGTCCTTGTCTCCGTTGCATATGCTAGGATCGGTCTTACTGTTATCTTGTATACTTTCATTTTGCTTTCCGTGGTCAGATATTTGTTTCTTCATATGGTTTCTCGGAGGCAACCACTTACTCTTACCGCTTTTGATGCTTGCCTTGTGGTCTCTGTTCTTATATCCCTGTCACTAGTGATCTCTACTCCTAGGTAATTGAATTTCATTATTTGTTCTACAATTTTGCCGTCTATTTCTAGTTTGCATCTACGCGGCTCTTTACTGATCACTATACATTTGGTTTTTTCTACTGATATTCTCATATTATTCATAATTTCTCATTTCTCTCATTTCTCTCTCATTTCATAATTTCATTTCTATATATCTAATATTTCGAGTCTATTTGTGATAATATGTAAAATACCACTTATGTTACTTTACTTCAGTCGTCAGGGATGAAAATCCACTGAACCTCTAAAAATCATGCGAACAAGCTGAATTTTGCTTCTTCTTCTTCTAAGGAAGTTGATATACGAGCACTAATGTCGTCGCGTTGATAACGCGGAAAATAGGACGCATAATATCCAAGTTATACATGACAGTAGTTGCGTCGCGTTGATATCACTTTGTCCGCGTTGGCAGCGTTACGTATAACTTAATACACGCTATGTGCAACGCGTGAACTGTCTGCTGCTAACGCGACCGGGTGCACTAGCAACGCTTGCCGTTAGGATAACGAGGACTCGCCGACGGCAATATCGTTCGTATAATTTACTCCATGGTAGTGCCATTGTCCGTTTTGGCCGACGCTAACGCGGTGTTGCTAACACGACAACATTAGCGCTCGTATAACAGGGCCCTCATAGTGCCGTGCACCCATAGTGCGTTGACTAATTATTTTCAGGTCAGACGTCTGTCTTTTGCGGCGTGCAAAAGCTCGCCAGAGTAATTTATGCCTGTTTAGTTCTTTATATTCTGTAGCCAAGACATTCGTCTGCGACCTACTCCGCTTCTGTACTCAATCTTCTCTTAGATAATTAATTGAGGGATTGTGTATTTTTTTTCCTCTCAGGATATGGCCCAGGTATCCTTGATTAAGTTAATTAACTCTCTCTCAGTATTTGCCCTTCCTAAGACTTCCTCGTTTCTCACCCTATCTGTCCATGATATGCGGAACATTATTTGCAAGGTCAGCATTTCGAAGATCTCTAACATGTTAATGGAGGATATTTTTAACGTCCATGTCTCCATGCCGTATAATAATATGGACCATACACAGTATTTAACTATCCTGTAGCGGAGATTGAAGGAAAGATTGCGGTTACATAGTAGAGGTTTAAATTTCACAAAAGCTTATCTTGCTTGTCCGGTACGGCATTTTATTTCTTGTTGAGGATCCCATTGGTCTTTCATTATCATTCCCAAATATTTGAATGTTTTCACTTGCTCGATTGAAGCATTATCTAACTGCAGTAGTACTCTTAAAAGAGCGTTTTTTCTTATTGCCATGCGTTTAGTTTTCCCAGCATTTATCTTCAAGCCATGTATTTTCTTACGGTATTTATTTTATTTAGCATCCTTTGCATCATGTTCTTTGTCTGTGATTATAGCGGTATCGTCGGCGTAACGAATATTATTTATTAGGTGCCCGTTGACCTTTATACCACACTCAGCGCCTTCGAGTGCCTCTGCAAAAACATTCTCCACATAGAGGGTGACAAAATACACCCCTGTGGCATCCCTCTTAAAATTTCAAATTCCCTTGTGTTCTTTGATTTGTTCAGCCTCGCTCGTGCTTTTTGATTCCAATAGAAATTCTAGATAATTCTTACATCTTTCTCGTCAATATTAGCGTTGTGGAACATTTTTATCATTGCACCGTGTTTTACGGTGTCAAACGCTTTTTCATATTCGAGAAATGTCATGAATATATCTTTAGTTGGCCCACACAGTTTCGTACAAGCGTATTCAAGCAAAAGCTGCCTAACGAGTATCCAGTCCGTTCTTGAACCCAAATTGTGTCTGGTCGCTTAGTTCTTCCAGCTTTCTGTATGGAGGTATATTCTTGAACATTCTTGTATGGAGGATGAGAAGAAATATTACGCATTTACGCAAATAGTTCATTACTCTGATCAGTTTGTGATTTAGGGATCATTATAAAGGTTGAATAAAGCCAATCTATTGAAATGTGGCCGATGTTATATGTGACATTGAAAATTGTTACTAGCATGTCACCTACCAACAGCTTTATGGCTACCGCAGTAATGCCATCCGGTCCAGGGACTTTGCCCAGTTTTGCTGTGACTGTTCATTTTAGGACCGCAAAAAAGTTTACCTCCGGACCTATCCCCTAAAACTCCCCTCAGGAGGGAAAAACGGAAAACATCGATTTAAGAAGAATCTGGACGCCATAGAAAAAAATGTTTTAAACAACAAAAATGTAGCTAAGGTTTCGATTTTTGTTGATAGGGTACTCTGATGAAAAGATATCGAATTTTTAGTGTCGAGTTGATACAAATTTTATTTTAAAAAATGATTTCGTTCGCGTAACTGATATGTAAATCACCTGTCGCTTCAAACGTTGTTTCTGAGATAAAGGTTCATTTTACAGAAAAAGTGCCAATAAACAGTTTTGTTCAAAATTATCTCAGCTACATTTCTTGTTTGAAAAATTTTTTTACGGCGTACAGATTCTTGGTAAATTGATGTTTTCCGTTTTCCATCCTACGAGACATGGTTTTAGGGGGAAGTCCGGGGGTAAGAGCGGCAAACATTTTTGCATCTTTTTTGGGGCCCCAAAATTGATATTCTCAGCAATATTCAGCTTGCTCATTTCATTTTTAGAAATTAAATCTCTGATGACTGGACTAAGTTGGCAATAATAGGATTGTAACATAACAGTATTCAATATATAAAATGAATGGCAGAAAACAAATTTGACTTACGAACCTTGTGTAATCATTATAATTGAGATACCTTTGATAATAATCACACACCAACACATGAAAGTAGTGTAAATCGCCCAGTAAATATTTCAGTTTTAATATTGATCAAGAAATGTTGAAAATGTTTTGACAACAGAGTCTGGACGAAAAGGGTGTTTTGAAAATTATCTAATAGCATCAGAAGTTTTAAAAAAGAGTCAAGATTTTCAATGTGCACTTACATTATAATGGTTAAGAATTCAAAATACCTTGTTCAATTGGACCCTCTTTGGTCCAAAAAAAATTATTGGCAAATATATCTACAAATAATTACCAATACAATTAAGGCACGTATCCCATTGTTTCACCAACCGATGTATACTATGCTTAAAGAATTCTGTGGCTGTGAAATTTTACCGCCTTTTTCAGTAGCCCAAAGATGTGATACTATAGGGTGGATACTCTAATATCCTCCATTTCTTTCGTTGTAGATTTTCTTTCCTTACTTTGGCAACACGAGGTCGAGCATTGTCGAGCAGAAGAATGATATCACGCGAGAGCTACCTTGGATGTTTATGTCTTACTTTTTGAGGTACTCAATAACTTTTAGATATTTGGTGTCCAAACTTTTTCTTTTTAGAATATTAACATGCTACTATGTTTGACACAGTCAAATGCTTTAGTATTTTCTATGATATATGGATAAACTTCTTTTCGTTGGTCTGTGCACTTCTGTAATAAAACTAATAGCCCAAACAAAGTCTGTCTAGTATCTAATCTTTTTCGAAAACGCATGTGTAGTTCATTCAGATCTTGATAGCATTTTTTACGGATTCGATTATGTAGAATCTTCAGAAAAAACCTTATGTTCGGCTAAAGGTAAACCAGATAAATGAAAATTATTAAGTTCTCGAGAAGAACCGTGTTGAGAATTTAAAACTGGACGTTTCGGCACCCATGTTTGAGCCATTATCAAGAGAGATATAGTTCCGTTCGAGTTCGGATCTCAATTTTCTTGATCAAAAACAAAATAGCTGCTTTGAATATTGTTAATAACCTTTTAATTATTTATTAAAATGTGTTTAAATGTACCTGAACTTGAGGGTCTTATTTTGTTTGAATGGTGTGCAAAAGAAGGGCAAGATCGGTTGAATAGTTTTTGCAACATTGAATTTTTTTATGAGATTGTTTGCAAAATGAGCTTATTTCTAAGGCTGGTGCAGATAATTTGACTGAATGGATCTCAATAATCCGGGGCTTATTTTCTTCTTTAAGACGTATATTAATAACCTTAATAAAAATTACATTTATGTATACAAAATGATTTAATAATAAATAGCACTTTTTAAGCTTATAAACATTTAGAATATCACCGTAGAATTTAGTTAAAAATAAATGGCTTAAAAATATTTGGAAGACTGGTTAAAAAACTTTTAAAACCAAAAAAAATGTTCTAGGACCTGTAGGAACCAAGATTGCCCCTTTTTTTAAATTACTGTTACGGTAATTAACAACATTAATGGCTGAAAGTAATCAATCTTCTATAAGAAAAGTCAAAGTTTTCAACAAAACTTTTAGCAAACAAAATTATTAAAAATTGTTTAAATAGGAGTGTTGTAAACAAAGAGTACTTTGCGTTCCGACTAAAGTAAAAGGAGTGAGGGTAAGCGATAGTAAATTCCAAGGAGTTATTGTAAATATTTATCAGCTTAAAAAGTGCTATTTATTATTAAATCATATTGTGTACATAAATGTAATTTTTTTAAACTTTTTTGTTCTAAATTTCTTTAATACTAAATATTTTACTAAATTTCGCAAAAAGTATTCAACCTATCTGGCCCATTTTTTGCACACAATTTAATCATAATAGTACCCTAAAGTTCAGATACATTTAAACAAATTTTATAAATAATAATAAAGGTATTACCTTTTTTTATTTAAAATCCGATTTTAATTTAGCATATCTCATTTTGTGTATGATTTTTTCTGAAAAGGTCTGTCAACTCTCTAAATTTCTAAATAGACAAGTTTTTAAGTTATAACCAAAATATTGAGTTTGACGTTTTGATTGTCTGCAACATTTTTTTTATAATTAATTTATTAAATAATTTTTAATCCTTTTACCCCTGTTGCTGAGACGCCGATGGCCGTATTTGCAAATAATATATACGCGGTTGGTCGAAATTCCATTGAAAGCTACCGACTATCTCAAAACACGGAAGGTCCGACTTATTATTCTCGTTAATCCACGGTTAATTCTTTGCGGTCAGGCGGGTTCTTTTTTGATAAATTTGATAAACATCGTCGCACGTTACAGTAATTTTCTGAGAGAACTTAATCCAAAAGTATTTACCTTTCATCACGTTTCTAGCTAGAAGAGTACCGTTATTTTCGATATCGTTAGAACTTTTTACATTCTTAGAAATACATACCGGCTGACCTGGCATTTTTAAGTGGGGGATATGCCACCTATTTTTGGGGAAGCTTGTGAAATTTTGAGAGAAAGAAAGGCACTTCTGGCAGGGCGATCTTTGCGTAAAGTCGCTTGCTGATATTACCGTCTCTGTGAATTTTTTCTTTAAGTGTGTATACACTTAAATGTTTCAGTTCTTAATATAATACCATATTCGATTAAAGATTGGTATAAACTACCTTTAAGTTAATTGACTTCAGTGTTTAATATAAGTAAAGTATTTAGCTTCAGTGAAGAGTGCAGCAGTCATCAAGACTTATCGTAAGTTATCATAATCATTTTATCTTCAACTATCTGGGCGAATCTCCGTCGAATATTTCTTCTCCTCTAGTTAAGGTTAACTACTGAGTTAACATTCAGTCAAGGAACATTTAATATTTTCATACGAACTTTCAATTAGCTATTAAGAACTTCTAAATTACGAACATTTAATTTTAATTCTCAGTTAATCATTAAACAACAGTGCGATATAGATAATTATCTTGAAACCAAGTGCGGGTGGTTTATTTTTATAATACAGAATTCTTGAAACCTTTTTGTATTCTTTAGAATTTAAATTTAATCATTTTGTTATTTGCTATAATTGTTATACATTTTTAACCCATTATCTCGAGGTAAGCCCATAAACAGCAAAGAGAGATTTATATCAGCTTTAGTTGAATACTATTAAATACGATCAGGCTCTCTTCGCTGAGAATTTAAACTGTGTATGATTTTATTATATTATACAGCATTTGTAAAGGTATTCCCTAATTATAATACTGTTTATTGTTATATGTATACCACCATTCAAATTTGATGGTGCATTTTTTTTACATGTGTGGTCACATGTGTGGTTTACATCATAGTGGTGTTGAATATATTGTTTGTTTTATCAATGAATTTTATTTCTCGACTAATAATAAGTTTCCTGATATAACAATACCTCTGAATGTTTGTTTATTATATTAAATAATTATTATACCTTCGACCAGAAGAAAGATCAGGCTGATTAAGTATTGTAGGTAAGTAGGTGGACGGAGTCCACCTAATATATTTAATATTTGTTTATATAGTGTGTTGACCGAATTTATTTAATAATTAACTGTCGATATCTTTCCTTGGATTTGGTCTCAGAACCTAAATATCTTTCTTACCTCTTTTCTTTTCTAAGGTTTCTTAATTTTCTCCTTGAACCCAAAAAGTTAAGTGGCGCCCTGTTTCTATCTTATCTTATTTTTGGTAATTTTACCCGTCTATCTTTTTGTTTATTTCTATATCTTTTTTAATATCTATTATTCTGTTCTACCTTTACTTATTTCGTCCGTTGGACCCATTCTCGGTTCGAAAAGCTAGTTTCGAACCCACGACTCGCTCTTCACCAACCATCTGGCTGCCGTTCGCAGTGTCTCCATTGGTGACCTTTCTAGCACCATCTAAAAAAGGTTTCCGAGGTTACATGTTTATTTAAACATATTTCCACTAAAACATTGATGAGAGTCTCAAGAGTTTTGTAATATCTCATACTACATACTTATTTCAACTGTCAAAACTGTCTATACAATTGTATCGAGTAAAAAACTAACTTAATTGGCCTAAAATATGTATTTGCAAAATAATAATCCGGGTAGCTTCCATAACAGTTTTGCTATTTCAATTGTTATCAGGAAACAAGTATAACTTGTAACTCATCTTAGAAATTTAATGTCTTGTCCCTGTCAACACTTTCTTATCTTTTTGTAGTAGTCCGTACCTCTCTTCGGAATAATTTTATGTTGTTATAAATATAGATTATGTTGATATAAATAAATGTAATATTTATTTTCTAATATGTAAAATATATCAAATGAGCGGCACCTAATCCAGAATGGCGAAAAAAAAAATAAAAAAAAATCAATAACTTATATACAAATAAGCCCACATATACGGTCACATAATTACAGTTCCTAAACTGACAACTGGTTGCATTGTTTTGTTTATCACCCACTTGGATCTTTGCGTATTAGCAACGTGAATTGTTCCCGACCAGGTGTTTTAAATTTACACACATACACACCAACGCCATGCTTGCTCAACCGTTGTATCATCAGTCAGAGCAAAAAAACTAAAAGGGTAGAGCGGAGTAAACAACGCTACTTTACCTTTAGCTACAAACGTATTTAATGTACAGTTATATCTTTTAACAATAAAAATACCTAATTGTTTTACGAGGAGAATTCAAGAAATAGGCAGCAAAACAATGGCGGCAGTACCATTAAGCCGCAAAATCGTTGGCTTCGGGCCACGAAACTATCGCGCGTCTAGCTAGTAAACATGAAATACACCAAACACAAACATATTAGCAAATGACAAACTAATTGAACAGTTTAAAAAGTTTAAATATATGAGATGCTGGATACATCAGATCTTGGGCTCAGACCAGGAAGTAAAGTGTAAAATAGAACAGGTCAAACAAGCATTTCTAAAAATAAAACAATTTTTCACCAACTGAAATCTTAATCTAACTCTACGATATCTAACTCTACGATATTTAAAGCATGTTTCTTTTTCAATATTCTTCTTCTTAACGTGCCCCATCCCTAAGGACATTGGCGATCATCATGGCCCATTTGACTCTATCTGCCTCCTATATTGTTTAAATTATCGCACCATCTTTTTCTTGGTCTGCTAATACTTCTTCATCCATTTGGTGACTTATCTCATGCTATTCGTACTATCCTATCCTCTGCCATTCTACTAATGTGTTTGTTCCACTCCTGTTTCCGTTTTGTCACCCATCCATTTATGTCTTCTATATTGTATGTTCTTCTTATGTTTTCGCTTCTCTCCCTATCCAACATACTTTTCCCTGATATTCGTCGGAGTATTTTCATCTCTGTTATTTCTAGTAGTCGTTTCACTTTAGATGTACCAGATCTTCTCCACCGTGTATGTCAATATAGTTCTAATTGCTGCTTTATAGATTCCTGTTTTTGTGTCTTGTATTGGGTGTTTGTTCTTCCAGATTGTGTCATTAAGAGATTCCGCCGTTTTACTTGCTTTTAAGCTTTGTTGTCGTACTTCTTTTTCATTATCTCCGTAACTAGTTATACCTATTCCCAGATATCTAAACCTTGCTTCCTGCTTTATTATTTTCTCATCAGTTTCGATTTTATATCATAGTGGGTATTTAGATGTTGTTATACATTTGGTTTCTTCTGCTGATGTTATCATATTGTATTTCTTGGCTGTGGTATTGAAGATATGTGTTAATCTTTAGAATACGTCTTCTGTCTCGGCGATTAATGCGGCGTCGTCTGCATGACATAATATTTGGATTTCTTTGTTCCCCATTCTGTAACCATGACCTTAACGTACTGCTTGTATTATTTCGTCGATTATTATATTAAAGAGAAGTGGGCTTAACGAGTCACCCTGTCTGACTCCACTTTGTACTATTTTATTTCATTTAATTTTATTCTATTTTATTGTATTTCGATTCGATTCAATAATTAATTCGATTCGATGCCACATTCGATTCAATTTAATTCGATAATCGATTCTATTTGATGTGATAATGGATTTGATTCGATAATCGAGTCGATTTGATAATCGCTTCAATTCGATAAAATGGATTCGATTCGATAATTAATTCAATTCGATAATCGATTCGATAATCGATTAGATTCGATAATCAATTGGATATTTGATTCGATTCGATTCGGTAATCGATTCTATTTTATTTTATTTTATTGTATTTTGAATCGATGCAATAATTGATTCGATTCGATAATTGTTTTGATTCGATAATTTATTCGATTCGATATTTGATTCGATTCGATAATCGATTCGATTCGATAATCGATTCGATTGTATTTTATTTTATTGTATTTAAATTTATTTAATTTTATTCTATTTTATTGTATTTAGATTCAATTCAATAATTGATTTGATTCGATAATTACTTCCATTCGATTCAATAATCTAGTCAATTCGATAATTGATTCGACTTGATTTAGTAATAGATTTAATTCGATAATCGAGTTACTCCTGCCTTTCTATCAAAAATATCATAAAATATTTTAACTAACATTTACTAAACATTCTGTATATTTACTAAACATTCTGTATACACGAGTCCTGATGGCATGTTCGCATTTATTTATTTATTAAAAATTTAGGTTCAAGACTAGTGATTCGCTCATTGTGATGGAATAATCAGAATCCTTTTGGATACCTTCATTTGCCAATCGTCTTACAGTTGGCAAAGAAATTCCTAACGCCTCAGCAAAACGCTGAAATAAACAGTAGGTAAAACAATTTTATTTTCAGCATAATTTTAAACTTACTTCACGAACAGCAGAAATTGGTAATAAAGTTTGTCCAGCTTTCTTTTCTTATTGAAAATAGTTCAGTAATTTCGGTATCAGTACTTGTTCCTATTCCGTATATTTTGGCATTTTTAAAATATTTTAATGAACAAATAAACAAAACACTAATTAATGCACAGCGCTGTGAAATAATGTCAAATACTGACCTGAACGACATCGACCACTTCACTCTTTGACACTTCAAAAGGATGGCAAACATGCGTGAAGTTTTAAGCGCAAAATGTTTGTAATTCGCGTAATTGATTGGCTTTAGAAAGCGCGCATTTTAAATATCAACGAATCAAACGTAGGTTAGGAATAAACCACCTATGTATGTAACGCTACAATATTTTTGTATTTAATCACGGAACTACTGTTTTTTTCCGTCACATCCAACTTAATGGGTTAGAAAGAATTCGAAAAACTGTGACGCAATGAAAGAAGGTTCTGAGAAGAACTTTATACAGATAGATAAAAGGGGAACACGAAAATAGTTGAGATAGTTAAGAACTCTATAAGAAAACGAAAAAATGCAAGTTCCCAGGTTTAGAAAGAATCATCGCTAAATTATTTAAAAATGGAACAGATACGTTATTTGAATTCCACGCTTATATTTTACCAAATACATCAATTGTATCAACATCCCAGAAAAAACGGCATGCATTACTTCCATACACAAAAAGGGCAATATATTGAGATACCAGCAAATATAGAGTAATATTTGTTAATATTTTATGTCTTGAAAATTATTGGTGGTCAAGAATAATTTACTCATGTTCTATATCATTGTAATTATTAAAAGTTAAAAAACGAGCTACCACGTAGACATTTACCAACTGGATATTTAAATCTATTATAGTGGTATTTTAACATAATGTGCTTGAGCAATAATTGCATTAGTATAATGAACAATATGAAATAGCCAGTGACTAATATGGTTTGTTCCGAAACATAAAAATTTAATGTATATTCTGCGATTGTGTAAAGGATTAAATGCAAATTAAGTACCATAAATGATATCTCCACATTAACTCAGAAGGAATCGTTTTATCAAGGTTAATTTGGACGATGCTATAAAAAGATTTTATTTAAGAATTTAGAAATTATGTTCTATGTGTAAGGGTAATATTAAAAATTTCACTTCCTGTCTACTTAAATAATTTAGTTCATATAAAGTTTTTGAAAGTGTTTAGATAATATTCTTTTATATTAGTTGACATTTGAAAACAATAGTGTCGTACAAAATAGAAACTTCATCTACTTTGCACATCCTTTATACAAGAAGTGTCCTAGCTAATAAACTAGCATATAAACTTTATTTGAGATTGAGGAGGAGAACTATAAATGACTGTCACGTGACAATTCCTGAGACGTACCTGTTTATACGAGTAAGCGTACCGTTTATTATATTATTTTTTTATCACTAATATTTATATCACTGGAGCACTAAATAATAAACTGACGCTTTCAGGATAAAAGTACCCAAGAATATACCTTATAAAAAATGGTTGGAATTTCTGCGAAATGTCCTATACAAAGATTTGAAGAACAAACATGTGTCATGAAAAAAAACTAGCTATTATCTTAATTTGATATGCAAATTGCAGGATTCGAAGATCATCCAGTGGGAAACTAATATTCATTATTTAAAATTATTCTTGGAAAAGAGAATCCTTTAATTCTCCCAACCAAAGGAGGATCCTCGGGATTTTAAATCAATTTGCTCTTCTTAACGAAATTTTTAATTTTGAACTTGCATCCCTACTCTACTCTGTAATTATCTAATTATCATCATACAAAGCAACCCACCCAAGAACACTTTTTAAGTCATTTGTCTATTCGCCAAGAATACATTCTAATTCGTGTATTAATGAATATAAAACTTCTATAAAATTCTTTTTGTAGTGTTAAAAATGGAAAGTATTTTGGAATTACACAAAAAAACTAAATTCCTGTAGTTGGCTGTATACCATATATCAGAAAAAAATTATTTAAAAATTCCTTTATAAAAGGTATAATTTTAAAAATAAAAAATTAGTTTAAAATCCAAAATGCATCTTCGACTTTGAATTGGCAAAAAGTCTCGGTATTATTCATGTACTGATGCATATCCGAAAGTATTAAGACGCTAGAAAACCGCAATATATGTATGTAGATTTAAGTACCATTAAACAATTTCTAGATAATATAATCTGGGTATCCCGATAAATAAAACCGACGAATTTAAGGAAAAAATAATGTTCAATAATGTTATAAAATCAATTTGACAGATGACCGGAAAGGACCGGAACGACTGTTACTCATAATTATAGTTTTGTAAGGAGATCATTAATACACTCCGGTGCAGAATTTGTGGCATGAAAGAAGTCTATCATGCTACCAGAGTATGCCGTCAGAGAACATTCCTTCACTATGTACTCAATGGTTTGGCTAGATTCTCCACAGTAGCATGATTGTATCTGGCTCAGTCCCCATTTGGATAGTGAGTTTATTGCTATCTGTGGTGGGGCTACCGTTTCCCAGTATCCCTTCCATTTTACGTGGGCACTGAAATCTTCCTCATGTAGTGGCCTTATGGTAAGGAGTGGGGGAGATCTGGATTTAAGCCGGTTTAGTGCAATATATGGGACATCTAGATGTATCGGTAGCTGGGGGTTTGCAATTATGTTTCTATTTTCTCTTAGGAGACTCTCTTGCCTACGGATGTCTGGAGGGTACTTTTAATACATTCGCTGATAATCCTCATCGTTTGATTGAGTTTGATGTCGATCTTTGTTACATGGGTACTGGTCAGTTACACTAGAGCGCAGTCTTCAGCAACTGAGTAGATCAGATATAGAGCTGCTGTTCTGAGAGTGGTGGCATTTGCTCCCCAAGATGTTTCGCATAATTTCTGAATAATGTTACTTCGAGTGTTTATTTTGGTGGGCGTGTTTTCTAGATGTTTTTTAAATGACAGCGTTCTATCCATTGTAATATCCAGATACTTTGGCTATGGGTTAAAACGTAGCAGGTTTTTATTAAAATCTATTTCAAGCTTGTTATTTGCTTACTTGTTATTCAGATAGAAGCAGGCAACCTCTGTTTTATTTGTATTTAGAATAAGCCTTCAGCCACTAAACTATTTACCGAGAACTATCAAATCTTCTGTCAGTATGTTGCTTGAGCCTTCCATTGTGTTATGGCGAGCGGCTAGTGCTAAATCATCAGAATATGTATATTGTTTTGCCATCGTTAGAGGGATGTCAGATATAACCAGAATGAAGAGGCTATGATGGGTAAGCACGGATCCTTGAGGGTGCCAATTTTGCAATTTCCTTACCCTGGTCTTACTGCCTCCAGTTATTATTTGCATTGACCTATCGCACAGTATATTGTTTAGTAGGGTAGCAACTCCGTTATACGGTATAGTATTGAGAAATTTAAAAATAAGTCCGTCCCTCTATACGGTATCAACAGTTATATCAATTTAAGCTACCGTAGTTTTAAAGGTCGTTGAAAACCAGATTATATATATACGGTAAGACTTAAGCAATTGATCTGTGCAGCTGCGATAGGGACGAAACCCAGCTTGTTCTATTGGTACGCTCTGCAGAATTACTGAACTGAGTCTGTTCACGAGTAGCTTCTTTAGTAATTTGCCACCAATCGCTAGCTCGATAGAATTCGTGATGAAGGCGGGAAGTTTTGTTTTACCGGCAAAAATCATACATGTGTAAGACAAGCCAAAGTTGCCAGGTACTGGGTCTTTGTGTCCTAGTATCAAAAATTTCCAGTTCAGTCGATTAAAAGTTAAATAAAAATTTCTGTCTTCGTTCACTCACCAGAGAGTGAGAGGAAACATAAGTTTTTTTGGTTTTTTATTGCTCAGAAACCTACCATGGTTTAATTAATATTGAGAGACAGTCTTTTTTTTATTAAAAAAACCCGCAAGTCTACAGTAAAAAAAGGATGGAGAAACAAAAAATAAGTTTTTACCATTTTTATACTGCTTTGGCAGATAATTATTACATTCAATACTTGTTTGGTGGTCAATATGAAAAAGGAAACATATCTCATTATTTTTATTTTTCTTCCACATGTACCCACTGCGATACAGTGTTAGTGTTTTTTGAATGGATACATCCCGTATTTTTTTGCATGCTAGGTTTTGTGTGTAAATTGTAAAAAGTGAAAATTCTAAGTATAATGATATAATAAAGACCAAGGTAAATTTTAAATTTTCGTTTTTTTAAATAACCTTCAATATTAAGATCATTTTTAAATATGTTTATTAGGTCATTGAGAGAAATTTATATTTAACTTTCTATAAAGATTTAAAAAGGTATTAATATGTAATGGACACTTTTCGCTTGTATGTAACAATATTGTATTTTTGATTTCTTTAATAATCTTCTTTTCTCTTAGACTACTTATAAATAATTGCTAACAGCTTTACTGAGCAAGTATACAAGGTAGGTGCGATTTTTTCTTGTTATTTTGTGTAAATATGTATTTTGGTTTTAATGAGTTTTCTTTGTCTCTTAAATAAAAGACAAAGTAGCGCCCTTATAGAAAATTATTTATAATTTTTGTGTTTATTCAATATTTCTGGTTTAGCTCTAGTAGCTATTATCTCCCAATTCTTCTTTTGTTTATGTGCTAGTAAGAATGATCCAAAGAACCACACCCACATCTCTTCCGATTTTGAGCAACGCGGTCCCGTTTATTTTGAATGCCTCAAACACTGTCCGTAGTTTAATGCGTTACAGTGGGGCTTTGGAGAGCTTTACAACCCGCGCAGCTATATGGTCGGCTGTAACTTTCTGCTGTTCATGAGTCGGAGGGTTGGAGCTGCCAAATTTCTTTAGGAGACTCCACACTTTCCTACTTAATTTTTTGACGTCGATAGCTTTCGATGCGGAACAAATTCTGTCTGACGGGTAGCGACTAAAAACTTTATGAAACACATAGTATAAGTTTTAATAACATTTTATTTTTTTTTTAACTTCTAGTAATTCCAATTTCATGATGGGCTGCAAATAGTAGACCCCGAACCCGGTAGCCTAATGTTTATTAAACAATTGTAATTGAATTGTAATAATAATATCTTATTATTTTTTATTTAAGTGGTGCCACTACGTAATTTGGAATTAGAAATCGAAAAAAAAAATTGTAGAAAACAACCTTTTTTTTTTACCTTTTTTATACTGCTTCAGCAGATAATTATTACATTCAATACTTGTTTGGTGGTCAATATGAAAAAGGAAACATATCTCATTATTTTTATTTTTCTTCCACATGTACCCACTGCGGTGCAGTGTAAGTGTTTTTTGAAGGGATACATCCCGTATTTTTTTTGCATGTTTTGATCACTATTGTTTTTTTGTATATAACGCTAGGTTTTGTGTGTAGATTGTAAAAAGCGAAAATTCTACATATAATGATAAAATAAAGACCCAGAAAAATTTTAAATTTTCGTTTTTTTACATAACCTTCAATATTAAGATCATTTTTAAATATGTTTATTAGGTCATTGAGAGAAATTTATATTGAACTTTCTATAAAGATTTAAAAAGGTATTAATATGTAATGGACACTTTTCGCTTGTATGTAACAATATTGTATTTTTGATTTCTTTAATAATCTTCTTTTCTCTTAGACTACTTATAAATAATTGCTAACAGCTTTGCTGAGCGAGTATACAAGGTAGGTGCGATTTTTTCTTGTTATTTTGTGTAAATATGTATTTTGGTTTTAATGAGTTTTCTTTGTCTCTTAAATAAAAGACAAAGTAGCGCCCTTATAGAAAATTATTTATGATTTTTGTGTTTATTCAATATTTCTGGTTTAGCTCTAGTAGCTATTATCTCCCAATTCTTCTTTTGTTTATGTGCTAGTAAGAATGATCCAAAGAACCACACCCACATCTCTTCCGATTTTGAGCAACGCGGTCCCGTTTATTTTGAATGCCTCAAACACTGTCCGTAGTTTAATGCGTTACAGTGGGGCTTTGGAGAGCTTTACAACCCGCGCAGCTATATGGTCGGCTGTAACTTTCTGCTGTTCATGAGTCGGAGGGTTGGAGCTGCCAAATTTCTTTAGGAGACTCCACACTTTCCTACTTAATTTTTTGACGTCGATAGCTTTCGATGCGGAACAAATTCTGTCTGACGGGTAGCGACTAAAAACTTTATGAAACACATAGTATAAGTTTTAATAACATTTTATTTTTTTTTTAACTTCTAGTAATTCCAATTTCATGATGGGCTGCAAATAGTAGACCCCGAACCCGGTAGCCTAATGTTTATTAAACAATTGTAATTGAATTGTAATAATAATATCTTATTATTTTTTATTTAAGTGGTGCCACTACGTAATTTGGAATTAGAAATCGAAAAAAAAAATTGTAGAAAACAACCTTTTTTTTTTACCTTTTTTATACTGCTTCAGCAGATAATTATTACATTCAATACTTGTTTGGTGGTCAATATGAAAAAGGAAACATATCTCATTATTTTTATTTTTCTTCCACATGTACCCACTGCGGTGCAGTGTAAGTGTTTTTTGAAGGGATACATCCCGTATTTTTTTTGCATGTTTTGATCACTATTGTTTTTTTGTATATAACGCTAGGTTTTGTGTGTAGATTGTAAAAAGCGAAAATTCTACATATAATGATAAAATAAAGACCCAGAAAAATTTTAAATTTTCGTTTTTTTACATAACCTTCAATATTAAGATCATTTTTAAATATGTTTATTAGGTCATTGAGAGAAATTTATATTGAACTTTCTATAAAGATTTAAAAAGGTATTAATATGTAATGGACACTTTTCGCTTGTATGTAACAATATTGTATTTTTGATTTCTTTAATAATCTTCTTTTCTCTTAGACTACTTATAAATAATTGCTAACAGCTTTGCTGAGCGAGTATACAAGGTAGGTGCGATTTTTTCTTGTTATTTTGTGTAAATATGTATTTTGGTTTTAATGAGTTTTCTTTGTCTCTTAAATAAAAGACAAAGTAGCGCCCTTATAGAAAATTATTTATGATTTTTGTGTTTATTCAATATTTCTGGTTTAGCTCTAGTAGCTATTATCTCCCAATTCTTCTTTTGTTTATGTGCTAGTAAGAATGATCCAAAGAACCACACCCACATCTCTTCAGATTTTGAGCAATGCGGTCCCGTTCATTTTGAATGCCTCAAACACTTTCCGTAGTTTAATGCGTTACAGTGGGGCTTTGGAGAGCTTTACAACCCGCGCAGCTATTTGGTCGGCTGTAACTTTCTGCTGTCACGAGTCGGAGGGTTGGAGCTGCCAAATTTCTTTAGAAGACTCCACACTTTCCTACTTAATTTTTTGACGTCGATAGCTTTCGATCCGGAACAAATTCTGTCTGACGGGTAGCGACTAAAAACTTTATGAAACACATAGTATAAGTTTTAACAACATTTTATTTTTTTATTTAACTTCCAGTACTTCCAATTTCATGATGGGCTGCAAATAGTAGACCCCGAACCCGATAGCCTAATGTTTATTAAAAAATTATAATTAAAGACCATTTTTATTTTGGCCTAACGCAAAATGAAATAAGGCACGTAAGTTGTTCATTATTATGGAAAGTGTTCATTCTTCATTATTCATGTTGTGCATATTTGAGATCGATATAATTAAAACTATTGCTACTTATTCACAGAATGCAGTACGACTTTTATCAGTTTCTTCTACCAGGTGAAGAAGAATCAAATGTGCATATTTATATCTTATTATCATTTTTTAAGTGGTGCCATTACGTCGTTTGGAATTAGAGATCGACAAGAAAAAATTGTAGAAACCAAAGATAAAATTCTAGAGACTAATAGTTGGGGTCTATTACACAGAGAAAGATACTGAATTCCATACATTGCTGAAGAAAAATGTTAGATGCAATGACTGCATAAACAATTTGCATATAAAGCGCTAGCATCTAGAGAATATCGTAACAGAACAGAAAATAAAAAACACGTCGAAATAGTCACAAAGTAACTAACCAAATGTTAAATAAACTGTTAATATGAAAAAGTTAAGTCACGAAAGTGAGAAAGCAGGGAAATAGGTAATTTACCAAACATAAAAATAATTAACAGAAAGGGCCAAGATCCACATCAAAGGATTATCTGGACTCAAAACATGGAGCTCATGAAAACCTGGTACATAGCGCGAACGGAAAGTAGTAAAGTATATCATTAAATGTAATAATCTCACAATAAGACGTGATATTAGGCTGAATGGCAATAAATGCTTTTATTTTTATATTTTAACATATTTTAGAGACTTGTAAGCATACGTTTCACAAGTTTTCCTTTCTAAAGTAATTACCAACTACGAGTTTACAATTATATCAAAGATTAAGCAAGACTGATAGAAATAAAAGTTTCAATTTGTTGTTCGGTAAGACCTTCTTATAGTCAATTTGAAATTAAAACAAATCTTCCAGTGATTTACTTTTATAGTTTTTGTGTACTGAAATTACACAATTTGTCATGCAACGTTTGCATTGAAGTAGTAGAAAGTAAACGTTTTTAACATTTATATTTGTTTATATGATATAATTTCTAGATACTTTCGATTATTTCTTTTCTGTCGAGTGTAGATCGGTTTCACTTATAAATTTTAAAATTTTACGACGGAAAATGAATGTTATTGCCATGCTTTAGTTATATAACTATCTAGTCTAACTAATCCAAAATTTTAACATGTTCGGACAAACAAAAGATTTACCACAAATGTTTTTTTATAAAAACTAAATGATTAAATTAAACACCATTAACAATATATTAAAGTCTATAGTTTATTCTTCTTATTAAGATGTCCCTTTCAAAAGTTGGCGGTCATTATTATTATTTAGATCCTGTTTACTGCTGTTCTGATCTAAAGACCTGGTTAGAGGTTAGATGATATACATATAGGAAGCAAAGGAATAGTCTCTGAAATTGTGCAGCCTAGAAATTAGTTTCGCCGAGCAATCCGTTTTTCCATTATTTTATTCTGTATAATAACTTGTAGGAACTGGTATTAATTGTGGTCCTCTCATTACGTGGCTAAGATACATACGCATATTTATTTCGTCATCTAGCTCTATTTCTTTTCCTCGACGATTTCATCACTCATAATGTTTTCCCATACATTTCACTTATATGGCGATGCATTTCAGCTGATTTGGGGCCTTTAACATTGAAAACACGAATAATAGCACGCACTTCGCAGGTCTCATTGGGCGGTATGGCGGTAAGACAGCATTTTAAAAACATACAACCATTGTAAATACAGTCGACAATCTGTGTATACTATGCGTTTAATACTGAGAATGGAATTTAATCAAATAAAATCAAATTGAATCGGATGTTTTATCTTCCACCGGGTTCGTAATCAACTGTACGGAACATCCTCCGTAAATTAAATTTCCCGACAAAAACTTTTAGCTGCCGCAGCAAGAACAAAGCAACCTATTGACAGAACATGCTATGGCACGTAGTACTTGTCAACCACTGCTAGTTATAGCAATATGATTGGTAGAGAGCAACCCCAACCCCCAATAGATGTCAAGCTCCTTTACTTCTTTTACTAGTTTTTGTGGAGGCGAAAAAAAACAGGTAGCTTTGTCGTGCATTATGGAAAACACTCCGTGTTCGCACGAGACACAGACATCCACATTACGGATCCCTGGGTCACTGGGTGACACATACCATTGGTAATATAAAATTATTTATAATATCTGGAAACACTAAGTAGTGTTACTACGTGATTGAACCATTTTTTGTTTCTTTGATGGGTATAAAGTAAGCGTATCCATTAGTATATTTTCTTGTCGTATGGATTTCTCCAGCGGCCTAAGTTTTCATTTTCGGGTGAGGCCCTAAATATTTACGTTGTTTTACCTTCCAAACAGTTAAGTATAACTTTTTAATATAGATAACAAATAATATTGATAAATGCTTAATTTTTTCTTATACTATTTAAATCATTATGGTGCATTTTAAAATATAGTCCTGTTTTACTACGTAAGGCGTATTAAATGTAATATCTAATTTTATTTGTAAATACTATTGTAGCATTTTTAAATTCCTTGGTAGATATTAAAACCCCCTCGTATATGTAATAAAAAACCGAAGAATAATCTCAGTGTTTTTCTATTTCCTTCCGTATAAGTTAAAACACAGAAATATTCTTTCAATTCCTCTTTGCGTCGTCGAGTCGATAATAAACCGTTTTAAAGTTTGTTTATATTTCACAGATGTGTATTTCCTCGGTATTCTTTGATCGAAGCCGATTTGTGATATTTTGCGCGTTGCAAATAGACATAAATATTCCAGTTTATATGTTTTGTTTATACCAAGATTGGGAAAATGAATTTTAAAAATAATTCCTCACTCTCGCTGAGGTCGCTGTCGGTTGTAGATGCTTACAGTGTTGGTCAAAATTTTTCTTCAAATTTGTAATATCTTCGTTTTTCGTCCTTTGTCATGTGTTTTGTATAAAACTTAATGAGGTCGCTGGTTAAATGATATTCGATAAATAATAATAACGAAAAAAGCAAATGAAATAATTTGTTTGTAAATCAATTAGCGAAAAATAGCAAATATACCTGTCAATAAATTAAGAAATTAACTGGTCTTACTCAGTATTGATGTTTGTACAAAGAAAGACTTACCCTTCGAAATATTTTAGTCGTTGCCAAGGAAATCTCGTTGGTACGTCGGGACGTCCGCCGACGCGGCTCTATGGCATGAGAGCCACAAACTTCGTGTGTTTCGTTCGCTGTCTTGTCAGGAAGTGTGTTGAGTTGAGACTTAAGACGGTCAGAAACAACCCTCTGACCACGCTTCGAGGTGGCAAAAGGACAAACCCATAAATCACCCTATTGTATTGTAATTGAGACCGTAATACGAAACCGTACTTGTACACTTGTGTGTATTGGCGACACAAGACAAAAGAGAAGTCAAATTCTCCGCACTTAAACATAATACATGAGACGACCAGGTTTTACAGGAAGCAATATATTTACCAAAGTCGTTAGGATACATAGCATTGAATTTAGATCACACTACAGTACCGTAACAGAAATATTAATAGTAAAAATATGAAAAGAAATAGTACATACTTTCCCAAACATCATGTATTGTGGCAGATAATAGTTACAGTTAAAGTGAGGTTTTGAAAGATATCCATATGTTTCATTATCCTGTTTTTTAAGAAGCCGAGTCTAAAGTTTGTGTTCCAGTGCCCCAATTCCAACCTCAAATTTGTATGTCCTTTGTATACAATCACACAATATGTTTGTGATTGTGAGTTTTGTAAAGTCAAACTTATCTGTAATCTTACGACTAATAAGTAAGAAAATAATAATTATAACTACATAATTTTTATATTTATTTGTTATCAACAGATGTCTTGAAAAAGAATTGAAAATAAATTCGAAAGCTTGAGAGTAAGTCTAAGAAAATCCACAAGGAAAATAATTCCTGCAGCTGGCTGTATACCACGTAAGATATCAGGTTTCTGGAGATATCAGATATATCCTAAAAAGATCTGTTGAGAATACCCACATTTCTTTTAAAGTCCTGAACAATCTAGGACAATGTTTAACCAATTCAAAAGATCACATCAACTACATGGATCGTAGTGGTGTTTACAAACTACAGTGCTCTGATTGTGATGCTACATATATAGGTAGAACCTGTAGATCACTAACTTCCCGTTCCCTAGAACACACTAAAAAAGAGAACACTTCCACCTTCTCACAACATCTCGCACAACATAAACATACCCTCAACATACCAGAAGACGTCTCTTTGTTACATAATATACCTCAAATTTTTTTTCTAAAATTAGATCTATATAAGACTTGGAAATAGTCAAAGAAAAGCAAAGAAGCCCCAACTGCGTTAATCGCCATGTATCTTTCAACCGTGACTTTCAACCCTTACACCGACAACTCTTCTCATAGCCCACGCTTCTCAAATTCGCCTCATCTTCTTTACCTGACCTTCCTCTATAAACGTCAACACTTTAATCCTTTTCAACAATTGTTGCTTTTAAACAACCATTCTCTTTACACTATTGTCACAACCCTCCCTCCCAATTTTTCCGACCCTATTGTTAACTTCATAACCATCCATATCTATCATACCCATCGAGCAAAAAGACAAAAGAGGGAATGTAAAGGTAGTGGGGGCAAAAATATTGTTAGACAGAAAGTGCCATCTTGAGAGGCCAAATTAAACAAGGAAAGAGAGTCTTTCCTTGTTTAAGAAATCAAATTTAGTTGGGTTATGTTATTATTTGTCCCAACTGTCACATGAAATCTTATTTATATTGAAGTTTTTTAACAATTGTTTCACATTTTAGACTGTTATCGTTAATTTTTAATTAAAATTTTCTCGTCTAAGACACATTCTGAAAACTATTTTATAGCTACTGTTAATAAGTGTCGGAAAATTTAAATTTGGCGCATTCGCATTTCTGGATATGTCCGCCATCAGAGGCCACTTTTTTGGTCGCCTTTTCATAACGATTAGATTCCCTCTTTTGTCTTTTTGCTCGATGATCATACCTCACTATTTCATCATTTTTACACTCTTCACGTTTACATCATATTCCTGTCCATTCTTTTTCTTTTGCTAGTTCTCTGTCATTTCATATATCTACCATCCACTCATTAGTTCTAAACCCAGTAACCATTTAAACATAACAAAACAATTTATCAGAATTCACTATTTCCCACTTTACAAAAACCCTTAATCAACCATTGCTTCCCTCTCTTAGTCAACAACTTAGTACAGCACACTCACAAATAAAATTTCAGGCTTTTATGTACCGAATTTAATACAACCAAAATATATTTTGTTCAGGGTGCTAGATGCTTTAAGCATGAAGGACCTCTATTATCTCTAATTTGTTGATCAACTCATTTATTTTGCTTTAACCCCCTCTCCTTTATTCTTTAGTCATTTCCTTTACTTTTATTCTTATCAAGTCTCTGAGGAGCTTAGCCTTTGCAATTTTAAATTAATTCCATATGTTATAACTTTAATTCCTTCAGCCGGAAGATTTTAAATCCCTTTTCTCAATTTATTGGACTCACTTATATTAACCTTTTGTACCATATGAGCAGTATTAAACAATTTCATTTAAATACGAAGTCTTACATTAGCTACAAATATATACTATCCAATTTTACCTTGTACTAGATGTGAACAACATAAAAGGACAATTCCATATATCTAAGCTAATTTGTCACAAATTACACTTTTTAGACCACACTCCATACGACAAAGAGTAATATAAGCTGACTAATGCATACGTCATTCTCTTAAACATGACCTTTAACAACATCAGTAATTTTCTGTATCCAATATTAAATAATCAAAAATTTTTAAATCCCAACACCTGGATTGCTGTTATCATTTTTAACATCATCAAAGTTTTGAATCTTTTGGCTGTAGTAATGCTATGTTTAACAAATATTGTTTCATGGTACATTGACATTTTGTTTTCGACACCGTTCATGGGTATCTTGTCAATCAGTTACCAGCTGAAGTCCGTTTGAAGAGGTTTACTCTCCGGACACTGGAACTCACTTAAAGCATGGGTGTATGTTACCAGAAGTAAAATTTAATTAAAATATTAAACATTAAATAATATTAACAACATCATGTACAATCTTTGGTAACGTAATATATTTTAAAGGGTTTTTACCCAAATATTTTGGTGGCTCAGGCATGGTAACCTGTAAGTATAACCATTTTGCTTTTTTAACCTTAGTCAAAATTTTAAACCACGTTTGCTTTAATTAAATGGTTTATACTTATTTTAGGTAATTTTAACCTGATGATGGAACTGTTGTTCCGAAAACGTTTGTGTTTTTAATGTAGCCCTTTTAAGGGTTTTTATAAAATATACCCATTTACAAAGATTAACCTCTTTTTTTTTAAGTCTAAGAGTTTTTTTTGTCTTGTGGTCCAAATAGACAGCATCCTCAAGAATCACCACCAATATATAATATGTATATATATATATATATATATATATATATATATATATATATATATATATATATATATATATATATATATATATATATATATATGTATAATAAAAGAAACACCCGTGGATCAGCTAAGAAGCATAAAAGCAGCAACTATGTTATTAATGTAGATTTGTTGATTGAACATGGCCAACACAACACAGATACACAAACACATACACATAAACACACACACACACACACACACACTCACACACACACACACAGACACACACACACACACACACACACACACACACACACACACACACACACACACACACACACACACACACACACACACACACACACACACACACACACACACACACACACACACACACACACACACACACACACACACACACACACACACACACACACACACACACACACACACACACACACACACACACACACACACACACACACACACACACACACACACACACACACACACACACACACACACACACACACACACACACACACACACACACACACACACACACACACACACACACACACACACACACACACACACACACACACACACACACACACACACACACACACACACACACACACACACACACACACACACACACACACACACACACACACACACACACACACACACACACACACACACACACACACACACACACACACACACACACACACACACACACACACACACACACACACTAACACACATACACTAACACTAATTTATATCATGGTCAGTGCTCAAATTACAGATGGCTCACTATACGGTCAAATTTGTTCTAAGACTACTGCGCTCCCAATCACGAGGTGTAACACGATCGGGCGTAGGGAATACATGGTATAGGGGAAAAGTTTTGCCTTAAGTGATGGAGTGCCTCTCTTCCTGGAGAGCTGAGGAACTCTGGAGGATTATAGCCTTAGCACAGTAAGGGCACGCTACCGTGCACCCTATCGCGTGGGAACAAAACAGCCGGTTTAGATTAAAAGGGAGAATGAGTGACACTCTTGCCCTTAAAAATATGAATACAACGTGAACGATCAGGCAGGCGACTCCTGTCGCGGATAACATATCATTTGTAAGAAAATAGTTTACTAATTCTATAATGTAGATTTTTATTATATCGATATTGTGTTTATAACTAATTTTCTTTTTTTTATCAGGCGAATTTTTGAAAAATTAAAATTTTTTTAAATCGATATCAATATCCCAACCACACACACACATCGGACACGGATTCTATCCAGATTTTAATAAATTTAAAAAATTAAAATATTTAAAATTAAAAAACTCAGGCAGTTAAAATTTTACAGCTATTATTAGACAGATAATAAAAAAATGCTTCTACTTGACTTATTTCCATAGTAGTTTTGTTTTTGTTTTTTTAGAGCTTTAAATAATATTAAATCATTTTTCCACTACGAAAATAGAAATATAGACAAAAATAGATTATTTTAATAAGGAATTCTCTATCATTGCACAAATATTTTCTTTTAATAAGGTGTTGTAAAACGAGGTTGATGAGCTGATTCTTGATCAGATATCCATTGAAGAACGTGTTGGAGGATTGCGTGGTATACTGAGGCGAATTTTATGAAGGCGTACGACAAACTAACTTTATAATATATTTATAACTGACATTTGTTAAATACACCTTTTATTTTACAATAATTGTTTTATAATCACCCGGCATCCTTTAATATACCTTATTATTATTATTGTAATGACTTTTTTTTCTTAAACTTTACGACGTAAATGATAAGTTATATAATCAAGGACTCCGCATTAAAAAAATAAAGGTATATATAATAACGTAGTAATTATTAAAATACCACACATACATTTTAAAAAATTAAGTAATTGTCAACGACTGTCAATGACTAGCAACATACGCCTTTTCATATTCAATCATGATAGCCAAACTCGCCTGGTAATAATTCCATTAAAATCGTTAGGCACTTACAATAATCACAAGGAAAAAATAGAGGAAACATTAAAAATGTACTTTAAGAGTAAATATAAATTAATACTTTAAAAGTATATATATATATATATATATATATATATATATATATATATATATATATTAGTGATTCTACAGTATTCACTGCCTTTCCTCGCTCAACCGTTTCCATCTCTCTCTGTTGCCCCATTCTCCATCCTTTAGGCCTCTCTTACTCATGGCGTCGTCTACTCCGTTCCTCCAGGATTTTCAGGGTCGTCCTCTTTTCCTCCTTCCTATGGGGCTCCAGTCGGTTATTCTCTTTATCCATCTGCTGTCGCTAGTTCTTCTTACATGTCCATACCACATTAGTCTTTTTTGTTCTATATATGTTAGTATGTCTGTTTCTATTGATGTTCTTTGCTTTATTTCGTCATTACTTCTCCTATCTATTCTTGTTACTCTGCGGCATCTTTGCAGGCATTCCATCTCTGTTGCTACTATCTTACTGCTGTTTTTCTTGTTTATGATCCAATTTTCAGCCCCATATGTCATAATACTTCGCACTAATGTTTTATAAATCTGTGTTTTTGTCTTTATATTTAGGTGTCTATCCCACCATATTGAGTTAAGTTGTCGGATTGCTGTTCTTGTTTGTCCTAATCTTTGTGTAATTTCTTCCTCTGTTGTTGCCTTTTTCATGATTATAAACCCCAAGTATTTGAATTTATCCTTTCCTTTGATTGTTACGTTGTCATAAATCTGTAGATCTTTTATGTCTTCTTCACTTGTAGATAGATACTCTGTTTTCGCGAGGTTAATATCTAGGCCAGCCTTGATATATTCTTCTTGTAGTTTCTTCATCATGTAGCTGAGGTCGTCTTGGTCTTGTGCAATCACTACTTCTTCTTCTTCTCGTGCCACTCCTATCGAAATCATCAAGGCTATCCTAACCTTGTTTACAGCTGACCTAAAGAAATCATTAGTGGTACAGCCAAACCACTCTATCAAATTACGCAACCATGACATTCTTCTACGGCCTGGACTCCGTTTTCCTTCTATTTTTCCTTGCATTATATTTTGATGTAATGCGTATTGATCGTCTGTCATTTCTTTGGGAGCTGTTCTCCATTTATCGCTTTCTGAAATATCCATTGTATCATCCGGTGTAATTTTTTTTATCCGTATTTTATAAGCTAAGGTGAGATGCCTCCAGGTCCCGGTGCTTTCTTATTTTTGATTGCTTTTATGGCCGTTCTCATTTCCCTATCTTTTATTTCTATTTCTTGTTGTGGGGATCTGCTTCGTCTTCGCCTGTTTTCTTTTCCAATGAATTGTGGTCTTTGTTCTGTTAACAGTTCCTTGTAATAGTCCTTCCATTCTTTGTCCTGTATATTTCCCAAGTTAATTTTTTCTTTTGAGTTTTGTTTCAATCCTCTCAGTACTTTCCATGACTCCGAAGTTCTTGTACCTCCTATGTATGTGTCAATATTTAAGCAGGTTCTTTCCCATTCTTCATTCTTTTGTTGTGTCATTTGTTTTTTCGCTTCTCTATCTTTTTCTCTATATTATTTATAAACTTCATCGTTGTTTGTAGTCAGCCATTTTCTGTATAGTTGCTTTTTTTCTTCAATTATTCTTTTTGTTGGTTCATTTATTTCATAATAGCGATAACACGCATTTGCTGAAATGTAAACTTTGCAATTTTCGAACAGCTCAAAATGATAAATAGGATTTTATTAAATCGGATTTCGTCCATGGCCATCAGAATAGATGGTACCTCTTGCAGCTACCACTACAAATGGAAAATAAGCAGAGACATTCGCTGATACGTTTTTGCAACTGACGGAAAATTAGCTAACCTTGAAAAAACTCGAAGTTGAAGATTGATAAAAAAAATTTTATATAATATCTTGGCTCTCCAGCACGTCAATGAATATTATATACATTAAATAAATTTACACAATAACTAACACTAGACAAAGGACAAACAGTTTAAAATTATTTCCAGGCTACATTGCGGGCAAAGGTAGAAAACAGAATGGCTCCTGGTCAATGTTAAAGAGACATTTGACATATTTTAACTTAGTTGGGCAGTCACAATTATGGTGATCTGCACATTTTAAAATTTCTATGGTAAACTGAACGTTGACCAAAAATCCAACTGACCACTAAATTGAAAATGTCAACGCAATACTTTAGACCAACTGACCGACAGTGTGAGATGTTAAAATATACAACTGTGGAAATGGTATATCTAAATTACAAAAATATATATGGAGAGTGTAATTCACGCCAACTGTAGATCAATTGATCACGAACAAGCTTGTTTAGCAAGTTATTGATGATTGAAATGTTAATATTAATTAAAGTATGAAATTCTTAAAGTATGAAACTTTTAATGGATATACTCAGTGTAGGAAATCTAAAACGTCGAGCTGGGTTCGTTACGAGGTGAAGCTGCAATAAATTTTTTTAAAATTAGTTTAAATTTAGTATAATTTAAATCAATTTGAGTATTAAGACAGTGAGAGTTTTCATTTGTTTCTTTTGTAATTTCCAAATCTTCTAATAAGTCCAACTCCAAGTATTTTTACTTCCTACTAATGTCATGTACAATACATGAACCAAATTTGAATTGAAATTATGTTTACTTGACAGTAAATGGTGACCAAAACTTGAAGAGATTGGTCTGTCCAAATGTTCTGTGATTTTAGTAGACAACTTTCGAATGGTTCCGCCTACATAAGAGGCAACGCAATCATCATATCTCAATTTATAAATACTCTTATCCAGAATGTTTATCCTATCTTTGGTGTTAATTAAAAAGGAACCTAAAGTGTTGCTTGACATAAAAGATATTTTAAATGTATCAAAATGAATTCGCTTTAATAAACGACCTATACTACTTTACAGAACATATATAAAAAAACAACTTTATACATTTAAATATTTACTGTTCCGTTTCAAAAATTTATATCTCTGTAATATTGTTCGCAGTCACTCCGAACGTGAAAATAAATCTTTTCTGTCTTAGGAAGCAACTCTAACATGGCTTCGTATAGAAGCAAATAGCGACATCTGATAATAAAGGCACAGATTAAAGCGAAATTCTGAATTTTGTTTCGAAAATTAGTTTACGGATTTTATTATCAGATGTCGCTATTTGCGTCTATACGAAGCCATGTTAGAGTTGCTTCCTAAGACAGAAAAGATTTATTTTCACGTTCAGAGCGACTGCGAAAGCCGTT
Source organism: Diabrotica undecimpunctata (assembly GCF_040954645.1). Taxonomy (NCBI): domain Eukaryota; kingdom Metazoa; phylum Arthropoda; class Insecta; order Coleoptera; family Chrysomelidae; genus Diabrotica; species Diabrotica undecimpunctata. Next base: position 141,355,083 of record NC_092803.1, read on the forward strand.
TTGATGAGGCCTATTAGGCCGAAATACGTACAAGCGGATGCGCAGGCGCCCTGTACGTGAAATCAAATCTTAACTGTCTTTTCCTTTTTATTCCGATATACTCTGTACGAGTACAAGAAACCAATTCGCTAAGAATTTTGCTTAGTTGAGGAGATATGTTGTGGAACGCAATTTTTAGATTCCCCATGTCTCTAATAACATCTTTATCAACGTCTGTTTTGCCTTGCACTTCTAAGGATAATTCATCTTCAATATTCAGTTCACACTCTAAAAACCCCTCCAGGGCTCAATCCTTTTGATACCATAGATATTTGGTATAAGTGAATTTTATCTTTAGAGGAAGTTTGAGTCTTCTTCTTTTATGTAGACCTGACTCTGTCTGTTTTTCAATGTGCCTCCAGTAAGTTGTCGTTTCATCGTTTTCGTGGTCTCCCTACTGATTATCTTCCTATTGGGAAACCGTCTCTTGCCGTCTTTACTAATCTATTTGTTGTAATTCGGCTTATATGATCGTGTCATTCTCCTCTTCTATTTTTTACCCAGTTTTTGATGTTCTCCACCATGCATCTACGTCGTATATCTGTACTTCTAGCTCTGCCCCATAGTGTCTTACCATCAAGTTTTTTAACTGTTTACATCTCTGCTGTTTCTAACATCCTTTTTGTATTCTCTGTGTCAGGTCGTATTTCTGCCGCGTGTGTCATTATTGGTCTGTTGGACGGTTTTGTAAATTCTGCCTTTCATTTCGTTCCCGATATTTTTATTTCTCCATATGCATTTAGGCAGCCTGCGACTCTGTTTGCTCTATTGACTTGATCTTCCACTTCAGTTTCAAACTTTCAGTAGCTAGATAATGTGATGCCTAGATATTTAAACTCCATCACTTGTTCTATAATCTGACCTTCCAGCTCCAATTTACATCTTAGTAAATTTGCTGTTGTAACCATGCATTTTGTCTTTTTTTGGGGAAATTAACATGTTAAATTTTCTGGGGGTTATTTAAATTGGTGCAGCATACGTTGTAAATCATCTTCACTTTGATAGAGTATTGCGTCGTCTGCATAGCAGATTATTTTAAGTTGTTTTTCTCCTGTTTGGTATCCTTTTTTGGTTCTTATTATCTCATCCATAATCAGGTTGTGAACAATAGAGAACTCAGGGAATCCCCCTGTCTTATCCCATTGCCAGCTTTAATAGGGTCGGTTAGTTCTTCTATTTTTACTTTAACTGTGATGTTTTGGTAGATATTTTCGATCATTTTGATTATTCCTAGAGGTATCTCTCGTGCGTTCAATAAGTGGATAACGTCCTATAATTTGACCCGGTCAAATGCCTTCTTAAGATCCACGAAACATAGATATATTATAAGAGTGAGTCGTACGACTTAAATCTGGATCGTATGACACTTTTGCCTTGTATATCCTTTCGGATTATTCGGGTGCCAACCGCATCTTTAACCCTGTTTCAAGTAATTAGTCTTGATGCACATTAGCCCAGGAGACCGACGGCTTTACGTGTCCTCCGAAGTATAATGGCGGCGAGTTATCATTTGTAAAACAAAATTTTCTATACTTCAAAAGCTTTCTACAGTTTGCTTTCCAGCAGTAAAAAAAGTTCTGGAGATTCTTTCTTATCTATGTTCCGTTCGTATGTTTGTGGTATTAAGACTATTGTATTCTATGACTAAATTTGTATACTTTTTATAAAGCTCAATCTAATAAAGGTGGTGATCGACGTACAAGTTTATAACGCGGTTTTATTCGCGGCCCGTTGGTGATAATAGGTGCTAAAACAGTCGTGTTTGAATGAAAGATAAAGTAACAGGTCTTGCTCGGAGTCTGAAGTTGTGTGTTATCTCTCTATAGCACACCGCGGAACAATCAAAAAAAGAAGCGAAAATGCCCTAGAACTTGGGTTAAAAAGAAAAATGTCAAAAATTGTTAGTAGAACCATTTGATTACAGAAATTATCTGAGAATGACTGAAGAATCATACAATGAATGGTTGTCTTTAGTGACAGCCCTACAAAAATAAAATATTATTATGGGAGAAGTGAAAAATCTGACAAAAACTGTCGACTTGGCTCGCCAGCCGTGATCTATAAAGTTTTATATGATGAGTCAAGCAAAAGATATGACGAGCTGCAAAACAGGCTCGTCGGTATATAAAACCGCTGTATTGCAATGATACACTGGCGAGTTTTAAGGCTCAAGTAAATGGGCTGAATTAAAAAGATAACAAACCGGCGAATGAGCTAGTACTCTAATACACACATAATGCACTACTTATTGAGTAGTTAAATCAGTAGCTGGCGTGTGGTAAACATGTGATAATCTGTTGTTATAAGATAAGGTATGCGTAAGTCACCGAACGTCATTTATTATCGAATTTTTAAGCTATCAGGATTTACAATTAAGTAAAATTAAAAATAGCTTTGTCAATCTATAAACTTAATATGTGTTTAACATAACATACCAATATCTTAACGTAAATACGCAGACAGTGCTTCTAAAAGCATGATACTTCAAAAAGTGGTTATTATGAAAATTGCTAAAGTATTTGTGGTTTCCCTACTTAGATTCTGTTATAAAAAAAGTGGAACACGAGTAATACTTCGTTGTTTTTACAAGTATTCTAAGTATTTTTATAAGCCGCCGGATCTTCGTTCTTCAGCTCTTTCAGTAAAGTATTTGATGCACCATAATTAGTACGCCGCCTATTCACGGTTTCACCCACACTTTTCTCTTATGCACTTTTTGTTTCGCATTTTGTCGTCTAATTAATTCATTTTTAATCATTACAGTTACAACCGAAAATCCCGCTCGAACCAGGTTGTCCGACATCTTGCCACTTGTGAATAAGATACTGTGAGTACACATGGCTAATTTATAAGCTAGCTAGCTCAAAAGCCGGTGAGTAGCATGTAAAGCTTCCAGCAGTTCAACTTTTTCCGGAGCGTTTTTACAATCAGCTAACAGAGCGAGTGCATCGATTACACTGTAGTAATTTACGAGATGTTTGTGAAAAAGCCGACGAATGGCTTGTAAACTCGCCCCGTGTGCTTGGGCCTTTACCGACGAGCCATAAAACGGCGGTTTTACTCGCTGTCGATCAGGGCCAAGCTTATGTATTTTCCTGTATTATTTTTACCAAATATCTTCATCAATAATTTTGTAATAGCATCTAAATAAACTTTATTATACAGCCACTTTTAATTATTTGCCTAAGGTTACACATTATGCAGTGTTTCTTGTCCTCATCAACTGTGTTGGTGTTTGAATTAGTAGCATATGTTCGTCTGTCTAAACAACTAATTACCCAGCACTTCCGGTATCACAATAAACGTTCGAACGTACTTCGATATGTCTCTCGGCTAAAAATAACAATAGTCATCTGTTTTAGTAGTTTCATTGTTTTCTTTTTATCGTAAACAATTCCGGTTATATATTGACGTTTAGTAAACGTACCCAAAATAGCAAACATGACTATTGTTATTATAAAATAATAACATATATCTTATTAATTATCGTATTTATTATCTTATTTGATGTTTTGGCCTACATATCCGGATCCTCAGCCTCATTATAGGAGAGGTAAAAACCATAAAGAGCTTCGTTGTTGAGATAGAGAGGGATACAATTTTAAAATCAAAATTGAAAATTTATTGCATATCAAAAATGCTTACAAGCAAATAAAAATTTAATCAGTGTCGCGCTATCAGTATTTTTCTAAAATTGTTGGTCGTTTTTGGTTTAAAAAGCACTTTTATTGCGCTATAATGAAGTGTCGGAGTTATTTGCTTTCAAACAAAAGTCTACATTGTTTAGATATTTTACAAATTACCTTTTGTAGTATTATTTGAACGTAGGTGTTTTGATAAATAATTATTTGCTTTAGTTTGTATTAATAATTAGATTTTTAATAATAATTAAGCGCAAATAGTGGGAAAAACAAAAAATATTTATGACTTTAAATTATAGAAACAGTTCCTGTAATTCAGTTATAATCTTTATGGCAACTTTCTTATTTTTGAAGAGCTTATAGCGGCAATTTCTTTATTATAAATTGGTAAAGCAGTTGGCTTGGATAACATTAGAACGAAATAGATTAAGAACTTTGGGAAAAATGTTTTCAAATACTTAACCTGTGACGTAAATCCACAGTAGTGGCACTATTTAAGCCAGGAAAAATGCCAACCAAAGCTAAAAACTTTCGACCAATTTCTTCACTTATACCACATTTTGAAAGTTTTTAAATGAACGACACCCAATTGAATCCCTGTCACCAACGATTTGAAATTGATATCTGAACGAGCTGGATTTAGAGCTGGGAAATCTTGCTATAGTCAAATATTAAACTTAGTCAAATATACAGGATATTGAAAATGGGTTGGAACGAAAGGAAATGGAGTCACTTACGTTGACTTAACTGCTGCTTATGACACTTGCAACCACCAAATACTGTTAGTAAAAGTATACAATACGACCAGGGGTTTCATATTTTTAATCTGTTTTTAGAATTCATTCTGTAAAGTTCTCGATTCTACTTCTTTACATTGCAATCTAAGAAAAACTGGTAAACCTGTTGACAATTGAATCGGTGAGTTCGAAAACCGTACATACCCAAAATCTGCGTTCCGAGAAAATCAATAAAAACATTATAACACTGAAACCAAAATAGACTATCGGCATGCATAGACAAGTTTTAGGTCTCTTACTTTGCAATGTGTTTTTAATGGTAGTTTTTTCAGAAAATAAAATGGACTACCAAAGACAGATCAAAATGAAGGATAGACTTGTATGGTTTAACTCAGCCCTATATACGAAAAAAAAAAATAGGTAAACATTTCTTGATTTAAAAAAGGTAAAAGAAATAATAAATTAGACTTACTCACAATCAATTTAATTTAACTATCCAGACGACAGGTTTCGCTTTCTACAATATGCAAAGCATCTTCAGGTCTCGATACAAAGTTAAATAAATGCTGAAATAATAAACCCATATTAGGGTGTTGTCTAATAAAGATCAACAAAGATAGATGATATAAATTATATAAATTACAGTAATTAAGCCAAGATTGTGTGGGTGTGCAATTCTATTCTATTCTATTTGTACATCTATTCTCATTCATTGTCTCACAACTGTCACCTTCAAAAATAAAAATCTCAATAAATAACACACATTTCATAAATATATCTCCAGAATAAATATAAATAACTTTAAATAACTTAATGGTATAGAACATTACTTTCATCAAACAAACAATTACATTACACCCATCTCTACTTCATTGGATAAAATCTGTCTCCTCAAGAACTTCCCCGTTTACTGTCAAACAATTAAAATAGCAGACTTGAGTTCTCCAATCAACAATACAGGATAGTTTGAACCATGTTCTTTCAACCATCAATTAATAGAGTACCGGCATGTAAGTAATGTTTTATTTATTTGTTCATTTATTAATTTATTACAGTTTAATAGACTATTTTACCAGTTTGTTGGTCTTACCTTGTCTGCTCAAACATTTTATTCATTTTGAAAAACCACAGACATGTAATATTGGCATAATTACTGTAATTTATATAATTTATATCATCTATCTTTGTTTATCTTTATTAGACAACACCCTAATATGGGTTTATTATTTCAGCATTTATTTAACTTTGTATCGAGACCTGAAGATGCTTTGCATATTGTAGAAAGCGAAACCTGTTGTCTGGATAGTTAAATTAAATTGATTGTGAGTAAGTCTAATTTATTATTTCTTTTACATTTTCAAATGGACTCAAACAAGCAACACATTAATGATTTCTTGATTTATTTACCATTTATTCAATACATAATATCAAAACTGTTATCTCAATCACTTAATAAATATTTTCAGAATTTGTGGTTTTCCATGAAGCGATGCGGTAATAGAATTCCAATGCTTCACCTTGGGTATAAGTCATTACCTTCTTGATGTCCAGGATTTTTTTTTCATTAATTGGAACGGGTTCTTTATATGCCTTACTAGTGGACAAAGGTGGACTGTCCTTATGTTCTTTAAGCAATTTAAAAGTATGGGAGTGTAAACGATCTGTATACTCCTACGTTTTAACATATCCCGGCTTTGAACTGTCATACAGGAACTCTCTATAGTTTGACACAGCAAATGTTTCTTTGTTGGAACTAGTATCTCGAGAGCTACACATTGTTTTATAGTAATCAGGCCACCAGTTCTTAAAATCAGTAATATCAGTGTATCGGATTTGCTTCACAGTAAATGGTTGTCTTGTTCTTGAAGTCCTTATTAAGTCCTCGTATTCTTCTGGAGTATAAATTCGATCATGTTTTCTGAAATTCTGTTTTGCAGAACCAAAATCCCGGTCACAAGGCAAGAACGAATAGCTTCTTATTGAAAAATAATGATATATTTTGTTGAATCTTTTGGTTGCCTGTAATGCTAAGAGGAAACGAACATTTGTTTGGTTTGGTTTCTGCCCTGCACATCCATCGGAAAACAAATGTAGTTCAGTGATTTCAGGGGGTATATGTTTCATAATGTAGTCCTTAAGGAATGTGCACACTTCATTAGGTCCCTTCTGACCTTGACCTTCATGGTAGGTATAAAAATGACCAGTATTCTCTTTGCTAATCCCATCACTTCTGGTCTCTCAGTATAGCGTTTGCACGTCTTTAATTTTATTATAAAACTTCTTTGCTCGCCTTTTGTGAACCATTAGTTCCACTGCAACTGCTCTCTTTGCGTTATCGTTAAGATTAACATCTCCAAGTCTCGTTTAATGCCTTTCACACTCCGAACATACATCAATCTGTGGTCTCCCAAACTTAAGATTGAAGTTTTCGTTAAAGTATTTTAAATAAAATTCGTATTTAACTAAGTTTTCCAACCTTGGATATTTTGGATTTGGACAAAAAGGCTATGAATTTTCTTTACATTCAAAGATGCATTTAAATACAATACCGAATGGTTTTGGAGGAATAATGTGAAACTTTGACCGGAAACGTTTGAATGTGCTTTTTAATTTTCTCAGTCCATTCATCGCATAATGTACGAGGTCTATTATTATGTCTGCCTCTAAGATCGTTTGGTGATTTACCTGTCAAAAGTAGGATGTTCAGTCACTGAACTTGCCAGTGAGATATGGCATAAATACTTATAAATGCCTGTTTATATACAGAAATTCTATTTGAACCTTTCAAAACTAAGTGTGAAGTTAAAAAGTAATACCTTGTTGAAAAAAGGTAATCTAAATGAACATCTCTATAAGACCATGCAGAAAGCTGTATTACTCTCAACGTCCAGATGTATACGAAAATTTTTGGAAGATACTCCAGCATACCTAGTCACCTAGGTCTCGATAACACGGAAAGAGCTCCACCAGAGCTCAATCCTTTTCATACCGTAGGGATGAGTGAATTACTATTAAATTTTTGTGTAAACCTAACTTATATTCAGGTGATTAGAAATATTGTTCAAGTATATGCCTTATTAATTTATTATTTTCATTGTATATAAAAAATGTTTGCCTTGTGCTATCGAATTCTAAATTTTCTAAATTATTTATCTACCTTCTGCATTTTTGTCTTTGCGACGTCAAGAACAGGACATTTATTATATCGGTGTAAACTAATATTGGCTGTTAATTTCTTATAGTTCGTTCCGGGAACTTTAACTGAAATCTATACAATATGTAAGAAACCATTCAACACGTAGAGATAAAAACTTACAATTCTGAGAACTTATTTTTATTGACAATATTTAAGCCAGGGGGTGATTATAGGTCATAATATCTAGCACTTGACTAAATTGAGAGGAGTCTCTCTCTTCGTCAGGAGTCAGATTCGTATTTTTGGGCCCTAATGATTGCCGTTTATTTTTATGTATGTAGTTTATTCTGCTTTAAAGATATTGGAGGTCCTGTAAATTATCCGCCAGTAGGTTGTGCCATCAGCAAAACGTAGATTAATTATTGGTATGCCGTTCAGTTTGAGTTTCGTTGTTTAAAGCGTGTTCGGAAATATTTGCTACGTATATATTAAATAACATAGGGGTTAGTATACATCCGTGTCAGACACCTTTTGTTATTTGTATTTATCATGTTGGTTGATTTGTATTACTAACGATAATTTTTCTGTTTAGTCCCAATATAAGTTCTCTTATTTTCCTTTATATAATAAGATTATAGCCCAAGATCAAATTCACAATAATTAACTCGATTTCTAGTTTTTAATTGTTTTAATAATATAGTTTATAATTAAATTAAATGTAGCAAAAGGGCTTACACGTGTTTTCATTCCGCACACTTTGTCTAAAAGTTGTAATGAACTTAACCGTCATCTACTATAAATGGCATCCACCTCACAAGAATTCGCCCAATCACGATCGTTTTAATCTTTAGATAATTTGATAATTCATTAGTCATGAATATTCTCAAGGAAATTATCGTTACATTTTAATGCTTATAAAAGAAACAAAGAAGTAATTACTGATATCGTCATTTAAAATCACGTTTTTTATTTCAAGAGTTTCGCAGACGAGGTAATTCGATTTCAACTCAAGGTTTGGAGGTAATGAATTTTTTAATATATAGTTAGGTAGGTACAATACTTCAATAGATATAAACTTCTGCACAAAACTAACATTTTGATTGAGTAACATTTTTTAAAAAATTATTCGGAGGCCTCTCATGTTTCAACCAAATAATATTTTATTTTAAAATTTCAAAAAGTCTTTTAGTTACCAAGGTTCTGAAACTACTTTCTTGTGGCTTGTCTAATAATTCAAATATTATGTTTTTATGGAAATAAGCGATAGCTTTAAGGGCGTTTGAAAAAGTAGTACCTTTGTAGCGGGTTGACTGGACACTGGCTCTCCCAAACACCCAGAGCTTATAGATGTTAATAAAGGTCTTTAAAGTGGATCCTTAACCTTTAACTAACTCTGTTGACATAAACTATTACGGGTCTATACCCTGTAGGTTTGAAGCCTTGAAGCGTAGATTGGAAGCCTTCGTGTTATGAGCCTACAGAAGGATATTAATAATAAGTTGGATGGATAGAGTCACGAATGTCGAGGTGTTGAGAAGAATGGGAAAAGATAAAGAGGTTTTAAATACAATTAAAGTCAGAAAACTGCAATATCTGGGACATGTCATGAGGGGCGAGCTTTATAACTTGGTGCAATTAATAATGCAAGGAAGAATACAGGGTAGAAGGAGTCGCGGAAGAAGACGCATCTCCTGGTTGAATAATTTGAGAGCTTGGTTTAACTGCACTTCTGCTGACCTTTTTAGAGCAGCAGCGTCGAAAGTGCGAATTGCCATGATTGTTGTCAACCTTCTTAGAGGAGATGACACGTGAAGAAGAAGAACCCTGTAGGCCGATAAATATATCTAGATGTGGTAACCAGCGTGTCCATTATCAAGATGAGTTGTAAAAGAAACGATCTTGGATTAGCTCATTATTGGAAATCCGCAGGCGACGACAAATTATGATTAACTGGCTGCGGTTCTGCGATCAGGCAGGCAAAGGAAAACTAACTGATTATTTCCCCGTGACTACATCATCATGGATCGAAAAAGTTAGGGGGGCTTAGCGATCGGGGACCGACGCTTAGTTGGATCTACGCCAATTATCGTGAAATCGAATATTTCAGGATTATTAAAATCAGGAAAATTACATATAGCACAAAGAAAAGTCATAAAAGAGGACATAGAAATATGCGGATTCTTAGAGACCCATTGGAAAGGACAAATAATATAGGAAGAAATGGAGTTTCCATTATGGTAACTAAAAAATTTTTACAGTACGTCTATGACAACCAACCAATAAATGATAGAGTAATAAAAACAATCTTACATGCATCTCGAAACAAAATGTATATTCTTCAATTTTACATGCCAACCTTAGACGCGTTAGACAAAGTGAAAGACGTATACTCCTCTATAGAAGACGCAATAAGCAATATTCCATTTAAAGAACCTATCATAATCATGGGTAATTTCAACTCTAAGGTAGAAAATACAAGAAACGATATCATCCAAAATATAGGAAAATATGGATTAGGTATTAGAAACAACTGAGGATAACGTTTAATATATTTTGCAACCGTAAACACTATGGCCATTACAAAACACCATATTCAAACATGCTACTCACTGTTTATCGACGTAGACCAGCCCAAATGGACAATAAAAAAACCCAATCGACTACATACTGATTGTAAACAGATGGAAGACATGCTTTACAAACGTAAAAGCAAGATCAAGAGCAGAGTGTGGATCTGATCATAAATTATTATTTGCTAGCTTAAGCTGAGTCTAAAAATAACCAAGTCGCATTAAAGAAAACTAGCATTTTAGAGACATAAGATAGCCAAGAAGAAATGTGAAAAGCATTCAGAAATGTGATAGAAACCACTATAGAAAGAACCAGGATAGAAAAGAAGACCGTTAAGAAAAAGCACTGGATGGCAAACAGAACTCTGAAACTTCTTGAAGATCGAAGTAGAATAAAATCTCTCATACATTCGAAGGACAACGATAAAATAGGAATGTATAGGTAAAATAGAGAAATAAAAAGAGCATATTGGAAGGACAAATATAAACACGTAAATGAAGAATGCGAAGAACTGGAGAGACATGCAAAACCGTTATAAATCCCATGAGCTTTGTAACGAAGTCCGATATCTAACTAGATAATTTAAACCAATCAAAAAGTAAAAAAAAAACTGTCAAAGAATACATGCGGGTGATCCTCAGGATACAAATCGCGACCAGTTCACTGCAGAGAGAAAATCCAACATTTTAAAGTTGGAAAGAGAACAAGCAATTTAAACGCTAACGAATCGAAAACCTCCTGGGGCAGAGCAGATCACAGAAGAGGTTTTAAAAGAGACTGGAGGTTGGAGTAATTCTTATGCACCTGATCTGCTCAAAGATTTGGGAAACTGGAGAGTAGACCGACGACTGGACAACGTCAACTTTCATTCCTATGTTCAAAAAAAACTCTGTTAAACTGCAGAAACCACAGAACGGTAACCCTAACATCACACGCAAGCAAGGTTCTATTTCATGTAACACAGGAACGATTAAAAGCTTTTGTATTGCCCCAGATATCAGAAGAACAAGCAGGATTTGTCCCCGGAAAGTCACAAGACAACGCATCCTTAATGTTTAGACAGATAATCGAAAAAAAGTCGTCAATTTATTAACCCTATCCTTATACGTGGATTACACAAAAGTTTTTGATAAAGTAAAATGGCAACATCTACAAACAAATGGATCAAACAATAATACTGATTAACAGAAGTTTACAATAAGCCGAACAACTAGCCCAGGATAGGGAAGGATGGAAGGCAATTGTAAAAAAAAATGTAAAAAATTATAAATATTTTATGGTGTCACCACATCCCTATAAGGGATTAGGACTGAGGAAGAGGATTGTGTGGATCTGGAAATTTCTGAAATTTGATTTTCATTTGTGTCGGATTTACAAAATAACAGTTATTGGATGCATTTATCACTCTATATGATACAATCTAATCTAATAAAAGGCTAGGATGACGCGTCACGCAGTTTGTCCGGGACAATAACTCCTAGCGTTACCTTGGAAAGAAATCTGAACTTTCAACTGACATTTCAACCTACTAACTCAATATTTTGTTCTTGAAACAATACGTTTAATTAATATTACTAATAATATTAATGACGTATATTAATACATATTAATAATTAATAATACGATTATTTTTTTCGCAAAATTGACAAAAATATTGGTTGCTATAATTTTAAGGTAAGATTTATCTAGCAAAATCACTTAAAGCTTTATGTTAGTTTATATTTATTTGGTTTACAAGCAAAAAGGTACATATGCTGGTTAAGTGCGTCACTTGTTTGTTGAAAATGTCATTTTATTTTTTTTTAAACTTTCTTATAACAACTCGAGAACTACTGGATAGATTTAAATTAACAAAATAAAATACAATTAAATATAACTAAAATTAAATATAATTATTTAATTATTTATCTAAGTTACGACATCATTAAATACCTCCTGATATTGTATGCAGCGACTGCATTGTGACTGATGTTTTTGGAAACAACTTTTCTATGAATCCTCAAGAGGCTGACGTACTAACAAGGATTTTCAAGCGTGCAATACTATGAAGATCGATGATAAGGTTTTATAATTTTTTCAACTAAATGAACCTAAATGACAAGGTTTTAGAGCGTCTTAATGGGGAATTTCATATTTATCTCAGTGACGATTCCGTGGATGAAGATAACGAGGAGGAACGAACTAATTATACGGTCGAATTCTTAAATTCCTTGACACCCTCCGGAATGCCACGGCACCGCCTTCGTCTCAAGGTTGGCGCCGTTTTCCATCTCATTGCAACTGCTTTGGAGAATAATGTTATCAAAGTATCGGTTTTGTTTGAATCAGAAGAAGGAGAAGATGCGTTTGTTCCCAGGATTAACCTTTGCCCTTCTGAAACTGGACTTCCATTCAAGCTTCGTAGGCGTCAGTTTTCGATTAAAGTCGCTTTTGCCATAACAATGAACAAATCCCAAGGTCATATATTGAAACGCGTTGGAATCTGCTTGCTTGAACCCGTTTTTGGTCATGGAAAGTTGTACGTAAGTCAAACGTAAGCCTCAAAAGTTGTGGATATACCGTCGCTAGGAAAATTAATTCACGGAAGTGATAAAGTTTTTGCTAAGAAAATATAGTTTTTAAAAATGTTTTGTAAAATTCTTGTTCTTTTTCTTCCTTTTGTATAGACATGATTCTGTCTGTTTTTCAATAGGCCTGTCCAGTTGTTGTATCCAGAAGTTGTCGTTCCATCATTTTCGTGGTCTTTCTACTGGGGAACCGTATCTCGCCGTCTTTACTACTATATGTGTTGTCATTCGGCTTATATTATTGTTCCATTCTACTCTTCTATTTTTTACCCAGTCCCTGATATTCTCCACCTTGCATTTATACCGTATATCTGTACCTCTATCCCTGTCCCATAGTGTCTTACCATCAAAGTTTTATAAAATTGTATGCAAAATTTATTAGGTAATTATTAGAAATTAAAATGAGATGACACGAATGAAAAAATCAATATACTGAAGTAATTTTTATTTTCCATGTTTGTTTCATTTTTGAATATGATCTGCATTTTACACATGCTACATACAAAGTACAATGAGCTTGCTCATGTAAGTGGGTTTACTCCCTTGAATGGGTTACTCTCGAATGGAGAAATTATTGGAAAAGAATGAGGAATTTACACCCGTTTACTAAAAAAATTAGAGGGAGTCGCGAAAAATTAGAGGGAGACACGATAATAAAATTGGAGGGAGTCAAAAAAAAATTGGAGGGAGTCGGAAAAAGAGTGGAGTGGCTGTTGACTGTTGATGACAGTTGATTGGATCCCCCGTCGCATGGTGAAGGGCAAAATCACCAGTTCTACATATTTATTTTCGTATGATGTGATAACGTACTCAAGTGTACATTTTCACTAAAAATATGTGAGTTAGGAAGTAATAATTCCATTTTTAAATCGAGAAGACATGCATACGAAATAAATTTAAATACGAACTTTTTTTCCGTATACGTCGTCAATATAGTAGAGTTGTTAGAAATAGTATATCATTAATCAGAACTTATTAAATAACTGCAGCCTTCACAGTCTTAATGTATCGTTAAAGGTCAATCATATCGAGTCATGTTGGATACTATTACAACTATTTCGTATATCAAAGTCACTTGAAAGACTATTTTCAGGCATCTAGATAGTGGATGATTAAATATACAATTTTCTAAATGCATTATATTCTTAGTCACTGCTAGGGAGTGTTTGTTTAAATTAAAGACTAGAAATCAATAACGGCTTGAGTACGAAAAAAAAATATTTTTATTGATCCATTTTTTTCTTTTGGAAATGAACACCTTAAATAACACAACTATTTAACTAAATTATCACTATTTCATTTTTTTAATATCCATCCTATTATGAATAAAAATTTTGATTCTTTAGAACTAAATGCAACGTGATAGTGCTATATATTTTTCAGCGGTAAGTACCAGTTTAACCAGATTGATTACGTATTGATGGAAAGAAAACACATGAAATTTATAAGAAATATTAGAAGTATAAGATGAGCCGAAATGGATTCGGACCATTTTATATGGAGTGGTGCAAAAAGTTAAAAAAGTGCTGAAAACAAATTCAAAGAGGAAAAATCGGTATGATATAGAAAAGCTACACGAAGTCGAAATAAAAAAAAAAAAGAATATCAATGAGATTGAAACGACTGTGGCAAACTACAAGAGAGGAGATTACTATAGCAAATGATAAAAGTATTTCACAAAAGGACCAAATAAAAACAAGGAAGAATTGGTTTGATGAAAAATGAGATAATGATAAAAAAAGAATAATGAGAAAGGTATGTAGAGGAAAGAAAAGAGAATATAAGGAAAAATAATACAAGAAATGGATCAATAGAGGGAATATTTTGAAAAAGAATACGGTCGCTTTATCAAAAGGTTAAAAAAACTAAAAGGGGATACCAGAATTACAGTTCATACATGAAAAAGGAAGATGAAAAACTCAAGAGTAAAAAAGAATCAGTGATAAGTATATGGAAGACACATTTTAGTGAACTACTAAAGGGGCAAAGTTCAGATAAGAGTGAAAATTTCCTTATAAAGGATGATGGCATAATAGAACTGTCTAGTAAAGGAGAGATTAAAAGTATAATCAGTTAGCTCAAAAATCACAAAAGCTGAGGAAATGCTAAAAAATGTAGGAAAAGGAACTACAAAAAGTATGTATAACGTTGTCAAGCGGATATAGGAAGAGGAAAATATGCCCAAAGATTGGACCAAAGCTTTATATATGCCTCATATACAAAAAGGGGAATAGATTGGCATGTGAAAATTACAGACGTGTTGCTCTGTTGGATACTTGTTAGAAGATGTTAGTCAGGATAAGAGAGCCATTTTTGGAGTCAATAGATCAGTGACAGATCAGACTTTTACACTAAAAGAAATCCAGACTAGCTGCTATAAACACAAGGTAACACTTCATGCGTTGTTAATAGATTTTAAACAAACGTATCCTAGGGTAAGAAGAAATAAAATGTATGAAGCATTGTATTGGGCGTACCCGAAAAACTGGTAAGGTTAGTAAGAATGACTCTGAATGAATAGTATACGAAACCATGTAGAATGGAGAAGATTCTCATCAGATGAAATTGAAGTGAACAGAGGTCTTAGACAAAAAGATCCGTTTTCCAGGTAATTTGCCTAGATAGCCAATACCCAATTTGGTATTGGAAACAGTAATCAGCAATAGTTGAGTTAAAATGACTAAATCCATCTTCAACAATGAACATCAATCTCTGACCTTCGATAATGATCGTACTATTCTAACAAAAAGAAGAAAATAATTAACAAATGTTATAAAAGGATTAGAAAAGGAGGTAAAATATTTTGATCTAGAAATAAACCAGTAAAAGTCAAAGTAGATGATACTCGAAAATTCAGAGCAAAGAAAGAGGGACAGTTTACTTTTATATCTAATAAATCAATGGAATATATGTAATTTCGATACAGTGGTCTATTTTACCTATCTGAAAGTTATTATAGAAGAGAAAGGTCAGGAAGAATGGGAAGCGAATGCCAGATTGGCAAAGGGAAATAAAAGATGGGAAGCCTAAGACCACTGATGAAATTCAAATATGTATAGAGAAAAATAAAGTTAAGGATATATACACACAACGCAAAAGTCTAGGGATATTTTCATAAATAGACGTATTTTTTTTATCTGTAATCAACTTAAAAAAAGTAATACAAAATTTGTAGTATAAATTGTTGTTTAATATGTCAAAAACCATAAATTGCAAAAAAAAAGAGAAAATTGGAGCAAAAAAAATTATTGCAAATCACCCATGTGTCACATATTTTTGACATAAAATGTCAAAAATACGAAATGTAAACTTAAAATGAAGTGTGGCCACCACGTTGGCTCTACATCTACTGTTCATGCTCCGAATCACATTGTTAATGTCTGCTTGAGGTAGTTGTGTCCATTGTTCTCTCAGAAGCTCTTTTATTTGAAACTCATTGTAGATATTCCCATATGTGGAGTAATTCTTCGTTGAGCATGTCCCATACATGCTCAATGGGATTCAAGTCCGGTGATTGTGCTGGCCACGGCAATACATCAATACCCTTGTTATCCAACCAGTTTGTTACAATATGCGCAACATGTGGTCGAGCGTTATCATGCATAAAGTTTTTTCTCCAACAGCAGCAGCAAACGGGCGCACGACAGGTTCAAGAAGAGTGTCCAAATATTGCTGACTTATGAGAAAAGTTCGTGGAAAAATGAGGTCAGTTCTTCCGTCAATCATGATTTCGCACCATACTATTAATGTACCACCTCTGTATGCTTACACTTCTTGAAGTTGTCGTAATTGTTCTCCATTTCCGGGTCGTCTCTAAACTCTTGTCCGACGAGAATCTGGATGAAATCCATATCTAGACTCGTCTAAACAAAACTGTGGCCCAGTCACTGTCAGTCCAATTCTGAAACTCTTGACACCAGGTTATTCTTGCAGCGCGATTGCCTCTAGATAGAGGTGGACATCTCAGTGGTCGCCGACTACGAAGATTGGCGTCATGGAGACGATTCCTCACAGTAATGCTGCTAATTGTTACATTATGTGCAAGCTGTAATTCATTAACCAGTTCGGGTGATGTGATTGTGGCTGCCTTCTGGCATTTAAAATTAAATATTGGTCTTGAGCAACGGTTGTAGAGCGACCACGTCCTGGATGTTGCCCGGCTGGACTCCCAGTGTCTCTAAACCGACGCCACAAACGACTTACGACGCTTTAAGGAGGCCAGCTTGAAGGAGGCCTTACCAGCTTGAAGGAGGCCCACGGCTCTATTCATCTCGTCCAACGTTAAATGTTGTCGTTGCATGGTAAACATATGTAGTAGACAATATGTTTAACTCATCTATTAAGCAAGAATGGTATAATGTGACTAAAATTAAAAATAAACAAAACTTAAAAATGTCGATTTTTTTGTCCCTTATAAAAAACAATCTAAAACACGTATTGCTATCAGTTTTACAATTTTTTTTTGATAAGAAGTGAGTGTTTGTATTAACAATTATAGTACAAGCAAATTTTATGGTCATGAAATTTCTGTCATTGGTATTGTCAAATTATTAAAATATCCTTAGATTTTTGTGTTGTGTGTAAATGGGTAATACGGACGACGCATGGTAGTGAAGTATGAACAAAGAAAAAAGCAAATACGCGGAAATTGAAAAGATGGGAAAGAAAATGCTCAGAGCTATATGTGGAGGCAAAAATACGGTGGAAGGTTGGATGCAACGAACAGAGAGCTAGAGAAACTGTATAACGAACCAAGCATCAGTCGCTTCATAAAGGCACAGACAGTGGTAGGTAATTACTTTTGAACTCAAGCCAATTGTCATAATCACCCTTAAACATTTAAAATTTAATCTTAGGTAAAATATTTGGTAATGGATCTTTATTATAACTTAATGAATTGTTACTAGTTGGATTTGCAGACATGCTTTCTATAGATGTCTTAAGAAAACTAAGAGTTTCATAATAGCGCATTTTAAATTGTTGTCTCTCCTTATAATGTTCCTCTAGTTTTTTTTTCAGGACAATTTACCTCTATTTCCAATTGAATGTTTTTAAATACTTTATCTATTGAATCTATTTCATTACCTCTATTTGTAGCATCATTTAATGAAGGTTTTCTATTTGGGTCTGATGTTTTTATAAGATCTACAAACCTTTATAAAAAAGTTAACCTCTTTTTAATTGGGTCTCTAATTCTAATACATTTTACTAAATCAGACATGATTATTGATTAAAGCCTCTAAATTGTGATTACTAGGTTAGACAATCAGTAAGGTTTAAAATAGGAAATAGAGTGGATGACTTACGAAGACCTCCTGTGTAGTATGTAGAAGACTTCAATCTGAATATCTTTTGGGTATTTTTAGAGAATAGCTGTTTTTGAATATATCTTGCTTGAAGGATCAACAAATGTTGTGTTTTTTATTTTCCATAGAGTGGTGGAAAAATGATGATTATAGATTTTGCTTATGTTTATTTTTTTTCACATTGTTACATGGATGGATCGTGGATATAAATAGGATATGGTTATATGTCAATATGTCATGTCAAAAAATTCCGTTGTACCAACTACTCAGTACAAAACAAAACTACTTATTAAAATATAAAATATCCTTGCAATACATATAACATGAAATTTCGATTTTAAGTCTTGGCTACAAATATGAGGCATTTTAAATGTGCCTAAAAACGCTGAATTTAAATTTTCACATAACAAACGATCTCACATCAAGAGAAATGCTTCCACGAAGGCGGCATTAACTGGTATTTGTAGCTGAAATTGTGCAGTTTCAAAAAACGTACTAGAGCAATCAAAAAGGAGTTTTAAACCTTTTAGATCGTTTTTAAGCATATTTCAAATGCTTCACATTTGGTGCCAAAACACAAAATAGAAATTTCATGCTATCGGTTTTGAAGGTTGGGCTATAAAAATAGAAATTCCATAGTGGCCGGTCAATTGAAGTGATACATTTTATTGATCTCATAAAAATTGTAAAAAAATGCCAAAAATCGCGAAACGTTTATTTATTTAACAGCTTTATAGAAACTGACTTCATTTGCGGAAAATGTATAAATTGCAAAAGAAAGCTGCACCCTTCACCTTTAAAACACATTTTGATTTTTGTCGATAGAACACTCTGTTCGAAAGATATTATTGAATTTTTACCGTCGAATTGATACAAATTTTATTTAAAAAATTAATTTCGCGCGCGGACCTGTTATTCAAAATGGCTGTTCGTTTTAAGCGTTGTTTCTGAGAGAACGGTTTATTTCACACAAAAAGTGCAAACAAACATTTTTGTTCAAAATTATCTCATCTACATTTCTTGTTTAAAATATTTTTTTCTACGCCGTACAGATTCTTGATAAATCGATGTTTTCCGTTCTTCCTCCCCTACGAGGGAAGCCCGGGGGTAGGAGTGGCAAATTGTTTTGCATCTTTTTTGGGGTAACAAAATTGACATTCTCAGCGCAATTCAGCTTGTCCGTATGATTTTTAGAGGTTCAGTGGCATTTTCGTCCTTGACGACTGGATTACTATAATAAAATGAAAAATAATATTCCTTGCTCAAATGCCTTTGTGTCAATTTTAATAATAATTTATAAATGTACAGTAAAATTATTAGCAACAACCTAAAAAAGAATTTCAGCTTTCGAGACACTTAAACCTTTGCATATGGATATATTTCATCCAATTTACATTTGTTGGTCTAATTAACCTGATTCTAATCTAAAGTAGATATACCTTACCCTATATAAAGCATATGTTCAAAGATAACATTCTTAATTATAGTTCAAGTTCGTCCAAAGATCTCTTAACCATTTAAATCACACTGTTGAAAAAACACTCCTTTTTGCTTTGGCTTTGGATGTATTTATTATGTGTTGTTATGCAAATATTTTGTAGCTTATGCTTTGGTAGATACTAAGGACCCTTAAGCTAGCGGGAACAAATGAGCGGAATCCAATTTAACCTACGTAATATTTTTCACCAATTTTCCACTAATTTATTACCACCCTAATAATTTTGGCTTAAGGTTCAAGCTAGCAGAATTCGAAAAAAAAAAACCTTTTTGCCTATGGCATATTTTTTTACCAATTTTTCACTAATTTATTACCACCCTAATAATTTTTCACCACCAAACCATCCTTAAGGGGAGCGATTCTGCTGGCTTAAGGTTCAAGCTAGCAGAATTAATAAAAAAAAACTTTTTGCCGATGGCATATTTTTTTACCCATTTTTCACTAATTTATTACCACCCAACCATCCTTAAGGAGTGCTAAATTCGTAAAAACCTAGCAGAACACTGTGTAATTTCAAATATAATTTTGATTAATTCCGCTGGTTCGAATATTAAGCTAGCAGGAAAGCTGCAAAGCTCTTTCCAAATAAGATTAGTTTAGGGGTGAAAAATTATGATGGTGATCAAAGTTTAGTATAAACTTAGCAGAACACTTTTTTATTTCAGTTATAAGTACAGGAGAGATAGGGCGATAATAAATTCGTGAAAACCTAGCAGAACACTGTGGTATTTCAAAAATATTCTTTTTTTCTAATTTCGCTCGCTCAAATATTAAGCTAGCAGGAACGTTTCCAAATAAGATTGGTTTACGGGTGCAAAATTATCAGTGTAGGGTTAAAGTTTAGTAAAAACTTAAAAAACACTTTTTTATTTCAGTTATAAGCAGAGGACAGTGAATTTGAAAAAAAAAATTTCTCCTTAAATTTTAATCTAACAGAATTATTGACTTTCCATAATAGGTAGTTAATTAGTAGAGGGGTGAAAAATTACTTAGGTAGTAATAAATTCGTAAAAACCTAGCAGAATACTGTTGTGTATCATAAATATATATTTTTTAATTCTGCTAGTTTTAACCGTAAGCCAACATAATCGCTCCCTTAAATGGTGGTTTGGTGGCGAAAAATTTTTAGGGTGGTAATAAATTAGTAAAAATGGGTGAAAAAATTGCCATCGGCAAAAAGTTTTTTTTTAAATTTTGCTAGCTTGAACCTTAAGCCAGCAGAATTGCTCTCATTAATGGTGGTTTGGTGGTGAAAAATTATTAGGGTGGTAATTAATTAGTGAAAAATGGGTGAAAATATATGTCATAGACAAAAAGCTGTTTTTCTGAATTCTGCTAGCTTGAACCTTAAGCCAGCAGAATCGCTCTGCTTAAGGCTGGTTTGGTGGTGAAAAATTATTAGGGTGGTAATAAATTAGTGAAAAATGGGTGAAAAAATATTCTTCTTTTTCTTATAATTGTGCTACAACCCTTTGTGAGTCTTGGCCTGCTTAACAATGATTAAAAAATATTACGTAGGTTAAATTGGATTCCGCCCATTTGTCCCCGCTAGCTTAAAGGTCCTGATACTATACTAATCACTCAAGATCAGCTATAAAAGATCATTGCACTCGACCAATGTACCGGTAGATTTTTCTGAGGTCACATTGTGTTAATTGGTTACGAATTTATTTTACTTTTTTCAATTAACACAATATATTTTTTTATACTTTTTTGCCGTTATTGATGTCTTAATTATCAATTTAGTTCAGATATTTTACTGGTAAATATTTGATTTCTAATTCGTTTTGAATGAAGACTGCAAATTAAGATATCGGCACAATATGAACAAACATTCTTGTAATTTAATTGGAGAATATCGATTAAAGGCAATTTAATTGGAATGCTAATGCCTAGTCAAATTACTAACAATATTATCTGCGATTCCACATAGCGGTGTTATTGAACATATTCCTTCCTAAGATTTAATTGCCAAGTTTTTAGTTCTTCGGTATTTAATAACCTATAAAGTTAGTAATAACAATAAAGTTTAATATTAAATTTTATTGTAACTATCTCTAAAATGAAAGTTGTTTTCACTGTCAGTTTATTGAGCATAATATTCTTATTGTATATTTTTTATATTTATCACCGTAGGATTGTCTTTATTTATCAGCATCGCATTTTTAAATAAAAAAGAAGAAGATAATAAATAGTAAAAAACAAATTCAGATACCTAGAGAATACAGTCAAGTAAGGAGAAACAACTGATATTAAAGTAATACTTAAGCCAGTGTAATGGATTGCATGAGTAGTCAAAAAAATAAAACGACAATTTATTTGATTTTTGTAATTTTCCATTGTGATTGTATACTAAAACCTAAATAAATAATATTTAAATTAGAGTTTTTTGTATCCCACTTTCCAAATTCATAAAAGCTGTATGTGGTCTTGAGATTCGGAACATCTTTTTATACAAATTCACTTGAGGTGGCTATTGAAGGATCGAGTAACATTAGTCATTCTTGTCGATCCCAAGCCAGGATAAAGGAGAAGCATTGTCAGTAAATACGTAAAAAACATATCTGCTAATAGTATAGGCGGGATCTGTCTTGGATTGGACATTTTCTATAGGAAGCTATTTTTTTGCTGGAATCCCTTCAGGATGTGCCCAATATCGATAATCACGATATGCGCCAGTCGCAAAACCTGTGCTAAAATTTTTTATTTAACATTATACAGATCCCGCCTAGTCTATAAAGCATCTAACCCAAAATATCGGATTGGACAAGAAAGTAAGTCGAATTAAGCTACAAATTGGAAAACATATGGCATTAGCGTTAATAGAAACAAGTTGAACCACCTCAGATTCTATGAGGACATCGTAATTACGCCAATACGTTAGCCTTAAAATAAATATTACAAAACAAAAACAATGACCAATACAGACGATCCTAGACGTATAACTATGACTGGCAGTGAGAAAGAACAAGTCCAGGAATACATCTACCTAGGCCAAATTCTGAAACTTGACAAAGAAAACCAAAGTGCGAAAATCACTAGAAAAGGAAGACTGGCATGAGCATGATTTTGAAATCTCAGTTCGATACTGAAGAACCGCAAAATAACTCAATACTTGAGGAGCAAAGTGTTCAACCAATGCATCCTTCCTATCATAACATATGGATGTCAAGCCTGGATCCTAACCAAAGCAAATATGAATAAACTAGCCACAACAGAAAGAGCAATGGAAAGAACAATGTTGGGTATACGACTGTCTAAAAGAGGAACGATTAGCTAAGATCAAAAACAAAAGTTGGGATATTACAACAAAAATGGCCAAACTCAAATGGAGCTTAGCAGATCACACTGCTAGACAAAAAGACCAACGTTGGAACGTCACAATACAACATTGGAGACCTTACAAAGGTAGACGACCAAGAGGAAGATCACAGATAAGACGGGTGGACGACATAAAAAGAACAGCCGAAACAAATTGGAAGTATGTTTCTCAGGAGAAAGATCGATGGAAGGAGTTGGGAGAGGTCTATGTCCAAAAATGGTCGAGTGACGGCTATGAAGAAGAAGCTACGGAAAAAAACTATGAATTAGTTTTGTGTATTAGTATTAGTGAATTAGTATTAAAAGATAAAACATTCAAGGTGTCTCAAAGAAACTAGATGAATTGATAAATGAAGTACAAACAAAATGAAATCAAACAAGGAGTATCAATCAATAAACACAGAAGCATATAACAATGTGAAACCAACTAGTGAGATAGTTATAAAATAAATAAATTCTGTCTGTCGCCTCAACTCTATCCAGATGGATGGATGCTTGCATCCAAAGTTTTTTAATGCGTTTTTGAATGTGCTATCTTTTTAATGACCTTATGGAAGCTTTCAAAGATTTTCAATTTTGAAAAAAAAAATTCCGCTTTTTGAACAATGGGATCCCTCTTCTGTAGTGGTACTTTTAAATATTGACAATAGCTCTGAAGATGGCTTTTTGCGTTAAAAGCGCTTAGCTAGGAATTATTTTTTTTAATAAACATTTTATTTGCTTTGCAATCTGTAAAATTTTACAATTGCCAAATGTTAATGACAGTAACAAAACATTTAGGAAAACTGTCCAGTGACAGTTCTCTCCCATTCAAGACAAGACCTCTCATTCTGTATTGCGAGGAAGATGGAAGGATCAGGGGTATAAATAGTAGAATTACGTTTTTTTTTGCAATTTCTATCACATCGTGTATGTTGTTATTTTCGTTCTAGGTATAGCCGACTCAAGAAAACGTTGTGTTATTTCCAAATTCAAAGTCATCGATACATAATTTAAAGGTAGGCGCGCATTTGACCGCATCGACCGGCAACGGAACACACCGCTACAGTCTGGAAGTACCTACTACTACTATTATGGTAACAACTGAAAAATGAAAAGAAACAAAAATGAGTTAATACAGTTTTCGTTGAAAGGATCGATGTTTAACTGATATTAGTGAATATTAAGATTGGTATCCACATATCAAAAGCAGATAATATAAAAAATATAGATAATTTGTGAAAAACATTAGTTATTTTTGTTTTTTGAAATTTTTTACTTCTGGTCCTGAGAGGCCTCACCCGAATGTTCATATAATTTTATTTCACCTATCCCCTGCAGAGAAATAACTAAAATAGTTCAAGAAAACAAAAGTTTAAAAGTTTTGTGACGAAATACGAACAACATAGGCAACAAAAATATGTACAACATAAAAAACAAAGATGGAAACATTACTTCTGATAGAACCAAAATCCTTGAGGTTGTCGAATCCTTTTATCGCGAAATATATGAGAGCACTGACGAAAGGCAAGATCAGCCCCTACACAAACACTTTTAGAAATGAAAAATAACAAATCCCTTGACGATGACGGAGTAGTGATCGAAGCGATCAAACTAAATGAAAATAAAATTTTCCAGGCTTTTTCCAAGCTTTTCATCGAATGCATCTGCCAAGCAAAAATTTCCTTCTCAATGGAATAATGCAGTCATTACTTTATTACACAAGCAAGGAGACATAACAGATTTAAAAAACTACCGTCCTATCAGTTTGCGTTCACACATATATAAACTTTTCACAAAAATTATCAAAAAAGACTGAACGCTAAATTAGACTTCTATCAGCCTAGAGAACAAGCTGGATTTAGATCGGGATACAGCACTAACGACCACCTACTAGTGATAAGGAACCTGATAGAGAAGTCTGCAGAATACAACAAACCATTGGCACTGATATTTGTCGACTACGAGAAAGCATTTGATACCATAAGCCATTAGAAAATGTTAAAAGCATTGATAGAATGCCGAATAGACCATCGCTACACTAACACTGAAATATATCTACCAAAATGCCATAGCTAGCGTAAGACTATCTGAACACGAAACAAATAAATCCTGTATACAGCGAGGAGTACGGCAAGGAGACACAGTCTCTCCAAAGCTATTCACGACGCTTTTAGAACATACTTGTAAGAAGGCACATCTAAACGCGCATAGTATCAACATAAATGGAGATAAGCTCAGTTATTTGAGATTTGCAGATGACATCGTCCTTATAGCCGATCGTATGGATGATGCAATATGTATTAATATTTGAAAAATTATATCACGCTTCCTTGGAGGTCGGACTAAAAATTAATATGAACAAGACGCAAATAATGTTGATGGAAAGGATATTGTACAGACTACATCGTATAAGTACCTAGGACATGAAATTCGGTTGGGCAGAGATAACCAGACATGTGAGTTCCCACGCCGCATAGGATTAGCCTGGGCAGCGTTTGGTAAATTAAACTATGTATTTAAATCGGATCTACCCATATGCCTCAAAAGGAAAATCTTTGACCAATGTGTGTTACCAGGAACTCACTTATGGAGCGGAAACATTAACACTCACAAAAAAGGTAGTTAATAAGATTCGCGTGACTGAGATGGCTATGGAGCGCAAGATGTTGGGTGTCTCTCTAAGAGACCGAATCCCAAACGAAGAAATACGTCGTAGAACAAAAACAACAGACGCTATCGAAAAAATCGCATCGTTAAAATGGAATTAAGCAGGACACGTCGCCAGATTATCAGACAACCGATGTACAAAACGTATTTTAGAGTGGAGACCAAGGCAAGAAGCAATACGGAGCAGAGGACGCCCACGCACAAGCCGCATAAGAGACACACATGGAAAGAGCTGAGGGAGACCTATGTCCAGCAGTGGACGCATACAGGTTGATGATGATGGTAACGATCCGCTGCAGTAATAGAAATAACGTTTTGTTTTATGTTATATTATTATCATTTAACATTTTTATTGAGTAACTGCCAGTTGAGCAACTGCTAAAAAGTTTGAACAGATATCTTTTAAAATATGTTCTAAATCATTATTCGTAATTTATCGGTTACCAAACGAATATAAACATCCTTTACATAAATAAAATTAAAATCCAGCCATTACACAAATTATTTCGTTTGACCTTCATACCAGAAAATGCTCGAACCCATTGTTGTGTAAAAATGAGTTTCGTGAGTTAGAACTAGTCGTCGTCGAGGTTTATAAAGCTTTAGTAATCCCAATCCTAGTCCTAATTGTTATATAATTCGTTATACGATCGCACTCGCTTCTTCCTCCTACAAAGGTTTTATAGCTCAAGGCGCACAGGTCTAGGTCAAAAGGTAAAAATAAAACACCTACTCGCTCACAACATTTAACTACGGATGTGAATCGAACATGCTAAAGTGCCGGTTATCGCGAAATTTTTACACCAAGTGCAACAGGATATGTTGTCAGAAAAGTTTAAAATTACGAGTTTTATATATATATAGTCTGCCCAGAAAGTAACCAAAAATGAGAGAGAATAAAATTATAATTTTTCTATATATATTTTAATTATTTTAGATATAAAAATACCATAAATAATTAATGTACTTGTATGTACATGAAAAAGCTGGAAAAAATTTTCGTTAGTTATAAAAATATTACTAAAATTTCCTTTGGATATGTCTTAGTGCATTGATTTTTTTTGTTCCCTTGTAATGTAAACTTGTGTTTTAGAACAGTTTCAGAACTGATGCATAGCTACTTTAGCTTCCTTTGGGACAACCTTATAATTTTGAAGATATCTGTTAGATTTGAGTTTCTTCCGGTCTTTATACAATTTTCTCTTCTCCTTTATTTTTTAAATTTACATTGGATCAACAAACTGGAAAACACGTGATTAATACATGTGTTTTTCAGTATTTTGATCCAATGTAAATTTTGCAAAATCTTCAACCGTCCCGTCCCTTTTGGCACATGTATATATATATATATATATATATATATATATATATATATATATATATATATATATATATATATATATATATATATATATATATATATATATATATATATATGTGTGTGTGTAATAACTACACAGACATTAATCTGTTAGCTTCTGCGTATAAAATCTTCGGCAATGTATTGTTTGAAAGACTTAAACATTTTACAAAAGATATTGTTGGTCAATATTGAGCGAAGATGTAGGTGTTTGTCCTTACACCTTTGTCCTGATGGCTTTGTTTCACGCACCAGTAATAGGTCGCTGGTTTTTTCCCTTGGGGAACAAGGTTTTTCCTTAGGGAAATAGGTTCACTTTATATATATATTTCTTTGAAGGACCACCCAGAAAACTGGGAAAAATGAAGATTTGAAAAGAACGTTTGAACAAATATATTTAAACAAATACAATGTATTTTAAACGCCGATAACTTGCATATGATACACACTTGTCGGTGATACAATATTGACACGAACTTATTAATATACCGACTGGTTTAAAACACTAATATGCCGCTAGGGCGAGTAGAGCCTGACGCTCCTTCAGTGCTGGAATTTGAACTGATACTGATGTCCACTCTCGCCCCTCAATCACAAACATTCCCAAATCTCCCCCCTGACCCCTCGACATATTAAAAGATATGTTTATTTTTCAAATACCTTTAACTTTCAAATCATTGATAAAAACTACCTGATAAGGGTATTTGTCTCAACTTGCGGAATTTTGGAATGCGTCAGAGGGTAATTTGGAAAATACTAATCCTTTCATTGTTACGATTCTATGAAGGTTTTAGAAACTTGTGTAGAAAGTTATTTAAATGCAAGATAAAGGCGCTTTACAGATTATTAGTTAGTACAAAGAAATTTTATATATCTAAACTAATATACAGTATGATACAAAAATAAACTAAATAATATGATACAAAAATAGACTAAAAATATTAAGTATTGTTGTTACGCAACAAATATCAATGCGGATTTACTGCTGGAAAGTCAAATACACATCAAATTCAAGCATACAGGCAGATTCTAGAAAAATCGCTAGAATATAACATAAATACACACAATCTTTTCGTCGACTTCAAAGCAGCCTATGACAGTGTGAAAAGAACTGCATTATATAATGCAATGATAGACTTTGTGATCCCACCTAAGTTAGTTAAGTTGACCCAACTAACAATGCAAAACGTAAGTTATGCGTTAGAATTAAAGGGGAAAGTTTTTTGACATTAATAATGGTCTAAGACAGGGGGACGCGCTAGCGTGTCTCCTCTTTAATATTGCCTTGGAAACGGCAATCAGACAATTAAATATTCGAATGAATTGAACTATTTTTAATAGATCGACGCAAATTCTCGCATTCGTTAATGATATAGTTGGGCTAGATAAATAATTCTGAAGGAGTGGACTAGAATTACCATCAAACTTACTGCTTTACACAATCAGAAGACCTTTTTATTGGAGCGTAGATCTAATGGATGTTTCCTTGGACATGTTATACGCTATTCTAACTTATTTATAAATTCAATTGTTTTTGTGTTAAGAAAATGTTTTCAAAATTATATTAAAATTTCAGAGAAACATTTATTAGATAAGGACATTTTTGTAGTAATTCTTTTTGAAATATATTAGCAGCAATTTTATTTTTTATTAACCAAACTAATTTTATTTGGTGAGTTAACAAAAAATTTTTTCTTTCTAGTTCAACTTTGTAAGATATTTTGTCTTTTTTAGCAGCTCTTGATAATAATTGTAAACACAATTGAAAGCTCGAGATAATAAATAGTTAACCTATATCCCCTTTTATTGACTCTAACCCATCTAAAACATTTATATATATATATATATATATATATATATATATATATATATATATATATATATAAATATATACACATATATTATCTCTCCATGAAAGTACTGTAATTCCTTTCCTATTGAGGAGTCAACCAAAAGAAGATGCACGAGATGTTCTGAAGGAAAAACGCAAAAAAAGAACAAAAAATCTTTGCCAAGAGTGTAATATTCCGGATGTAAAAACTATTCTTTATTATATACCAAGTAGTTATAAATTCATTTTCTGCCTCAGAATATGTTTCCTTGTATTTGCTTGTATTTGTTTGACTAAATAATCTTAGATGTAGCACATTTTATGGATATATTAAAAATGCCTAGTTATAGTGGTACACAAATGTATCACTATAAGTACCTGCTGGTATATATATGTACCACCCCTTCACTATATTCTATGCAATAGAGAAATTATGTAATATAAAATCTTATTAATACATACCCACACATTAACACTATATAATATTTTTGATTTAAATTGAAATATTTGAATTCAGGGACGAAAGGGTTAACTCGTAAAAAGAAGAGTAGAAAGGCTTCAAAAACACATTTTTGAGTTAATGAGGTAATAAATGTGAAAAGCTCAGTAAAATTGATTAATATAGTGTGCCAGAAAAATGTGATTTACCGGTTTTACAGTAAGAGACCAACGATATACATAGAGTTTGTATAGTGTAAAACTTTTTTTAATTAAAATTATTAATATCATTATTTCTTCAGGGACATTTTCCAAACAAATTCATTTTACGATTTACTGACTTCCCCTATCCTGCACATTCTCCAGACTTAACATCTCCAGACGCATACATTTGTGGCATGGCTAAAACTGCCGTTTTTAAACGGGCACCACAAACCATCAATGAGTTAAAGGATGCCGTTAGAGCCTTCTTCGCGGACTTGAGACAACCTTTATTCCATAACATTACGAGAAATCTGGAATATCGGTATGAAGTCTGTCTTGAGAGAGGAGGAGCTCATTTAGAACGTGTTATAAAGTATCAATAATATGTATTTTTTAAAACAATAAAATAATTACAAGTTCAGTACTGTTTATTTTGGGCTATACTGTATTATTATTTTAACTTAGAATAAAGTTCACCATTATGTTCAAGCTAGATTTTAATTTAATTTCATAGTAAAAAAATGTTATCTATCGATTAATTTTTACCCTGTATAAAATTAAAGATTTTCAAAATAAATCTGAAAGGTCCGTAAACCGGTGACATGGAGTCTGAACTATACTTGCGATAATATTCGAAATTTTGAGAAGGGTTGCTATGGATATTCAATTACTAACCACCCTCCGTAGTTCACAAACAAAGTCGTGTGTATGTTTATCCCTTCGCGAACAGACATTATTGCAATCTGTCAGACTCATCGTTACCGTTAGGGTAACTTTTTAATATGAACGCAAACAATTTTACTTCTTTTTGTATAAAATCTAATGGATAATCAATTGAGTACACACCAAAGTTCTCCAAAGTTTAGAGAATAATTATTACGTTGTCCAATAGCGAAATATAAAATATTAGAAACGGGTACAATCAAAGCTCTCGGTATGAAGTGTTTAATTCATCAAATAATGATTTTTATAGATATATGCTACTTCCAATATTACAAATTACAAATAAAATATGTATTAATTAAGGTGACAAGTATATAATATATATATATATA
This sequence comes from Diabrotica undecimpunctata, assembly GCF_040954645.1. Taxonomy (NCBI): domain Eukaryota; kingdom Metazoa; phylum Arthropoda; class Insecta; order Coleoptera; family Chrysomelidae; genus Diabrotica; species Diabrotica undecimpunctata. The sequence goes on from NC_092803.1 coordinate 141,385,436, forward strand.
TATATATATATATATATATATATATATATACATATATATATATATATATATATATATATATATATATATATATATATATATATATATATATATATATATATATATAGGTATAGTGTTGCAAAGAACAGAGTTAAAAAAAATTGAAGTGTAAGAAACAGAAAACTTTGTAACATGGAGGAAAAAAAAAGCACTGACACTATTTAATAATTAACATTATTAGGGTTTATGTTTTATTATTCGACAAGGTATTAAATGAGAATTTGATTTAGTATCACCAACGAGATACCAAGCAAACACTTCAACGGTTTATTTCGGAAGAGGCTTGTCAACAAGGAACTTATTTGAAAGTTTTGTATCAGCCACTTACGAATGCACCCGATTAAGAATGACATTTGATATTTAATGACAATTGTATTTAAGATGACTCTCGGATACTTTACCTCACTGATTACGTTCCGCACGCACAACTGGTTACGGTTTAATTTAATCTATCGAATTAAAATCTTCGTAAGAAACACTTATTGTCACCATAGACGGATTGTGAGAATTAAATTCTTGAAAAAAATTAAAACGTTTATTATCCATATTGTATAAGAACGGGTTTTCTCTATCAATTAGTAGCAATAACTTTTTCGTTTCTTCGCTTCACAGCTTTAGTTTAATTGCATAAAAATGAAATATAATAAAAATGCAAATCCTTGAACAGCTTCCAGTGAATCAAGGAAGTAATTAACCCAGATAAACAATAATTTTCAAAACGAGTTACAAAGTGTGACAAATTGGTTGCAAAGCAGAAGAGTCATATGGTTAGCAGTAAAGCATTATATATTATAAACAAATATTCCACTTATTTTTTAATAGATTTCATTATTATTTATCTTGGTACTTTGATTGTAAATATCAATGAGACAATGATTCGATTAGTCTGCTATAATATATAAATATATATATATATATATATATATATATATATATATATATATATATATATATATATATATATATATATATATATATATATATATTATTATCTGCTTTTTCTTACTTCTTTTATATTAACTTTGTATTTATTTAATTACTTTAATTAATTATTTAACTAATTATCTAAGTGTCGCAAATCATACATAAAAAAAGCAATCTCAGGGTGCCATTTCATTATACAAAAAAAATAAATCAGCTTAGGTTATACTCATCTTTTCTCGTGGCTTCCAGTATCTCTTAGTTGTTCCTTATCGGGATAAAATGGGAAGAGGAAATAAATAGAAATAACATAAATAATCAAATACAAATATCTTTTATTATCAAAAAAAATAATATGAAAATTTATCAAATAAATTCCATGGGATTAACTGTCCCAATGAAAATTGTACCACATAAAATAATTTTAATCTTCCAAATATTTTAATCGGTTTGTTTTTTTATAACATTGATAAAACAACATAAACAAGAAATTTGGATATACGTAAAATAATTACACTTCCTATGAAAATTTTGAAATACTGGAATCTTTGTTCATATGTTTTTGTACTACTCAAAAAAAAAATAAAATTCTGAATATTATAAAAAGAAACTTTTTAAATTTATTAAGCAATATTAATAATTATCCTTTGACGTTAAAAAAACTTTATGATATTTGCAAAGTGAATCAGAAAACTTTAATTAATTTTTATTAATTAAAACCTTTAAAGAATTTATTACAACTAGAAAAAAAATTATATTATCTTACCAAATAAAATTAGTTTTGTTAATAAATTTATGCCGCTAATCATATTTCAAAAAACTATTCTAAATTTTTTTTTCCTCTCTAATAAAGGTTTCTCTTAAATTTTGTAATATAATTTTGATAAACTTTTTTAACACAAAAACAATTGAATTTATAAATAAGTTAGAATAGCGACCAATTACAAATAAGCCTCAATGTCATGAATGCCAACCTACAATTTTCATTTTTGACAATTATATTGCCAAATACTAAAATTTTGTTTAAAAATTCTTTTTTATTTAGTAATAAAAAAGAAGATTTATTCATTATTGATAGATGCCTGAAAAAATGTAACAAGTATATGGAAATTTAAATTAAAATGTGATATTTTAATGGTTTTATAAATAAACTATAGAGAAATAATATAATTATAAATTTTGCTTATATTTTGAATTTATGATCTTGTTTAAATTATTATCACTTCTGCTAATACAAACCGTTTCTAAAAAAGTCCTTTTGAATTTATTATTTTCATTACACAAAATTTTAATGATTTCAAAATTCATAATATGGTAATAATAAATTATATTATTTCGCTCTACCTTTATTTTATATACCATCTTCATATATTATTTTATGACATGCGCATCTCCATTTAAATTGTAGAGCGTGTTTGACAGCGCCTTATTGAAGCGAAGCTTCTATACTGGCGTTGTATTACTTTTTCTCTATAGTAAAATCCTAAGATGGGCGTCACAGAAGTAGCGCCACGAAATAGCGGTCTTCACATCGATTTACTACTCTCCATCAATTCGTTTCTAGTCATCAGGTATTTATTCTAGAGCAGGTTTATTTTAAAACCGATTTTATTTCCGATGGTTTCGGTATTGATTTGGGGAGGGGGAACACCTATGAAAACTGTGTATAGTGTGGGTACTAGAAAATTAATTGAGCCCTGGGGTACTCCAGCTTGTGAAGTGAATTAGAGCGTGTGGAGAATTTATCAGTGATTTTAACGCGGATGGTCCGATTGAAGAGATAGGAATATATTGTTTTTAAAATTGTGGTTGGCAGTCCAGTACAACGGAGTTTTTCGATCAAACCTGCATACCAGACTCGATCGAATGCCTTCTGGTCGTCTAAGAATATGCCAATAACTATTGTGCCTTTTTTGTTTATTGTGCGTAAAATGAAGGTTGTTGCTTCAATCAATTTATTTTGAGAGGAGTGTCTCTGAATCCGAATTGAAATTTTGAGATGAAGTTTTCTTCTAGGAATTCTACGAGTCTTAAGGATCCTCTCGTAGACTTTTCCTAGAGTGTTTAGTAAAGGTTTGGTCTATATGATTCAGTGTTGGTTAGGAGTTTCGCTGGTTTGGGAATCATGATTGTACTAGATACTTTCCATAGAGTAGGAAAGTAATTCAGTAAGAGGCATGCATTGATTATGTTGGTAAGTAGCGGGATGATACTCTCTGGGAGTTTTTTAGGCATCTCCTATGTATGCTATCTGGACCAGGAGCTTGTTTTTACCGTAGTTACACATCTGTCTGACGGTGTCGTTCTGCACAGGAGCCATAATCGGATGTTGAATGGTATAGTCTCCAAAGTGCTGTGAAGGGCAGTAAGTGCTGTGGAGGGCAGTAGACTATATCTTCCAGTCTCCTCTCGGTATTATGTTTAAACCACTTTGTGAAATTTGAGTTGTCTGGGGTGACAACAGTTGCCCGGAGTGTATTTTTAAAATCTTCGGCTTTATCTTGAAGATAGGATATTATGATATTATTTACTTTGAGATGAGAGTGATGCTTTGAATTTTGTTTGGTTAGGGTTTTGAATTTGTTCCAGAATTTTGAACCTTCTCTGTGGTCTAGTCGAGAGGTAACTCGTCTCCACTCTTTTTGTTTAAAATTGTTAACTTCTAGTCTTGTAGATGTTGAGAGTCGGTTGTATTCTGTTTTGATGTGTGGATCTCGAAATCCTTTATACTCTCGGATTAATTTGCGCTTTATTTAGATTTTAGCGAGTATTCATTGTGGAAAGATTGGAGTATACGGATTGATTTTTATTATTGAAATGATAAAATGAAATAAATGAAATGAATAGAGCAACTCTTTAGAATAGCTCAAGACAGAGACAGTTTCGCCATGTTAATCGCCAACGTCAAGCGGACTTGATAGGAGGAACGATAGCAAGTTAAGAAGAAGAAGAAGAGCTTCTCGGAGAAGACTTTCGACTTTAGAAATCTCCGTGTCAATCTGGTTGGTTGTTGACATGTTAACTCTTGGAAAAGTTCCCAGTTAGCTTTACGATAACCTGGTCTGTATATAGCAGCTGTTGTTTGCAAGAAAGAATTAAAGTCAGTTTTGACTAGTATAGGTAGGTGGCCATAGGTTATCGAATCACCTATGACATATTCCTCGTCGAATCTATCCAGCACACTAGCTGTACAGAGGATATGGTCAACGATAGATGGTCCATTGTGATTGAAAAACGTGACTTCTGTACTGGTAGTTCTTGAGATGAACAGCTGTAGAAGGTCTGAGAGCATTCTGCCTGGAATATTTGTAGAAGTGTCGCCAAATTGGGTGTGTCTGCTATTGAGGTCGCCCATTAAAATCGCCCTATCGAGCGATAAAAAGTACTCGATCAGCGGTTCGGAGAGGGGCTGGTTTGGATGTTTGTAGTACCAGATTATCGTAATATTGATGTTGTTTAGGTGAAAGTAAACTGCCAGGTAGGCTGTATCCGTTCGTGATTGAATAATGTAAGCGAATGGACCTTGATACGAGAGTCCAACAACTGTTCAAAATAGCTCAAGGTAGAGATATTCTTGTTGTAGTAATCGCCTACGTCATTGGACTTTGATAAGACACGTTAAAAAGAAGAAATACCAAAGATTAAGAGAAGGTTACCAAGATATTGTAGTAACCCATATTACCAAAACTTTATATAAATACGACTATGAGGCATTTCATGTAGCAAAATAAGCATAAACTAGAAAGATCAACCGAATAGTGTCATCGCACGTTTGTAGGATAATAAATATTTGTCAGAAAATGGATATTCTTATAATTATCGATCTTATTTAAAACAAGTATATTTAAAAAATAAATAACGTAACCTTGATATAGTTTCTTCCTGATTAAAATGGATATGTCTTACAAAATTAAATACCTCACTTCACGAAAATAATAATATACCTTTATATAAAGGTATTAATTTTTGTGATTTAACCGTGCTTTATATACAAGTCAACCTGTTATTAAAAAATGGCAAATTTTGAGTTTGTTAAATTAGCTAGTCATGATATTTTACCTTCGGGCAAGGCCAACTCGATGCGATGTGCCAACGACTTTACCAAGGTCCACAAAAAAATTAAATCAAGATTTAGGAATGTGTTTTACACTTAACTAGACTATTCAGTAGTATTCAGTCATTATAATATGAACAATGGCGGGAGCAATACTTTTTAACAAATATGTCATATTTTGTTCAAAATCTGTACGTTTCTGTAAACAAATAGAAACTACGGTTAACAAACAGGTACAATTTAAATATATTATCAATTTTAAAAATAGAATCGTCAGTATATGAAACTATCACAATAAGATTATAGTCCCTACCACGGTAAAAATATGGTAGGTATAACCTCCGATTTCCATCAACAAGCATAGATTTTTAAGACATTTTGAAAATAACCTCTATTTACCCTTAACTTCAAAATTCAAAAGTAAGTAAAAAATGTCCTAAAGAGTTTTTTTTTCGAAAAATCAATACTTTTAGATTTATTAGTGATTAAAAATTTTAATGTTTTTTATGTTTTCAATCGATTTTTCACAACTCAAAAACATTCTCTGTAGCACTTGAATTAAGGGAATTATGATAAAATAGATTTCTACTTTTTTCATAAGAAAAAAACAACAATACTACTTTTGCTATTTCTAGCCTAATTATTGAACTTTAAACGTTATACATTTCAAATTCACTTTATTTAAGCATCATTAATGGCATCCAATGGTTTGAACAATTTAAAATGACTAATTTTGAAAAAAATGTTTATAGTGAAAGAAATATTTTTCACATTTTTAAATATACCATATTCTTTTTAAAATAAGTACAAAACTATTGAAGATACGTAAAATGCTGTAGAAATTCTTGCTGTAGAACGGTATTTTCTGTAAAAAAAATTAAACTTTGTGTTAAAAACAAATTTGATATATTTACCGTTTATTTTTATATCAATTTCGGCGCGGTCTAGTGCTTGTTTTTATATGCATTCAGACTACGTTTTTATATGCATTATAAGTTAAAGAGCAATGGATACATGACAGAGCTTTGTCTGACACGTCTTTATATTATACAGACGTTTTTTAGTAGTGTGGTTGGAATATTTTAAAGTTCTTCTTGGTTTCAATAAAGGTTTTGAATAATGCTAAGGTATTTTCCATCTAGCTTCATTTTCTGTAGTTCACACAACAATTTTTCATGTACTCTATCAAAAGTCTTCTGGTAGTCGATGAAACAGAGGTATACTTTTTTCTGGAGATCGAGGCATTTTTGAATGAGGGTTTGAGTGACAAACAGCGCCTCTCTTGTTCCCAAGGCCTTTCTAAATCCCAACTAATTGACTTATTAAGCTAATGAGCCTAAATTCAACGGATTTGAGGGAACTGGATTTCTTTGGTATAGCTACAAATTCTGAGTTGTCATTCCCTTGGTATTACACCACTTTCATATATGTTGTTAAAAAGATATGTTTGTAGTTTTATGTTGTTATCATCTATTAGTTTCATTACATCTATTTCTATTTAGTCTGGTCCACAAGCTTTCATATTCGTTGCACATTGGATCGCATGTTTTACCTCTACGTCTAGGATTGGGGATCCTTTCATCTTCCACGTCGATGTCTGTTGCAATTCAGGTCTGTCATCCGCAAAGGATTTTTCGATAAATTCCTCACTTACTTGAATTTGTTCGCTTCTTTCTATAATTATTCTTCCTTTATTGTCAGCTATAGTGGGTATATTATGTTCCTTGTTATTATTGGAGGTTTCTTTTAATTTTTTGTAGAGGTTGAATGTATCATGTTTGTTGTCTATGTTTGCTATTTTGTCACAAATTTCATTTATCCACTTTTCCTTTTCTTCTCTGTCCATTCTTAATGTTTATGTAGCCAGATCACTTGCCGTCTGCCAGAATCATGTCTGTCTTCTGTCTTTCCTTCTTTTTCTATTTCTATTGATGGTAATTACTAGGTTGAGGGAACTATGCAAATAAAAACGATAAAAATATGCACACAAATATGTCGTCCTCTAGGTTAAGTTCATATTTATAAGATTCGCGAAAGATGTTTGAAGATTGTCTTTAGTATACTGAGTTCGGAGCCGGTTGTGAACTAAAATCTATAACTGTTTTGTCTGTCGCCTAATCCATACTTTACAATGTTCCCTTGAAATGCTCTTCTATTTTTGCATTCCAATCCTCTGAAGAGTATGATTGGTTATTTCTTGGCAATGTTAGACATAGTTTCTGTTGCCTACATGCATCTATCCGGTAGCTAATTTCGTACGCTCCATCCGGAATCGATATAACCTTGGCTCGCAATCGATCATATGTGGCTAAATATTAAGTAAATAAAATAGAAAACATTGACAATTTGATAGATCTCATACATACAACTATTCATGTAATTTTGAACATATATTGTAATGGAAAGACGAACATGAAATAATATCCTCTGTCAATCCTAGTAAAATAGTAGTAGTTAGTTTCACGGATTTGGAAATTAGACAAATGAAAAGGTGCTACGAATACAAATATTTGGGAAGTATTATCTGCAGTAAAGGAACAACGGAACGAGATATAGACTATAGAGTGCAACAAGGCAGGAAGAGTGTTCAAATTCTGAATTCGATACTTTGGTCCAACAAAGCTACTATGAGAACTAAAATGACTATCTACAAAGTAATTGTAGAGCCCATTCTTACATATGGAGCAGAATGTTGGCAAATGACAGTAAAAGGAAAGAAAAAAGTTGACACGGTTGAAATGGACTACCTAAGAAGAGCTTGCCGTATATCAAGAGTAGAACGTATACCTAATTCTGAAATTAGAAGAAAAACAGATAGAGTACATACAACTTCTGAAAGAATAGAAACTAGACAGTTAATATGGTATGGACACGTACAGAGGATGGACGACAACAGATGGCCAAAAAGAGCTATGGAATACAATCCAAGTAATAGAAGGAAACGAGGAAGACCAGCCAAGTCTTGGATACAAGGTGTTATGGAAACCATGAAAGATAGAGCCATTGATGAAGACACCTGGAGAGATAGAAAAAGATGGCGATCGAAATGCGGGAAGCGGCAGAAGCTGTAGGATCCCCGCTTATATATATATATATATATATATATATATATATATATATATATATATATATATATATATATAGTTTCACAAGGAGATGTAACCTAGATAACATCTGGATGTCCACTCTGTATGGAGAAACTGTCGAGGCGATTGAGGTAAATATCTGGGAGCAATACTAGATAAGCGGCTTATATGGAACGTCCATCTGGAAAGAATATCTAACAAAGCAAAGCTTTCCCTTAGACATGTAGAAGGATATATGGAAAATCATAAGGTATGGAATCCAAACAGATGTAGTGGCTATTTATGACTGTAGTCAGACCAGTTAAGCATAACAGGAGCGATGATGACTACAACAACCGCCTCAATGGATTCCATACTTGACCTCCCTTCATTACATAATATATGGATGAAGAAGAAGGCGAAAGTTGGGGCGTACAAAAGGCGGATAAGACGCCAGGTAGCAAGGCGAAAGGATACCAGGATAAAATCTGGAGAGGTAATAAAAAATCATCCAGAATTGCAATGCAACCTAAATACAATTTTGAAAAGCCGTTTACCGCCGTCTTTTAAGGAAGAAACGAATGGGAGTCGAATAAAACCAATCTCATATGACAAATCATGGACAGAACAACCACCATCGTAGAGGAAATACAGCAAAAACAGCATATTTGGTACGGACGTATGTATAGAGGATGACAAACCGTCGCATACAGAAGGTAATGCAATATGGCTTGGTGGAGTTCAAAAGGCAATGTCATAGAGTCACACCAGGAGACTGGAACGATAGACGCGAATGGTGACTGGTAACCTGAAGATGCAGGACACTATAAACCCGGACATTCTATATAATGGCAGATCAATGCTGGCATACAGGCGCTGTAAAACCAATTAAAGTGTTGTAGCTGGAGTATACGGAGAGAAACCAAGGCTAACCTTTAGTGAAAATCTAGATAATCACTCCACTATCTGGTATTGATAGGCACAGAAACTGTCATTCATAAGAACAGCCTAAAGAACGATATAGGACTGGTAGAAACAAATGAAGGTTAACCACTGGTACTAACAAATGGGTCTTAAATATTCAAAGGCTTTTATCCATGAACCTTCGAACAAGAGATCCAGAAATTTACTAGATATGAATCTGAATGATCTGCGGATTATCTTAGGTCTTCTAACAGAACACTGTCGTCTCAAGAGTCACATGCATAAAATCGGACTTATAAAAAGTGCGAATTGCAGATTGTGTCAGGCTGATGAGGAGACGGCAGAACACTTTCTGTGTAACTGCCCAGGATTGGATAGAATAAGACTCTGTCAAAAGGGCTGGGCTGAAAGGACAATTTTAACCTAGGAATGTGCCACAATAGACCTCTTAGGCCGAGTAGAAAAATTGTAAAGGGCCCACTCATATTGAACCTAATCTAATGTAAAGACTCATTTATAGTTATTAACAAATATAAACTTAATTGAAAAAAATGCATCATATTGAAAAAAGGACTTTTTGAAAAGAAAATACCATCTTTGACAGGTTAATAAAAATAAATGGATGCATCCTACATAATAAGCTATCAAAATATTTACCGTTTATTACCTGTTTGTTTACAAATTATAGTCGATACTAGTTTTTCTATACAATTATTAGTAAATAAACCATATTAGTATATGGACACCCTTTATAACAATACGCTTGAATGCCACATCCTCTTTTATTAAAATTTGCTTTTAATGAGCAAAGGAAGCAACCAAATAAAGGAATCGCAATGTATAATCATCACAGGTAAATAATGGTTAATTTTTTTTTGGGAGTAGCTTATTTTATTACAAGGTTACAGTGTTTACCTATTACATTGTCTTCTGATGCGAAAAATTGTTTAGAAACAGCAAAACATTTATTATAATTAATGTAAGCTGCTCTATTTTTATATTTTTGTAACATTAGATTCTTTAAAGGAATACAATAGTAGTTTATACAAAACGAATAGTTACTAATGTCTAATGATTATACTATTATTTCCAAGTTTTTCTGTGTTTACTGTGTTTCTTATTTAAGAGTGAAAGTGGGAGTAAGAAAATGGTGAATCACTTATCAAGTATCTGAATCATGTAAACATTTGCAAGAGGTTCTGAAACTGTTTTCTTGTGGCATGTTTACAAATTATATACAACCATGACCAAAAACCCACAATATGGTGAGGATATGTAGATGACGTGTGCTCCATTTGGCCTCATGGACCAGATGCAATGAATAAATTTTTAATGGACATTAACTGTAAAGAAAAATCAATCAAATTCACCATGAAAAAGGAAAACAACAACTCACTACCATTTCTGGAAGTGTTAGTCACAAAGGAGGATATAGAATATGTAACTAGAGTCTCAAATAACCAACCCACATCATCAACAGATATTTGAATTATAAGTCAAACTACAACATAAATATTAAAAAGGGAATCATTAAATCTTCTTCTTCCTCCTATGCCATCCCCATTAACGGAGATTGGCGACCACATTTCTAAAAGTTTCTCTGTCTTTCGCAACATGGAATAATTCGTCTACAGTCATGTTTGTCCAGTGGAACATTTCGCAGCCATGAGTTCCTCTTTCTGTCTATTCTCTTTTTGCCATCGACTCTACCCTGCATGATGACCTGCAGAAGACTATATTTATCATTCCTCAGTATGTGTCCAAGGTATGCAGTCTTGCGTACTTTTATTGTTCTCAACAATTTTTTGTCTCGACCCTTCTCAGCCTTCTCAGCACTTCCTCATTGGTGATCCTGGCAGTCCATGGAATTCTCAACATTCTCCGGTATATCCAAAGTTCAAAGATATCAAGCTTCTTAATTATTTGCGCTTTTAACGTCCATGTTTCTACCCCGTACAATAGTTTGGACCAGACGTAACATTCAACAAACCTCAGTCTCTGCGCAGTATTCAGATTTTTGTCACAAAACAATTGCTTGAATTTTAAGAACGCTACCCTTGCCATTTCTATTCGTACCCTGATCTCTTGGTCTGGATCTAATTCTGTGTTGATGTAAGCTCCCAGATATTTATATTTTGTCACTCTCTCTATTTGCTGCTCACCAAGGGTTAGTTGTTCATTATTTATTGGACTCCTTGATACTATCATAAATTTGGTCTTATCTGTGTCGATGTCAAGTCCCATTTGAATGCATTCACTATTTATTGCATCTAGTAAAGTTTGTAGTTCTTCTATACTCTCAGCCATAATTACAGTGTCATCTGCAAATCTCATGGTGTTTACGATTTCTCCACCAATTCTTATTCCCTCTTTTCTTTCCCATAAGGCTTTTCTGAATATGACCTGTGAGTACACGTTGAAAAGCGTCGGAGACAAGACGCATTCTTGCCTGACTCCTCTCGCAATCGGTATATTATTTGTTTCTATATCGTTCACGATATAGAAACAAATCGTTATATAGATATCGAATCGAAATATAGACAAATCATTAAATAATTATACACTCGCGATCATAAAATCCGGGTCACCTTGAAAATCGCCGTTATTTCATTTTTAACGAGCTTTATCGTAAATAATAATGACACAAATACAAACTAATGCATGTTTCTGAGAATTGTTGTCGGCTTAGCAGTTTCCTTTGTAACAAAGAATTCCAATAACGCCTATTTCGCGGAAAACTATACACTTCCCAAAATGAACGGTACCTGTAACTGTCGCTTGTTTTAAATGTCTCATTTGTGCTTCGACTTTCTGTTCAAACGCAAGAAACAAACGTTTATTAGTGCCATTATTAGTGTTTATTATTGTTTATATCATGCGAAAAATGCCTTGACTACTGTTGAAACAGCACTCATTGTTGCGTTTGTGGAAGGCGGTCACACTCAACGGCAAGTCGCAAGAACTGTTGGCGTAAGCCTTTCTAAGGTTCAACGAGTGCTTCAACGCTTTCAGAAGACGAGTTTGCTAACCGGACGACCTGGCTCTGGACGAATAAGAACGACCACGGCACGAGATGACCGTTTCCTTATGTTTCAGGCTTTACGAAACCGGACCTCAACTGCGGTTATGCATCGAAATTGCCTACAGGAAGTACGAAATTGTAATGTTAGCGTTGCAACAGTCAGGAGAAGACTTCGTTCTTCTGGACTATCTTCTCGAGTAATGGCTACAGGACCGCCACTTGGCCAGGCGCATCGAGTTGCACGACTAGCTTTTGCTCGACGATACGCGCATTGGGGAATTAATGATTGGAGCAAAGTGTTATTCTCAGATGAATCCCGTTTCTACCTAACTGGATCCAATGGACGTGTAAGAGTTTGGAGGAGAACTGGTGAACGATTTTCACAAGCTTGCATTGCTCCAAGAATGCCATTTGGTGGAGGCTCGGTCATGGCTTGGGGAGGTGTATCTTCTGACTTCCGCACAGAATTACCCTTCATCGAAAATGGGTCCTTAACTGCACGAAGGTACATTACGGAGATTCTGGAAGAACATGTTATGCCCACCATGGCAGGGCTTGGGGAAGATGCCGTTTTTATGCAGGAAATGCGCGACCGCGCGTTGCCAGGATCAGTATGAAATACTTGGACGAGGTTAGAATTACGAGGTTACCCTGGCCAGCTAGGTCTCCGGACCTGAATCCCATCAAACGTCTCTGGGACGATTTAAAAAAACGTATTTAAACCCATACACTTCCTCCTAACAACGCACAGGAGCTTAAGGATCTGTTAGTGAGAGAGTGGAGTAACAGACCACAACATGTAATCCGGAGAAAAATTGAGAATATGCCCCGTCGTCTGCAAGAGGTTATTAGAGCAAGGGGAGGCAATACACGATATTAGTCATTGAAATTCCACTGATGTTTTACCATATTCTGTATTTTTCATTTTTTCTTTCGTATGTCTGTTTCAACAATTTGGTTTGTTTTCTGCTTTTTCAATAAAAACAATAAAAAAACCGTTACAAAACGTTGTCTTTCAAAACAAACATTGATGACAAATAAAAAATACATTAGTTTAAAAAAAAGGTTATTACTGCACTAGATGCAAAAATATCCAAGAAACTTAAAATTTTCAAGGTGACCCGGATTTTATGATCGCGAGTGTAGTATAATGATCGTATTATGATAGAGCCCAAAACACCTGCTCTAACGAAAATTCGTATCTATCTCCTTCTCCTCATTCCTTGAGCCCTTGTCAGGGCGTGGTGACACTTCAAATATTATTGGCTTGCTGCCTCCATTGGCTGCGATCCTGTGCCATATGGGTTTCATGTAGGGTTTTAGGTCTTTTATATGAAGCTCTTCCAGAATTGAGAGGTTGGTTCTATGTTCTGTCCAGGACACGCGTAGAGTTCTTCTATAGACCCATTTCGAAAGCTTCGATCTTATTCCTTTCGATTTTTTTTTTGAGATTCCATGTTTGAGCTGCGCATGTAGCAATGGGAAAAATAAGGGCATTAACCAACCTGAGCTTAGTATTTCTTGTTATTGTTCGGTCTTTCCATATTTTAATCAGTTTAGCTGTTGCGGTTCGAACCATTGCTAGTCTACGCTTAATTTCTGAGAAGTAATCGCCATTGTTGGTTATCAGGGAGTCCAAGTATATAAATCTGTCTACTACTTGGTGTATGTTCGGTAGATTATTATTTGCTTTGTCCACGATTATTATTTTTGTTTTTCCGGTGTTGATCTGAAGTTCGAATTCTTCGCTTATCTGGCTTAGCCGTTCAGTGATGGTAGTCATTTCGACTTCATTCGCTGCTAGTATAAGTGTATTATCTGCGTATCGCAGGTTGCTGATTTTTCTGCCTTCTATAGTGGTTCCTCCATCCCATTCGTCAAGTACTTTTCTCATTATATATTTAGAATATAATGGTGATAGTATGCAGCCCTGTCTAGTTCCTTTCTTTGTTTTGAACGCATCTGAATATATTCCGTGTATTTTTTGGCTGAGTTTTTATCATACAGATTTCTTATTAGGTTAACTAGGTGGTTAATTTTTTTCCTGGGTGGTTTCCCATATTTTTCATTATACTCCAGAGAGAATCCCATTTTACTGAATCGAAAGTCTTTGTGGAATCTACAAAACAGGGCAGGATTGGTATGTTGTGTTCTCTCGCTTTTTCTATTACCTGTCTGGTGTTCTATTATATATTCTATATATATTCTATTCTATATTTATAAGTATGGCTACTCCATTGTATCCTATGTTTTTAGATCCTGATATATATGTAGATAGTGTGGTTTTTTATATCGATCTACTCGACTGTATATTGTGTAGTCGTCCAAATTTTTAATTCTTGGAAGTTTCCTTATTGTTATGACGGCTATGTTCGTTGTTTATTTCTTGCTCCTTTGATCCTAATTCTCTACAATTCCAACCAGCTTTCTTTAATATATATGTTATTTTGAATCGTTTAACTTTACCTTGCCTGGTTCGTCGTAATTTTAATTCCTGCGGGCGTTCAATTTGACGCGTTTGATGGGTATGTGTAATTCTCGCAGTACAGTTTATCAATCTGAAGAGTAAGTCGCCACCTCGGTGCCTTCCGACCTGCCTGGTTTTCTGTAAGAGTTTTCGATTTATTAGTTGATCTTTTCCAGTTATTTTATAGGAAACTCGCCTTTCCCCCTTCTAGTCAGTTGTATAACGTACATCCACTGTACTTAATGCATCTAGTGGTTACGCGGCACTGAGCCTTCCGAGAAGTAAGAGTGGTATTTGTTGGCAGAGCTGCATTCTATTTTCAGAACCTCCGACTTATTGGTCGAGATCAGTAGATACTGCTCAGATTTTTGTTTCAAAGTGAGCATCCACAACCTACACTGCCTAGAGGATCCATTACCGGTAATTGAAAGCTCCAGGATTCATAGTCGTAGGGGCGGAACATTTGAGAGCGAGAGGTGAGTAAGATAAGGCGGGTCAAGAGATTAGTTGCAATCGGCCAGTGGCAGCAAGAGTGAGAGGCAATACGTTATGTGGCGGAGTTGACGAAGTCACTAATACCAAACCTTCGAAGCTACGTGGACTGTGGGCATAGGCAGCTGAATTATTATCTATCTTATAAATGCTCATATGTCATGGCTGCTTTCGTAGCTACCTTTTCAGGTTTAGGAGGGCACAGTACAATCAGTGCCTTTACTGTGGTCTTTCGGGTACTGTGACACACACAATGTTGGAGTGTGTGCGTTGGGCGAATGAAGTTGTGTGAGCGTTGAGAGAAGTTTGTACGAGAGTGTAACTGCACAATGTTTGATTCAATCATTTCTTCTCTGTTTCAGTTTTGATATTTTCCCCGCTCTTCTGAGAAATTATATTTTCACTGTCTCAATTTTTTCCTTATCTGTCTTGCTAAGTTGGTAACACTCTGTATACTTTGTATCGATAATTTAGTTTCCCCTCTAATTTTTGTCGACCAAAGTATTGAATTAAGTCTTTGGATTGCCGCTTTTCAACCACTTTCAACGTCTTGCGTTACGAGCCAAATTTCATGCACTCTTTTTTATCTTTTACTAACGAGTTGAGATTATCGTCAAATCATTCCGGTTTCGAAGTTTCCCTTTGTCAACTTTACCCAATGCTTCTTTTGCTGCGTTATGAATATGTAGCTTTATTTGTTCGTACAGATACTCAACCCTACCATCTTATACAGACTGTAGTTACCGATGGTTGTCTTAAATTTGTTAGATTATACCTAGTAGTATTAACCCAAAAAATTACAACTGCAAACTATAATATATTAAAAAAACGCAAAAACATTATAAAAAATACAAATTATTTCTACAGTATCATTGAAACAATTGATTAAGTTTGTATCGATCCCATCTAAAGACACGAACGACTAAGCCTTCAGACGCACCTCTCGGCTTCGCATAAACATCCGTCGATTGATGCTATCTTTGAAATTATTAAGGAAACAACGCGATAACCCTAAAGCCTTCCAAACAAAGATAATTAATTTTCGCGCTAATAAGAGAGAAAACGTGCAACACTTGTTGCACAATTACCTGTAATTGGAAATCAGATTTGTTTTTAATTGCTACCTAAGATGTAGCAATAATGTAATGAATAGATAGGTTTTGATTATAAGTGTTCGGTATTAGAAAAAGGTTTTCAAACGTTGTAAAGGCCAGTGAATGTTTGATACGTTAGGTATTAATTAAATAAGTGCGTTATTATAGATATAACTCCATATCTTTAAATTTGTGGGGCTATACAGGAGGAATAGAAAACATGATAACCAAAGACATAACCATACCCCAATAAAAATTATTATATTACTTCAGTACAGATATGAAGGGCATCATGTAAATGATATAAGAGTTATGGACATTTATGTCAACACAAACAAATGTACGGATGGATGCACTTATGGATGCTGATAAGCAGGAAGCAACAGCCTGCTCGACAGTTACGGATAAGTAACATACTAATTGACCATGTAGAATCTTATGTGTACCTTGGCACCAACGTAAATGCAAAATGGGAACAGGCCACAGAAATTAAGGCGAGAATAGAACGAGCTAGAGCAGCATTTAGCAAGATGAAAAAGCTCCTCATAAGCAGGGATTTGTCTCTTCCCCTAAAACTACGTCTAGTTAAATGCACATTTTTCCGATCTTACTGTATGGTGTGGAGGCCTGGACGCTGACGGAGACGCTCACGAGAAAACTAGAAGCATTCGAAATGTGGGTGTACCGACGCATTCTTCGTATATCCTGGACCGAACATGTCACCAACATAGAGGTAATCCAAAGAATCGGAAAGGAGAAAGAAATCGTGAATACAATTAAACAAAGAAAGCTCCAATATCTAGGCCACATATTGAGACACGATAAGTACCGTCTACTGCAATTGATTGTCCAGGGAAAAATAGACAGTAAGCGAGGGCCAGGCAGGAGAAGACACTCGTGGCTCCAAAATCTGAGGAAGTGGTTCGGGCTCACATCGGTCGAACTATTCAGAAGCGCCGCAAACAAGATCAGAATTGCCATGTTAATAGCCAACATTCGCAACGGACAGGGCACTTGAAGAAGAAGAAACAAATGTACCTTGTCCATATTAACTTCTATAAGGAAATATGGAATCTGTATACCACATATGAGAAATGTTTACTAAAAATCCTTTATAAAAGGTATATTTATTTAAAAGAACCCTTACGGACTAAATCATAGAACATTTTCGGACTAAATAGGTCATCTTTAGTGCTAGCTAAAATAAGTATAACCACTTTAATTAAGAAAAACGTCAAAATTCAAATGTTGACCAAGGTTAAAGCAAATGTGTTTGATACATAATAGGTATACATGCTTATAGTCACCAAATATATGGGTGAAAACTTTTTAAATATTATTTAATTGGTAATAGATTACATTGTTGCTGATCATTAGGTAGGATGTTAAAATTTTAAGTAAATTTACTTCATGGCAACGTACGCTCTCAACGAGAGTTACTAGTCCTGAGACGTAGTCTTTAAACTGACTTTACGTAGCAACTTATCAAACTGATATTGTAGAACGGATGTATTGTAACCGTTTAAAAAGTTAACCCTTTATAATTCATTCAAATTATAATTCCTAATAAATATTTAAATTAATATTAACATCGCCACCTATCCAAGTACGGAAACATCTAAATTAACTCTCAAGAATCCAACTGCAGATCATTCCGATTTCGGCCTCATAAATCTGCTGCTTATCTCCCCGCAAATTCTTTCTCTTTCTGAATGTCCAGCATAAAGAACGCATATTTTGAGTGATCTTGACGAGGTAAGCCGAAAAATCCTTTTCATATTTTAAATAAATATTTATTTTAGACCCACACCGGGAGCATTAGCTATTGTCCAGTCCATGTTAGTTGGCCCGATGTGAATTTAATTACGGAATAAAGTACGATTTGTTTTGAAGCCAGACTGTATAATTAGCCGCCATGACATGACACTCCCAGCATTTACCGGCTTACTGTTATTTGATGTTATATTTCATCATCTTATATAAGTGCCTTTTGTGGAAAATCCCGTTTGTTTAGCCACCCCATCCTAACAACAAACAAACTTGCAACTTTATATCACGTGCTGCAAAGCCTGCGAAATTCCAAAATCATGAAGGAAATCTAAAGTAAGAGCCTTGTTGATACCAGGAAAGCACCCAGAAAATCCCAGTATCTACAGATCTATTTCGATGCTCGCTTTTTCAAACTATACGAGAGACTCATACTCGCCAGAATAGAAAAAAATATCGACAAGCACCTCATCGCACAACAAGGGGGATTCAGACACGGCAAATCTTACACTGGTCAAGTCCTCGCACCAAACACATTGAAGAGGTCTTTGAAGAAAAACTTATAACAATTGCTGCTTTCGTAGATTTGACAGCAGACTATGATACAGTAAGGCACAAAACATTGCTCCGCAAATTATACGACACTCTCAATGACCACCATCTGGGTAAGGTCGTATATTCCTTACTGCAAAAAGAACAGACGTTTTTTTGTTATGCTGGAGAGTAAAGTAAGTAGGTGGAGAGTTCAAAAAAACGGCCTACCACAGGGAAGTGTTTTAGCACCAATGCTCTTCAATATATACACAAACGACCAACCTACGCCGACCGAAACCAAGCACTTCCTCTATGCTGACGATCTTGCAATATGTGCTCAAGGAAATAGTTTTGAAGAACTGGAGGAAAAACTCGAAACTACCTGAAAAACAATGACAGCGTACTACCTGCAGAATTCCCTGAGACCCAATCCCTCTAAAACCCAAGTCTGCGCTTTCCACCTTCGCGCAAAGGAAGCCAAGCGAAAACTCCAAATTGCGTGGAATGGTAATACATTAGAACACACAAACCAACCTATATATCCTGGAGTAACTCTGGACCGGTCACTCACCTACAGACAACATTGCATAAAATCGAGAGGGAAAGTAACAACTGGAAACAACATACTCAGAAAGCTAATGGGAAGTAAATGAGGTGCACGTCCTGACGTTTTAAGAACAACGGCACAGGCACTGTGTTTCTCAACTGCTGAATATGCGTGCCCGTTTGGGGCAGATCTGCCCACACCAAACAAGTTGATACTGCGCTAAATGAGACATGCAGGATAGTAACGGGGTGCATGAAACCAACGCCACTCTCAAATCTATATAAAGCAGCGGGTTTTGCAGAATCCTCAACACGAAGAGGCGTTGCAGAGCACATAGAGAAAATTAAACAGATCACGGACGAGCGGCATGCTTTAGACAAAGCTCGAACACCCCGAAAGCGACTAAAATTCAGGAAAAGCTTCCTTGGAACAGTGCAGGATGAACCGCCTGAGTATTTTCCTCTTCCCCAGGTTCAATTGACCGGCCAGTCACTAGACTTTAAAACGTGGAAAACTATGAATAGGATAAGAACATGGCAAAATGGGGGAAAATAGACCAAGATGATATGAACTGTGACTGTGGAGAAACACAGAATATGAAACATCTTCTTACATGCAGAAACTGTCCTCATCGATGTACCCTCGAAGATTTGTGGCTCGCCAACAAAGATATAACCGACCGAAATTTTATGAATAACATGTCCGGACACGATAAAGTAAAGTAGTCCGATTTTAACATTAATTCCCTGTAAATGTCAACGTATTACCTACAGCAGTATCGTCGAAAGTCTGTGCAATTAATTTCTCGGGCAAGTCTTTTAAAATAAGATTAATTCGTTTCAAAATACAGGTCGATATCCCAACAGCATCTTTACTTTTCGGACTTAAAAAACCCCAAAATCGCTCATGTATTTTATTTAACGGCAAAAAAGTAACGATCTAATACCGTCTGAGAAATACCGTCTGTTGTATCGTCTGCCATTAGTGCAAGAAATGAAGACTATTTTATTTCATTTAATTATAAAATCAGCACCTAATATAGTGAGGACGCTTAAAATAAATGTAATTATTGTAAAATTTAATTCGGATAGGTAAATATATTTTAATGGAATAAAGTTTCAACAGGAAAGCGAATGAAGTTTCAACAGAAAAATGTGAATATCAAAATATTGAAATACAACTAATTGCTTGTACGTTTTTGTACGTGGTGCTCCCCACCAGCAGCCAGTGGTTATACATTTAGCTAAAAAATTTTAAAAGTAGCTAGACCAAATGACATCTCAATAAAGAAATTGATACTTCTAAAGTAATACAGAACTAAGGGAAAAAACTGCTTTTTACGATGTTTTTTAACATCTAAAACAGTGACCAAATACCTGAAGATTCAGATTCTCATTAAATTTCATTTTATGAGAAATGCAATTTCAAATACATCCGAATAGACTATGTCTATAATACAAAATGGATGAGTATATCCCGATCGAAAGTCTAGAATAATTTCTATTTTATATTTTATGGTATTTAATATTATATTTCATTTATATAGTACTATTTTTCATACAATATTTAAAAAAAAATTAGATGCTACTCATAACAGCTCTTTCTTCCAATAAATCAAGTTTTATACAATTTAAAAAGCTTTTTTATCACGACCTAATCACAACTCTGCAGATTCGAGCCTATTTACCTAAAAATCGATTATCTATTAATAGTTCATAAACAATATCTGACGTGACACAAAACAGAACTTCCGTTTCGTCGCACTCCTCACTTTGGCGTGATTGTTATTTAGAACGATAAAGGGCTTGTATTTGAACATATTTCCGTTTCTGTCTCTTCTACGTTATCGAGTACATTAAAACCCAAACACCTTAACCATACACCAATTTAAAAATAGCCGTCTACCCTTCCGAATATAGGTGTGTAGGGCGTCTATCAGGTATTATTGAGGGCATAAAAGGAAATTTGTAACATATACGTTCTTAACCTTCAAATGGATTAATTCCGTCGGCAAATTAGGGCTTAGGCAAAAATTATAAGAAAACTAGATTTATGAACACAAGAAATGCATATTATGCATTATACAAGTTGGCAATTTGAAAACTTTTCACTGTTAATATCTTCATTCAAGATATTAGTCTCCCTGGCAATTATTGTATCATTGTACGCTTACAGCCCTCTCTATGCGAAGAAACATGAAGTTAAAAGACTTCTTATCGATGGCGATTTAAGTAAAAAATTAGAAGTTATAAGAACTTCTAGAATTAACTTCAATGGAACAATATTTATAAACAACCTCTTACTCTTTGCATATGCAGATTACATAGATAGACTACACCAAATCTATAGTTAAAAGGATTCTCGTAGCTACGAGATACTTCAAAAACAATTGAGCTTATTTGATAAACATCTAGAAAACAAAATATATGGCAGTACTAGAAAAATTCTCAAAGAAAAATGCGAAAATTTATAATTATAAATGGACAAATCATCGAAACTCAAGAGCATTCAAGAATTTATATATCTTGGCTCACCTGTCGATACAAAAAATAATATAGAAAACGAAATCATGAGACGAATACTTTTCACCTTCCTCCTAATAGATAATTCGATCTACCGAAACAAGTTAAATCAAAAGTACAAAAACCGAATGTATAAAACTTTAATAACACATATTGGCAACATATGGCTGAGAGAGTATGTGGCAAACGTTTTAATTTTGAACTGTATCACCTATACAGAGTACCAAACATCGTTAAAACAATTAAAATCAACATATTGACATGGATTGGACATGTCTTAAAGATGAAAAATATTTGTAAAAGACACGGTCTGCGAATATTTGTATAATTTGAAAAACCTATGAAATATACACTCTAGAAATATAGTATCTCTGGTTTTTATTAATGGATTTCGACGTTTCTTTTTTAATTTGTATTTACTTTTTCCTACATTATAAATATACATTATTTAAATTAATGCATTGTTAAATAAACCATCTAATTTGTTTATCTATCTATTTGATATACCATCTAACATTTTTTTTTATTTTTACGTTTTTTAGTAACAATTGAGGTAATTTTAATTGTAAAACATAAATATTTATGATTAATATATACTTCTTCAATAAACTTCGTAAATAATTTATTTATAATATATTTTATGGAAAAAACAAATTATCCTATTTAATTGTTTCTAAAAATAGTATTGGTGTATGTATTGGTTTGGAAATAAAAGATCTCAAATAAATTAGGTTTTATTTCTTGCTAAACATACTATCACATGAATGAAAAATTAAAGTTACAAAAACATTTGTATAAATTATATAAGTTATATAAAAAACATAGATAGTACTACTGTGAGTAACATACAACAAAAGTTCTTGAAAATGACAAACACTATAAAGGAAGCTACGTCGAAGAACATACCAAGAGCAAAAAGATTTAGAAAAAACCACTGGTTCAATGACGAATGCAGAACAGAGTTAAAAAAAAGATCAGATTTGAGATTAAAAAGTTTACGTTCGCAAAAACAAGACGACCTAGAAAGGTATGCCGTACAACGAAAAAAAGTAAAGAGAATCCTAAGGGAGCGGAAACGAAAGTATATGGAGAATAAAATTAAGCGCATTGAAGAAAATTACAAGAAAAATGAAATAAAAAATTTTTATAAAGAAGTAAAATACATTAAAACTGGGTACCAGGGAAGAACGATGAATGTAAAAGATAAGCAAGGAAACCTGATAGTGGATGAAGACCAAATATGTGAAAGGTGGAAAGAATATTTCGAAGAGATACTAAATGACGAAGTGACTACTGAAGAAAATTGTTATGTTCCTAGACCTCAAATAGTAATAGAAGAAATACCAAAGCCCACAAGAGAAGAAATTGAAGAAATAATAAAAGATATGAAAAACCAAAAAAGTCCCGGGGAGAGCGGCATTGTGGCAGAGAACATAAAATATGGAGGAGAGGTCTTAATAAACAAACTTGGTGAGCTAATACTAGAAGTATGGGATGCCGAAGAAATGCCTCAAGAATGGAATAAGTCGATTATAATTCCTATACACAAAAAGGGAGATAAAACTGAATGCACAAACTATAGAGGAATATCCTTATTAGAAGTAATGTATAAAGTACTCGCCATACTAATTAAAAAACGATTAGAAATATATATAGAGAAGAATCTAGGAGAATACCAGGGAGGATTTCGGAAAGGAAGATCAACAACCGATCAAATTTTTATGCTAAAACAAATCCTGACCAATTGCTATGAATACAACATTTCAGCACAAGTACTTTTTATTGATTACAAAGCTGCCTACGATACAATAATCAGAAACAAGTTAATAGAAACACTAAAAGAATTCCAAGTGCCAGAAAAAATAATAAGATTGGTAAAAATGACAATTAGACAATTCATTTGTGCTGTGAGATGCAACGGTACAGTCTCAGAAGAATTCGAAGTGAAAAAAGGTGTTCGCCAAGGAGACCCGTTATCTACATTGCTATTCAATATAGTTCTAGAAAAAATTGTAAGGATTAGTGGGATAAATAGGTCCGGTACTATTTTATACAAGGAGCACCAATGCTTAGCATACGCTGATGATGTGGTTCTCATTGCAAGAAATGGAAAAGAACTATCAAATATAACAAAAAGACTGATTCGGGAAAGCTCTAAAATGGGACTGAAAGTTAATATTAATAAATCGAAGTACATGGAGATCTCGAGCAAAAAAGGAATAAGCACCAGGGGATCCTTTAAATTGGAGGTGGAGAATGGATCAGTTGTAGAATTCGAGAAGGTGGATGAATATATGTACTTAGGTACTCTTATTGATCAGACATGTAAAGAAGAAACTGAAATCAACCTGAGACTGACCAAGAGCAACAGGTGTGCTGGAGCCATGAGCAAAATAATTAAGGCCAAAGATATATCTCGTAATACAAAAATAAGAGTATACAAAACTATAATTAGACCCACAATGCTATACGCTGCCGAGACATGGACTATGAACAAAACCGTACAGAACACATTGGAAGCATGGGAAAGAAAGATACTTCGCAGAATATTTGGTGGAAAAGTAGTAGAAGGAGAATGGAGAAGACGAACTAATGCAGAAGTGTATCAGTTGTATGCTAACCCTACAATAACAAATGTGGTGAAAAAACGTAGACTAGAATGGCTCGGCCATCTAGAAAGAATGCAAGGTAATAGACTAGTCAAGAATATTGCTTGGAGAGTACCTGAGGGCAAAAAAAAGAGAAGAAGACCAAGAAAGAAATGGAGAGATGCAGTGATGGAAGATGTCAGAGAGATGGAAATCAGAGATTGGAAGCTGTTAGCTAAGAATAGAAAACGATGGAAATTATCCATCCAGCAATGGGCCTAAAAGGCCTGTTAACGCTGTACATACATACATATAAAAAACATATAAAACGCCATTTTGAAGGTTTGTAGAAGACTTACTCTCAAATTTGTTTTAAATACTTTACTTTTTGCTAATAGAGGAAAAAAGCGAAAATTGACCATCATTTGACCTTAATTTGTTAATAACTAAGATAAAAAAATAGATTACAGGAAACATATTCTTGTTATAGAGATCCATATTACTCAAAACAACTATCGTTTGCCTGGAGGGGTCGGTGTCACAAACAGGGTACTTTTTTTGCTAATTTCCCTGAACTATTTCTGGACAATGTGGAAGCAGATTTACATGTCTTGAAAGACTGGCCCTATATAGAAAACGCTAAAAGGACATTTTAAGGGAAGCTAATGCTGTTCGACGGCTGTAGAAATATAAAAATATTTCTACAGCCGAAAAAGAAATCGTCAGTCACGTTAGTTATTTTTCTTATATCCTTGTTTTTTAATTATGTCCCGTAGAGTTATTCTCACCAAGATCGTTTCATTCTTCTTTCTGTGTAACTCTTGTTTTATTAGCTGAAGCTTTTGTTAGGGTGAGTGGTTCTGCTACGTACGTTAGTACCGGCAAAATGCACTGATTATACACTTTTCTTTTCAGAGATATGGACAGAAAAGTTCAGTTGACACTGGATCCCCTTGTCTTATTTCTCGTTCTATTTTTGTATGATTATCGTTTCTATGTAATTTAACAGTGCTTCAGTATTTTCATTGGAAATAAGCCACAATTTTAATTTAAAATAAGTTATTTTGACGTTTCGATATCCACTTATATATCGATATAGTTCTCAAAATACAAAACATTAAACATATTAAGATGCCACAAGAAAATAGGTTCAGAACAATAATAACAGTGCTTGTTGCTTGCTGTTATATACTGTATAGTAAACAAATGAAAAATATCTAAGGGTCACAAAGTTTTTTACCCATATATGCAATAATTTTGCTTAAATTTTAAAAATTGATATACCGGTATAGTGTCTGATGTGTGGCATGATTTCTTCTTTTTCTTCTATTTATGTAGACATGACTCAGTCTGTTTTTCAATGTGCCTCCAGTACGTTGTCGTTTCGTCATTTTCGTGGTCCTCCTACTGATCGTCTTCTTATTAGGGAACCGTCTCTTGCCGTCTTTACTACTCTATTTGTTGTCTTCGGCTTATATGATTGTTCCATTCTACTATTCTATTTCTTACCCAGGTCTTGATGTTCTCCACCTTTGGTCTACGTTGTATATCTGTACTTCTAGCTCTGTCCCATAGTGCCTTACCATAAATTTTTCCAAGTGTTTTCATCTGTGCTGTTTCTAACATCCTTTTTATCCTCTCTGCGTCATGTCGTGTTTTTGGCAAGTGTGTCATTGTTGGTCTAATAAATGTTTTGTAAATTATGCCTTTTATTTCTTCCTCGCTGAAGCTCTGTTTGCTCTATTCACTTGACTTCAGTTTCGAGCTTTCCGTAGCTAGATAATGTGATACCTAGATATTTAAACTCCTTCATTTGTTCTATTATCTGACATTCCAGCTCCAATTTACATATTAGTAAATTTGAAATCATCTTCACTTTGAGAGAGTACTATTGCGGCGTCTGCATAGCAGATTATTTTGAGTTGTTTTAATCCGTTTTTGTGATAGATATTTTTTTGGTAGATTGTTTTGGTAAATATTTTCGATCGTTTTGATTATTACTAGAGGTATCTCTCTTGCGTAAATAAGTGGATAACGTCCTTTAATTGGACCCGGTCAAATGCCTTCTTAAGGTCCACGAAACATAGATATATCGGTGATTTGATAATATAGATGTGCCGGTGATATAATTTCTCTATGATGAAATAATCAAACAAAAGTTGGGAAGTTTACTAATTTACTGGAAATTTTTAACATAAATGTCAATATAAAACATTAAAATCTAACACCAAATGAGTTTAATAATCTGTGTTTCCTCCAGCAGCATTAATTTTAATTTTAAGCTTGACACAGCTTTGGCATGTTTAATATTAAATTATCAATTTCGTTTTGAGGCAACAGTATCCATCGTTACGTAAAAAGATCTTAAATACCTTGTCTAGTATGAACATTTTGAGGACCAATCCGTCTCTGAAGCATACCGCATACATAATCGACGGGATTAAGATCTGTATTATCTGTATTTATTAAAAGTGTATTATCCTCATTAAGAAACTAATATCTTACTGTTGTTGCAGTATGTGGTCTTGGATTATCCTGTATGTAACGCAAATCAAGTTACGGTCAATATAGTGATATTGACTTAAAGTACCTTCCGCAAAAACGGGAACAGTTCGATGATAAAAAATTATTTCAGCTCATATCATAACTTGTAGACAACTGTACATACCTAAGTCTCTCTTGTCAATCTGGTCCTCTCCAAACTATTTGTAAATAACAAATAACTCCATTCTTGTAAGCCCTAATGCACATGTTTTGTGTTAATCTTAATCTGAGTCCACGATTTGCATGAAGTTACATGGGAAACCTCAATGAATGTCTGAAATGCAGGTCAGATTCATGTCATCTATTCTTTAAAGTTTGGTCAACTTTGCAGTATGTTGAGAGTATTTTCTTAAGCCCCACAGAGTTCATGTGCAGTTTTCTACGAGCTAATTCTACCACATACCGATCCTGTCGAAGAGTAGTTGCACGTTGACGACCTCCATGTCTTTATATTCTTGTTTTAGTAAAATTTTAAGTAACTACAGACTATCTTTCAAATTTGAACCACTTTTCTTTATAATTTGAAGCAATTAATAGTACTAGTTTAAGGTGCTGTCACTTTTGCCTTAATAAAACAGTGCAATTGACAGATTAATATTCATAGTATACGAGAACTTTACGAACAAGTATTAAAAAAGTATAATATGTATTAAAAAATGATTTATTGAAAAAAGTGGAATATTATTGTTGTTTAGACATTTTTGATGTGAGTAGTTTGGTATATCTATAATCTAACCTGCATTTCTTCGCCTAAGTATTTTGCTTAAGGCTTATCCTCGAAAATCCTAACGATAAAATTCAGTGCGATATCTATTTCAAAAATATCTTTCTTTGCGAAAACAAAATCCATTCACGAAGAATATTCTAAACGTCATCTTGTACTAAAGTTGGGCTTTTTACCTACTTACAACCGGACACCCACCCCCTGTAGTGAAAAGTCTTGGGTCATACAATAAAGCGAGCGGGAGGTCTACTATTCAGTGCGGTTATGGGGTAATTAGAATAATACGAGTATACCAGAGTAATATTATTTATTAAATAATTAATTCACAACTTAGCAAAGGTACATACAGGTATGTATAACAAGATATTTTGAGGTCACAGTATTGCCGAATTCGTTTTTTTATGTCTTATATTTTCTTTTGTTTTTTTTTGTTACTTTTTTACTGACAAATTGGCTTTTAACGTAGAATTACAGTTTGATGATAAATATTCTGAAATGGAAAATGTTGAGATGTGGCGAATAAAAACATTCATGAAATTAAAATGAAAGGATTTACGTCTATTAATAGTGCGATTTATAAAATTAGTACTTGAAGCCCAAATCGCGGGAGGAATAGATGCATCAGTTTTCAAATATTTATTATTTACTATATAATTTCTAAATTGAACCACTTTTACTTCTTTAGGTAATAATGTATCTGTTTTGACAACTAAATAATTATTTTCAGTTAATAATAATAATAAAAATTATTAATTTCAAAACAGGAGTTTAAAGAATTAGAAGGAGGTAGTCCGGGCCCAGTTGAACGGTCAAGCTTATTCCAGTGGAAGCAATAAGGAGGATTGTTTTTCATTTTGGCTCAGCTGACATGCTCTCTCTAGCACTACAACCCATGAAACTGTGGTAAAAAGCATGCTTTTATTTACACGGTTGTGAAACGAGACGATTAACAGAGACATCGAAGAAAGATATGAAGCAGAACTGGATGCAATAAAGTATGAGAATAGTAGGTACAGTCATGGATGGCATACAACGAAAGCAGCTCAAATGGTACGGACTTGTCCAATGAATGAAAGACAGTACCTGTATGAACACCTACAGGAATTCAGAAGAGAGGACTACCTTAGAAAACACGGATGGAAGGAATAAGAAACTCAATGAGCTCGAAAGAACTTAAAAATTTTTTTATTTGAAAATGGGGTGAAAATACTAGCTTTTCGAATGTAAAAAAAGATTTTTTCTAGCGACAATATTTTTAAAGTTATTCTAAATGTTTATAAACTACATAATTTCAAAAATTTGACATCAGGGTTTTTGACTATAATAAATTATTCTTTTATTTTTTTTTTAATGCATATTGAGAGTATACGTCTTTTGCTTTCATTTGTCACCCACAGAATTACCCTATCTTTATTATTTTCTATCTTATGTTATTATAAAAAAAAACTCTGAGATAAACAAATACAATAACTTTTAAACTGATTAATATATCGGTCCCAAATTTTGAGGGTTTGTTAAGTACCCCAATACCTAACTTTGGGTGGAACTCTAAAAGTCTAGGGTTTTCATACTTTGTAGATAGTTGTTGTTGGTTTCATAACCTGAATTCTGCCTGTTCTCTAGATTAATAGATTCCTAGTTTTCTTTCTATTCTTCTAACTATAAATTATTGGAATGCTGATTATGACTGACAGGAGCTTTTAAGCTCGTTTTGGAATAACTGAATCGTACACATTAATCTCTATCTATCACAGATACCTAACAACAAAATTTATTTATACATTATTCTGGTAAACAACTTGTGGAGATGGCGTAAAAGACTAATTTGCCGATAATTTTCTAAATTTGTTCTTGTTTCCCTTTTTATGAAATAAAAGTATTATGGCGTTGTTCCATTGTGCTGTGAAGATAGAGACGTTAAAAAATAGTTTAATTTTTTCAATTAATTTTTGTCCTCTAGGCTTTATTGCTTAATTTGCTCAAACATGAACTTCGAAGAAAAAACATCACACAAATGGCACAATTTAAAAGTGACAATAAAAACAAACGTTAAAAAAATGGTCAAATTTAGACCTATAAAGGATTAATAAAAAAATCTTCAAACCATTTACATTATGTTTTATTGTTTGCAGGATTTTTATTTTTTTTTCTTTTTGTGCTGAAATAGAAAATGCTTTATTAAATAATTAAGCCTTTCACAACAGCCTTTCACAAGTAAATAATGGATTAATCGTTAAATAAAATAATAATAATTTCGATCAATTTACTTACTACTTTTGCCACATGTTTCCACTTACCTGTAAAGGACAAACACTATTAACAATCAATAAAATAAACACTAAAAATAAATTGGATTTATATTTTATGGAAAAGTAATTAACAAATTATGTAATAAAACAATAGTTTATTGTTACGAATATATTTTCTTATTGTAAAATAAAATTTTATGTATCATTTGTAACATTGATTAAAAGAATTGGTCCTATAATTTTTTAAACAGGTGACCTATTTGTTACTTTCCTTGCCAATTGTAAAACTGATAAAGGAATATTGACATGATGGTACCTCTTATGTCCCTCGTTTTTACCATTATTGTTCAAAAATTCTAAAACATACAGAGATTTAATAATACATTTATACTGTAACAAACTTGTTTGGGAATATGACTCATAACTCCACGATGCGCAATGAATCGTGTAACATGGAAACGACCAGTGTACTGCTTGGCAGTGTCGCAGTCTGAGAAGTACGTATCGCGTATCGCAGAGAGGGTTTGACTTGTTGATTTGATCGTGTTGTATATTTTATTCATTTTTTCTAGATTAGTGCTTAGTATATTGGTAGTAGTAATGTTCATTCGTTTACCAAATTCCCATCAGTAAACATGAGCACGTGTTGATATTCGCCGTCTCATTCGTCAAGAGGCTATTAAATATAATTTATTACCTTAAGCGAGACAGATTCTCATGTTACAGATCCCAACCTGCCAGCATTTTAAATTCAAATTGTATCGTGTTGATTTTTAAGTTAATATATTGTGTTATATTTATGTTATAGTTATTGTTAAGTTATTTACTGGTCGTGTTATTTTTTAGAGTTTAGTTTAATTGTGATATAATGATTAAATTTCAAGAAATTCTTACACTAACTGTTTGGCTTACACGTGGCTCTATTGACGATTGGGAATTTGTAAAATAAATAGGGTTTAGTAGTTATTAATAATAGTTATTTAACAATGTGGTTCCTAAAAAGATAGGAACAAAATTAAACCATCATACTTTTGAAAAGATACTCCTCAAATCATCTCGAACAAATTGCAGGTGGCGAAAAACCGGAGACAATAGGTGTGTCCTAATGGAAAGTTAAGATATTCGTTTAAAATGAATAGAATATTTAAAATAGCTAATTCAATTTCAATCTCAGGGTACAACCACAATTTATACCGACGAAACATATATACACAGTAGCCATACTCCACCATATCACTGGGCACATCAAAGTAGAAAAACTTTAAAGAAACCGTTTTCTAAAGCCCGCCACTCACGTTACAATGGCGCAGTACGATTTTGTCGAATGCAATTGCAGTACAATAAATGTTGAAAATCGGATGGGAACACACAAGTACCGATTTTGCAGTATGAGTTTTACTTTCAAATCAGAAACATATCAGATAACGATATACTTTTAGCGGCTCTTGCTCTTTTTATAAACGAAAAAATACAAGAAACGTGGTGGTGCAAAGATTGTTTGCTGAAAAGACATACATACTGTCAAGTACATTTATTAGAAGAATTGCGATTATATTAAGATAATCTTAATTTCCTTTTGTAACATGTTCGAAAATTATTAATCTTATTTTTCATCAACTCTTCGTTAGTCTCCGCTTTCACTTCTTGAAATTTAGCAACCAAAACATTTACAGTTTTTTTCTAGCGGTTTTATCAGGATATGATGTCAATTTTATTTTCCAAAAACACTCTTGTTCTTTATAAATGTTAAATAAATATCTTAAAAACTTCTAGCTATAAGCCGTTTTCGAAATTTACCAGCAAATGATTTTTTTTGCAGTCGTACGATTTTGTCGTAGCAAATTTACGACCCAACCAACTCTGTCGTACTGCTGCAGACTTGCTTGTTTGTCTGCCGTCAAATCGCGCCGATTTGGTCGAATGGTGCAAGCAAATACACGATCAAATTACGTTCAATTTTGTTGCATTCGAACAAAATCGAACTGCGGCGTTGGAACGTGAGTGGCGGTGTTGGGCAAAAGGCTGCTTATTGTTAAGACTGGCTTTGTACCTAACGCTGTGTTAATTTTTAAATCAGGTGCATGTTTATAATTAAAAAGTCAATTTTAATAACAATAACAGTAATATAAGCCATAATTACTTTTAAAGTATCATAATAAGTCAAATTCTATTGTTGAGAAAAAATTCGTAAAAAGCTTATTAACGACTGTCTACGAAACTAAGAACGAGGCAAAGGTCGTTCGGCAAAAAGTTTTTGATAAACATTTAGTAAAAATAATAATATACAATGATTATTTTAATTCGCCGAAAAATCCTCTAAAATAATTTGTACGATAATTTTATGACATTTATTCTTTCAGGATCCAAGAGTGGCGACTATCATGACGATATGAACCACCTTCATTTTATGAAGCGGGTCAGAATTCACAAATCAGCTATTAGGTATCTAAATTGCCCAAAAATTTAAAAAAGATATTATGGTAAAATGGTTACAGGAAAAAATATTCCTTTTCAACAAACACTAACTAAACCAGAGTTAAACTCTTTTACTTAGCATTCATCTCCTTTTAATAAGTCTGTTAGGTATTCTGCATATGTATTGTGCTTATATGACTGTGTACTTGCAACTTCTTAACTTGTGTACACTGACTTCCTTGTTCCACCAAGGGCCATCTATATTGACGGCTTTATTCTTGATATGATGGGTTCCTTCATAAAGGTTACATCTAACTAAAACGCATTAGTTCCGTAAAAATAGATTGAACTTTCGTCATATTCGTCAGCATAAATGATGTTAAAAGAGATATAGACTGTAATTTCAACTTTTTTTCCATTTTAGTTTAGTTTAAATTAATTAGTTATTAATGTAATTAATACATTTTTTTAAAATATTTTTTTGACAAACAACATACTGCGTGATTATAATAAATTATACTCCGTGAAACATAAACTTATAATCAATAAGAAAGAAAAGTTGATAATTAAAACTAATGGTATACCGTTACCGTCAGAACGATTACATATGTTTTAAATATGTTTAACAAAAAAACTGTATATGATCATTATATCCTACATGGTTTTTCAATTTTGTGATTTTTAGATTTGATACATACCTTAAAAGAGGTTAAAAACGGAAAAGCCGCAGGGCCTGGAGACATTCTCATAGAGCTGGTTAAATATGGGCCGACTGCACTTTTAGAATTTTTTAGAATTTTTTAGACCTTTTCAATAAATGTATGTGTGGAGACCAGGAAATTCCTAAAGATTGGAATAAATCTTATATAAGCTCCATATATAAGAGAGGGAATAAAAGAGACTGTTCCAATTATAGAGGTATTAGTGTGACGAGCTCTGTGGGCCGGTTGTACGGCAGAATATTAAAGAAGAGGGTTGAAAGACAGATACAAGATATTGAAGAACAAAGCAGCTTTCGTACCGGGAGATCCTGCCTTGATAATATATTTATCCTACGACAAATAATTAAAAAGCGTGTCGAAAGAAGTAGAGAGACCCATTTGGTATTTATAAACCTTGAGAAAGCATATGATAGTGTCCCGTTAAAGAAAATGTTTGAGGTCCTCGAAAGGTCCGGATTGGATTTGACGTATATCCGAGCGATATATAAATTGTACGAAAATGCAGTTAGTTGTGTAAAAATTGGAACCACAACCTCAAATGAATTTAAAGTCACTAAAGGCCTAAAACAAGGATGCTGTTTGTCACCGACACTCTTTAAAATATACGTCCAAGAATCATTGAGGAATTGGAGAAATAAATGTAGATTTATGGACATCGAAGTGGGACTCTGTATACATTGTTGTTTGCAGATGATCAGGTTGCAACCGATGAGGAAGATATAAATTATATAAATCGAAAATTATTTGAGGAATATGCCAAATGGGGGCTTACTGTAAACATAAGCAAAACAGAATATTTAAAAATTGGAGGAAATACCACAGATCTGAGGCTTGAAAACGCAGTCATAAAAGGCTGCAACCAGTATAAATATCTAGGAAGCATCATATCAGCAGATGGCAGAGTTAAAATAGATGTACAAAACCGAATAGCCCAAGGGAAAAAATGCATACGAATACTGAATTCATTACTGTGGTCTAATAAAATAAAGATGCATACCAAACTTCGCGTATACAGAGCAATTGTAGAACCAATTACCACATATGGTGCCCAATGTTGGACGATGACAAAGAATGAACGAGATAAAGTAGACGTTGTGGAAATGGATTATCTTAGAAGGTCATGTCGAGTATCGAGAATGGAAAGAATCAGAAATGAGGAAATACGAAACCGTACAGGAATTAGAGATACTCTTTCAGATAGAATACAAGGAAGGCAATTACAATGGTATGGTCACGTGATAAGAATGGAGGAGGAGCGGTGGCCAAAGAAAGCCTTAATGTATGTTCCGCCAGAAAGAAGGAAAAGACCACCAAATTCCTGGAGAAGAGAAATTACAAAAACAATGCAATCTAGAGGCTTAGAAGAGGGAGATTGGAGAGATAGGAAAAGATGGAGGCTGAAATGCGGGAAGCGGCAATTGCCGTAGGACCCCCGTTATATGATGATGATGAGATTTGATACATTATAAACTAGGGCAGTTTTCAGCCTGACGCACTGCAACCTTTACATATCTATTGTGTTTTCTTTGTCACTTAAAGCCCCTCATCCAGCCCTATCCTCTTAATGAGCTTCCACGGCCTTCCGAGAGAAGTCCTTTCATATAGATGGATGATTTTGGGTTTTCCTCTCCAAGTTCTAGATAATGCAGTCTTTTGAGTCGTTTACACTGACTTGACATGCAGAGCGGTTTTCGCTTCTTCTAGATAGAACCGACAAGTATGCTTTTTCTGCAAGCCCATACGACTTAAATGCTTGTTGAGACTATAGTGTCTAATCAGCAGCTTCCACTCCTCACAGTCTTTCGATTGTGGGCTAGTGAGTTAGCTGTGCATTTGGCTGAATGCTGTAACCTCGGAAAACTTTTTTTGGATGGTGCTAAAGGTTACCAATGGAGACACTGCGGACGGTTGACGGCAGATGATTGGTGAAGAGCGAGCCGTGGGTTCGAAACTAGCTTTTGGAACCGGGAATGGGTCCAACGGACGAAATAAGTAAAGATAGGACAGGATAAGATGTATTAGAAATGATACAGCAATAAACAAAAAGATAGATGGGTAAAATTACCAAAGATAAGATAGAAAAGGCGCCACTTAATTTTTGGGGTACAAGGGGAAAATTAAGAAACCCTAGAAACGAAAAGAGATAAGGAAAGATATTTAGGTTCTGAGACCAAATCCCAGGAAAGAAAATATTCACAGAGAACGGTAAGAGAAGCAAGCGCCTTTACTTAAAGACTACCCTGCCAGAAATGATATTCTTCCTCTCAAAATTTCACAAGCTTCTCAAAAAAAAGGTAGGTAAGGTTAACCCCCACTTAAAAACGACAGGCCGACTGTATCCATTTCTAGGAAGACAAAAAGATTCTAACGAACATAGGAAGTAACGGGAAGATACGTGAGAAGAGATAAAACCTTCTGAATTACGTTCTCTCAGAAAAATACTAGAAACTGCTTTACTACGATGTTTACTAAATTTATCAAAAAGAAGCCGCCTGGACCCGAAAAGGATTAATCCAAGCCCTACCATAAAGTATACTACTTCGCCGTCTTTTGATAAGTATGACCTATCGTACTCTGAGAATTCCGTGGTTCGGAAAGTCGGTAGGTTCCAATAAAACTTTCACAAGGGTGAGCGAGCCCACCCGCATATCGATTTGCGAATACGGCGATGGGTGTCCCAGCAACAGGGGTAAAGGGATTATAAATTGTTTAATATTTTAATTATAAAAAAAATGTTACAATGTCCCTTCATGAACTCTTTAGCCTGTATTTGTCCTTGTTGATTTCTTCACTATTTTAAAGACTTGTCCCCTTTATCAATGGCCTCTGTTTTGTGTGTTCGTAACATCAAATCAGGGTCCGGGCCAATTAATGATGCACAAGCGCCTTTTCGAGCCAGATTATCAGTCTGTAACAACAAATGTGGTATTAAATGGGAATGGGCCGTTGGTGTACTAATATAGCAAACTATAAAATGTATTTTAATGCACCAAGGTAACAAACAAATAACAAAAAGTATAAACTAGGAAAGTAATAGAATGGAGCAATGTAATAAAAATGTGTAAATATATCAAAATAGGAATATAGAAATGTAACAAAATTGAAGGTGAGCTAGCAGGCTATGTCGGAAAATAACCACTTAATACTCAAGGAAGGATTTGGCCAATTTGCATGCCCTTCAGTGACAGTTAAATGAGAATAAATGTGGAAAATAGATTAAAAATCTATACATCGATGAGAATATCTTATATACTAAAACGCTAAGCCCTTTTCTTGTCCACCACTTTACTCAAAAACCATATTAGATAATTAAAATATTTTTTCGGAATATTATTAGTATTACGTATGAGATTGTCAAGATATACTTTTGGTACAAAATTCACTTCCGGTTTTGAGATGACCGGAAGTTAAAATTTACTTTTAAGTTTTAGACCCCACAATGTATATATGGATCGAAAGGTCTCGTCGAGACGAATCTAAATATGTACTTCCGGTTGCGATCCGACACCGGAAGTGACCCGAAACGCGCATAAAACGCGCATATTGTTTGTATTGAACTCTTAATTTTTCTCGCAAAATAAAAATTTCATTTAAAAAACTCGATGTCGAGTTGGTCCGCTAGTGAATAATGAAATCAGGAAGTGTTTCTAATGAATGGATGGGCGCAGGAAAGTATCAACGGATACTTTCTGAAGTATCTTCTACTGCTGTAAGGGTTGTTCAACTTCTGAACACTAAAAAAAGGTACTAATAAAACATCAAGTATGTACAACCTAATTTAATCCCTACCTAACCTTAATAATATTTACAGATACAAAGTAAAATTAGCCTATGTTACCCTACACCTATATGTACAGTTGGTTTAATAATAGTAATGGAATCCCAAAATTCTTATACATATAACGCTAAACTTCTCCCAATAATGAATACCCTAACTTTAAATTGTACTAATTATATGAACGAAAAGAGAAAAAACACTAATAATGAACATATATTCTACTAACCTACTAGAAAGACTATTTCTGTAACTTCGGCATTCGATCTAAGAAATATCAGCAAGTAAAATGGACATTGATCCTGCCATGGCGGAGTAAATTCCAAGTATATTAATATTTTAAAACAAAAAACAATCTAAGACTCCCTACGTACACAGTCCTTCTATTTATGTACACAGTTACCTGGCAGGTGAGGACTTATTCATAGCAACTGAAGTCTCGTAGACACTTCGTCTTAGGACTAGCAACCTCCAGTGGAGTCTTACGTTGCCATGTTATCTATACCTGTTGTAACTTAAACATCATAGTTTCAAAAAGTTAAGAAATGTAACTCAAAGTTAATTTAACAACATTTAAAGGATTTTTACCCATATATTTAGTGGCTTCAAACATGTACATCCAGATAGCACTGATGATGGAATAGTAATTCCGAAAACGTTCTGTGATGTAGCCCGATATGGTTTTTAATATTATACCTTTTATAAAGGAATTTTTAAATAAATTTTTTGTGATACATGGTATACAGCCACCTACCAGAATTTAGTGTCCTTGTGGATATTAAAGTAAATGTTAAATTAGCAAATATATTAAAAAGTTAAGTGAATAAATAACTTTTGAATTACTAAGTGAATGACACCAACTGAAGAATGGAGCTTCTATTGCCAGTTCCAAGGTGTATTCTTGCATCTAGGACGGACCAGCAGAGGAAGAACTAACACGTTAATTTCTATTCTTGAAATGGAAGAAGAATAAAAAAAAACAATCCTTGGCGGAAGTGTCCAAAAAGGAAACAGAAAATCCAGCCCCAAAATTAAATAAATTTCTTCTTCTGGTGTATGTGATAACGTGCTTTTTATTTAGGGGAACCAGTTAAAAAATATATAACTCATATTAATTCCCGTTCTCGTTACGCAGGAAAAGGGAAGAGAAAAACAAACCAAGGATTTTTAAACTTGCAGAAAGTGATAAAAGTTCGCACAAGAAATTAGTTTGGTGGTAACAAAAACTTGCTACGACCTGAAATTTGCTACGATCTTGGGTCAATTGGAATAATTAGATCGTTTTCTGAATCGAAAATCGAAATAAAGTTACTAGAGAATAATTTATTATCAATATTTTGTTGTGCTTAGATTTGCAGAAAGACCTTCTCTGAAGAGTTCAAAAAGTTAAAAACGTATATATGGATTTTTCAGAACAGAAGACAAAAAGGTTGGTCGTGTTAGTATTAACTAATATTTAAATTATTTTGTAAAGATAATATCAGATCGTTACTAACATTTGAAGATGCTGTGCTAGCGAAATCCGAAATTTTAGAACTAGATCAGAAAATATATCTACCCTTGACATACACATTTTTAGTGGGTATTATTTTATTTTTACATTTTTTGTGGTATACCAAACCCAGTATTCTATTTACTATTATAATAATAAATAACATAATAACATTATAATAATAAATACGCTCAAAAAACAAATCGTGCCCGCTATGTTCAGTATAAAAGATATTTGGAAAGTGCAGATAGAAATTAGTAAATAAATGCATTTCCTTATATTGTATATCGCTTCATCCATCACCATTAACGATACAAGAGGTCAAAAGTTATTTCAACTCCTCTACGCTACGTTTAACAAAGTCCACATCGAAATATATACATATGTAAGAATTGCATAACGATTGCGAATAAAACAATTAAGTTGTAGGTTTAATTTCTCGAAAGCGTCAAGATGTGGCAGAATGGATATGTTAAACATTTGTTGAGCAAGGGGCACGACCTGAAAGTAACATGGTGTTAAAAATACATAACAATATCGTTGAGACGAAGACGTTAACGTCACACGAAAGCCGTTTGCATGATATTTATATTTCTAACAATACTGTACATTTTCGCCATTACTCTACAATGTTTTAATTATATATGCATAGTGGAGATGTTTGTCGCCAAGTATTATACTTGTAAAACTGGCGATATGATTCATTACAAAATGTCTCACTATGTTGGTTAGAGTGCATTATGTTAAAGAATGTACATCATCACATGATATGACATCAAAAACGTAACCAAATACGATGGACCAGAGGTTCCCATTTTTTTTATGTTTTAACTGCGGTGCCCTTAATATACAATCATGGACAAAAATATCGAATATTTTGGAATTTTCAATTTTTTGTTTTTTCAAAATAAATTCTTTTCAATCACGTCGTTTATTGTAAAATAGAGTTTATTTTAACAATGTTTAATAAACAATTTTAAGTTTTTATGCGAAAAAAAATTGTGAAAAAAATAAATGTTTAATATTAGGTTAATAAGATTATTTTACTCTAAACTTAAATGATAATTTAAATTGCTTAAACAAGTCATTTTAACCGAAAGAAGTGCATGATGAGTAACGAGTATTCCCCCCTCTAGCTCTTAGTACTGCTTGCATCTTTCTCAGCATGCTTGCAAGTAAATTTTGGACATATCCTTGGGAAATTGCATTCCATTATTCATCCTGTGCAGCAAGCCGAAGCTGCTCTTTCGTATTTGGAATGGGATTTCTTTGTCGTATGCTGCGTTTTAGGTGATCCCACATGTGCTCTATTGGATTTAAATCCGGGCTAAACAGTAGCCAATCCAATCTTCGAATTTGGACCTCATCAAGATAATTACTCACTATGGCAGCGGCATGTGGTCGAGCATTATCGTGCATTAACGTTAATCTTTCATATCCAATGTAACCAATATATGACAAAACATGATCTTGCAGGATGTTTTAAAAGTAAGAATCACCAGTCATCCGTCCAATCACTTCCACAAGTGCGGTACGTCCCTCCCAACTAATACCTTCCCAAAGAATTATGCCATCAACTCCAAAACTAACGGTCTGGGTGAGACTACAGCTGGCGAATCGTTCTCTAACTCTTCTCTAGACGTAGTTTTGACCATCTGGCTTCCATAATGGGATTCTGGTCTCATCAGTGAAAAGAACGTTTTTCCACTTGTCGATATTCCACTAAATATGTGTTTTTGCAAATTCCAAACGACGAGCTTTATGATTTTGGAGAAGACGTGGAACTTTGGCGGGGCGTCTTAGCTTGAAGTTTGCTTTTTTTGATTTTTGTCTAACTGTTTGTGAATTCACATTAACTTTTCTAACATTTAATAGCTCATTTCTGAGGTGCATCAATGTCAATGAAAGATTTCGTGTAAAATTAAGAACCAAAAAACGGTCATCAATTACGGTTGTGCACCTTAGGCGTCCTTGACCAGGCCTTCGTACAAAATTTCCTGTTTCGCGGTACTTTTTTAGAGTATTCGAAACTACAGATTCAGTTATTGTTCTGAAGCTATTTTCTTGTGGCATTTTAAATTAATTACTATTTAACTGGGAATAAGCCACAATTAAAGGTTAAAATACGTTTATTGACGTTTCAATTTCCACTTCGGAAATCGTTCTCAAAATACAAACATTAGTAAATTAAACAAATTTTGTTTTTGTTACTTAGTGAAAAATTCTTCTATTAATTTATTTTATCTTTCAGACGGTCTTTCGCATATAATCCAAAAAGTAAGTATTTTATCGAAAAAAATGTTCCTAGCAAAAATGTAGCTCATAAAAAACAAAAAAATTATGTACTTACGAAGTCTGTAAACCCAGTAGAAGCAGAGTTGTAGCTCATGAAAAGTAGGTTCTTATTTATCAAATTCCAAATGGAATATTTCAACGTGAAATAACTAAAAAA
This sequence comes from Diabrotica undecimpunctata, assembly GCF_040954645.1. NCBI lineage: Eukaryota > Metazoa > Arthropoda > Insecta > Coleoptera > Chrysomelidae > Diabrotica > Diabrotica undecimpunctata. The sequence goes on from NC_092803.1 coordinate 141,425,845, forward strand.
TTTAGCACTTTTCGGGAAAAACTCCTCCAAACTTTTTGAATGTGTTTAAAAAAAGCTTTATTTTTGATTTTTTTCGTAGCATCAAAACTAAGCGAGTTACGCTCAATTTACTTTATTTATTTATTGTTTATATGATCTATAAGTTGACTGGTTCAAAGGCTTATTTTTGAAAATTTGGTTTTAAAGTAATATTTTTTTTATTTTGAAAAAAATGCCTTCTTTTCAAAAGTATCAGTGACACGAAAAGTCTTGAAGAGTGAAAAATTGTAGATTTTACCTTTCTGAACATTTTGGTTTTTTGTTTTTCTATAAGACAAAAATTGATTAAGATATGGCTGTTCAAAGTTTGCATACACTCGTGATTAGTGACTCGTTCAAGCCGTTTTAACTACAACCCTTTCAAAAATAAGGGTTTAAAAAATAGTTTAAATGATCCTATTGCCCTTAAAAAAACCAACAAAATGGTTTTGTTTAAGTACATCATAGCTTAAAGCAAACAGGGTTATGAGTAAAAAACCAATCACATATTTTAGGAGATATCAGAACGCGTATACTGAAGCATTCTAATACAGTGATGAGTGTCTTACAACCCGGCATAATAGCGGAAAGGATAGAAGACAGATTAAGTTGTGAGATAGTACGAGATAAAGCTAGTTCTTAGACGTGGCTATTTGACTTCAGTCATAATTATACGGATGACCTCGAAAATATTTTATTTTAATAATTTCTGATGTTAGAATAAATGATTGAATAAATTAAGATATATTATAGTAAAAACCATTAATTAGTAGCGATTTTAAATTATAAATCTTTAAGTTTATTTAATAATTAAAATAACTCAACTGAAATATTTGACTAAACTAAAGGTAAGTATGTTCTGTCCGAAAACAATTATTGTATGTGGAATTGGTGTAATAGTTAGAGACGAGGTCTAGTGACAAGAAGATTGAGGTTCAATTCACACCAAGGATAAAATTTTTGTTTTACTCAAACAAAAAATAATAGAAAATATGATACATATTCGGTAACAAGTTTTCGAAAAACTCATTATTTACAATTTATTCTTATTCCAATGTTCCAAAATAGAAATACAAAATATTTCAAATTCAATTCCAGTTTTACAGTCTTCAGTTGTGAGTGCAAAATAATCCGGTGAAGACTGTTTAATGTCAAATCCATCACGCGATGGATGCGCGCGAACAGCTGCCTGCTTTACAGCTAACCAAATCATAAAGCCTTCAAGCCATCAAATAATAACATATCGAGAAGTGTTTTTGCACGGTAAACAAAAACTTTTTATTGAAAAAACAATTCGTGAAAATGGTTTTAACGGTCGAGGAAAAAGTGCAAATTGTTGTCTGGCATGTGAATGGATTATCAGACAACATGATTAGACAACAATTTGTAAATATGTTTCCAAATAGGCCGGCTCTCTGAGAGATCTCTGATTCAATGAGAGGTATTAGTCCAGAAACATAAACTAATGTTAGACGAAACTTTTATAATAGATTGGGTTATTGTTCTGCTGATAATGGAGGCTTATTCGAACATTTTTTGTAAATACATTTTATTAGAATAAAATACGTTTACTTAAATATTTTTATAGAATTTTTACCTATTTAAACATTTTTTGTAAGTACATTTATTTAGAACGTTCTTTTATGTTTGCAGAATTTTTACTTTATTTTCGAAAGTACGACATTGTTTTTTCAATAAGATTTTCATGTTTTACTATAAACACTTCTAATAAAGACTGAAATAAATGTTTAGTGATTTAAAGCAAAACGATATAATATTTGCAGAATTTCAAATTTTAATTTTTAAAAAAGTATAACCTTCATGTGGGATTCGAACCCTGAGCGCCTGCATGAGAACATCGTGCCTTGAACTCTGATCCATCAGACTTTTATAATTCTTTAGTGACAGTTTGGGTTATTGTTCTGCTGCTAATGAAGGCTTATTTGAACATATTGTAAATACGTTTATTTACAATATTTCTTTTATTTTTGTAGAATTTTTACTTATTTTAAAATTCTTTAAACGTTCTTTTAATTTTGAAGAATTTTTACTTTATTTTCGAAAGTACGACGATACTGTTTTTTCAATGAGATATTTATGTTTAACTTTAAACACTTCTAATACTAGTAACAACTGACATAAATGTTTGCATAATTTCAAATTATTAAAAAAAAAAAGAAAACCACATGTGGGTTTTGAACTCTAATCGTCTGCCACGTCTGTGTCGCAGTGTCAAATTCTTACCACTAATCCACGAACGATTGATAATTATTCCGTGACAAGAGTGTATGAAACTCCCTCAAATCATAGTAGAAATTATTCTTGGTTAATAATTTAAAACTTTAGATTAAATAATCACTATTAATTAAATTATTTTATTTACATTTTTGCTTTATTGTGGTCAATCAGTTTTTACTTTATGCGAAATTAAAAAATGGAAATACGTCACACATACGACGTTACACATAATAATTATGACCGAGGTGATTTAGCTGGAAGCTAACGTCTAAAGGTTTGAGACTATCGATAGTGGTAATGTAATGTAATGTAAATTATAGGTTTCTATAGACTATTTCCCACCTTTACGAGTTTCATCTCTTTTTATTTCACAAGGTAACAGCGTTTTCTATCTCTTACGTTAAAAAGCCGGGTGGTAAGACACTCATCACTGTATTCACAGAATGTGTTATTAAGGCACATACGTATTTTCACCCATCCTTACAAACTAAGAAGGGTTGTTTTTAAGTTAAAATAAAATAAATTCTTCGCAAGGGTAGCAATTATGTGGTAAAATTTGTTTTTTATTATTTTTTTTTTATTTAAATTAATGTGTCTCGGCTGCAATGACCATTGATACAAACAATATTGTGTACAATAATTACATTAAGCACATGTAACTAATTAGTTAATCTATAAGCTTAGAACCTATGACTAAATAATATAATATAAGTAAAGTACATGGAAAAAAAGGGGTCATATTCTGTTGAACAATTGAATGTCTTTCAAGAAACAAATTAGGTTAAAGACTTGATCGAGTGAGTTTAAAACGTCTTTGATATTAGACTTAAGTTTATGTTGCACTCTGTGTTTTGCGTACCGGGGACATTCGATCAGGATGTGTTTGTTTCACAGTTAATACAATTGAGCAGATTTGGCAATTCGGCTTCGGCTCGGACTTCATGAAGTATTCTGTGTGAATCGGGTATGTCCTATTCTTAACCTTCGGATGACAGCTTTTTCGTTTCTAGAGATTGTTGGAAATTAAAATTTCCAACAGTCTGCCGGGTCTCATGTCTCTTGATTGTGTTCCAGTGGGTTTGCCAGGTATGATACTGTTGTTGCTTGAAAATTTGCTTTAGGTCATTATGCAATGTAATTAGGACATTATGCCAATGCAAGAAGCTTGCTTGGCTGTTTGGTCTGCTTTTTCATTACCGGGGATGCCGATATGAGATGGTAGCCAGATGATCGTGACATTTACACCTTAAAAAGCGAGTGCACTATAAGTATTATGGATTTCTTGAAATAAGGGATGCTGAGACTATAGACTTTTTATCGATTGTAGTGACGACAGGGAGTTTGTGCATATTGCTTGGGTTTTATCATCTGTTTTTAGTTTTTTAAAAGCTTCTAGTATCGCATAAAGACCTCCAGTGTATACGCTGCATAATTTCGGTAAAAAAGATGATTTTATTATTTCATCATATGTGGTAACCGCACATCCAACTAGATTTGAAAGCGCCTAAGCAAAGACGAATAGAAGTGTTATGCACAGAGTACAGTAGCTTTAAGTCAGATTTTGATGCAGACATGTATATGAAGCTGCCGTAGTCCAGTTTTGAGCGGATTAATGATCTATATATATATATATATATATATATATATATATATATATATATATATATATATATATATATATATATATATATATATATATATATATATATATATATATATATATATATATTAGTAAGATGGTTTCGTCCGCACCCCATGTGTACTTTGATAGTGCCTTGATGATATTGAGTATCTTCATTGCATTGCCCTTTAAAACACTAATATGCTGTTTCCAAGTTAGCCTACTGTCAAGCGTTAAACCACGTATTTTGTGGTGAGTAACTAGTTGCAATGGAGTTTCATTAAGGTTGGACTTTGGCTGCAGGGTCTTCTGCTAAACAGTATTAATTTTGATTTAGTCGTCGAAAGAGCTAATCTGTTTTTTTTTGGACCATTCGCTAAGTTGATTTACAGCGGTTTAGAGTACGTTGCATGTGGCAATTGTACTTTTTCCTTGACAATATAAAATAAGGTCATCTGCGTATATTAAGTGCTTGACTGGTGGACAAATACTGGAACAAATATCATTTATAGCAAGAATAAACAGTGTTTTACTGAGTACTGAGCCTTGTGGGACTTCATTATTTTGTTCGAATGTCGCCGAAATTTCCCCATTTGTTTTTACTTTGAACGTTCTTTGTTGTAAAAGGAAAAAATTAAAACAGTAAAGAAATGTAATTTTAATGTCACTATATAATTAAATAATTCCAAATTGATTAAATTTACAATTATATGATTTTTTTCTAATAGGGGTCATTTTCACCCCTAAAAAATAAAAAGCAACCAACGGCACAAGTCCAATATTGAAGTGAAGGGTGAGTATAACGTAAATCCAAATTTCCATGCAAGTCAGTAAAGACAAGGTATTCAATGACATTGTTTTAATTATAACTAATTTAGAGGGTGAGATTTAAGGGTTAAACTGTGATAAAATCTTAAATTATGTTATTTAATATTAATTGACATTCATTCATTACTCGCTTTAATTTACAATTATACTATTTTGTTCTAATAGGGATAGTTTTCACCCCTAAAAAATAAATGGCAACAACTGCACAAGTCCAAAATTGAAGTGGAGGTTAAGTAGAACCTAAATCAAAAGTTTCATGCAATTCGGGGGTAACACAGAAATTTCACGTTCATCGACTTGCCTAATTGAGACTTGACAACCACCATGTGGTTAAGTTAGTTGAAAAATAAATTAAACACGAATTTTAAATTTACAATGGAATAAACGTCCATTGAACATTTTTAAAATTATTAATTGGATGAATGAATGTTCACTATGCAAATTCTCAAATCTCGGATTAAAATTGGATATGGTGACCAGCATTTCTTGTTCAACGTTCATTTTCGAGCGATATTTTTTTTAATACCGCGACCGCCGCGTCTCTTTTACTGATGTCTAAAAATTAGATAGTTCCATGCTACCAAATTTTATCTTTAAAAGTATTATCGCAAGACAAGTCAATAAGAGATTCTTCTTTTAAAGAAGTAAATTATGACGGAACCTTGGCACTAAATGAGTCTTGAATCCATGTAAATTTATTATTATCCGCTTCAAAGTATTTTCGAACTTTTTATAAACTCTGATAGGCGATCAACAAAAATGGATTTTATATTGCAAGACAAATTAATTTCATTGGAGGTTACAAACCGGCGGGAAAATAATCACTGATACACTCTTCATTAATTTTATTTTCCATAGCTGTAATTTTTTCTGTTTGCTTTAAAATGTACATATTGTGTCCTTGTAAGGAGAGATTCAACCCATTAATAATTTTCAAAAATATTACATATGTATGCAAGTTTAATGAAAACGTCTGCAATCCTCCATAAGAGCCGGACATCAAACGGCCACCGTCAGTAGAAATACCAACGCACTTCGTCCATTTTAAATTATTTTCAACCTAAATATATTCAGAATCTTAAACAAATCCTGAGCCTTTATACTTCCAGTAATACTCTTACAAAAGAGAAGGTCCTCAGGAAGGGATTGAATTATCTAAGAACCATATTAATTTTGAATTAGTATCAAATTCACTTACTTTGAATTTTCCAATTCGCCGAATTGCCAATCATAATGTTCACTAAATCTACAGCAGCCGGTAGAATGGTATGGGTCTTTTTACACTTAGCAACTCTATATGCAATTTGGTATTGACGTTTGTTTATAAATGCTGCCTTTTTTGTCTTAATTTCGGGCCAATGATTTTTAAATGCATTAATTTTTTTTTTCGAATCTTTAGAAAACTAGTAAATATTTTTGAAAAATTTAAACGCAGAATGAAAGATTACATTATTACCGAGGGCCGAAATTTCCTTAGAATAAACAAAAAGTTTCTTTTGAATAAGATATTTGAAATTAAAAATCACACTTAATTTTCTCTTTTTTTACCCCTGTAACTTACTAAAATAAACATTATGGAAGTTTTCAGGAACTTTCGGCCCTCGGTAATAATATAATCTTTCATTCTGCGTTTAAATTTTTCAAAAATACTTATTACTTTTCTCAGGATTCGAAAAATATTAATGCATTTAAAAAGCATTGGCCCGAAATTTTGCGCTTACACTCTTAATTCAATTAGCCTCACGCTGTCCTGCATAATAAGGAGAAGATTTCATATGGGGATCGTTCTAACCAGGCTCCCATATGGAAAGCATTTTGATGTTGGTTGCCTCCACAGCACATCATCGTGCTATAGGGAGCAGCCTTGAGGAGCATTGGGGCTTGGAGAAGTGGTCCCTAATTTACTAGGATCAATCCTCTTCACCCCAATGAATTGTATGTCCGAATGACCTGATGCACATGCACGTTTCTATAGGTTGGGTTAACTACTACTGTTTCCTTGCTTGACAAGCAGGTCTAAAGATATCTAAAAAAACACGCTTAATGACAAACTTGATTCTTAGATAAATATGTTGGCCACGAAATGGTAGAGATAATCAAGAATGCGAACTCCACTGGAGAATCCTGCGAGACACACTAAAATCAGATCTTTTCATGAGTCGTGAACAAAAGGTTTTTAATCAATGTGTCCTGCCTGTTCTCACGTATGGTGCAGAGACTCGTAACTCTGACAAAAAGAACAGTTAATAAAATATGAACTACACAATATGAATCTAGGTACTCTATAGGACAAAGTACTTGTAGTTCGTTGAAATGATGAGCTCTGAATCCTCATTATGCTTTTGGAATTAATCGTAGCCGGTCTGTCTCTGATGTCTGGTTTGAATGACTCTTTCTACTACCTTTTTGACTGCTGGAAGTAAGCTAACGGCCTGTAATTTTGCGGAAATGTGTTGTTCTTTCCTCACACAGTCACAATGCCTGGCTTCATGTAGTCTCCCCGCATTTTCTTCGGATTATTGATTCTGGTAGTTAAGATTAAAGCATGAGATAAAATTGTTTTGTTTTCTTTTTGGCATTATGATACAGGGAATTTTTAAACGCAACGATTTTGAATTTTAATTATATGTACAAAACAGTATACTTTACCATTGTTTAAAAAAGTTAACAACTTTTTGCCCTGGTGGTTTTCCCCCGTTTTATGGATAATCTAATAAATAAATAATATGGTCATTTTAAATTGCATTTTAGTAAGATTATTTCCTCTTTGAAAACATATTATGTGTAATTACTTTTGCGGTATGAAACAATTACACTTTTACTTTCTAATATGAACATAAAATTATTAATTTTTATCACTAAATGTTGACATATGTTGGAATATGATAATTTTGATTGCTGGTGCGTGAAGTTTAATTTTAACTTTTGGCTGAAATGATCGTAAACACAAATATGGTGGTAGGTAAAGGTATTTCAAACCATACATTTCTATTGTTGATTTTTATTCCACATTTGATTGATTTTGCTTGCGGCAATAATTATCTTGAAAGTAATAATAGAGCAGTTGTATTTTGCTATATGTTTAGGAGCAGATATGAATAAATATTTATTACCAAAAGTAGCTTTATAGTATTTATATAGAGATTAGCAAAGAAAGTTTTGCATTCTTTAGTAGAATAATTATTTGTTTGGCAACCAACAGGGTAACTCAAAAAAATTCCTAATTCCTAATAATACTAATTTAGGTTCAAAGATTTCAAAGATAGTTTCAAATAGTTTCTATTGTTGCAAGAAAATTTTTCACGTACCCTTCGGCAGCTTCGGTGACCTTCCATCCTTTGCATTGTTTTATTTGACGAATCTTTCGACCCGAATAAATAAGAAGGGATGCTGAAGTATGCCTAATAGTCCAGTCAATGAGGGTATTTGGCTCCCAATTCCGTCCTAAAGCATCAATTTACTTAATATTTTCACAGTAAGTAGCGAATAGGGAGTTTTTAAGCCCCTTATTTCGGTGATGTTAAACGTTATACGTTATTCTGCTCATGCGCATTAATAGAAAAATAACGGATTACTTTATTAGCGGATAAGGCATTCCCTTATTTAGGTAGAAATAAGGGTCACGTTATTAAGGAATTACGTATTTGTAATGTGGAACTCGTGGATCCCCCCTCGGTAGATGAAGTGAAAATATCTATAGAAAAACTAAGGAACCATAGGTCCCCAGGTAGCGATGGCATCCCAGCAGAGTTATTTAAGCACGGTGGAGAGCAGCTCACCAAGGTGATGCGAGAAATTGTTTGTAGAATTTGGTCTGAGGAGCAAATGCCCGAAGAATGGAGCTTAGGCTTAATTTGCCCGTTACACAAAAAGGGAAACCAACTGGAATGCAGTAATTACCGCGGAATAACTCTCCTGAATACAGCATACAAGATATTGTCAAATATTTTGCACGAGAGATTAAAGCCTTATACTGAAATGTTTCTAGGAGAATATCAAGCAGGATTCAGGCGTGGACGTTCAACCATTAACCAGATCTTTACACTACGACAGATCCTCGAAAAAGCGCAAGAGTTTAACATAGATATGTATCATATTTTTGTCGATTTTAAAGCGGCATATGACAGTGTCTTAAGACCAAGTCTTTACAACGCTAGGAATGAGTTAGGAATTCCAAAAAAATTCATATTTTTGATAAAAGTGACAATGGCGAAGATGCTATCAGCAGTAAAAATTCAAAACGACTCGTCAACCCCATTTCAAATACATAGGGGGTTAAGGCAGGGAGATGCGCTGGCGTGTCAGCTTTTTAATGTCGCCTTAGAAAAAGTTGTACGAGACGCTAATTTAGATAGCAGAGGAACAATATTTAATAGATCAGTCCAAATTCTAGCATATGCAGACGACGTGGACATTATAACAAGAACTAGGGCGAGAACTGCGGAAATCCTAACCGAGCTAGTAGCAGCAGCAGAACGAATGGGGTTACAGATAAATCAAAATAAAACCAAATTCATGGCGACTAACACAAACACAAGAGCTGGAAATGTTGACGTAGATATAACTTTGAACTGCAGAATATCTACAAGCATACGTTTGGTGGTAAAGATATTGCCACTATAATTAAGCGAAACCGCCTGCAGTGGGCAGGACATGTAGCCCGGGCCCTGAATCGAATATGATAAAAAAGATTCTAACAGCGCAACCCGTGGGAATGAGAAGACGGAGTAGATCAAAGCTGAGGTGGATGGATGGGGTAACACAAGATGCGGAGAAGATCGGAGTCGGCAACTGGAAAATGCAAGCAAGGGACAGAACAGAATGGCGTAGAAAGCTTGAGAAGGTCGAGGCCCTCTAAGGGCTGTAGCACCAAGATGATGATGATGATGATGATGTATTTGTAATGTTGTCAAATGCCATATATCAAAATCGTAAAAAAACGAAAAAAAAGTCATATGAGCTGAATGTCATAAGATTTGCAATACTTAAAGACCGAGTTAGTCGAGGAATATCCCTTTTCTTACATCGAAAATTTATTTCAGCATATTTGTCTTTAATTGTTTCCAACAGAAAATGTGGTTTTGGTGCATCAGGTATTACAGGATCAAAAATATGATGAAGAATTAAGCCTCTTATCAAATTATTCTCCGTGTTTTCGTCGTTTTAATATATTTTCAATATATTCGTCCTTTATGGCAAATAATTGAAATAAAATAGGTTATAGAACTTAGGTCGTTTTATAGGTTACGTTTGTCAAATGTCAATTAACGTTAATTTGTGTTAGCGTAATTTCTGAAGCGATTCAAAAACGATTTTAATTAAGTAAAAATGTTATCCCTTATTTATTATTCAAGGCGGATGACAAGTATAACGTTTTACGTTTAACGTGCATCAAAAAGTAAAGAGCCCAAAAACTCTCTAATAGCTTAATAAATAAAGTCTATAAAGTTATATGGGTTCCCACCCCTCCTTGAGGGTAGAATTTGTTTTCTTCCGGGAGTTAGGGGACCTAATTCTAAGAAAAAAATGTTGTATAATTTTTTTTAAACTCAATAGTTTTTGAATTATTCTTGATTAAAAATTTGCTATTTTCATTGAAAAATGACACCTTTTCGGACAGTTTTTTGCGAATAACTTAAAAACTATATATTTAACGAAAACAGTGTAACTAACATTTTTATAGCTTATGAAAAAATAAAGAGATCTGTTTTTTCAGAAATCTGCTAGTTGCAATACCCAGCGAGATATGGTAGATGAAATAAGACATTTTTTTTGAATGCTCGAATCGGTGCATTCAACTAAAAATAACAAAACAATTATCGACTTTACGAATGATCGAAAAACACTTTTTGTAGTGCTTTTAAAATACCTTGAAATGCGCACTGTTAAATGTCGATTGTATTCAACCTAAGTGAGATATGGTGCAAAAAAGATTGATCACTCATATATTTTAAGAAAAAATGATCAGTATATTTAGCCCGCATCTTAAATACATCCTTTTCTTCTACAATACCTTTTATTTTAGTATTATTTCTATGCTTAAAAAGTTGGACTAGTTGAAAATGCATGATGTTTCAAGAAAATAAGATCGAATTATAAAGCGCATTTTAAAATTTTCTTAAAAATCTGCCTTTTTCTCCGTGGAACTCGAAAATGATAAGAGATACAAAAAAAAATCACTCTTATCACTTCCATTAATTCGCTGGAATTCCGTGGAATTTACACTGTTACAGCATAATCTTCAAAATTTATAACATCAAATTTAAATTTTAAGTTTAAATTTAAAGTTTTGACAAAAAATATGAGGCATGTGGAATATGCCTAAAAAATGCTAAATTTAAACTTTCACATTACAAACGATCTCACTTCGCGGGAAAAGCTTCCACGAAGACGGCATAGGTGGAATTTGTTGCTGAAGTTTTGAAGTTTCGAAAAGCGTACTTATGTAATCGAAAAGAAGCAATTGTAAACGTTTTAGGTCGTTTTTAATGTGAAAGTTTAAATTCAGCGTTTTTTTAGACACATTTTAAATGCCTCATCTCAAAATCGAAATTTGAAAGGACTCCTAAGCTAGTGTTATGATAAATATTATGACGCATAATACTGTAAACATATTAACCCCTTCGTCTTTTCTAGATCATAAATATACCTGCCGGCAGAAATTTCTAGGAGTCCCCCTCCGATATAGAAAGACCTGTTTACCTGAATTCTGATGAGTCACCCACGATTTCCAGAAGCAGACCGAATAAAACCAGAATGAGCGACCTTCTCGGCTCTTCGATGGGGAATCGCCGGAATTCCGGAACTAACGGCATTTTATATTTAAAGAAGGAACTCTGCTGAAAACAGTTAGTTAGTTTTTGAACATCGCGTCGAGTTTTTAAAATGTAACGCACGTAGATAAATTATATAATTCTTAGTGTAAAATAAATTAATTATAATGTACAAATAAAGACTTTAAATAAACTTGTATGTGTTATAAGTGTAGAACCTTTGATAATAAATAAAAAAACAATATATTAGATTAATAAAAATATTACACTAGCAAGGACACATGAGGGTATCCAATTTAACCTACGCCATATTTTTTCAGCTAAGCAGAAGGTTCAAGCTAGCAGAATTCAAAACAAACTTTTTGCGTATGGCATATTTTTCACCCATTTTTCACTAATTTATTACCACCCTAATAATTTTTCACCACCAAACCTACCCTTAATGGGAGCGAATCCGCTAGCTTAATATTCAAGCTAGCAGAATTTCAAAAAAAAAAAAACATTTATGATATACCACAGTGTTCTGCTAGGTTTTTACGAATTTCTATGGATGGATATCTTATATCCAATCAGATTTCCCGATAAAATCTAAATTGTTTGAGTTATTCGCAAAAAAATCCTTTAAAAACGTTTTTTTTACGTGAAATTTGAGAACTTTCTGTCACAAATAACTCCAAAAATATTGACTTTTCGAAACAAAAACTCTAAAGAACATTTTTGTCTTAGAATTCACTATTCTAGCAACTGCCATAATTTATTTTTATAAACTTTTTCACCCCCCGAGTTGTGGTGATAACCACCCCCAGAGGAAAAGCACATATTACCATAGGATAGAGTTTGAGCTATGTTCTACTTACTGTCAAAATTTCAAGCAAATCCATACATATAAAATGAATTCTGAGCAGAAAACCATCATATCCTGGACTGCAACGTGTTAATAAACATTTTTATTCAAAATTATCTCAGGTACATTTCTTATTAGAAACATTTTTGCTGCGGTGTACAGATTTTTGGTAAATCAATGTTTTCCGTTTTCTCCCCTTCCAAGGGGGTTTTAGGGGGAAGCCCATTCTCAACAAAATTTTTAGAGGTTCAGTGACATTTTCGTCTCTGAAGACTAGAGTAATTTGTTATTATCGAATAAACTTAATATTAGCAAAAATTATACACGCAAGTTGTTGAAAATTTCTATACAAGCGAGTTCTCATGTTAAAAAGTGAGCTGGAGTCCTCGTGGGTTAAATATCTTCCGCCTTTTTGTACCTGTAACTTGTGTATTCCATTTAACCATATTTATTGTTACGTATAAAATACGTATGAAAAATAAGACAAATATAAAATTCCGAATACTTTCTGGACTATACGAACATGTATATTAATTTATAAGTGTAGGCGGAATCTAGATATATTTTTTAATATTCGACTTACTAGTCTAATAATTTGATCCTCCACTGCACTACATCTTTGTTCTATTTTACTAAAAGAGTATCGCATATGTCAGTTGATTTCTAAAATGCTATTTCAGATAAACTCTACTTCAGGTAAGTAGATAATGTGTGGTTTTCTTTCTTTTTATTCAAGCGATATTGCATTAAGATAACGTCACGTCCTGTAACTCGTGTATAAAAAATACTTCGAGAAAGGTACAGAGCAAGAAGTCATTCTGCAATTTGCGAAACAAGATTGCAGTGAAAACTTCTACTAACTTATTTATTAAAATCAGTCGCTCCATGTTTGCAACAAAAACCGGTTTTTCTATTTTATGTAGTTCAAGTTCTACTTATTGACGATATCAAGATACAAGGTTGGAGTACTTGATGACTCTGAACTAAATCGGAGATTTATCGGACCAGTACCATATTTAGCTCTTTTTTTTGAGAATTCTTGTCAATATTTATTGTTCGAGTAATACTAACTCTTCAGGGTGGCTTTTAACCATGCGATGTGTACATGGTCATGAACGTTCGGTTTTAAATTTCAAAATTATTTTTAAGAGAGTTTCACAGAGTTTTATTTAAATTATTGGTATACCTGAAAAGATTTTGTTAAACTGCATGATTATGTAATATCTCTCATCATTTTGTCAAAGAGTATTGCCTGCAAATTTCGATTTAAATTTTTTCATTGCATATGTAACGTTTGTCAGTATAGTTATTTATCTAATCCTTTCGTTTCTTTTTCGATCTTAATGTTTCATATAATATGTAAAATGTACCTTCCCAGTCTCACTGTTACCATTATGATTTTGTGTGTATTTACCTCTGTAAATATTTGTTCTATTGTGCTTTGCTTGATTTTAATCGAGGCATTTTTATCTGTGATTGTTATTGTCTTCGTTTTACCGAGATGCATTATTACTCTTAGCTAACTAATTAATTCTTCAACCATCATCTTTAGATCTGTGTTTGTATCAACTAATAGTATTATAGACAATAAGAATAGAGACTTAAAATGTCTATATGATCAACACTGGGTGTTCAGAAAATTATCAAAATTAAAGATACCAATACTTCTACTTCTACAAAACCTTGTACAGCTCGCAAAGTAAACCTAATGAATCAACAAAAGAGAACGTCAAAAGAAAAAAGAAAACGTGAGATCAGAGGTACTATCAAAAATATAGAGGGATTCGAAATAGAAAGATCTTGGGAAGAGCTAAAAAATAAAGCTCCAGGACACGAGAATTGCCCGAATTGCCGAGCTTTTGAAAACAAGTAAGATAATAACAATCCCACTACTAAGAGAACTGTTTAATATATGTCTCTATAATAACAAAATCTCAAGACTGGAACGAGAGTCTAGTAAAACTCCTACACAAAAAAGGCGACAAATGCGACCTAAAGAATTATAGACCTATACCGTTGCTCAGTCAAGTGTACAAACTGTTTATGAGAATTATTAATAACCGGTTGACTTATAAAATGGATAATTACCAACAGGTAGAACAGGTTGGCTTCAGCAAAATATATAGTACATCAGACCATCTTCTCACAATGAGAACATTGGTAGAGAAGGCATATGAATACCAACTATCTGTATTTCTTGCCTTCGTACACTATAAAAGTCATTGACAGTATCGAGATGTGGGTCATATAACAAGTATTAATAATTGTGGAATATATTCGAAATACACGCAACTAATACATAACATATTTATGAACACGCAACACGTAATATCATTAGAGCTGTTTAATCTAGCCTTAAAAGATTTCTTTAAAACTACAAATCACAATATAAATAAATATTTGGCATCAACGTTAATGGTAACAAGTTAAACCACCTCAGAATAGCAGACGACATCGTGATTATAGCGAGCACATTCGAAGATCAACAAAATATTTCGGAGGAACTCGCAGACAGCTACCAATACGTCGACCTAAAAATGAATATGACAAAAACAGAAAGAATGACTAACACAGAAGACCTAGACAAATCGCAAGATCGCTTAAGAACCGCAAAATACCGCAATACTTGAGAACCAAAATGTTTAACCAGTGCATCCTTCTTATCATGACATCGTGGACCCTAACAAAGGCAAATACGAACAAACTCGCCACAACAGAAAGAGTAACGTTAGGTATACAACTGTCAGACAAAAAGAGGAACGACCACACTGGTTCGCAGTCCACACTGCTAGACAAAACGACCAAAGTTGGAATGCGACAATACAGCATTGGAGACCTTACAAAAGAGGACGAGGAAAATAGTCGAAACAAATTGAACGTATGTTGGTCATGATAGAGATCGATGGAAGGAATTGGGAGAGGCCAATGTCCAAAAATGGATGATAGAAGACTAAGAAGCCAAAAAAGAACAGTATAATGTCGTCAGCATATCACAAATGATACTACTGTCCATTTTATATCTTCTGGAAGACATCTTTCAGACGAATTCAATTTTGGAGATATTGTTCTCTGTCTAACTACACTTCCCAATTTAACTGATTACCTTTCTATAGTTTCGTTGAAGTTGGGGTATCTCTATAAAGGGTGAGTCATACCTATTGGGATATAAACGACGATCCTGTTCCTTAGACCAAAATACTGCTATTGTATCAAATATGCCCTAATAAAATGTTGCTGTGGAACAATACCTTGAATGTAGAACGTCTTAGCAAGACTACTGAGATTATAAAAAGCATCAAGAAGAAGTTCTGACCAAGGTCAGAACTATGGGAGGCAATGTACAAATTAGAAATACAGACGGAACTCATAGAAGCTACAAAAGCTCTGTATAAAGAAAATAAAGTGTCCATTAAAATGGAAACAAGAATCATAGGAGACTTCACCACAACAAAAGGGCTCCTGCAGGGTTGTTCCACATCTCCAACCCTATTCAAAATATACTTAGAGAAAGCCTTGACTACATGGAAAAGAAAATGCGAAGGCATGGGAGTACCGGTACGGAACGAATACCTATATACATTAAGTTTTGCAGACGATCAAGTAGTGATTGCACAAGACCAAGACGACCTCAGCTACATGATGAAGAAACTACAAGCAGAATATACCAAGGCTGGCCTAGATATTAACCTCGCGAAAACAGAGTACCTATCTACAAGTGAAGAAGACATAGAAGATCTACAGATTGATGACAACGTAACAATCAAAGGAAAGGATAAATTCAAATACCTGGGGTTTATAATCACGAAAAAGGCAACAACAGAGGAAGAAATTACACAAAGATTAGGACAAACAAGAACAGCAATCCGACAACTTAACTCAGTATGGTGGGATAGACACTTAAATATGAAGACAAAAACGCAGATTTATAAAACATTAGTGCGAAGTATTATGACATATGGGGCTGAAAATTGGATCATAAACAAGAAAACCAGCAGTAAGATAGTAGCAACAGAGATGGAATGCCTGCGAAGATGCTGCAGAGTAACAAGAATGGATAGGAGAAGTAATGACGAAATAAAGCAAAGAACATCAATAGAAACAGACATACTAACATATATAGAACAAAAAAGACTAAAGTGGTATGGACATATAAGAAGAACTAGCGACAGCAGATGGATAAAGAGAATAACCGAATGGAGCCCCATAGGAAGGAGGAAAAGAGGACGACCCCGAAAATCCTGGAGGAACGAAGTAGACGACGCCATGAGTAAGAGAGGACTAAACGATGGAGAATGGAACAACAGAGAGAGATGGAAACGGTTGAGCGAGGGAAGGCAGTGAATACTGTAGAATCCCTAAATATATATATATATATATATATATATATATATATCAAGAAGAATAAGCTGGAGTACTTCGTCATGTAATGAGAGGTCCCAAATATAGATTGCTACAAAATATTATGCAAGGAAAAATAGCAGGCAAACGCAGGCGCAGTCCAGGGCAAAGAAAGACTTCATGGTTGATGATCTTGCGAGATTGGTATGGTATTGATACAAGCATGGTCTTTAGGGTGGCAGCAAATAAAATTACGATAGATATGATGGTAACACGTGTGTTTAAGTTGATTTTTTTGCTAATGAGTTCACTGAGTATACATAAATTGTTATCAAAATCGACATAGCGGCATAACTTTAGACGATAATTATCTCCTCTCGTCTTTATATTTATTATATTTATTTTTCATATTCTTCTGTAAGTCCACATCTCAAATGCTATCATTAGTCTTTTCTTCTTGAAGGTCATGATCTCCATTCCATATAGCAACTCTAAAAATACATATGAGTGGAAGATTCTTACTTTCAGTTGTTCAAAGCTACTGCACGGCACTTTTCTCATTTTTTTAAAATATTGCTTGTCCAATTCTGATCCTAATTTCTGCTGTATAGTCGTTATTTTTATTAACAATCGTAACCAGACATTTGTATATGTTACCTTTTTCTACCGGCACTCCTTTTGCATATACTATTTCTTATTGTTGTGGTTTCACAATTCACAAATTTTATTTTTTAACGTTCAGTGTAAGTCCACTTTCTTCGTTAGCATATATTACTCGATCCAGGAGTATCTGTATAATCAGTTTTGTATACAGTATCCGCGATTAGAATAGTGTTATCTGCAAATCTGATACTGTTAATTAATTTTCCGTTGGCTTTGATTTCGATTGTTGTTCCTTCTAGGGATTCTTGAATTATTTCTTCTAAGTATAAGTTGAACCATACTGGTCTCCTCAACCTAACTCATCTTTTTACCTCTATATGCCCAGAAAATTATTTTCCCAATTTGACGTTAACAGTCTCATTAAAATACAGATGATGAGTCTTATCTCTAAGTATGGATGAGTTAATTATGGCGGATCTTATGAAAGAACTTATTGTAGTCAATAAAACAAACATGGAGTGGTTTAGCGGTTAGTGGTTTAAAAAATAATAGCAACAAGAATTGTTTAAAAAACTTTCTAGTTCTTTTTTCATTATTTGTAGTGCAATGTTTGTGGTTACATATGTCCATGAGATACATATGTCCCGGATAAGTCACTAAAATCTAGTTACCTAGTTATTGCATGAATATAAGTATATATTTATTACAAAATACCAAGTTTATCGTTTTGAAATGAAGATCATAATAACACTGATTATCAATAAACATATTTCTTTGTTAATCTTTTATACCTAGTGTACAAAAGAATAACGATTTAGTGCCAGTAAAGCTAGACCGAACACCAGATGTTTCGGAGATCAGCCTACGGGATGAAGAATTATCTCAAATTTATGGACAGAACGCTGTGGCTAGAAATCATTAATTATTATAAATAGCTGTAGCATGAAAATCATCACACACTGATTACCTTACAAAAATGCACCTGTAGATTTACTTTAATAATTTATAGACTATTGTAATATCAGACAAAAATAATGTACACTGCTCAAAAAAAATTGAAAACCACTTTTTTATGCCTTTATGGTTTTTTAGTAAAAAGGATATAGAATTTAAACATCCAAATTTTTTAAAATACTTATTTTCTCGTAATATATTGAGGCTAACTATTTAAATACACTACAAAAAACAATTTGAAGGCAAAATAACATACAAGTAATGGATTAGACCGTTACTTGATGGAAATTCACTTTATCTAACAAAAAAACACTGAAAGCTTTTGTTTTCAAAACTTTATTTTTTACAAAAAAAAAAATTATTATAATATCACTACCGACGTTTTGGCAGAGTGTCTTTCTCAAGTGATCTATTTTTGGCATGCCTTTACGCTTTATAGTCTTTAACTGAATAAGTTGAGGAAAGGAGAACTGTTTGTCTCAAGTTGATCATTCAGAACGATGTCTGTCTTTTTAATTTGTTAATTTCCATAGATTCTAATAAAGAATGTGAAGAATTTTAAATTGGTTATTAAAATAATGATTATGGTCTAGAGTCTAGAAGGTGAAGTGCGTACGTAGAATCTGTTTTTCTATTATCGAAAGCCCCTTTGTGTTCTGCTATCCGTTTGTTAAAGGTTCTACCCGTTTGACCCATGTAAGTTTTTGGGCAGTCGTCACATGTAAGTTTGTATACACCACTGTGTAAGTGATGTATCGAAATTATAAAATTATACTCCTAAATACTTACTTATTTATCTACATATTTACTTATATACCTAAATTATACTCTTTTACTAACCTACACAAACCTGATTACCCAATAATTCCTGTAGTTTTTTACTTATAAGAAATCACTCTACCTATATAACGTACTTTATAGAATTGAAATCGCATTGTTTGGGAAGCCTCAGGAATGTTTTAAAATTATAAACAATTTTTTGATTATAAACTAATAGAATATCTCGGTAACTATTAGTTTAAATTAAATTCAGAAAACGGCGTTGGAAAAGACTCGGCAAATGTCTGAATTTTTACCGTCGAGTTGATACAAATTCTGCGTAAAATTGATTTCGCGCGCGTAACTGACATTCAAATTCGCCGGTTCCTTCAAGCGTTGTTTTTTAGAGAACGGTTCATTCTACACAAAAAGTGGTAATAAACATTTTTTTTTCAAAATTACCTCAGCTACATTTTTTATTTAAAACAGTTTTTTGTTTTTGTACGACGTACAGATTCTTGGTAAACCGATTCTTTCCGTCCCCACCCCCTACGAGGGGTTTTTAGGGGAAAGACGGGGATATGAGTAGTAAACTTTTTTGCATACTTTTTGGGATCCCAAAATTAACATTCTCAGCAAAATTCAGTAGTTGGTATAATTTTTAGCGATTCACTACAATTTTCGTCTCTGAAGACTAGAGTATAAATAAATTTATTTATTTATAACAAATCTAAGCATTCTTGGGATTTGGTAATGCGTTTTTTAGGTGTCTCTATTTGAGTTACATTAGATTAAAAAAAGAAAAAAATTGCTCCATCGGAAGCCGAGAAAGTACATTTTTTTACGTATACTGATTTTGAACTATGAAATTTAATTTTTAGTTTAGTTTTTTTGGTACTTTTCACGCGCAATACCGATCGTTTTCATTATTATGATATATGTTATACCTATCTTCAAAATATGAAAATTTTTATCGACAAAGAGCTCCGAAAGAAAAAGATTCATTCAAATTCTAAGATTATTATTCTATTGTTTATAACTTCGTCAAAAATGCCGGTTAACTTTGACCGATTGTATCTTAGGAACCACTGTTCGTAATTTAACTTTTTTTCTTTTAAACAAAACGTCTTGCCGAGTCTTTTTATACGCTGTTTTCTGAATTTAATCCGAGATATTATATTTATTTTATAAGCTAAAAAATAGTTTATGATTTGAAAATATTAATGAGGCCGCCCAAATTATCCGATTTCAATTCCACAAAATACGTTTGATAGATAGAGTGCTGTTTCATAAGTAAAAAAATTGGAAAACTTCTAAATGGTCTAGTTTTTGTTGTGTAAGAATTTGTTTTTTTTAAAATTTAGATTGCAAAATTATTATGCGAAATCTATTAAATCGATTTTAATGAAATTTAGTGGGCTTTTCTCTAATGTTATAAAGATGTTCTTGCGATTAATGAAGGTCGTAAGTAGTTGAAAAACATTGGATAAGAAAATACTTGTTTCCCCCTCTTTATTTATATTTATTGCTATTTTGCATCAAGGATAATAAATTGAAATATTTGTAACCAGTCGTATCTTATAGAAAATTCAATGTTGTCAACGCTATTTTATTTTATTCGTTTATAATCGTTTTAAAGTTGTAAACAAAGAAAGTAGAAAACAATCGATGTTTTTAGTAATTTTTAAATATTTTAATTTTTTTATAAATATTCCCGGTCTATTTGAGAGTGAGGATAAGTCAATTATTATTACTGAAGTTATCACACAACTTTATCTGCAAAAATCCGAATGTCACCTCTCACATTCACCTCAAAACAGATCCGCCCTGGTCTGTTAGGACATATTTTGCAGTTATACAAAAAAATGCTACAGTACCATTTATTTAAAACCTACTATTGCTACAAATATTCGGAAAAACCATCGACTATTATTTGTTAAACAAATTACCACTTTGTGCCAATGTCTCACGTTGTTAAAATAGAAAATAATTTCACATCTGAAACATGCGCGACATAATAATAGCAATAAAAGTAGTACTGATACTAATATCAGAGTAGTTGCGAATATTTAATAGTCTGCATTCACTTTCAATCGTGTTGCTTTAATTTCAAATCGATTTTCAGAATGAATAAATCACCGTGATTAGTGTTAATTGTTTGGAAAATGATGAAAAAACTAGGAGAAATCAAGAGACATTGTTTACGTGAAATAAAACAAATTGTAATAACTTATTTCCTGTCGACTTTCTCTCATATACACTATATCTGTTAATCATTCGGTAAGGTTCATTAAGATCTGGTAATGTCTTCAGCCTACATAAACTATCTGACAAAAATAAACACACCTCGATCTTCTGAGGGATTATGAATTCGGAATACTAAAGCCATTTCACACACGTATTTAAACTTATTGTATAATTGCTAAAATCTTTATTTTAAAAAGTTTCTTTTATTTATTCATAGATATTACAGTTTTGTACTTTGTATTGTCAGCTCCGACTCAACATCTTCACTCTATCTCCATTTATTTCGTTCCATTTTCCGTTTTCTTATACTAATTTTTACTACGTCTACTTCGTTTCTCCAGGATCTTCAACACCTCGCTTCTTTTTCCTCTTTCTTAAGGAAGAGAAGTCTTCTACTTGTTATATTGTTTATCCATCTTCTGTCACTGACCCTTCTTACGTGTCCGTATCACCTTAATCTGTCCTATACTATATGTTATATATATATATATATATATATATATATATATATATACATATATATATATATATTCAGGGATTCTACAGTATTCACTGCCTTCCCTCGCTCAACCGTTTCCATCTCTCTCTGTTGTTCCATTCTCCATCGTTTAGGCCTCTCTTACTCATGGCGTCGTCTACTTCGTTCCTCCAGGATTTTCGGGATCGTTCTCTTTTCCTCCTTCCTATGGGTCTCCATTCGGTTATTCTCTTTATCCATCTGCTGTCACTAGTTCTTCTTACATGTCCATACCACTTTAGTCTTTTTTGTTCTATGTATGTTAGTATGTCTGTTTCTATTGATGTTCTTTGCTTTATTTCGTCATTACTTCTCCTATCCATTCTTGTTACTCTACAGCATCTTCGCAGGCACTCCATCTCTGTTGCTACTATCTTACTGCTGTTTTTCTTGTTTATGATCCAATTTTCTGCCCCATATGTCATAATACTTCGCACTAATGTTTTATAAATCTGTGTTTTGTCTTCATATTTACGTGTCTATCCCACCATACTGAGTTAAGTTGTCGGATTGCTGTTCTTGTTTGTCCTAATCTTTGTGTAATTTCTTCCTCTGTTGTTGCCTTTTTCGTGATTATAAACCCCAAGTATTTGAATTTATCCTTTCCTTTGATTGTTACGTTGTCATCAATCTGTAGATCTATGTCTTCTTCACTTGTAGATAGGTACTCTGTTTTCACGAGGTTAATATCTAGGCCAGCCTTGGTATATTCTTCTTGAAGTTTCTTTATCATGTAGATGATATGTTTTATAATATGTATAAATACAGACAAAGAATTGTAAAACTGGAAAACACACAGAAACACTTTTACAGTCTATAAAAAAATAATAAGACGAACGTAAAGTGAATCTTGTAGAAGGTTCTGTCAGAGTATTTCAGATACACCTGTCAGCACTAGAATTCAAAAAATTCTTTCCTAAGATCCTGCACAGGGACCAGGCCGACTTAAAAGACCTGATGGCACCCTTTACCGAATCTAAAAGAGAAACTTTAGAGTTCTTATTGCAGAACCACTTCCCGGGATCAACAATTATTGATGAGCAAACTCAGGCTGGAAACCTAGGACTACCTAAGCGTTCTTAAAAAGGAAACTGAGAATTCTCCGTACAAAACATCAAAGTGGAGAATATAAAGTGGGCCATAAACCATTTGACTCCATTTAAATCTCCAGGGAAGGATGGAATACTTCCTGCCCTACTACAAAAAGGATTGCACATTTTATTGCTTATCCTAACAAAGACCTTTAAAGCTAGAATAGCACTAGGTCATATACCAACATCTTGCACAACCGTAAGGGTGGTGCACACACACAAAATAGGACGACAACACAACGCCCTACCTAAATCCTATAGGCCGACCAATCTTACATTAGCTCTGTTGAAGGTAAGAGACAAAATTCTTGATATACATATTAAGGAGAATATATTGAGGGATCATCCTCTCAAAAGCAACCAGCAAGCCTATCAAAAAGTAAAATCAACAGAAACGGCACTGAACGAGGTTGTTCAGAAAATCAATCAATTCATTAATAATAGGGAGATTGCATTAACCGCCTTTCTAGATATAAAAGACGCATTTATTAATGTACTTTTACCAAATTCTCTTTATGATGCAGCTGCACAAAAGGGATATTCACTACCATATGCAATTGGATGAAATCAATGCTAGAAAATAGGCTGATTCCGACAGACCTGCAAAGCGAGGAGGTTGTAGCCAAATCAGCTAAAGTGTGAGTGTTTTCTGTCCTCATGTGGTCACTCCTGGTGGATGACCTGATTTCGTTCCTTAACGCAGAAGGGCAGGAGTGCAGGTCTATACAGATGATCTAGTAATTATGGTAAAATGAAAATACGGAAATGTTCTATCGAGCACACTCCAATGAACATTAAATATCCTTACTAGCTGCTGCTATAAAGTAAAAAATCTCTGCGAGTACTAGTAAAACAGTAGTAGTCAGTTTCACGATGAACCTAGGTAACATCTGGATGGAGAAACTGTCAAAGAAGCGAATGGGGTCAAATATCTCGAAGTAATACTAGATAAGCGGCTTACATGAAACGCCCATCTGGAAAGATTACAACAAAGAGAAGCTTTGCCTTCTGACAGATCGAAGGATATGTGGGAAATCGTGAGGTAAGGAACTCAAACAGATATACTAGTTATATATGACTCTAGTCAGACCTATGATTACGTATAAAGCACTAGGTATAGTGGTCTAAATGCCAACAAAAGACCTTCAGAGAGAAGCTGAATAAGCTTGAACAACATGCTTAATCACTTAATCATAAGAGGAAATATGTCGACCTTCCTCCATTATATATATATATATATATATATGAATGGAGAAGGAGGCAAATGTAGATATCAGAGCGAAAGGATATCGGCATCAAATTTGGAGAAATAACAAAGAATCATCCAGAGTTGGAAATGGTACCAGATAGAATGCTACCTAAATATAATTTCGAAAAGGCGTTCACCGTCTTTCCAAGAAAGGATGAATGGAAGTCAAATAAAACAAATCTTATAATGGTAGATCAATGATAGTACACCTACAGTTCTAAAACCGATGAAGGAGTTTGGGTATATGGATGGGAACCAAGGCAAACCTTAGTGAAAGCCTAGATAATCACTCCGTTATCTTTCAAGCAGATATTTATGCTATGGAGATGTGCCTGCAAGAACTAATAAAGAGGAACTGCATGGACAGATCTATAAACATACCTATCGGATAGCCAGGTGGCATTAAAGGCACTGGAATCGAATCGATTGACACCAAGTTAGTTTGAAACTGTCTTCAGGATCTAATTTGGATCAGAAAAAATACCAAGCTAAGTTTACTTGGTTACCTGAATATACTGGTATTAAGAAGAACGAAAAAGCGGACCTACATGTCACAAGAGGGAAAATAGAAACATTCATAGCACCTTGGGTCGTTGGAATAACAAGAAGCAGAGCCAAAAGAAAGATATCGGACTGTGGAATGGATGAAACGTAATCACTGGTACAAATAAATGTGTCTTTAACATTCGAATAGGAATGATCTCTGAAGATATTTTAATAACTAAAAAGCAAAAATTTAATTTGGTTTAATGGATTTTTTTCAGTAATATTTTGATTTTTATACATGATTTTTAGTATTCTATTTTGTAATTGTTGCAACAATGAGAGGTTTTTTCAGTAGGCACGACTTCATGCTATATTTTCATAAGTAATGATGTTTTGAAATAATGCATAGTATAAAATCATCAGAGCAAGGAAAAACAAGTATTTTGTTTTGTTTAAAATATACTTAATATTTTTCCCAATTTATTCTGTAGTCACATATAGATTTGCCAAATTAAGAAACTAAATAGATTTCATAACGATAAACAAAAAGTTTAGAAATGGAGTACAAACTTCAAAAACTTATTAAGCGCAGATGTAGATACGGACCATAATGTATTTCTAACAAACGTCAGCATAAAACTCGGAAACTCAAAAAAAAAAAAGTTAAAACCACCAAAATAAACATTAAAAAAATAAAAGATGACAATTAAACAATTATCCGCCCGTCATTCTTTCTGGTCACATGGCCTGCTCAGTTCCACTTCAGCCATGCTATGCGCTCTATGACATTTGTGACGCCTGTCCTTCTTATTTCTTCGTTTCTAACTCTGCCTTTTAGAGTCAGACCAAGTAGCGAGCGTTCCATTCGTATTTGGGCTACTCTGAGTTTGGCTGCTGTAGCCTGGGTTAAGGAAAGTGTTTCGACGCTGTAAGTCATGACTGGAAGAACACATTGGTCAAACTTTTCAAATGATTTGGCATGTTGCTCTTGAAGATGTCTGATAAAGATTCTTCTTTGCATTCCAGCAGGTTGGTTGTCCCTGGCAATTTGGAATCCATGACCTCATTACTTATATTTATGAACTATTCCTATTTCATTGCAGTCGACTTTTGGATTTTCGCTTGGTACCAGATTTGTTATGTATTGTGTCTTTCCAAAATTTATGTTCAAACCAACTTCATTACAGACGGCATCTAACTCAGTAAGCATACTCCAAGCATGTCATACAGAATGTAAAATCAGAAAAGGCACCAGTCTAAATGAAATTCCAGTTGAATTGTTAAAGGCCTTGGATGATTGTAATATAGAGAGACTCTCGAATTCTCAAACACATATACGAACAGTCGACATCCCAGAGCCATGACTTAAACCAATATTTATACCTCTACCAAAAAATAATAATCCGTCTATAAATTGATAAGCATTATGTGCTATCCTTTAAAAATTCTATTAAAAATTGTTCAAAATAGAATAAACAAGAAATGTGAGAAGCAGACAGACAAAACGCAATTTGGTTTCAGAGGTGCCATGGGACAAGAGAGGCATTATTTTCAATGATAGTCCTTTGGCAGAAATGTCCTGAGTATAACAAGAGTGCATATGTATGCTTCATATACTTTCGAAACGCCTTTGACCAAGTACAGGATATGAAACTACAAGATGAACTAAAAAACATCAATTTAGACAAAAAAAAAACATTGAAATCAAAAAGTGTAGGTATATATTGGAATCAGAAAGTAATATGTAGTAAGGGTGAACCGAGATATAATAATATACCGATTGCGTGAGTCAGACAAGGATGCGAATTGTCTCTGACGTTTTTCAACGTATACTCGCTGGTCATCTTTAGAAAAGGCTTATGGGAACAAAAAGAGGGAATAAGAATTGGCAACAAACACCATAAAATTTGCAGACGGCACGGTAATTATGGCTGAGAGTATGGAAGAGCTACAAACTTTACAAGATGCAGTAAATAGCAAATGCATCGAAATGTAACTTGACACTGATAAGACCAAGTTTATCATAATATCAAAGGGTCTTATAAATAATAAACAACTAACCCTATGTAGACGGCAAATAGAGAGAGTGGAAAAATACAAATATCTGGGTGCGTATATCAACTCTGAATTGGATCCAGACGAGAAGATCATGTTACGAATAGAAATGGCAAGGTCAGCCTTCATAAAATTCAAAAATTTGAATACTGCGCTGAGACTGAGGTTTGTTGAATGTTACATCCGGTACCACCTACTGTACGGAGTACATGGACGTTAAAAGCACAAATAGTTAAAAAGATCGAAACATTTTAACTTTGAATAAACCGGAGAATGCTGAGAATTCCATGGATTCAAAGCCACCAACGAGAAAGTGCTGAGAAGGATGGGTCGAGACAAAAAATTGGTATGTACAATACAAGTATGCAAGATCGCATAACTTGGACACACACCGCAGAATGAAAAATATAGTCTATCAAAGTATATGCAGCGTAGAGTACATGGGAAAAGGTAATATGTCCAGACTGGGCAAACGTGGATGTAAAAGAATTATTCCTTGCTGCTAAGGGCAGAGAAAGTTTGAGAAATGTGCTCGACAACCTCTGTTGTTGGGGACGGCATAGGAAGAGAAGAATACAATAATAGTAAATATTTACATATGTTGTAAATATTTACACTTTCTTCTAATTACAGTGTCTTGAAGAAGGAATAAAAGAATTCCGAAAGCTCGACCAAAAGTCGTCAAAAGAGTGTTTCTATAACATCCCGGCCAAACCTACTGACTGCAGCCCTAATAAACTGTGTTGTTTGTTTATATCGACAGTCAATAATATCCAGTATTTCTTATATATATATATATATATATATATATATATATATATATATATATATACCCCAGCCAGAAAATGTTCATTTCTACTTTTCATTTTTTTTTAACTCAAATTATGTAACTCAAATTAGAAAAAAATGGTCTCCAGTAACATACTACGACACGCAGATGATACCGTTCTTCTATCGAGAAGCGACAATGACTTGCCATTAACTCAAATTATGTAACTTAAATTGGAAAAAAATCAATGGTGTCTCCAGTAACAACCTACAACACGCAGATGATACCGTTCTACTAGCGAGTAGCGACAATGACTTGTAATATTTATTAGATTAAGTACTAAGAGCATGCGACGAATATGGGCTGAAATGAAAAATGAAAAAAAATAAATAAAATATAAGCTATGGTCAACCACTTCAAAAGAATTGGCCAAAATACAATAAACTTTGGGGCTCAGTTTCAGAAACTCGTGGTCTCATTGCACTTTAAGTACAAAAGAATACTTTGTGTATACGATATAAATCTGAATCTGAAGATCAGAATATTGAAGGGCTATATGCATTCCGTGCTCCTTTACGGTTTAGAAGCTTGGGCCGTAATAGATGCCTTGCTTATTGCTTATAAGGCCGGCTCCACACATGGGATCCAACGTTGGTGCGAACATTGGAGCCAACGTTGGGTCAACTGTGTTCCCACGTTCGGTGAGGTATCCACACATTGGGTTGAGTATTGGGGCGATATCAGTATGTTCCCTCTAGAGCCAACGTCAACATGTCCGACATGGAAATTGCAGCGGCTGCGACTGTCGTGATAATGAGTGCGTATGATTATGTTTTGCTACAAAAAAGGCGAATTTTACGTCATTTTGTTCTACAGCGTTACTTAAAGCTACTAGTTCTTTAGAGATGAC
The DNA here is from genome assembly GCF_040954645.1 of Diabrotica undecimpunctata. Classification (NCBI taxonomy): domain Eukaryota; kingdom Metazoa; phylum Arthropoda; class Insecta; order Coleoptera; family Chrysomelidae; genus Diabrotica; species Diabrotica undecimpunctata. The sequence continues at coordinate 141,454,145 of NC_092803.1, forward strand.
GTATTTGGCAACTGCAAACTGAATATATGAGTTTAAACCTGACATCGGGGCTCTGAATCCCATTTATTCTTTTATTAACTCAATTACCAAATTTCTTAGCCTTCTATATTGGCTATATTCTGCATCAAACGTGACTTTAATTAACAGCCGATATATGAAAGTACATATTTTAAAAGTTACATGACCATACGACGCGGTGATCTATTAGGACTAAATGATCTATATTTCAAAATTAAAAGCATATACTTTTGTAAAATATTTAGATAAGTACATTTTTTGGGTGCCTGAAAGGTACTGAAAAAACCAGATATGTATATTATTTATTTATGTAAGAAATAGCCTTTTCCAGTATTGGCGCCAATGCCTTTGATGTGTACGCAAAAACCGACAGTCCACGGAAAACTCCCAACGTTGGAGCAAGTCATAAAAACGTTGGCGCCAACATTGGCTCAACACAGTTTTGTCGGTACACACATTAGACGAACGCTGTTGGGGCCAACGTTGGCCCCCATGTGTATAGCCGGCGTAAAACTCGAAGCTTTCCAGATGTATTGCTACGTGTTAATTACAATGAAGAAAAATAAATAAATCGTAAAAACCATTAAAACCATAAAAGTAACGTATTTTGCACACGCAATGCACAAACAACTAAATTTATTTTCCGGGTAGCAGTTAATAAGGTGATCGCCAACATGACAGCTAACGTCCGCGAAGCAGGTACAGCCAAATACAAAGCAGCCAAAATTCCACGCGGTCCAAAGCAGAAACTGATGTTAAAGTATTTTACCTATTGCTTATGTTATTTATGAGATCAAAGTTTGAGTTTAATAACCGCGGAAACCTTCTTGTTACAAGTATAGGATAATTATTCGATACTTGTTATACATTTACGCCTATCGCCATATTTCCTGATGATTTATATAGCGAGTTTCATAGAAGCTTACACTCTATTTGCACAATTATCTCCACTCAGAACATATTTCAAGAATGGATGCAAAAATCAACCTCGTAGCTTTCTGACAAACTAATAACAAACGGTATAATTTGAAATAAAAACAGATTTAATGTATTCCGCCTCGCTGACTATATCAAAGATCAAGAGAGTCAGTAATCATGAGAATTTATGAACACCACATGAAGGATTGCATCCGATAAAATCATAATTAGCATGTATAGAAAATGAATTAAACGCTAATTTCGCAGCGTGAAGTGTAAAGTAGCTTTATATCAGTTTTTAGTAATATATCGGGTATCTGATTATTTTTTACATCTTTTTGAAATTTTTTAATTTTTTCGTAAAAGATGCTTTGTTGCTTTAAAAGTTATTTTTATTAAGGACCGTCACTTTATTGCTCTAGCGCTTGTTATCAATAAAAACCGCTGCTATCCTTTATGTTAACATTTAAACCGACATCGACATATTTAAAAGATTCAATTAATTTTTGGTCGTTTGTGAATTCACCGAGGGGAAAGCTTTCCTTGCCCGCTGTGTTGAGTTATGGTGGTGTTGAATCCAGTCACGGACCATATATGGTAAATCTTTTTGCAGAATATTTTTCTACAGTCTATTCCACTCAAATATGTGACATATCCAGTGATTCACCTTCACTTGGTCTGACTAACTTGAATGGTTTTAAGATAAATATATCTGATATTTATTTAAAATTATCAGAACTGGATGTGAATAAGGGTCCTGGTCCTGATGGATTGCCTACCAGTGTTCTCAAGAATTGTTGTTTTATATTATCCAGACCTATTTTTCACATTTTTAATTTATCGTATTTTAATACCACAGATATTTGAACGTTTTGTATGTGACTATCGTAAAGCATCCCTTAAAAACAGCTAGTAGACCAACAATTTGGATTTCGAAATAGCAGAATAACTGAATGTAATTGTTTGTGGACTTCCTGAGGAAGGCCATGTAGAGGGGCTGTAGCATACATGCACTGTACACTGATTTATCCAGGGTCTTTGATCGGGTCAACCATAATATTTTAATAGATAAACTTAAGAAAATGGGTGTTGATGGGCCACTTCTTAGATGGCTGAGAACGTACTTGACTGACCGAGTTCCGATGGTGCGTATCAGGGATTTTGTTTCCAGTGAGATTAAGGTTCATTCTGCTTCCAGCACAGTTCACCTCTTCTTTTTGCGGACGATTTAAAGTTCTACACAATTATCAATAATACAGAAACTTGTGTTAATCTTCAACACGATCTCGATCGGTTGAGTGAGTGGTGTGTGTTGAATGCCATGGCCCTGAACGCATCCAAGTATCATGCTGTTTCTTTTGGACGATCGAGAGACCCAATGGAATATAATTATAATATACAGAACTTTCCTGTTGACTGGGTTACGGAAATTCGTGATCTGGGAATTAATTTAGACTGTAAACTTTTATTTGAAACGCATTATATGTCAATAATTTCCAAGTCTTTACAAATGCTTGGCTTTATAAAAAGATTCACTAGAGACTTTCAGAATATTGAAGCAATTAAATTACTATATTGTTCTTTAGTCAGACCCCATTTAGAGTATTGTTCTTGTGTATGGTCTCCATCTTATAATATTTACATATCAAAAATTGAGACAGTTCACCACAAGTTCTTGAAATATGTAGCATATAAACAGGGTATACCTTTTGAATTAAATCAAGTAAATTATGATCAAATTGAAACCCAACTTGGTATTCTCTCGTTATACGACCGACGATTAATTAAAGTTGCAAAGATGCTTTATGGCATAATAAATTCTACAGTGTTGTGTCCTCAGCTACTTGAGCAGGTTGGTCTGCATGTACCTTTATGTAGAACACGATTCAACCAAACTTTTTATGTCCCTCTTCACAGAAACAACTATGCATAATATGATAATTTTTTATCTCGAGCACTAAGATGGGCAAATATTCACCCAGATCTAGATTTCTTTGCACAGAAGGCCGAATTTATTTCTGGTCTCAGGCTTGTGTTTATTTGAGTGGCTGGAATAGGTAATCATCATTTTGATCTGTAAAACTAAATTACGTGATTAAGTTTGTGATATTTATACTTATATTTTTTGTTTTATTGTATAAATTGTAAACATTGTTAATCTTATTGGCAGCAGCCCGTTGAAAATAAATAAATTAAATTTTCTCGTGATTTACTCGAGCTTGCTTATACACTCAGATGCAAAAAAAAACGCAACGGAGAAAATTTTGGTCAAAATCAAAGTATTTTAGTTTTTTTTTTATTTTTAGCCCTATTTTGATGATTTTTTTAGCACACTGTTTAAAAATTTATAAATTTAATTTAGTATAGTGAGTTAAAAAAAATGTATTTGACTTATTGTACGGGGTTAATCGAAAGTTGGTTTTTTATCCTAACTTTGAAACATCCTGTGGAATAATTCCGTTAGCGGATTTTCGTAACACCTTGTTTTTCGTTTACAACCATGTCTTCTAAGTATTATGTTTTTTGTTTTATGTGAAAATATGGACCATTACCATTATCTTTTGAATTAATTTGTAATGCGACGATGGGGGCTTTGGTGACTGATATCGAAGGAATGTCTCATATCGACATCCCAGAAACACTGTATTTAAATAATGATTAAAAGCAACGACATTATCTTGGTTTTAATAAACAATGATAACAATAACAAAACATAAAAAAACAACTTAAATGTAACTTAACCTAAGTACGCAAATAACAAAGAAAAACTACTAACAAATAACTTAATACTTTGTATTGCCTCCCCTATCCTCTATAACTGCCTGTACACGTCGGCTCATGCTGTTTATGAGGTTGCGAATATCATCTTGCTGGATGTTTTGCCATTCCTCTTCTAGAACAAAGCGAAGTTCGTTAATTAAGGCTGGTACGACTTCGCGACCTCTAATATTTCTACCAAGAAATTTCATCTACCAAGCATGTCCCAAACGTGTTCTATTGGGTTCAGATTTGGCGAACACGCCATTTTATTAATACCAACTTCCCCTAAATATTGCGTGACACACATTGCAGAGTGGGGTCGCGTATTATCTTGTATTAATAGAAAATCATCGCCGATATATTGAGAAAATGGTACTACGTGATTCGCTAAAATTTCCTCAATATACCGGTGTGCAGTCAAAGAACTCTCAATAAATACCAATTCAGTGTGCGCCTCTCGGGATATTCCTGCCCATACCATCCCGAACCCCCTCCATGGCTAAGGCGGGGACTGAAAGCGCACTCCGCAAATCTCTCTCCAGTTCGACGCCATACTCGTTCTCTCCCATCTGATGAGTGGAGACAGTATCTCGACTCATCCGTAAAAAGAACATTAGTCCATTGTCCTAAATTCCAATGTAAATGTTTATTGAAATTGTAGTCAAGCCACTCTGCGCCGTGGAAGTAATTTGGGCCCAGTTTCTGGTCTGCAACTTTGCAAACCAAATTCATGTAATCTTCAACGAACTGTAAATACACTTACACCATTGCCTCGAACCTCTTGAAGCTGATTTCTTGTTTGTACCGATGTTAAACGACGATCCCGCAAAGCGTTGACTCGTATAAAACGATCATCTAAGGCGGAAGTTTTGTGCCTCCTGTCGCTTTATGCTTGTTTGTTCCAGTTCGTATCAAACGTTCCACTACCCTTTGGATGGTAAAGCGATGAGTGTGTAGTACTCTAGCCACATATTCATAATTTCGCCCATCTTCAACAAGAGCAACGGCTTTCGCACAATCTTCGACACTAAAAACCATGACCAATCATAGGTAAACAAAATGTAAGTGTCAATATAACATAATGATAATTCGGTCTCATTCAGGAATTCCATCTTCTTAGTTTTTCTTGCTATTCTGTCAATATATTACCCTCCTTATCTCTTCTTTTGTTTAAATTCCTTTTTGGTTTTTGGTTACTTAGACCTTGTAGTGCCTGAAGTTCTCTATTCACAGTTTCCCTCTTCTTTCTGCGGTGGATTTTCTTTTCTTCCTTGCGTAGTTATTTATATTCCTCCTCTGCTTGTCGGGTTCTGTACCTACGTTGCATCATTAAATATGCTCCGTTTTTTTCTCTATTATAATCTAATATTCCTCGTCAAAACTTCGTCATTCCTTCTTGTTCTTTTTTGTTTACCTGTCATGCCTAGTAATTCATCAACTGCTTCTTTCATGATGTTTCTGCACCCTTCCACTCTTCATTTGTTTTCATATTTTAGTCTGTTTTCTAGTTTGATGTTTATATTTTGTTTATATTCTCTATATTTGTTTGTATTTTTAAGTCCTTCTACATTGTATCGTTCATGTTTAGAACCCATTTCCTTTTTTTAAATGTTTAAAATTCTGGCCCTCACCCTACTTTCGATCCAGTAGTGATCACAACCTGCATTTGCTCCTCTTCTGTTGCGAAAGTTTATTATATTGGATTGGTGTTTTGAATCGATAGTAGAATGATGTATCATATTTACTGTTTTCTTTCCGAGCCAAGTTAAAAGTATACAATCGATTTCAAAGAAAACTACTATGAAAAAGAAATCAGAGCATCAAAAGTATTTAAAATTCGTTATTGCTTAAGCACCAAATTTTTTTATTTTGTTGGGCTGTGTTATCATTTCTGTTCCATACCATGCAAGTTAAACGTTTATTTTGTATTCCAGTTCTTTCTTTGACGGAATTTTTAGTTTTTTATTGACGCTTATAAAATGAAAGTATTTACTTCGTTGTGTAGTTGCACCAATCTGCTGATTAAGCTGTTAATTCATTTGTTGTGTCTCTATTTTGCTGTGCAAACATATTTCGACATAATGTCAGAACATTGATTAATTCCGGTAATAAATAGATTTCTCGATTATTTGACACTAAAGAGAATTAAATTTTTCTCAGACATAAACTTCGAATCTCTATAATTGCGTTTCGTTCTGTTTACTGCCGTAAACGCAATACGTATAATTAATTGCGGGGAGTATTATATTTGAAATAGTATAATTCGTGTCAAGCATGATTCGATGTATAACTTCTCCCAAATAAATACGTTTTGGCATTTTTTTAAAAGACATTATGTACATAGAAACCAAACAAGCATCTGCAGTTGCTAGCACTCTTTCTATTGACAGACTAGACAACTGAATACCGTTCTAAAATAAAAAGAATATTGTAATTTGAGTATTTTACATCTTTAGGTATATAGTCGAGTTCCGCACATTCGCTCACTCTACACATTATTAATGTGAATGAAAACTTATTTTATAATCTAGATCTAATGTATTATTTTTATTATTACAAGCAGAAATATAATATTCTATTGTTACAATGTAAAGTGACCAGCAAGGAAACATATTTTCTTATGGGCCGCCAATAATCGAAGTCAAAATTTCCGAGAATGCATGATAGACACGTGATTTCGGCTACTTTTGATCACTTACGGCGCCTGATTTGTGATTTATAGTTTGATTTAATATTTGCCAGGCACATCATATCAGAAGGCGCGAAAGATAACTTAATTTATTGCCGGAAAATCAAGGACATTATATTATGCGTATTGTAGCATTTAATTCACCGTATACTCGAATTTTTTTAGAACTTTTCAGTACCCTGGTATATATACCCAAACACAAATTGCTAGCGTGTAATTCAACCATAATGCACTTAAGCCATAGTTTTTATCTGAAAAAACCCGTTCTCAGGCTGCCGCAGAGTAGAATGTTAAGTCACGTAGAGAGCTGTCTCCCTCTCTCTTCCCGAGAAGATACTTACCGTAGGGCCATCATTAGCTCTCGTTTAAACCCTTGAATGTTTGACCTGAAATTCATTTGTGCTAGAGTAGCTATGGTTCGAAGCAGATGAGTTTGCTCCTTGACTGTTTGGTATGCCCAACAAGATTTCTTTATGAAAGCTGTGTTGGATCGATTCCAAAAACGGTACTATGATGGTGTGATCCAGCATCTAATGTTAGATCATACACCTTTTTTTTTGTTACTTTGATGTATAGGACCTGGAACTGGCAGACTTAAATAACTGTAAGTTATAGTTTTTCCAGTTCTATTTTGTCTGACAACAGAACCTGCAGATGGTGCGTGTACTTGTGTGTAACCTGTTTAAGCCAAAGGCAGTAAGTCAGTACTGTTTTGAATAGGTAAATGTTTAAAATACTCTAATTCTATAAGTTAATAATTTATAACATCGTCTTTTTATTAATTTTATTTAAAATTATATTATACCTTCTCTTGATGAAGCTAATAAGCAATTAGCGAAATAGACCTAAAGAAAAAAATTTTATTTACAAATATACAACATATGTGATGGATTAGACCGACATTTGATGGAAGATCATTTTAGCAATAAAACACCTAAAACTTTTGTTTTCAACACTTGTCGGCAATGTCGGCAGCGTATTTATAATAAAACAGACAACTTATCTTATATTAATTCACTCGATAGTTATATTGAATTTACAATAGAAACAGAACAGAATCAATCCATAAATTTTCTAGATTTAAACATTATTAGACTTGAAAACAAACATAAGTTTTCCATATTCCATAAACCTACCCGTACTGACACGACTATACACAACTCATCATTCCATCTTATACAACATAAACTGGCAGCTTATCATAGCATGTTACATCATCATCATCATAGAATTGAATATCATTAGACAAATAGCAGTAAAGCCAAGACTACATAAGCAAGCTGTGAAATTAGTCTTTCCACCAACAGAAAAAAACCCAGTACTTTCTTCTCGATTACATATGCAAAATATCATCAAAAATAGCAAAACACATAACTGGAATAACGCCAGCTTTCAGAACAAACAGCAACTTAAGCAAATATATTAAGAACAACAAGAGCCAAAATAAAAAGTACTTACACAGTGGTGTATACAAATTTACATGTGGCGACTGCTCAAAAACTTACATCGGTCATACGGGTAGAACCTTTAACAAACAGATAGCAGAACGCAAAAGGGCTTTCAATAATAGAAAAACAGATTTTACGTACGCATTTCGCCTACTAAATCATAATCAATCTTTTAATAACCAATTTCAAATTCTTCACATTCAAAATAAAGGCCTTACAGCTCTCCTCTCCTTAACATAGTCAGTTAAAGACTATACAGTGTTGGCCGCATAACAAAAATGGCTCACTTGAGAAAAGCACTCTGCCGAAACAGCTGTAGTGATAATAAATTTTGTGGAAGTGTTGAAAACAAAAGTTTTCAGTGTTTTATTGCTTGAAATATACAACAGACCCCATACCCGATAATTCACTACAAAATTATTTATTCAAGTATATATATATATATATATATATATATATATATATATATATACATATAAATATATATATATATACATATAAATATATATATATATATATATATATATATATATATATATATATATATATATATATATATATATATATAACCACAATAAATAAAGTAAGAGAAGAAAAAGTGATATAAAAATAAAAATTGGAGATTGTTTAATAACGGGGTGATATCGTAGAATATTTGCGACAAAAAGCAGCAAATTTTTTCTGTTCTTACACAATTTATCGTTAAATTTTGTTAAGTGAGAGTGAAACAATTATACAGATATTAAGATCAATCGAACGTTAGAAGAAGTACGGTCAATATACGCTTGATTAGCTGAAACCAGATCTAATGAAATTTGTATTTATGTTACAAGGTAGTGAAAATGTTGCTAATTTTAAAAGGCGGTGTTTAGAATATTCTGCGTTTTATTAATGGGAAAAAAGATGATGAATAAAAGAGTAACATAAAAACCAGGGTACATCTGGCCCAGCTGATAGCAGCCTTGTATAGGTATACGGATGAAGACCACAACGACGATGAAGACAGACAAGAGAAGCATAATGGCATTGGAAAGAAGCTATGTGATTACTGTGGTACGGCTGTGAAAAATTACATATTCTGTAGGTTTGATTCCAGACAGCCACAGGCGGGAGTAACATACTGATTAAACAGTTTGTGATACTGCGGTGCGAAAGTCGATGGGAAATCACTGCATAACAATTTCTAAGGATAGCACTATGCTCAAAAACGAACAAAAATCGCCCTAGCCCCGGGCAATTCATAGAACAGCCGTTTTGCAACAGATAAACTCGATACCTTAGAGAAGGAAATAGAGGGGCTGAAAATAAACATCATCCACATTAGCGAACTGAAATGGCCCGGATTAGGAACATATGACAGAGACAATGGAACACTGTATTATTCTGGTAATTGCTTTAATGACAGCAACCACAGAAATGGTGTTGAAATATTAGTTGAATATTGCAAAAATGTTTCACACTATGTCCCTATTTCCGACAGAAAAGTCCCAAGGACACCATGGATTTTCTTTAAATAGTTGATTATGTCATGGACCAAATGTACACTGATAAGGAAATTAAACATAGAATAGAGTTAGCTCATTCAACCTTCATCAAAGTAAAATCCCCCTCCTGCAATAACAATATCAATCTGATATTGTTCTGAAGCTATTTTCTTGTAGCATCTCAATGCAATTACCACTTTTAATGAGAATAAGCCACAATTCAAGTCGATAATAAGTTTATTTTTGATGTTTCTATTTCCACTTCGGAAATCGTTTTCAAAATAAATTTTTGAACAATTATAAATTATAAACGATAATAATTACCAGAACGATTTCCGAAGTGGAAATCGAAACGTCAAAAATAAACTTATTTTAGACTTGAATTCTGGCTTATTCCCATTAAAGTGGTAATTGCCATATCAATCTGAAGCTAGGAAAAAGGATAGTAAAATTTTACATATGGTCAATGCTCTTGCGTGGCACTGAAACCTGAACTGTGAATGTGGATTCGCACAAGAATGCTACGGATACCATGGATGGAAAAAGATCAAACGATGAAGTTTTACAAAGGGCTAATACTATTTAAAACCGCTTAATAGCCATAAAATGCCAAGAAATTTACTATATAGGTCACATTATCCGAGATGACTAATACAGTATCTTAATTAATAATAAAGGGCAAAATAGAAGCACGAAGAGGAGTTGGTAGATAACAAGCATCATCGCTGAAGAACATTCACGACTAGACAAGTAGACGTAGTGTCAACCAACTTTTTAAATTTGTGCAGAATCGAGAAAAATTCACCAACATGATCAGAGAAAGAAGATTACTAATGTTTCCGGGTGTGTTTTAACTGCTAGAATGTTGTTCTTATATCCCTTGTTAATGAAAATGTAATCTATCTGATTTCCTATACTTTTATCTTTCTTACTTCTATACATAGACCCTTAGCATTACGAGTTCGCACATTTTACCCATTCATTTATCCGGCTCATTTCGCGTGCTTACCGTTATTCACCTATTATTACAAAAACTTACCATACTATTGTTCTTAGAAATCTTCGATTTTTTGTTCCCAAGTTGTAGCATTTGTATTTTCTTTCGCATGTATTAAAAATCACCCTGTACGTATTAAAACACCGAAATATTATTTCAACCCTTTTTGCGTTGCTAAGATTTATAAAAAACACATTTTAAAGTTTGTTTATATAACACTTGGGTATTTCTTCGGTATTTATTTGATCGAGAGCCGCTTTAGGATATTTTGCGCGTCAAATAAACAGAAATATTTCCGTTTACGTTTGGTTTTTATCGAGTTGGGCGAATGATGTCACTGTACAATGGATCGCCGAAGTTGTCACTTCATTGTTTAGTCCGGATTTAGCTTCAAATTCGTTATTGTTTTTCGTTTTTCCTTTTTTGTCATGGAAATATAGTGTAAAGTGACAGTAGCAGTTCACTGTGTAGTTACACTTAGGTTGTAAGAAGATTTTAAAGAGAGAAGACGCGGCGTGGATGGCCTGAAGGAACCGGTAAATTTTGTTTGTAAAAATTTGAATTATACTCAAATGTAATGTGTCAGTTTTTGTCTGAGTAATCACTGTTTTGATTCGTGCTGTGTTTCACCTGAGTGAATTATAACACGGCGTTCCAAACAATTTTATAGATGTCCACATGGTTCCAAGCAAAAGCTTGAGTTTTTTAAAAAGCCAAGCTTTGAAGATTTCATAATCCAGTGCCCAGCTTCCATCCTCATTTTGTTATCCCTGGCCATTCCAGAGCAATTTTACAGCTTGTGAGACGCATTTGTGTTTTTTTAAATCCAGTTCTAGCCCCAAAACTTTTGAAGGAAATATAATAGTCAGTGATACCAGGTTCCTTTTTTTGTTAAATTTTTTTCGAAGTAACAATAGACATTTTTCAAATATAATTGCTTTCATGACAAGTTAAGAAATTGTAATATGTAAAATTATAAATATTAGGGATTGGCTAACTGTCATATTAATTATTCTTATAAAGTTTTAAAATTTAATCTTGACATATGACAGTTAGCATTATTTTCTTGACATTTGGTACATACCTAACCGTAAATTTTGAATTTGTTTTGTTCTGTTTTAGAAAGGTTAAGCTCAGTAAGTAAACTCAATTTAAAAAGATATTTTTCATTTGTAATTATTTATTTCCGCTACAAATTGTCGCCCCGCCAGTAATTTGTTTTTTAAATGTTTATTATTATTCTTTGTATTTGTAACTGCTTATGGTAAAATAATAATAAATATGTAATGTTTCTCCCTAAACCAAGAGTATTATTTCCTTTAAAAAGATTCTAACCCTTTTGATGTATTTTTTAGGAAAGAAAAGCCTATCTTTCCACCCAGCAGGAAGATTATTGTAATTGGCGTCCATTTTAAATAGCTTAGAAACCTTCTTGTGTTGGTTTGTCCAGGAAATCCATGTAAGTACTTTTGTTATTTTCTTCCTTTGTAGTAACCCCATTCCAGTCCCCTGTTTATTCACTTTCTCACGACCCAGCTCTCCAAACAAACCAAGAGTAGCCATTCGCAAACGTTCGGGTTTGTTTTGCTTACCTTATCTCCAGCCCCGCAATTTCTGTCCCCAGTTTTCAACCCCCTATAAGTAATACCCTATGTGGTAGGCAATATAACCGCAACAAAGTTGGTCTTAATTTTTAACATTATAATGCAGTTCGCAAGAGGAGTGAAATCAGATACTGATTTTTCTATTTTCTTGCCTACTATTCTAGCCACACCATATCACTATATAGCCACATTATATCGTTCTATTAAAATTTCCAGTGCCACTTGTTATTGGGATCTGTTATTAATGCCAGTCTCTGCAATTGCTACTTTAAAGGAATATACCAAAAAAAAATGAATTCTGAACTCCTGGCCAACACATAGGGCCAATAGTAACGTATGCTTCAAAGATAAGCAATCTCATTGTCAAAGGTTATTAAACCCACTACCATTATAGCCACCAAATTTACCAAATGAAAATAATTCTTTCCTGTAGTAAATGTTATGGGTAGATGCTAAATAGAGAGAAACAGAGTCCTTTAATAGTTTTTTAGTGGGATCTAGTTTTGTATCTAAATAAAGAGATCTTTATTGAATAAAAAACTTTTCACAACTTTAGCCTAAACAGTGAAAATTGAAATAGTTCAAAAATAATTTAACAATAAAAACTTTATACAATTTACTCACTATTCCTTCAGAATATTCCCGCTTACCTGAAAACGAAAAAAGCTATTAAAAATCAATCAAATAAATAATAAAAGGAAATTAGTTTTATTATTAATGAAAAATAAATCAACAAATGATATCATAAAAGAAAAAGTTTACGGCGGTAGAGTGTCCGACTTTCACGTAGAAGACCGGGGATCCATTAGTGCCGGCGAGAACATCTATAGATTTTTAAAAATATTTTCAGGCCACACGTCGACTCAGCCTGAATAAAATGAATACCTTGGGTTGTATACCGTAGGTCCAAAAGATAACAGACTACCCTGCTATAATCTCAAAGCTGCATTAGCGGTATAAAGGGAGACTATTATTATTATTTAGCTATCTAGCATCTCTTATTAATCGGAATATCCGTCTTGCTTTAAATGTGTAAATAGTATGATATGAAGAAAAGTGAAATATACTATAATACAGATGGGTATGGTTCAGCATAGGTCAGTTAGCATTGTCAGAAATCAGTGCTGAGCGATGGCAAGCCACATGTTAGTTTTCGTTATTATGGCGGCAAAACTTCGTATACTTAAGAAGAACATATGAAAGACTGATTATGACACGATCTTCAAGGAGTTTCTGGAACTTTATACAAAAATAAAGTTTTGCCATTTCATTACGTGAGTACGCGGTACAGTTTATACATTGACGAAGGTGATCGGCAGTTTGAACACACAATGTATCCTTAATTTTGTATCTAACTAAACAGCATTCTTTTTGCCTTTATCCCTATTCTCTACGATCGAGTCTTCTTTGGTCTTCCTCTCATAATACTTTCAGTAACGTACAAGTCAACAGTTTTTCGTATTTTGGGTAATTATAATTGAATGTTCTAACCATCCTAACCTATGCTCTTTCATCTTGACATAAATTGGTGCATTATTTAGACTTTCCTAATAAATTTATTCTTAATTTTATTCCTTTTTGTCACCGCATTCATTCATCTAAAAATTCTCATATCTACAACATCCAATCGTTGTTCTTTCTTTTTTTAACGGACCAACATTTGGTTCAATAATTTATGGTTGGTCTCATCGCAGTTTTATAGAATTTTCCTTACAGTTTCATTGAATCTTTCAATAAATCTAAATAATCAATGCAATAAACCTTGTTTTCGTATACTGTTCTTTTCTTTATGCTCGGTATGCACATCGGTTAACAACTTGCTGTATTCTGAATTTATTTTCTATCGGTCAAATATTTATTGTAGTATTTTAAGTAACTGCTTCTGTTTTTTTATTTTAAATATTGTTTATAGAACACAAATTAAAGTAAACTATGTTAGCAAAATTCTTCTTCTGGTGCAGTATGTTAATAATCGTGTTAATGATCGAGTTCTACTTCTCTTTTGTTAATCTTTTAATCTTTTGTTAACATAAATCGAGAGTTTCATTGCGATACAACAAGTCGTGTAGATACACCGAATTTCTAAATTTAGCAAGAATGAAGGATAACACAGCCTGAGGTGATTACGGGTGGATTGAGTAGCTCTGCGCTTACCACAGCCGGTCCCAAGCCCGGATACAATGTGGATGGTGATTGGCAAGGTTAGCACCCTACCAATCGTAAAAACAATACTGCTCAAAAAACAATTCAAAGCCTCGGAACCGGATTGATACTATGAAGACGACTACGGCAAGAAATAAGGACAAGCGAAAAACATCCAAATCCCAGATGAGAATTACTGCTTGGAATATCAGATCACTCAACTCAAGGAACCAAGAAATAATCCAAGTGCTAAAAGAGAAAGAAATAGACATTTGTGCTTTACAGGAAACAAAAAAGAAAGGAAAAGGTCAATCAAAATTAGGTGAATACATACTAATCTACAGTGGAGTAGCAAAAGAAAACAGGGCCAAAGAAGGTGTATCCTTACTAATACATCAAAGGTACCAAAATCCCATCAAAGAGTGCCAGTATATATCAGAAAGAATAGTAATAGCAAAGATAAGAATGGAGAAGGAAGACCTGAACATCATCGGAGTATACGGTTCAGAAAATAACAAGCCTCAAACAACAAGGGAAGCGTTTTATGACCAATTACAACAATTAGTAGATCAAGTCAGAGGAAAGATGATAATATTGGGGGATTTTAACGCTCGAATAGGCAATCAAGTAATACCCGGCATTAAACAAAAACATAACGAGAATGTTAAAAACGAAAATGGAGAACTGATGATAAACTTCTGCACGAATAACGAACTAAGAATAAACAACACATTTTTTGACCACAACGACCAACACAAATATACATTTAATAACACCCGTGGACAAAGATCTATGTTAAATTAGGTTATAACCAACAGAGATATACATTCATCAAAAATAATCGACGTAAGATGCCTCAACTCAGCAGATGTAGGTAGCGACCATAGCCTAGTATCATGTAAAATAATAATCATTCTGAAATACTTCCCACCCAAGAGAGCAGCGCCAACAGAAACAAAAATCAAAGTCGAAGGAGCAAATACGGAATCCACGGAATATTTATACAAGAAAAGAATATCAGAGAAGATCGCTGGGAAAAAAATATTAGAAAATGATAACATCGATAAAAGCTAGGAAAAACTCAAAAATAACATAATTACCGCAGCAACAGAATCACTTGGAGAGAGGAAAGTAACGAACACTAACCTATCAAAAAAGAAAACACCATGGTTTAGAGAGGAAGTGAAGACAAAATGTGAAGAAAAGAAGAAAGCCTTTTTACAATACAGAACACAACAAATACAACAGGCATACAACCACTATAAACGAATCAGAAATGAAACGAATACTTTAGTTAGACAAATAAAAAAGGAACACTGGCAGAGTTTCTCAAAACAGATGGAACACGATTTCTACGGAACACAAAAAGAACTATGGAGAATGATCAGAGGAGAAAGAAAAGAGATGAACGAACTAATAAAAACGAAACACATTCAGAAGGAAACATGGGTAGACTACTTTCGATCCCTATTTGCTAAAGCTGACGATAATGAACCACAAACACCAAAGGTGACGACAAACGAAGAAATAAATATTGACGAGGAAGAGGTAAAGAAAGCATTAAGGAAATTAAAAAATAGAAAATCACCAGGAGAGGACAGAATACCGAACGAACTCCTAAAGTACGGAGGATCAGATCTGACCAAACAACTACTAAAACTAATCCAAAAAATAATAGAACAAAACCGAATTCCTCAAGAACGGAGATCAAACATCCTAATACCTCTCTTCAAAAAGGGAGACAAATCGGACCCGGAAAATTACAGAGGAATTAATTTATTAAACACTAAAATTAACAACCAAAGTGATAACAAATAAATTAAATAAAATTATAACACTAGCAGAAGAACAACCAGGTTTTAGGTCGGGAAGATCATGCACCGACGCTATATTTAAAATGAGGCAAGTGCTAGAGAAATCATTAGAATACAACAAACAGGTATATCAATGTTTCGTGGACCTTACAAATGCATTTGACTGGGTCAAATTAAAAGGCGTTATCCACTTACTGTATGCAAGAGAGATACCTGAGAATAATCAAAACGATCGAAAATATCTACCAAAACAACACAATAAAAGTAAAAGTAGAAGTGAAGTGTAACCGACCCTATTGAAGCTGGCAATGGGATAAGACAGCCAATAATTAATATAACCGCCAGAAAATTTAACATGTTAATTTCCCCAAAAAAGACAAAATGCATGGTTACAACAGCAAATTTACTAAGATGTAAATTGGAGCTGGAAGGTCAGATAACAGAACAAGTGATGCAGTTTAAATATCTAGGCATCACATTATCTAGCTACGGAAAGCTCGAAACCGAAGTGGAAGATCAAGTGAATAAAGCAAACAGAGCCGCAGGCTGGATAAATATAACAATATGGAGAAATAAAAATATCGGGAAAGAAATGAAAGGCAGAATTTAAAAAACAGTCATCAGACCAATAATGACATACGTGGCAGAAACAAGAGAGGACAAAAAGGATGTTAAAAACAGCAGAGATGAAAAATTGATGGTGACACTATGGGACAGAACTAGAAGTACAGATATACGACGTAGATGCAAGGTGGAGAACATCAAGAACTGGGTAAGAAATAGAAGAGTAGAATGGAACGATTATATAAGCCGAATGACAACAAATAGTGTAGTAAAGACAGCAAGATACGGTTCCCCAATAGGAAGACGATCAAGGAAGACCACGAAAACGATGGAACGACAACTTACTGGAGGCACATTGAAAAACAGACAGAGTCATGTCTATATAAAAAGAAAAAGAATAAGAAGGAATGAAGCATCACACCAGTCAATTATTTTCCACTGGTATTGCGAATTTCAATGTGGTCTCAGCGACGAATCCAGCCAAGTCCACCCAAAACAGCTGTTACACAGCAAAACATTAATGCGGTTCGTCAGCTAATTAATGATGACCGGGAGATAGAACCATCTTTCGGCATTTCAAAGACCTCGATCCAAAAGATCCTACATGAAGCACTGGGTGATACGAAGTTGGTTTCCCGTCGGATCTCTCATTTGCTCATAGAAGAGCAAAAAGCGGTTCTCGTCAATTTGTGTGAAAAAACATTGGAACGGCTCAACAAAGGAAGCTCAAAAAACGTTTAAAGTATGGTTAGTGGCGATGAATCTTGGATTTACTCCTACGAACCGGAAAAGAAACGCCAATCTGCTGTGTGGGTGTTTCACGATGAGGAAAAACCAACATGAGTGATCCGTTCTCGAAGTGTGTCAAAGAAAATGGTCGCAACTTTTTTGTCAAAATCTGTTCATGTGGCAAAAATTGATTTAAAAGACCGAAGAACGGTTACTTCTGATTGATATATAACCGTTTGTTTACCAGAAGTAATCGCGAAACTCCTACAAAGCAAAACACAACGGCGAATCATCCTACATCCGGACAATGCAAAAGACCATAGAGTTTTTTGAGCTTCAAAACATCCCAACGACTTCTTCACGTTCCCAAAGATCAAGAATTCAATTTTGAACGTATGCAAAAGTAAATATATTATATATATATATATATATATATATATATATATATATATATATATATATATATATAATATATTTATACCTAAAATACATAAACCAACTCTTAGTATGAGACTTATTGTTTCTTCTATTAATTCACCAAATATACACATCGCTAAATTTCTAACTGATATTCTATCTAAATCCTATGATTATCACAATTCTTATAATATTTTTGATTCTTTTCAATTTAGTGCATTTATTAACAATTTTAAACTACCACTTAATTACATTTTGGTGAGCTTTGATGTAGTATCACTTTTCACTAACCTTCCTTTTTCTAGTGTTCTCACTTCTTTAAGGAATCATTGGAACACTATCCAACCAAACTCCCCCGTTTCCTGGGACGTTGTTGCAGAGCTTTTGCAATTAGTGTTTGACACTAATTATTACTAATATTACTTACAAATCTTTGATACACCAATGGGTTCATCCATATCTCCCATCCTTGTTAACTTTGTCCTTGATGACTTGATATCTGAATGTTTGGGTCTTATAGATTTCCATATCCCTTTTGTTAAACGGTATGTTGATGACCTTTTGTTAGCCTTACCCTTTGACAAAGTAGAGTCTACCTTATCGATTTTTAATGATTTTGATCCTCACTTACAGTTTACTTATGAACTTGAGGATCCTTCTAACAATAGTATTCCTTTCTTAGACATGCGTGTCTTTAGAAATAATAACAATACACTAACTACAAGTTGGTACAGGAAACCTATGGCTAGTAATAGGTTCCTTAACTATCATTCTTGCCATCCGTTCAAATACAAAATAAATCTTATAGAAGCACTCAGCTGTAGGCTACATAGGTTAACACATCCTGATAACAAAAGGGATTCTCTTTTGTTACTCAGAAGTATACTATCTGACAATTCTTACCCTACATCTCTCATAAATAAATACCTTTTTTCAACAAGTTTTGGGTCTTCTATTGATGATTTACCTAATGGCGATCAACTTAGAATGATTTCTAATAATATTATGAACAACAATACTCTACTTTCTCCTAACATTGCAACTTCCACCACCCATTACTCTTCACTACCCTATTTCCCATATGTTACTGAAAAGCTTATTAAATTGTACAAACAGAACAATATCCCGGTTAAGATTGCTATTAATAATTCTAAGACTGTCAGGAACTTGTTTTCTAAAATTAAAACACCTCTTTCCCTTTTGGAACAAGTGAATGTAGTCTATCACATACCCTGTTCTGAATGTGATGCATGTTATATTGGTCAAACTGGCCGTTCCCTTAAAGGACGTCTTACTTCACATCGTAGTGACATTAAACTTTCTAAGCATACTTGTGCCCTTGCAGAACATGCAATCAACACCAAACATACTGTGAATTTTGATGATGTTAGAATTCTCTGTAGAGAACGTAACCTTAATAAGAGACAGTTTATGGAGATGTGTCATATTTTGAAACAACCTAATGCATTAAATAAGAGAACTGATATCAGCAACTTAAGCCAAATTTACCATGCACTAATACTACAAAATTGATTCTTCCGTATTCTACTTTTAAATTATTGGTTTCTTCTTCAACTTCTTTTATTATATCATAACATTTACGTTGACATCTACAAAACTTTTCCTTCAATCTCACCATCTGATTGTCAGTTCTGACATTCGAACTTTCAAATACTTTATTGTTGCCTTGCCGTTGTTAATATAATATTTGAAAATTGACAATTACATTTTTTTGATAGATTTTAGAATCCATCAATGTTTTCAAAAGTTAAATTATAAAACAAATTAATATAAAATTACTTAAATTGGGAATCTTCCGGCATTCTGTGTTTTTGCTGATTTATTTAGTAAATTAATATTTGATGTGTCTTCACCATAATAATATCTTAATGCTACAGATTTTTTAAAGGTAAGATCGTTTACTTAATTGTTTTTTATATTAGATGTATCGCTAATACCATTCTTTTAGATGAACTGATGATGCCCATTGAACAGTGGGCGAAACGTATTCAATAAAAAGATAAAGTAGCACAACTCTTTTCTTTTTTTATCTCCAAATTGACCGAAAATATCCCATTCACTTACGAGTGCACATTTATATATATATATATATATATATATATATATATATATATATATATATATATATATATATATATATATATATATATATATATATATATATATATATAAAATTTAAAAAAAATTCTGAATGATCGAAAGTCCGTAAATATAGGAAAACATTTTCTCCCATTCGTGGAACCATCAAACTAATTATGTATTGCGTTACATTATGTATGCATCGTCAATCTCATGATGTATACATATATGTGCAGATCGACATTTAATGAAGTGATTTTGATTTTATTATACAAAACGCACGAAGTAGAGTGACTATTGTTTTGATCCAGTCATTATATTATTATAACTTATATAATATTAGAAAGTTAATTGTTGGGCGATTAAAAATAAATAAAAGTCATCCACTGTAAAAATCAAAACAATAATTAATAGCTAAGACCAAATATCATTTTATAGATAGATTGAATCTAACATCAAAACGCACTACGTAAAAAATAAACTAGTGAATAATGTAATAAGTTTATGAAAAATCAAATTATTTTTATATTTATTAACTTTGAAAATGTCCATCGTAGTCGCAGAAATAACTATAAGAAGGAAAATTTTAGACAAAATCCCTCAAGCCCGAAAACAGTTTTATATTATTTACCCAGATACTATTGAAGCAATATTTATAGATATTATTGAAGCAATACCGATCATTTTCCGTGATATCCAGTTTTAGTTGATACGGCATGCTCGAGTACCTCCCAAAAATTTTCGTACACATGTATCAGACATTTATTATTATCATCCAAAATTTCCCCTTGCAAAGGGGAAAATTCATTATTAACAGTTTCTGTGAGTTTTCAAACAATATTAACAATTTCTGTGAGTTTCCAGACCATATGAAGGACCAGGTAATGTATGTTAACCTCTTCAAGGACATAAACACATTTGTGTACGGTTCGTTTAAAATATTGTAATAATACTTTAAAATGGGTTCTAATTTGCGTGGTGGCAACCGTTGTGGACGTCTACAATCCCCCCCTCCAGTTTCAGCCAAATTGAGATCAGAATCGCTTGACTTTTGTATCTCATCGTATTTTTATATTCGTGACTCTTCTTGACAGTGTTTTGAGGTTATAAGAAGAAATACAGGTATTGTATTTTTTTATTTGACATAATTTTGTTCGACAAATTTGGTGAGTACTAATAATAATTATCTAATACACAATATCGTACAATAAAATCAAAAATATTATTTTGTGTGTGGAGTAAATTACGTGAAAATAACCGTACACCTTTGTGTACCTGGTGCAGAAATGTTAAAATCATTTGGTTTTTATTTTCATTTTAGAATAAGGTACCATGTTTAGAGAGATACCTACATCATAATTTTATAGCAGAAATACAGAGTTAATACACATTCAACAATTCAGATTTGGATGAAATTGAAATTGAGAATGATGACCAATCAGAAGAAGCAATGGATTTCTTATTGGAACTGCCAAATAACAGAGATACCATGGAAGAACTCTCCGAATCAAATGGTAGCTCTGATACTGATAGTGACTATGATGATATTCCTCTGACTTTGAGATGCAGACAACAAAAATAGAGTAAGAGAGTAACCGGTCCAACATTGACATCTGAGCCTCCTATTCCAATACAGAGTTCCGAAATCTGGTATTCAGAAAAGGATAATGCCTTTATAAATAATCCACGAATTTTTCAAGGTATCCATCATGTCAATATAAATGAAGATAAGCTTTATTCTTTCTTTGTGAAACTATTTCCTGATAAAATTTTTGAGCTAATTACTTCAGAAACCATGCGTTATGCGGTTTAATCTGGAAAACATTCATTTTCGGTTAGCATTGCTGAAATGAAACAATTTTTTGCTATCAACATCATGATGACGCATATAAAACTATCGGATGAATTGCTCATCTATTCTAGATCTGAGTTTTATCAAATTGCTAACAGTATGCCCCTAAAAAGATATGAAGAGATAAAAAGATATTTACACTTCAACAAGAATGATTAAATTTCTGAGAATAATAATGATCCATTTATAAAAGTACGACGTTTTCTTGATTTACTGAGTAGAATATTTGCTGATGCTGCAACATTAACTGAGTATATAGCTATCGATGAAATGATTATTTCATTCAAAGGAAGAAGTAGAAATAAGCAAAACTATATTAAATCTAAACCCAAGAAATGCGGATTTAAATTATGGGTACGAGTTTCGGCAAATGGCTATGTATCAAAATTTGAGATGTACCAGTCCTCAAAAAATCAAAATAAATCAGAATTAGGTATCATTGGTGATATAGTTGTGAGGTTGTATTCAGGATTAGAAGGTCTCAATCAAGAATTTTTTTCCACAATCTGTTCCCTTCTATACCATTAGTCATCTACCTAAAAGATGCATATATACATGTAGGTAGTAGGAACTGTCAGGGCTAACAGAATCCACAAAGCTAGCGAAAAACTGACAGATGCTAAGATTCTTTAGAAAAAAAAAAGGTACATGTTCATGTTCCGTGACAACATCTAAAAACAATATATTACAGTGCTACGATGATGGGCAGACAACAACTTTGTTCATTCGTTGGTAAGGAGCCTCAAGACACTGTAAGGAGATAGAATAGGAAAACGAAGACTTACATTGAGGTTCAAAGACCACATCTATTAATCAATACTATCGGTTCATGGGTGGCGTAGATTTATCAGATAAAATGATTGCCCATTATCCACATGCCACCAAAAACAAGAAGTTCTATCTGAGAATTGTTTTCCATTGCATGAATGTTGCAACTATAAATGCTTGGTTGTTGTTCAGAGAAGTCAAATCATCAAATATATCTCTACTGGAATTCACAGCATCGATCGCTTCAACTTTAATTGAATTAAATGGAGATGGAGAAAACGAGGAAAAGCATCATCAGAAAATTCTTCTCCAAAAAAAGACGTGGACTAAAGTTGCACCTGAAGTTCGCTTGAATGGAGTGGAAGTATTTAATTAAAATGGACTACAAAAATCCATCACGATGTCATGACAGAAATTGTAAACACACAACAGGATACAGATGCAAGCAGCGTCAGGATAGTCTGTCCAGAATGCATGAAATCATTTCATCAATGAATCATCTGCCCATATTCCACATATGTGTACGTTTTTATTCTTGACTTTTACCATGTCAAATTTGACAATAATTTTTTTAAATTTTTTTCAGGTATTCGGATGTTAAAAATTTAAATTTAGAAAAATATTGGATTTTTTTTATTCAAAGAATTAATCCGTCCCTGAAGAGGTTAAAATGTTTTTCCTTTACACTGGTTATTTTTTCTTCACTCTCGAGACCTATCCTTAATTTGTTTGGCATTGCCAGTTTGGGTCCCTACCTTTATTTCATTTTCCCGGTATCTCCATATATCCTTCACATAGGGACGCACTCGATGGAGGACCAACAACCACACTTAGTGCTCCTTTAATATACAAATACACAGATTCTGATTTACCAAAAACCCTTATATTTTCAGAAACCAATAGAAATCACACAAATCAGAGGATTATTCTAACGCAGGATTTTCTTATTTTTCAGCTTTTAATATTTTTAGGTTTCGTTTTTTTTTGCCGAACTGAGGGTTACATAAATCTCAAAGACTTGCCTGCTTCATCAGTCACACATTTTCACCTTTATTTAACTAAACAAAACGCTACTTAATCACGTATTAATACAACACATTAATACACAATAATGATCTGAGGAGTACTTATTGGTCTGTGAAATGCATCTCCCTTTTAATTACCGATGGGCGAATAAAAGAGAAAATTTAATCTAATACATGATGACTTTGTTTTGACTTGCAAATTTGGATTTAGGATGAACTTTACATACAGTGCTCAACAATTGATAAGGATTAAAGTAATATTTTACGCCATAAATGGTCGAAGTTTGTAAAAATTAATATAATTAAGATAATATTAATACCCAGGCTTTATCAATTTTAAACGAAAATAAAAAAATAAAATATCCATCTGTTTTTTTCTCTTTTTTACTATCATCAGCAAAAAGTTGAATATTAAAGTCATATATTTTTATTTGGCAAAACAGTTTGAGTTGGGTTATTTTAAATAGTGGAGTATTTTTATTAATTAGTTATATACTATGCTTCTCCAAATGCAACAGATTGTGAGCTGGATCAACGAAGGGTTAACGCAACGTGAAGTGGCTCAACGTTTGGGATTTTCACAAAGTGTTGTAAATAGAGCTTGGAATTATTATATCACAAATAGTGTAGCCTCATATATTCATGGTGGAGGGCGACCACGGACTACAACCCTGTCGATGACTGATTTTGCGAATTATTTCTAGATAGGACCCAATATATAATACTGCTTCTTGCATCAACAGAACATTGCGTAACGCCACTGGAAGAATAATTTCAAATCAAACCGTTAAAAGAATGTATATGACTGGCTTAAGAGCAAGAAGACGTTCATCTCATTCAGTACTAACCAGGGAACATCGGATTAAGAAGACTATTGGCTGAAGAATATCGCAACTGGACAATCAACGAATGGAGAAACTATTTATTTACAGATGAGTTTAGATTTCATATAAACAATTGTGGTCGTATTTTGGTTTAGAGGGAACGAGGAAAGAGGTTAATGAACATAATAGGGTGCCTAAAACTGCTTTTGGAGAAGGCTCTATTTGCGTTTGAGGTGGTATTTGTTTTGATGACCGCACTGACTTAGTGGTTCTGACAAATGCTACGATGACGGCTAGTAGTAGAAGAAGAAATAGAAAGTAGAAAGAAAAGTAGAAGAAATATAGAGATATGGTTGTAGAACCAATTATTGTACCATTTGCGGGTGCAATCGGAGAAAGTTTTGTCCTTATTGACGACAATGCCCGTCCCCACCGTGCAACAATTGTGAACGAAAGATTACATTATGACGGTATTGACAGAATGGAGTGGCCAGCTAGGTCACCAGATATGAAATGCATAAAACATGTATGGGCCACTATAACACGACAACTACTTGTGTTAAGTAATCCTCTGTATACGCTTCAACAGTTAGGTGTAGCTGTGAAGCACATACAACTTTGGATTAAAATTGTGTGTATGCAATAATTGAGAGTATACCTAATAGAGTAAGAAGTTTAATTCGTTCATGAGGAATTCCAACAAAATATCAATTTTTTATTTAGGTTTTCTGGTCCAAATGTCTCGTTATTTTGGATTTAGTAGAACACAATTTTATGTTACTTTATTTCAATAAATTGTTTTTTTGCTTTTTATTATTTATATTCCAATATATATATATATATATATATATATATATATATATATATATATATATATATATATATATATATATATATATATATATACTAACTATAACCAACGAAAAAATACTACAATGTTAACAAACTTTTAAAATATTTGAAATAATAATTATGATCCTTATCAATTGTTGAGCAGTGTACATGTTTGTTTTATTTTAATGTTTAATTTCTTAGTTTGTTGTATCTTAATTATTATTATTAACTTTTAAACTACGTGATAGATCAAACTGTTTTAACAGTTTGGTAAGTACTAAAAGACCCCCGTTTTTGATCATTTTAGTTTTTGCTCGGTTTACATGCCGAGCTGCTTCAAATTTTATTATTCTAACCTTTAGGGGGGGGGTCAATAGTAATGTAAATACTGAATTCAACCGTTACGTTTGCCGCCATCTTGAATTTAAAGGAGATGAGAAGAGAGAACTGTTTTGCTAAATATCTCCGCCATTTTTAATTTTTCGACAAAAATGGTAAGAACTGAAGTATAATTGTCGAATTATCTCGTTTATTATTAAGTTTACGGCATGAATGCACATAGACAAAAATGGAAATGATTATATTTTATACAATTTTGATCTCTTTCATTTGTTTACTCTAATCAATATTTGTGGTCGTACGTATGAGGTAAAGGCGCGAGCGTAATACGTGGATTGGTTATATATTAATTGTTTTTCGCCAATATCTCGGCCATTTTTCGACAAAATAGTAAGGACTTAGATTGTTTTTATTGCGATTTCCTACAATTTCTTTTTTGCAAATTTTTTTCGTGCGGTCCATATTTTCTAAGTTATGGGGGGAAATAGTGGAAGGGAGAGGGAGACATAATTATTGAATTATCTCGTTCGTTATTAACTTTACGACACAAATTTAAATAAACAAAAGTCGAGAGAATTATTTTTTTACAATTTTGATCTTTTTCATTTTTTCTGAAATCAATATTTGAGGTCGTAGGTATGGTGGTAAAGGCGCAAGGTATTTCACTTTGCAGGGATTGGTTTTATAGGAATTATTTTTATTTAATATCTCGGCCATTTTCATCTTTTGGGCAAAATCGTAAGGACATAAATTGTTGCAATTACAATTTTTTTTTTGCAATATTTTTCCTAATATTTTCCAAGTTAAGGGGGAAAATAGTGACTAAGTATAATTATTGAATTATCTCGTTTATTATTAACTTTACTACATAAATGTACATTAACAAAAATGGAGAGAGCTATATTATATACAATTTTGATTTCTTTGATTTTTTGTGCTAAAATCAATTACGCATATCGAACAATAAACGGTGAGGTCATTAACAGCAAACCATAAACAGGAACAAACCTACGATCTTAAATTTTGATTTTAGCAAAAAAATGAAAGAGATCAAAATTGTATAAAATATAATTCTCTTCATTTTTGCTTAGCTACAGTCATGTTGTAAAGTTAATA
This sequence comes from Diabrotica undecimpunctata, assembly GCF_040954645.1. Taxonomy (NCBI): domain Eukaryota; kingdom Metazoa; phylum Arthropoda; class Insecta; order Coleoptera; family Chrysomelidae; genus Diabrotica; species Diabrotica undecimpunctata. The sequence goes on from NC_092803.1 coordinate 141,480,587, forward strand.
ATAAACCAGATAATTCAATAATAATGGTGTAAACCCCTGCCACTATTTTCTCCCTTAATTCGGAAAATACCGACCGCACGAAAAAATTTGTAAAAGAGAAATTATACGAAATCGCATTTGCAACAATTTAGATTCTTTAGTGTTACTCAAAAATATAAATTTATATGGAAATATGTGCTGCATCCAAATATAAATATTTATTGTCAATTAAACGTTTGGTCCCGCTCTAGCTTTGTTTAAAAGTCGTAACTGCCTACTAACTATTAACAACACAAGCTAAAGCAATCGCTGGGGCCCGATAGAATATTTTCCAATTCCAATACTTCCGGTCTGTAGCTAAGTTCCTGCCTTGCACGCATTCAAACGAACGCATTCAGCCGATTGGTCTTCGTTGCAAGTTAGGAACGACCGAGGACCGAAAGTAATGAGGGAATTGGCTGTGGGGTTTTGTTTTCGATGAATCGATTTTTGTCACCGCACGACCGAATCGTTATGAACTAGCGAGATTCGGTCGTTCAATACTTTGAAGTGATTGAATCAAAACGGACAAATCAATCGCGATTGATACAACACTAGGTAAACAGCTCAAGGTCGACGTTTAGTCTGGTGACAACCCAACGCAGAGGCAAGATATTTATTTAGTGCATGTTTAGAATTTGCTGAGAGAGCACGTGTTCTTTTTCTTGCCTATTAGGTACGTAATTGTGTTTTATATTAGTCAAAATGGTTTCGGATTCAATGTGACAATTGACATTGACACACAACAGATCAGTGATACCATCTAAAATAACTTACGGTTGCCTACCCTACATTCCAGTTCTGACACCGAAGCTAATGAACATCTTCAAAAATAAACACAAAAACAAAAGATGCTTTCACAATACAGGAGTCATCGAATGTTGTTTATTCTATACCGTGTACCAATTGTAACAAAATATATATTATATGAGAATCATCTCGTAATTTTCACAGTAGGGTGATCGCACATCGTAGCGATATAAAAACCAAAAAAATAAATGCATGTGCATTGACAGGACATGCATTAAACATGCATTAACGTTGAAACATTAATTTAATTTCGAGGATTCCTGTATTTTGGCAAAGGAAAAGAACCATTTAAACGGTGTTTTCTTGGAAATGTGTTCCATAAAATCTAGTACATCCGCATCAATAAAAAGTCAGACATAGATAAACTGAGCAACATTTATTGTTACTTACTGGAAAAACATCCAAAATAAAATTAATATCTACGTGTATCTACATAAATTACACTTACATGCATAACATGTTGTATACAATTAAGACAGGTTTAAAAATTAAAATCACCTAAGATGGGCCTCTAGTATTTCTTAAAAAGAAATATAATATTAAGTACACCTAATTACTTTTTAATCATAGGGTTTTTTCTTTTTGTTCCCTATGTGTCAGAGTTAAAACACACCAGTAAAAGATGACAAACTAAGTTTTACTATCTGTACCTAAAATCTATAAAGAATTTTAGAATGTATTTTGTCCATTATTTTATATTTTATATGTGTGTTATTAATGTTGAGTGTCTATGCTTTTACAAATAATCTCAACGACTAGTAAGTTGCACTGAAGAATTGTGATATTTGATAAATATTTACATTTTTTTCTTATTACAGTGTCTCGAAAAAAGAATAAAACCATTCCGAAAGCTAGACAAAAAGTCAAAAGAGTGTTTCATTAACATCTCGGCCAATTTTCTGACTGCAACCCTAATAAACTGTGTTGTTTGTATATATATATATATATATATATATATATATATATATATATATATATATATATATATATATATATACATTTATTATTATATATTACGATTTGTTTTATTGACGTTGAACTCTTTATTAACATCAATTTAATTTTTAGCTTTATTAATTTTTATGACAAATTTGTTGTGCTGAAGCGTCTTTTCAAAGACTTTTCCAAGTATAAGATTAGTTAGTATATATGAGCGGATATAAAATATATCCTCGATCGACTTTTTTGAGCAACTCTAATTTGATAACTGAAAAAATAACAGAAAGCTATATCTCTTACCCTTCGATACAGATTTCAGAACAACTTAATCATGGTTTCCTATGGTGAGGAGGTTAAAAAGGGGAAAGACGTGCAAAAACCAGTTCAATTCTCTCGTGTTGCAGAAAAAGGTGACAATATCATAAAGTTGGTAAAGATCAAAATCATGTAGGAGACGACAAAAACTATCAGATAAATAAAGCTACACTAGTGTCGGGATACGTGTGGGAGATTATGAGGAGAAATAAATGCATAAGCACCGAATGTATGTACTTTCCTAACAAATACATAAACGGTTATTTCTTTAAGTGATGGATTCGACCGTTACTTGATGGAAATTCAGTTTATATAACAATAAAAGACTGAAAACTTTGTTTTCAAAATTTCCACAAAATTTATTATAATATTTTATCACTACAGCTGTTTCGGCAGACTGCCTTTCTCAAGTGATCTATTTGTGGTATGTGTTTACATTATATAGACTTTAACTGAATAGGTTGAAGAGGGGCGAAATGTTTGTCTCAAGTTGGTCATTCAGAATTATGTCTGTATTTTTTGTTAGTTTCCATAGATTCTAATAAAGATAGCTTAAGGCCTTAATTTTGAAAGTGAAGAATTTGAAATTCGTCATTAAAAGAATGATTATGATCTAGAAGGTGAAGTGCGTATGTAGAATCTGTTTTTTTATTATTGAAAGCCCTTTTATGTTTTGCTACACGTTTGTTAAAAGTTCTGCCAGTTTGACCGATGTAAGTTTTCGGGCAGTCGCCACATTTAAGTTTGTATACACCTCTGTGTAAATGCTTTTTATTTTGGCTCTTGTTGTTTTTAATATATTTGCCCAAGTTGTTGTTTATTCTAAAAGCTGGTAGTTATTTCTTTATTTCCACATTTTTCCATGGGCTGCCTTATAATGAAAATTGTAGCTGATATGCCTTGCATAAATCCCAACTGATTTTCTGTTACTTGACTTATATATTTCTCTCCAATGGGGTTTCAAGTCGGGTCTCCCACAGTATTCGCCTAGAAGCATCTCTTTTCTCAGCTGCTCTCCTTCGGTCATCCACTTTCTAGCATCGGTTCTAACTTCGTCTATCCACCTCTTACTTGGTCTTCCTACTGGCCGACGTTCCACCATAGTTCCACTTAGCCTTCTACTAGGTGTTCTGATATTATCCTCTCATAAGGTAAACTGCCCGATGCAATCTTTATATTTTTGCAGAATTTGCTATAGAGGGTCCTTTGTAATATCGATTCAACTCGTAATTGAACATTTTTCTACAAATACCCTTGTCGCAAATGGTTTCTAATAACGTTCTCAATATTGTTCTTTCAAAAGTACTAATAAGGTTTATTGTTTTCTCTGTCATGATCCATATTTCTGCGCCATATGTGGCTGTTGGTCGTTTGATGGTTTTATTTATTTTGAAGTTTATATTCCCTATGGATGTCTTTTGATCTAAACACCTGCGATAGAGAGAAGTATGTTCTGTTATCGTTCTCTTTCCTCTTCCTCGCTGCTGTTTTTATCTATAATTTCAGATATGTGAGCTGGTTTAAAACTTCAATATTTGCGTCGTTTATTGACAAATTTTGCAAGGTTCATTGTTTCCTTATTTGTATTAGAGCTTTACGTTGACGACTCGACCTATTTCTTTCAGATCTTCTTCAAATTCCACATAGTTCTATGTGATGTCGCTTACGGTATCGCTCATCAAGTTTTTTATCCATATCTTTCACCAATCAGACATTTCTCTTATAACATATTCCATGCATATATTAAACAGAGTCGGAGCCAGACCATCTCCTTGTTTTAGCCGTTTAGTTATCTGGAAAGGGTCTATTTGGTTTTGGACGCGTACTTGCGCTTCTGTGTGAATAATGGTGGCTTGAACTAATTTTACCAATTTCCTTGATATAGCAAATTCTCGTAAAATTATCTGATCTCATCTTAACTTATCTACAAATATCAAATACTTTCTCTTATATTTTTATGGTGTGATCAAAACTTTTACGACCTTATAGGTTTATATTGTTGATGTTATATTTCTTTTATTTTTGGACAGATATATTTTGCAAAGATGAAGAAATGAGATACAAAGTCACGATACTTTTTAGAGAGTACACGAAATGAACTGATATTTTTGTTTTTCGTACTTTTTTTTTCTTTTGTTGTTCCCTAGTGTGAAAATCCTGTTATCCGCATCCACAACTAACGTATATTCGCTGACATCATTGTTAACTAATTAGTGCCTTTAAACACATATCTAATGTTGTTAATGCAGTAAATACCTAATTGCGCAAAGAGTACAACTGTAATTAATAATTTATATAACTCCATAGAAAATTATAACTTTCACGTCTGTACTTCGTCTTCATTGCGTTCGGATACATAATATGTCGTGTTTAATTTGAAACAACAGCATAAAAGAACGTTAGTTATTAGATCTCGAACGCACCCGGAAACCGAACACTGCATACGTTATGGCAATTCGTTGGGGTAATTCAACCGAAACACTTGGTATATGGTAACGCTAATTACGGAAGTATATCTTGCATTTCTTTAATTACTATCAGTATTTTGTTTAAATAGTAAAATATTCAAATAATTGTTTAATATGGATTAGGAAAAGCAAGCTACTGGACAAAATGTATACAGTATTTTAATACCATTAAATAATTGAAGGGCACAGGCAAAGAAGGTGCTATGTCAAAAAAACAAGTTTCGAGAAAAACGGTTTTAAAGGTTTATCCTCTCTGGTGTTTGTTTATTATGGGAAAATAAAAGGTGACAAATTTTTTAATAATGTATTGGAATGTTACCTATTAGACAAATAAATGTGAATAGCCAAAATACAAATGCATAAAAAGTAATTGCATGAAAAACATTTTGTAGAAAATTGCAATTTTTACAGGGCAAAAAGGTGTTTTGTCAAATAACTTAATATTATAGACTACTTATATAATAGTCTCCCGTTTTATACCGCTGTCGCGGCTTTGGGAGTATAGCAGGGTAGTCTGCTATATCTAGGGCCTACGGTATACAAGGAAGGTAACATGGCCAGTGCTACGCTTCAACCGTCTATTATTACCCCTGGTTTTACCCAAGGTACTCATTTTTATTCAGGCTGAGTCGACCTTCGACTTACTACTATAGACTACTTACTAAACATAATATTTTTATTGTAACAGTAAACTTAAAATCTATATAAATAAAACTAAAAGCGTTTCCTTATGAAAAAAGAGGATTTGGTAAAATTTTTCAGGTGTTGAGTGCTTTATTGATCCTAGAACAGAAAAAAAAATTGGGGTCAATTCGTATACAGATGAGGTTATCTAGCTTACCGCAATAGATAATCATAAAGCTCAAAGTTTGTCTTCGACAAATATGGCAACTGGTTAAAGTAGTTTTGAGCCGCTAAGCCGCAAAATATCTTCAGCTCTTGGAGATTCTTCCATTTCATCTTACTAATGGGTAAAAGCGCTAAAAGAAATTTTCCTGTTACAGTAATATTTCAAAGGTAAAAATGTGTATCTTACTTTTATACAAGTGATCAGGCAGTTCAAACTGGTTGCCTTCTAATTTGATTTTAGTTTTAAATTTGGGATCAGTAACAGCAGTAGTTTCCCACGCACCATTGTAGCTGTCTCGGTGAAGTATCATCCTTGGATGTTCTTTTTCTATTTTCATTTCCCTAATCGGCCTAGAAGGAAATGGACATGTTCCTCTATAACGTCTATTCAAGAATGTTGTCCAGGTTCTGAAGTACGTTTGGTTAACGTTTTCTACTTGAAAAAGAGAGGGTTTCTTTCTAGCCATTCGGAATACTTCCTGCCATTGTTCTGGGAGTTCCACTCGTGTTTTTTGATTTATTAATCCATAATCGTTATCATACTTCATGTACGAATGCCCTCTAATTGGAAAAGTAACCTTAATTAAATCTAGTCTTTTTTCTACATGCACTACATAGTGTAGAAAACGAAACATAGTGTAATTTTTGTTCTGTCCTCCACAGGAATCGCAGAATATTTCTAGTTCACAAACTTCAGGGTTAAGATAATTATATTTATACAAAATGATGTAGCAAAAATCAGACATCATCACTTCCTTTTTTCCAACTGTTTGGGATACATGTAAAATATGCTTTGTGATGTAGACAGAACATGGATATTGAATGCATATGTAGACAACTGCCTTTTATAATAGACGTCACTCGTACTAATATTCGAACTCGGAAGATTTTTTGCAAAATCGATGCAGATTGTTTCCGTGAAAATCAACTTCTGGCTACGTGTTCTTGCGTCCCTCTTTCTTTTATAAAATTGTTCTGCTTTCGTTTTGTGTAATTTATTCTCTATGTTTAATCGGTTTATATCTGCCTCTAGTTTACGGTGAGTCAGATTTTCAATTTGCGATAAATTGAGTTTTTCAGCTTCTAGACTTTTAATCTTGGCTAAATATTCGTTGCATTGACTACATGTGTCAGATCTAGGGTATCCAAATGATATGTTGAACTCGGTTGAAAAAATGGTCCTATACGTTTCATATGACACATGCTCATTTGGAAACTTTTCACAGAACATATTAAACGTTTTTTTAATATTCAGTTCTTCTGCTAAGTATACCTTAGCCGTATCATGCATACTGTAATGACTTTTACGAGCTCTAAACGATCCAATATGACTTTTTATCTTACTTTTTGCTTCAATAGAGAGCTTGTGTGGCCGATTAGTGTGCTTACCTCTACGATCTTTTGGTGCATCTCCTGTTAGTTTCAATGATTGCTGTAGTACGGCTAACTTTCTTCGACCTATTCCATGTATAGATATAAATGCTTTTTTACATATTTCAACATCTTCAGTATGCACATTTATATTGTTTACAACTCTTACACGGTACCGGAAGGAAGCATCGTGAAGAAGAGCATCTTGTTCTTGTTGCCTTGGTCTTCGTTGTTTGATCGGAAAGGTCGTTATCAAACCACACAGATATATATTCTGGTCATCAACTGAGGTGAGTAGATTAAAACTCTGGATGATTTTGTTCCTAGCATTTTCTGGTATACGCTCAAAACACTTTAATCTCTCACACCTACAGTCCTCACCCATAGTATGGCTTCTCAAATTTAATAACTTATTTACATCACTCAATTTTCCACACTTCTTTCTTTTTTTACTATTTCTATTTGAAGGTGAAATGTCGTTATCAACGATTTCAGGGTCAATTTACTCAGTTTTTGTAATAAACACAAGTTTACTGACGAAAACACGTTTGTTTACTAAATTTGCTGGAATTTGCCGATGCAATAGCATCAGCCGACGCTTAAGTGTACAACCTGATAAAGCACTTTTTTCGCCGGGACCGCGCGGACTTGCCACCTTCTTAGCCTGACTAGAGAAATTAAAATATGTTATTATTCATGACTGAAAACGTTCATAGCGGTGATTGATTTATAGAATGGTAGTCTAGATCACTGGCTAACAGAGGGGACCAGAAACTCATTTTCTGAAAAAATTGACATAACACCTTCTTTGCCTGTACCCTTCAATTATATTTTTGTACTTCTATGCAAAAAACTATATTAAATTATATTTAATGAAGAAACTGTCATCTGTCATTCTGCTACAGCGTTTCGTGATCATAAGAATGCCTCGTCGGGTTGGTCTGTGTACTTAATAGTGAGAGTGCCTTTCATCAAACGAAATTACTGATAATAACAATTATATGATGAATCTGAGAGAAAACTCTCAGATCACTTAGAATAGATGCTACTCTTCAAAAATTCTCATGACAAGTGTTGGGCAAAGGAAAGAGATTATAGAGAGTATAAAGAGAGGTAGAGAAACAACCCTGTCGAACTCTTTGCTGTGTATCAATATCGCCTGCTGCTGTAGAGTGTCCTAGTCTTACCCGTGCCTTTTGCCTCCAATAAAATTCTTTATGATTCGGATATCCTTTTCATCTGATTTTGTAAAGTATTTCTATCAACTTCTCCTATCGAATATCGGAACAATTTGGGTAAACTTTTCTCTGTCTTGAGACAGCAAATTTTCTTTCCTCAGCAAATCGTTTTAACCCAGGACCCCCTATATTCGTAAACTAGGAACACTGTCTGCTTCCTAGTCCACGTCTATTTTCGATTTTAGGTTGAAGGAAGTAGTATCTATTATGCCTCATTCTCATTACATGAGAAAGATATTCAGTTTTCCGCTTTTTAATGATTTCGATCAGCTCATGTTTTCTGCCCATTCGACGTAAAACTTCCAAGTGGGTGGTTTGGGGAGTCCAAGGTATCCGTCGATATAATCACAACTCAAATGCTCCTAGTCTATTCAGGCTGCTGACTTTTAGCTTCCACGCTTCAACTCCATACAAAAGTGCGAAATATAGGTAGCACTTTACAAAATCATCAAAATAAAATTGTTCATTTGGACCTTTCCGCTATTTGGCCACCTGGTTTCATTATGCCTAAGATATTTAGCTATTTATTTCCAGCCTGCACATTTCTTGGTTTATATTCGCTCTGTGCGTAACTATGGTAGGAGTACCTTGAAACGATGCCAACGTGCATAGCGGCGAAATATGGCAAAATTGGACGTATCTTTTTACGCATAAATTTTATCAAAAATGGGTGCAAATACATGTTGCGTATTTAATTGTGCTAATAATAACAAAAATAGTGAGAGTAGTTTTTATAGGTTTCCAATGGTTACATATAAATTAGAGAAAAGAAAAAGATGGATTCGTGCTATTAATATGAAAAAATAAATATCACATAATCTCATTTTTATGCAATTGAAATAGGAAAAATTTAAATAATACAGGCACCTTTAATGATATTTCATAAGGCTTCAAGCTAACTGCAGCCTGCCTGATGACTTTAGCTTTTATATCTTAACTTTTACTATTATTGTGTTTTATTACATGTTCTTCCACATGACAAACGTGATTTGCCGGTACTAGATTATTCCCTCTCTTTTCCGTTTGAAGTTGAAAAGATAAATTATGATGAATTTTTAGAAACCCAGTTCTTAATACTATATCCATTTTGTACATAAACTGGAAAAATATAATTAAAAAACTAATTATTAATAATTGTCAATTTCGTATGTATTTAATATATGTTTAATCTCAAATTGGGAGGTGAAAAACTGTCAGATGAAGGCGGTAGGTGTCACTTCAGTCACGCACGGAGCGAATAGTGTATTTTGCACGGCATATACATGCTTTTAACATTCCATGTGCCAATTTTTATTGCCGAAGGATGGAACAGCTGCAGGAAAACGAGCTTAAGAAACTATCTAAATAATCATTAATAGGAAGAAGAAAAAATGTAAAAACCACATTCAAAAAATTTGGATAAGTGAAAAAAGACCTAAATATTCTGAAAATAAACAACTGGAAAAACACAGCTCATAAGAGATTAAAACAAAAGAATTCCTTGGAGGAAGCAAAGAGAGGATTATGGATGAAGATTCATCTTCAATGAAGATGATGACACACTGTGTAAAATAAAACAACAGAGGGCAAAGCAGTTAGAACATATCAGGCTATATTTAACATATCATGGCTCGAAGAGCACCATCAACTATAATAATATTCTTAGTACTAGAATGAATACGTTGGCAAATGAGTGAAAGACCAATGTCCACAGACCTGTAATAAATGACGAAGAACACTAATAACGCTGGTAGACGACAATAGAAAGAAAAAACCAGATACTGGTAACTTAAGAAAATAACTAGGAAAATTATATAAGCAAATGAGGACCTATCCATCTTATTAACACAGGACTAGAGAACTTAAAAAGCGTTTAGGAGTTTGAGTCACCTTTTAAAACTGAAGATGGAAACGATTCAATAGACGTACTGTTGTAAATAGTTAGAAGGCGCTCGATCAAGTACCCACATAGACGCTTTAGCAATAAAAAGATTGGGGGAATTGTTGAAACATTCTCTATTCCCTAGATTTATCTCCTACTGTTTTTTATCTGTTTCCGAATTTAAACAAAATTGTTAGTAGAAAATATGGGTCCATCAAATTCTGAAGTTTTCGAAGACCTATTATAATTACATTTCAAAAACAAAATTAGGTTATTGGAGAAACACTGTGATAATTTTATTGAACTATAAAAATTCATTAAAAAACGAATGCATTTTTTAAATAAGGAAAAGAAAAGACAATTATATTATTTATGCCGTAGATTACGATAATTGACAATCTAATATAGTAAATTGTTGAGATGTTGTGCCAATATTTCTTTTTATCTAAAAAATGCCAGTTATAACAGACTTTCCGCTCACGATTTGGCCACTTTTATAACTTTGCGAAACAATAAACTTGAAACACAACTGTCTCGGTTACAACATCTTCTTTTTCCGGTTTACACAAACTAAGCTCGTTACCAATTATTGCCAACTAAAAGTAAATCTAATTGTGCAAACTACTGTATATCGTATTTTATGTACACATTTAACAGTTCCTAACTTTTGAACCGAATAAGACACTGACATGCAGTTTACATTACAAGATTTATATACCGTTTTTATAAATTTTTCTTTCTGGTAATTACATAACGGAATGGCAAGTAAATATTTAAACAATAGCCAATTAGTGTACAATTATTGTTTAAATAATTTACTTAATTGAATAGTTTATTTTAGAAACAAGTTAAGCGCCAAAATATTAATTTTCGAAAAACTAAGAAAAACTTAATTACGAAGAAAGAAATGATTTTAAAATTTTGTTAATTATTTTCGTTTAAATATACTATTTACCTTAACAGGTGCAAATATTTTGTTATTTTTAAAAAATTTAACGAATGCACAAAAAAAATAAAAAGTTCGCTTGACTGGTTTCTGCAATAAAAAAACATTTTTTTCATTTACATTTTTTTTTATAAATATATCAAAACTGGGACTTTTTTTATAGAAAACTCATCTACAGTAATCTGCTTATTTTTTATCTTGAACACCAACCATCTCATACATAGATCCCTCGAAGATGGGATTGTAAAAATCTTAGCACACAACCAAATCATAGTCCTTTAATTTCTTCAAATCTGGAATATTTTTCACATTTATAGGACCTGATACATTAAAATTATAAGTATCTTTAGACATATTTTTGTGAGATTACTTACCTTGTCTACAGGGTAGGCCGTCTCATTTGATAATACTGGAGGTCGGTTCACTTCAGGGAAAAAGTTCATTGAATAAATCCATCACTATACTGCTTAGCTGTGACTTTCCCAGGAGTTGCTTTGTTGAAGACGAACTGTTTGAAAGTTGACACCTTAAAAGTCAATTTACCCTCCTTTCATACATTCCTGCCAAAGGTTTCATCAGATACGGTTAGCTTTTTGTAATATGTTGACCACCGTTGTTTAAAGTTGAAGATCATTTCTGGCATTACGTTTTGAACAGTAAAGTTTTTGCTTGCCTTCAGTATAAAATTCGCATATTGCTCTCGAGAATAGATATGACCGAGCTTTTTCACAAGACGTTTTATTGGACCGAGAATCCTGGACAAAACAACATTTTTGCCTATAATTTAATTTCAAATGGCAAAAATAAGATTTGAATTTATCGTGAAGGCATTAGCGAGTGATAATAAAATAAATGAGCATCACCATAAACTCAATTGAGACCGAGAAAAATGAAATCTTTATAATGCCAATTGATATGCAAAGTATTTCCAATTATAAAAAGCGGTTTTTCAAAAATAAAAAAGCTCTAACAAAAAGGGGTACTACAAGAAAAGTGTCGATCACGTTAGATGAAGATACTTTAAAGATTTATATGGATGAATATGGAAATATACACTTCAAGGATTTTTTTATTGGAATAGCAAAGGACTCACACTGAAGAATCTCAAATGTCCACAAATGAGGTTTCAATGGACGTTTTAGAACAAATCTTAGAGAAGGTAACTACATCAAATGAGAAAAAAAAAATCTGAAACCTGTAGTAAAAAACAAATACATATCAGAAAAAATAGTAATAGAAAAATTCACAGGTAAAAATGTGAACGTTTTACAGTGGATGGAAACATTTGAAAGTGAACGTCATCATCATCATTTTTGGCTCGACAATCCTCTGTGGATCTTGCCTGCTCTAAGATTAGTCGCCATTCTGTTCGGTTTCTATCTTCTGATGTCTGGTATCCTTAAGTCGGTCTCAACTCCATTTAACCACCTAATTTGTGGTCGGCCTCTGTTTCTTCTTCCTATAGGTGTTCCTATCGTTAGATTTTTAGCAATCATGTTGTCAGGCATTCGTATTATGTGTCCATGTATCCAGTCCATCTAAGTCGCTGTTATGACATCTAAGTCTGTGTTATGACATCTGGTTCATTAAAGAGTTGGTATAATTCGAAATTAAATCTTTTGCGCCACTGCCCTTGATCGTTTGTAGCTCCAAATATTTTGCGGATTATCTTATGCTCGAATATTCCGAGAAGTACTTCATCCTTCTGCGATAGAGTCCATATTTCCGCCCCGTATGTGAGGGCCGGCCCCTCTAAAAGTGAATGTACTTTTGAAGATGAAAAATCGATCAAACCACCGATAAAATGTTCAATGGAAAACTCTAGTTACATGCTTATATATATACACATATATATATATATATATATATATATATATATATATATATATATATATATATAAATATATATATAGACTGGCAGAATAGACAGGCTTGGCGAACGGGAACCCAAAGGCGCCAAGCCTGTCTATTCTGCCAGTCTTCTTCAGATAGATTTCTTGCTGACATTGCTTTTGAAATTTCTTGCATCCATGTTGTTGGTGGTCGTCCTCGTTTTCTTTTCTCTGGAGGTATCCATTCTAATATTTTTTTGGTAGTCTTTCTTCCCACATGCTTATAAAATATACAATAAATTCTGATTGGGAAGAATTGAAAAAAAAGTTTTGTGACAAATTTGCAGACAAAGGGCTGACTCCAGTGAGGTATGCCATTGAGTTCAGATACATAAATGGTTCTTTATTAGAATATGCTCTTAAGAAAGAGAGGCTTCTGCTTCAAATAAAAGTCAGTAGATACAAAAATTATTATTGATTTGGTTAGATGTCGGACTTCCAAATTATATAGCTGACAGAATTGATAGAGACACTTTAGAAGAAGCCGAAGATGTCTTTAATGAACTAAGAGGTCTATAATGAAATAAGAGGTCTAGAACACTCTTTTTGCTTTTCTTTAATTTATTTAATTTAGGTTTTAATAGTTTGTCATATTAATTAAAAACTTCAAATGTTGTTTCTTTTTGCAGGTAATGTAATTTTAATTTAATATTGTACAATTAATAATAAAGTTGTTCGTTTTTTTGCGAGAAAACTTATTAGAAGCAAAAAAACTCTGTAAAATACTTCACGCAATAAAAAATAATTATATCAAACCTGTAGAAGATTATCTGATTACCTTGAAAAAGTTTCCTGTTCCACAAACAAGAAAGAATGTACGTCAATTATTGGGGTGAACAAATTATTATCATAGGTTTGTTCGAGATATTGCAATCAATTTAGACCCACTACACAACCTATTACAAAAATATGTGGAATTCATCTGGTCGAACGAATGTCAAAAATCTCGATAAAAATAAAGTAATTACTTTGTTCGAAACCAATTATTAGAATTTTCAACCCCGATTTACCAATGGATATATATATATATATATATATATATATATATATATATATATATATATATATATATATATATATATATATATATATATATGCATGCATCAAAGGAATAGGAGCTGTGTTGAAACAAAATGATGAAGATGGATATAGTAAGCCAGCGGCATATTTTTCAAAAAAATGAACAGAAAGTCAAAAGAGAAAAAACTAGAATATTTAGAAAATATTGGCAACATTTACTTCTTGGAAAAGAGTTCTTACTATAATTTAGATCACAAACCTTTAGAAACTTTAAACATAAAAGCTAGAACTGACAAAGAATTCGGAGACTTGACATTCTACTTATCTCAATAAAATTTTAAAGTAAAATATAATCCAGGAAAATATAACTAAGAAACAGACTGTTTAAGTAAAAATCCAGTTCTAGCATCTCACGAAAATACAGATGAAATATTAAAAGTAGTATAATAGTAACTCAATTAATCTGGAAGATATAAAAAATGATCAACGCTCAAAAAACAAAATTATTTTATCAGAAAATTTAAGTAAAGCCTCAATTAAACATATACAGTCCATCTAATTTACAAACCGTTGCACGTCATCGGCGTCATAGCCCGTGACGTCACATGATACCAACACCAAATATTTAGGCGGTAGGTGTGTTCTTTTTTAGAATCACTTTGCCGAGTACACTGGCATTACAGCCACTAGACATATTTTATTATATACGCGTAGAACTAATATTTAAAGATTTCTATTAATGTTAACTTAAAGAAATAGACAACAATATGTTTCATTTAATTTATAATGCATTATAAAGCGTTTTTATGAAGAACATTTGTTCAGAACACACTGTAACTGTAATCGAACGAAGGTGAAATTTTGGCATAAATTGGTAACACTTATTTGACAGTTGCGGTGTTGACACTTTTTGTACTTTATTATTTTAAATTTTAAAGTGAATACCTCTTGTTTTATATTTTTACCTATTTAATAAAATCTGTTTTTTTTTAGAACAAAATTATTGTGTTTTATTTCAAAAATGTCACGTAAGAATTTAAATAGTCGTTGTAAAGAGTATAATAATAATTATGTGACCTATTTGATTTAAAATGGATTCAGGATTTTTTTATACTTTGGCAACTATGTCAACTTCAATCTCTGACGTAGATAATGACGTGCAACGGTTTGTAAATTAGATGGACTGTACACGATATTTACTTGCCACCTGTGTGATAATTGTGATAGCTGCAAAAAAACAATTCAATAAGTAAATCTAAATATGGTTTAATGTCGCAGTTCGACAAATTCATTTGAAATTGTTTCGATTTATTCATATATTGGTTCATACGTATTGCTTCATTGCTTCCATACCATTGGTGGTTATGGAAGATCTCGATCAACCAAAAAATATTTATTTACACCTTTTCGTAGACCATTTCTCAAGATATGCTTATATTTTGACATCGAAAACACAAAATTCTAACGACTTCTTAAAATAAATTAAAAAGGTGAAGCAAGATCACGAAATTAAAACTGTGTTTGCTGATCAATATCCTGGCATAAATTCCAAAGAATTCAAAATTTTTTTACGGAATAATCAAGTTAAAATGATATTCACTGCTGTTAATGCAGCATTTTTAAACGGTATCAATGAAAGACTAAACCAAACATTGGTTAATAAAATAAGATGCAAAATAAATGAAAGTGATAAGACACATGGAAAACAAGTCAAAACAACCCAAAAATGTGTACAAAAATATAATGGTATTTAACTAAAACGTGTTTTCGATAGTATAAAGTTACATTTAAACAAATATTCAGAGGAATATTTTGCTGAAATTATAAGCAGTTAGTGAGTGATCTCAGCTGAACATTGGCTCATCAGGTGTTGTGGAACAAGGTACGTTGTTGTTTATAACATATAACTTTTGATACTTTTTTAGAATGGTAAATTTCAAAATAATGTACAACAGCATACAGTGAGACAAGTATTACTCATACACAGTGCAAATGAGTAGTGTCATTTTAAAAATTTCAATGTTTTACTAACAAAATCAAGATAATTAAATTTAGTTAAAATCTTTTTTGGTAACTTGCCGTGTAAGATATTAGATGCTCATACAATTTAATTTAATCGCTTAATTTCTGATCCTATGCAATTACCTGAATAAAATGAAACCGTTTTGTTGCAGATGCCTAGAAGACTGAAAAATGAGCAACGCTTCTGCTGAACAGATGTTTAATGCTGTTAGTGATGTCATTGATGGAATATGTTAATTAAGACAAGCCGCACAACAATTTTATGTCAAATTTCAAACCATTTAGAGATATTTGCAGAAGAATAGAAATAATCCTGAAAATTTACCAATTATTATGCAACCAAATTATTCGGTGACCAAAATTTTTACAGATAAACAGGAAGCTATTCTGTGTAATTACATTAAAACCTGCAGCACTATGGCTTACGGCCTAACCACAGTAACTGTAACACTGTAAGACATATCGCATTTGATGTAGATAAAGTAAACAAATTGGAGATACCAAAATCATGGACAGAACGTAGAATGGCCGGTATCGACTGGCTTCGTGCATTTTTAAAAAGAAAAAAGTTGCGCTTACGACAACCTGAGTCATGTGGCTTGGTACGTTTAACTTCTTTCAACCGACACACCGTTCAGCTATTTTTTGATAATCTTCAAAACATCCTAAACAAATATCCTATTTTAGTTGACCCCACAACCCCAAAAAAGTTGTAGCTGAAAAGGCATTGAGAAAGTGAATAGCTGCACTAGTGGTGAACATGGTGTACTAGTTACCACCTGCTGTATAATATTCACCCTTGCCACATACTGTCCACCAGTGATGGTATTTCCACGTAAATTCTTTTAAGAGCATATGCTTAATGGAGCACGTCGTGGTACCTTGGTACTAGCTAACCCGTCAGGCTGGATGAGAGCAGAACTTTTTTTACAAGTATTAGAACATTTTATCAATACAGCAGCAGTTCCAAAAAAAAATCCGTCGCTGCCAATATTTGATAATCACGAGAGCCACGTCACAATGGAAGTATTCATAAAGGCTCGAAAAGCAGGTGTCCATATTTTGACGTTACCCCCACATTGTAGCAACAAACTCCAGCCCTTAGATGTGGCTGTCTTTGGGCCTTTCAAGTCATATTATAATGCATCATGTGAGGCTTGCTTGTTGAATCATTCAGGAATGCCTATCACAATATACAATATCGCTGAATTGATTGGTACAGCACACGATAAAGCTCTCGTACCTCAAAATATTCGGTCAGGCTTTGAAAAAACAGGAATATGTCCCTTCAATTCAAATGTTTCTAGAGATAGCTACTTTCTTGGATCGTTGTGACAGATCGTCCTATAGAAATTTTAGAAGAGGAGTCCATCAATAACATCATCCCAGGACCATCGGCTTTAAACTCTGTTCCTCTAGACCCAAGTCCTGAAACACCCGCTACAACTACCAAAGAAAATAAAAATTTTATTTCACCAGAGATGTTGCAAGGATATCCTACGACCAAGGCAAGAACAGTTAACAGGAAGATGAGAGAGAAGAAGAAAAGTAGAATCCTCACGAGCACACCTGAGAAAGATGTGCTCGAAGCAAAACGGAACCAGTTGGTTTCTTCGACAGTAAAACAGAAAGTTACCCGTGTTGTGGAGATTGAGAGTTCTTCGGATGAAAGCGAACCAGTTTTAAATTTGGGAGTAATGATAATGATTCTTGGATAGGACCAGTGGGTGATGAAGCATGTGACTGCAATCAAGACCCCGTAGAGGGTGACAATGTTTTAGTGAGATTTTAACAAAAATTCCAAAAATATATTTTACGTGGAACTTGTTGTATCGTGCAACAATTCAGAATTAAATGTTAATTTTATGTGCAAAACCAACAAAATAGTTGCCTCGTGTTTCGTATTTCCCACTGTCCATGATATTGCTTTCGTGAAGAAAAAAGATACCAGATTTGTTCTTCCAAATCCTCCACCATTTCACAATATCAAGAGGCTGATTGCATCTTACAATAAATTTTGGTCATCTAGACGTTCGCTAATTAGCCTTCATTTCAGATACCAGCTCTACCAGATTATTTTTTTATTTTTCTTATCGCACTATGGAATATATTATGTGTCTCACCGTGTACCAGTAACATGTCTCAATGTGTACCAGGGGTGGTACACAAAGAGACATGTGCAAGGTTATTTTTAAAGTTACATAACTTTTTTAAATTAAAACTACAGGCCTTTATATTTGTGAAAGTAATATATAAAATATCAAAAATCATTGAGGCTGGAGCTGTCAGTTCTTATTGATGATTAAAAAATTAAATCGCTAATAATTCATTTTTCGTCTCACTCTATACCATCTTCCCTTATATATATATATATATATATATATATATATATATATATATATATATATATATATATATATATATGTATATATACATATACAAGGTGGTCCAGAATTATGTACATTAATTTCTAGAGCTCATAGTACGTCCAAAAATAAGGGTACTTCTTTATGTACTTTTTTATAAAACTGGATAATAAGGGAGATACAACCCTTTAAAGGGGTGAATTGAAATTCTTATTTTTTCAAATATCTTCCAAACGGTTTTGAATACGGAGTTCATATTTTGGGAGTGATTATAAGACATTAGGATAATTAATTTCATGTCACCACCTACCACATCCTATATTAATACAGGGTAGTTTTGGAGGGTAAGTGGGGGTTATTGCGTCACATGTTTTTTAATTTTTACATATTTTAAAAAAATATTTTAAAAATAGTTTACTTAGACTTTTCTACGCAAAAAAGGCTGTTGTAATATTTCGATAGATATCACCGTTTTCGATTTATTTAAACTCGAAGGTATACATGTATTTTATTGTAATCGTTACATTTCTTAATATTCATCAAGTATGCTTTGGAATTGACACTTGTGTTAGCAACAACACTTTAATCTCAAGTAGTCTATGAATTGTCAGTGACGTTTAATAACAATTAAATTATTTTATCTATACTTTTATTGTACTCGACAGTGAAATTGGTTTAACACGTCTCTTTTGCTATATTTTTAAATTTGTTTGCCCGCAATATGGCACACTATTCAAATTCTGAGATGACAGACATACTTTTAGTATTAGGGGAATGTTCGGGAAATGCTGCTGCCGCTGTAAGACGCTACAGAGAAAAGTATCCGAACAGAAATATTCCCAATGCCAGGACTTTTGTAAGTACTGAACGACGACTGAGAGAAACCGGTTGTCTTCAAAGAAGGAATACAGATGCTGGTCGTCGTAGAGAAGCAAGAAATGTTCGCGTTGAACAGCAAATATTGGATGCTGTAATAAAGGACCCCACAATAAGTACACGCAGGTTAGGATTAAGAACGAATATTTTTCATCAAAGTGTTTTAAGAGTTCTGCATGAAGAACAATTACATCCTTACCACTATCTACAGGTGCAGGAATTGTTACCTGACGATATGCCACTTAGAGTTGATTTTTGTGAAGTATTGCAAAATAAAGTTCAAACTGCACCAAATTTTTTAAGCAACATTCTGTTTACAGACGAGGCCACATTTACAAGACAAGGTATGTTCAATTCTAGAAATATGCACTTCTGGGCTAAAGAAAATCCAAGGGCTACAATGGAAACTCACTTCCAACACACGTTCAAGATAAACGTTTGGGCAGCTACTTTAGGAAATAGTTTCATAGGATACCACATCTTTCCCGAAAATTTAAATGGTAACATGTATTACAATTTTCTAGACAATATTTTACATGATATTTTGGAAGATATTCCATTACAAATACGAAGAAACATGTTTTTCATGCATGATGGTGCTACACCACATTACACAAGAATTTGTAGAAGGTGGTTACATGAACATTTCCCTGATAGGTGGATAGGCCAGGGTGCGGATGCACCGATTCATTGGCCTGCTCGTAGTTGTGATCTTAATCCAATGGACTTTACAGTATGGAGTTATTTAAAATCAAAAGTGTATAACACTCCAATTAATACAGTAAATGAGTTAAGAGACAAAATTGAACAAGTATTTACCGATTTACAAAACGACCCAGTAACATTAAATGGATTAATGCGTTCGCTAAATAAAAGAATTAGATTATGTATTTAACAAAATGGAGGACATTTTGAACAGTTGTTGTGAAATATTATTTTCGCCATTAATTAAATGTTAAGTTTTAATTAAGTTTTCCATTAATTTGTAATATTATTGCTAACACAAGTGTCAATTCCAAAGCATACTTGATGAATATTAAGAAATGTAACGATTACAATAAAATACATGTATACCTTCGAGTTTAAATAATAATAATAATAATATTAATAATAATAATATATATAATAATATATATATATATAATATATATATAATAATAATAAAAGAACGATATTACCGCGGTATTTAGGAGGACGAGGACTTATGGATATAAGTGAGCAACTAGAAAAACAAATGACTAATTTAAGAACTTATTTTCAGGTGCAGGCTGAGACATCTACTCTACATCGCGCGATTTGCGCAGTAGATGATACAACACCGATCAAACTGAGGGAACCAGAAATGCGCATAAACCATCTTACTAAGGACGAAAAAATGCGCACCTGGATGGGTAAACCTCTGCACGGGCGACATCCCCATGAGGTCAGTCAAGACCATGTCGACAATATAGCGTCGAACTATTGGCTGACATCAGGAAAGATGTTCCCTGAAACAGAAGGTTCACTACTGGCCATTCAGGATCAGGTTATACCAACAAAAAATTACCTGAAATATATCGTCAAAGACCCTCAGGTCCAAAACGACAAATGCCGATACGGATGTCAAGCCCAAGAAACCATCCAACATCTTACCGGGGGCTGCCAGGCATTTGCTGCAACTGACTATAAGGAACGGCATGACTCAGTAGGAAAGATCCTCCATCAAGAGATAGCTTTTAAACTGGGACTTCTACAAACAAACCATCTCCCATATTATCAATACGTTCCTGAGAGTATGCTTGAGAATGACAACTACAAGCTATACTGGGATCGCACTGTGCTCACAGACCAAACTGTAGCACATAACAGACCAGATCTCGTGCTAGTTAATAAACTTACAAGACAAACAACACTAATCGATGTGGCGACACCTAACAACAATAATCTGCGTGTTAAGTACAACGAAAAGATCGCCAAGTACAGAGATCTGGAAATACAAATAAGGAGACAATGGAGAATGGAAAGTACCCAGACGATACCTATTATTCTTTCTACCACTGGAGTCATCCCGAAGAACCTTCTAGAAAACATAAGAAAGCTGGGTCTTAATGAACATCTATATAGGATCATGCAGAAAGCTGTGCTACTTTCGACGTCCAGATGCGTTCGAAAATTTTTGGGAGATACACCGATGTACCAAGTCACCTAGGACTCGATAACATGGAAAGAGTCCCACCAGAGCTCAATCCTTTTGATACCGTAGGTATCTGGGATGAGTGAATTTTCCCCTTAGAGGGAGTGTGAGCCGTATGGCTAAATCTGGATAATAATAATTTATTCAACAATCATACAAAATTTGTTTCAATAATTAAAAATTAATAAACAATACAATGTATACAATACAATAATATATACTGCTTTTTGAATCATAAATAACCATAATTAAAATTTTAGTATGAATACAGTACTTATGTATTAATCAAATAATATCAAAAAATAAATCGAAAACGGTGATATCTATCGAAATATTACAAGAGCACCTTTTTTGCGTAGAAAAGTCTAAGGAAACTATTTTTAAAATATTTTTTTAAAATATGTTAAAATTAAAAAACATGTGACGCAATAACCCCCACTTACCCTCCAAAACTACCCTGTATTAATATAGGATGTGGTAGGTGGTGACATGAAATTAATTATTATAATGTCTTATAATTACTCCCAAAATATAAACTCCGTATTCAAAACCGTTTGGAAGATATTTGAAAAAATAAGAATTTCAATTCACCCCTTTAAAGGGTTGTATCTCCCTTATTATTCAGTTTTATAAAAAAGTGTACATAAAGAAGTACACTTATTTTTGGACGTACTATGAGCTCTAAAAATTAATGTACATAATTCTGGACCACATATATATACATATATATATATATATATATATATATATATATATATATATATATATATATATATATATATATATATATATATATATATATATATCTCATATATATATTTCTCAAAAGGAAAATCAATAAATTTTATTACTTTTTGCCATAAATATAAAACTATTAACTGCTGAAATTATTTCGTTAAATTGCTTCAATATATTTTGTCATTTAGTACATTAATTACACATTTTATTAGAAACTATCTAGCAAATGTTTTGAAATATCTGGAGATTGTTCGAAAGCTCGTATCCGTATGTCTAGGTATTAATGAACAATGATTAATCGGCAATTAACCGCAAGAAGTATGTAATAATTGGAGATACGATCTCAAAAAAGACTATGATATTAAATTTAATTTCTAATATAATTGAAATGTAAAAGTACAATCACGGATACATACATAGACGACTCGTCTGTCGAAATGATACATAGATGTTAAAGATACTATGAGTAGTATGTAATTAATTGTAACAAAAGCGTAATGATATAGAAAAGGTTTACATGTTTTAACTTTTTCCCTTTGTGGAGATTTTAGTTTACGTATTATAATAATTTTTTATTTCTACAATTACTCATAATTAACACGAAGATATTCTAAAACTAACAGCAAAAACATTCAAAATATACATCACAAAAGAGTAATTGGAAAATTTTTGGTGCAATAGAGAAGACCAATAGTCTGGTGGAACAAAGGTATAGAAGAGCTGATCACCCAGAAGAATCAATTGTACTTAAAATTCGGTAACACACAAACACAATGACAGCGACCAGTGATCAGTAATTACTATTTAAATGGGAATAAGCCAGAATTAAAGGTTAAAGTACGTTTATTGACGTTTCAATTTCCACTTTGGAAATCGTTCTCAAAATACAAACATTAGTAAATTGTTTACTAATTAATTTACTAATATTTGTATTTTGAGAACGATTTTCGAAGTGGAAATTGAAACGTCAATAAACGTACTTTAACCTTTAATTGTGGCTTATTCCCATTTAAATAGTAATTACTTTAAAATGCCACAAGAAAATAGTGATCAGTAATGTCGAGATTGATTAAACTTAAATATATGCTCCAAGTGTGTTCCCTATGATTAAGACAATCGAAAAATAAGTGATTCAAATCCTTGATAGATTTATTATTAAACGGACAGAAGGGAGTTTCATAGATTCCAATCCTATGCAGATACTCTGGAAAGATGCCATGGATTTAGCCGGGTTGTCAACGAGAAGTGTACTTTATTATAGTTAAAATAAAAATGGGGAATATTTTTTGGTAATCATGGATGAATAGAAAAGCAAGTTTCTTGAAGTCTTCTGAATCTCTTCATATTTTGACATCCATCTTTCCCTGCCAATACTCCTGATAATAGAAAAAAGATCTTTAAAGTAGTAAACGTTTGTAATTTCAGATATATCAGATGTATTTTTTTCCATACTGTCCACTAATTCGTTTCTAAGGACTCCACTGTGTCCTTTAACCCAGAGTAAAGTAACTTTTTTTGTGAATTTTAGTTCATGTAATAATTTTTTGATATCAAGGATAATGGGGTTTTGAAAACTATCTAATGGATGGCTACGAATAGCTTCTAATACTGCCTGAGTATCTGCTACTATTACGATGTTCTCACAATAATTAGTGACACGCCAAGTTAGTGCTTTCTGTATAGCAGCAGCCTTGGTTGTAAAAATAAAACAACATCTAGGAATTCGATATTTCTCAACATAATTGCTGTTTGAAACAAAAAATGCGAAACCAGCACTTTCATCAGTTTTTGATCCATCTGTATAAATTATTGTTAAATCTGCCCCCAAGATTAGTTAAAATTTGCAAGTCTAAATAAGAGGGCAATATATCATGGTAGACAGATTCTAGGGGTTAGAAGATGGACGGAAGTTGCCAGGAATCGACAAGAGTGGCGACTTGTTTGTGAGCAGGCCAAGATCCACAACGGATTGTCGAGCCACTTATGATGATGATGATATAATGGTAGGTTTGTCTATCAGAACTTCAAGGTCTTGTTCGTAAAAAGGAAACTTTGGCAGCTGTAATATAAAAGATTGAAATGAATTCGTATCAATAAAAGATTCAGCAAGAGGAGGAGAATTTTTTATTCTCCAATAAGAATTTGTTAAATTTTCTGTCAAAAGTACTTATTTTGTGAACCATAGTTGTAATAAACGATCTGTATGTTATTAGACGTTTGTTGGCTAACATTTGCCTACTTATGTGTAAAGGTGGTTCTTGGGCTTCTGCTAGAACTGCTTGGTTTGGTGAAGACATCATAGCTTCTAGACAAATTTTTATTGATTTAAATTGTATTCTGTCAAATGTTAAAAGATTTGTTTTGTATTGTAATTTTTTGGGCACACTTTCATTAAAATTAACATTTATGTATAACTAGATGACCGTATGAATAAAGAATTATGAAAATAAGGCAATTAATAACGATATTATGTCATAACAAACCGATAAAAAGAATAGGACTACCAAAATCTTAAAAATTTAAGGGTAGCGTGCGCTATCCTACTATTAGTATTTTTAAATTATAAACACAGAATTCGCATCAAGCAGTAATTTATGGTACGTCAAAAGTTTTTATTAAAATGAAAATTTACACTGTTGAAACATATTTGAAAGCTAGTCTTCGTTCTGTTTTACTAGCAATACGGTCAATAACTCGTTTATTAAAGTCTTCAATGTTGTTGAGAACCACTTTTGCAGCTGATAACATTCCCAATGCACTTGGTCAGTTTAACAGTTTCTTTGAAAGTAGATATCATTTCTTCCTTTAAAAGTAATGATAAAAGAGGAACAGCTTCAGAAATGGTTTGCAGTTCTGTTTTTAAAAGTTTTTTTCTAGAAATGGATAAACGTCTACAGTACCAGAAAGCAATTTGTCTCAAAAGTCTTTTATTATATATTCGTTAAAATGTTCTTCTATAAATAATACGATAGCTACCAAATGTCATGTAAAAGTAAATCAAGCCCCAATTTGTTGCAAAATGGAATCGCAAACTGCCAATGCTTCTATTTTTTTTTTTTTTTTTTCATTGAAACAGATATATCGGAATGAGGACAACTTCGCCTTTTGTGAGGAATAGGTTCATCAGTTTCTACTAGCGCCCAATCTAGTTGATCAATAACTGTATCCATTTCATCACAAATTTCTTGCATTGTCTTTTAAAATGTTTGCGCAGATCTTGGTTAGCCTTAATGGGGTCAGTATGAATCATCTGCAGTTGCTGAAAAATTATTTTTACATGTGGCATTATTTAATGAAAAACCAGAATATGAAATCTTTATTCAGTACCTAATCTAAGTTTATATGCACCGCGGCTTGCTCAATAATTGAATTCATTTTAATACTTTCGTCATTCTCTAAAATATCCATGACTTGTATCAGCTCATTTCGGTATTGATAAATTGTATTGACTCCACGTGATTGAAAATTCAATCTAGTTTACGATCATTGTGGTAATCGTTTATAAGCTATATCATCTAATAACTTTGTTCTCTGGGGTGATGTAAACGTTGCGGGATTTTTGTCATTTCTACGATTCTCATGAGATCAATAAAATGTATCACTTTTCCATTAACTGGTCACTTAGGAATTTCGATTCTTAAAGTCCAATCTTCAAAACCTATGGCATGAAATTTCGGTTTTGATTTTAGGCAACAAATGTGAAGCATTTGAAATGTGCCAAAAAATGCCTAATTTAAACGTTTATTTATTTTAAACTTTAATAGAAACTGACTTAAATTGCAAAATACAAACATCGCATACGAAAGCTGCATCTTTGAATCGGTTTTTGATTTTTGTGGTTTGGACACTCTGATTAAAAGATATCGAATTTTTACCGTCGAATTGATACAAATTTTATTTAAAATTGATTTCGCGCGCGTAGCCGCGTCTGTTCCAGCGATCTTTTTGAGCGAATGGTTTATTTTACATAAAAAGTGCCAATGAACATGTTTATTCAAAATTGTATTAGCTACATTTTTTATTTAAAATATTTTTTTCTACGACGCTCTGATTCTTGGTAAATCGATTTTTCCCCTACGAGGGGAGCTGGTTTTAAGGGTAAAGTAGGTGGTAGAAATAGTAAAATAGAAACTTTCTTGCATATTTTTTGGGGTACCAAAATTAACATTCTCAGAAAAATTCAGCTTGTTCGTATGATTTTTAGGGTTCAGTTGCATTTTCGTCTCTGACGACGAGTATAAATATGACCATAAAGTACGTTAGACAGATTAATGCGTTTTTATAAGTAAAAAATCGGTTGCCTGTAAAGTCGGTTTTACGGGCGAAGATTTTACGTGACAACGTCTTTTTCTCGGTAGAATATTTATTGATATGAATATTATTAAATTGCACAATAGGAACAAGGAATTGCCGCAATAAACTCAGTTTCTCAACTTTTGTGTCAATCTAACAATTAATCAATCAATCATAGTTTACGATAATGAAATATTAGTGTACAATTATTTACCTTTATTGTTGTAGTTGTTGTAAATGACGAATCTACTCACGAATTGAAGACAAATCTCACGATCTCACGATTAAGGTCTTACATCTTACGATTTTTAAATTTTTTTTAAATTTCAAGTGTTTCTAATAAAATGCATGGGAGGAAATCAGCTTTTTTTAGATTGTCACCTTGAAATATCCATAAATTGACTGTATTTTTGTATCAAAGTGGGCTACTCCAATTAACTCAATTAATATACACAAAATAATATAAACAAAGCTTAAAAGGTTCTTTATGCTTTGAAAGTGGTTTATAAACAACTGAATTGTAATGTATATTTTACCGCCTTTAATAAATATGAAGTATAGACTAAATTTTGTGTAAAGAACAAACATTCAACAGACCTAATAGTAAAAACATATTGATTTAAGTGTGAATTTGAGATAATGTGCTGACAAAATGTTAAATCCTAAGAAAACAAAATTATGTTTTTATGTATATTCATTATACTTAATACTCTTGGGTAAAATACCTCATATCATATATGTCTTTACACACAGTTAATAATTTTCATTGAAGTTTAAACTATAAAGAATGTTTACAATCATTGCTCAATATTAAATGGATAAATCCATAGCAATATTATAAAAGAATATAGGTCCCTAGGTAATTTCCTAAAATTATATCTGATACTGGTGGTTCCCCCTAAAATAGGACACTGTAAGCACTCCACATTTTCACTACAGACACAGCTGACGATACTTTCAACGATTTTCAACTTTAGCGATTCAACGCGCCTAATTCTCTAGTGCCGCGCGCAGCGGACCGATCATGTTTGAGTGGGAGAGAGACGCAAGGCATTCGCCGGTCCGGCGGGCCTCTCTCTCGTTCGGTGACTCACTGTAACAGACGTGAGCGGGCGTTACACTTTTTCTTAAATGACTCCGAGCCACAACCTAATTTAAGACGTTGTCACGTCAAAAAATTGGCAAACTTCTATATGGTCTAGTTTTTGTTGTGCAGGATTTTAAAAAAATATTCAATGACAAAAAAATTAGATTACAAAATTATTATGCGAAATCTATTAAATCGATTTTAATGAAATTTTTGGGCTGTTTTATTATGTATGTTATAAAGATTTTCCAGATGAATTATGAAGTTTAAATTCAATTTAAGTAGTCAAAAATTAATGAACGAGAAAAGGCATGTTTGCCCCTCTTTTTTGTACTTATTGCTATTTTTCAGCAAGGGCAATAAATTAAAATATTATTATCCAGCCGTACTTTGCTTTAAATTGAATTATTTTAAAGTTATAAGCAAGGAAAGAGAAAAAAATCAATGTTTTTAATATTTTTTAAATACTTTAATTTTTCTATTAATGTTCTCGGCATATTTGGGAGGGAGGATAAGTCAATTATTATTAGTGAAGTTATCACCTAACTATTTCTGCAAAAATCCGAATGCCACCTCTCACATCCACATCAAAACAGATTCGCCCTGCTCTATAAGACCAAAGAAAATAGGGAAGACTTGGAGTTGTATCAGAGGAAATTGCGAATAACACGGGTTATCTACCTACACCACCAACTATGTAGTATGTGCCAAAAATGGATGAACAAAAGCTCACTGAAAACATAAACAGCGAGAAACTGCATATTCAGTCATTTAAGGAGACTAATATTAGTCTCATATTAGTTATTAGTATTTTTATTAACCCATTTAAGGCCACCGTCCTATTAAACGACCTCGGTAAAAATATGCCTGTATTCGTGTAACAAAAAGCCATTTTATTAAAAAAAATTTACAATCGTTATATATATCTGGTGTTTTCAGCAGAATTTTCGAGGTTACCTGAAAGACTGTTTATAGTTTCCAAACATGACTGATAAAAGGTGAGTAAAATATATTGTTTAAATCCTTTAATTTCAAAGATATTTTATGTATGTATTTAAAATGCCTTTAATATTATATGTAAAAAGTTATATAATAGAAAAACTATTATTATTTTTGTATATTGGCTCTCAAAGTTTCGTATTTTTTATAAAAAACGGTGACGTTTTTCGCTATACTAAGTATGAATATTTTTTTAGGGACTGTACAAAACCTTTGACTTTAAGTGAGTTAATGGACGAGATAGAAAATCTGTCACAAAATGAACTTCCTGATGACATAATTTATTTTCCACCCAAAGATGGGGAAGAGACTGACGAAGACAGCGGTAATAAAGAGGCTGTGGAAATAAGTAACAGAAAATCAACTAGTGGAACCTTGGGACCTAGTATTGCACAATTTGTTGATGCCCTAGAAGACAAGGCTTTCAAATTACCCTATGATATATATTTTGACAACTATTTTACCACGATGCTGCTTTAAGATTTAAGGTAAAAAAAAAGAAAAGGTTCGTTTGACTACTGTACGGCAAAGGAAAGTGAAATAGTAGTTTGCAAATGGAATGACAATAATGTTGTTTCCATATTATCCAATCACAATCAGATATATCCAACAAAGCAAGTACAACGGTATTCTCAAAAAGAAGAAAAGAATGTGCTCATTGATCAACCTAATACTATAAAACAGTATAATGAAAACATGGATGTCGTCGATGAAATGGTATTTTCCCATAATAATCCACATAGTGGATCTAGCAGAACAAAATGCCTGGCAACTGCATAGAATTAGTGGTGGTAAAATGGATCATTTACAGCATCGTCGCACAATAACAGTAGGCACTCTTGAATCTTTTAAAAAGACAACAAAAAGAGGACCCAGCAAACCTTCAGCCAATTTGCATAGTCACTCAAGATACGATCGGATGGACCACCGTATTGTCTATAAGGACACTCAAACTCATTGTGCTGCTTGTCAAAAACAATTTAATTTTTGCTACAATAAATGTAATGTAGCACTACATCCAAAACAATTATGATTATTATTATTATTAAATTTTTTGAAAAATATACCGCATTCTTGGCAAAATTTCTTCTATTCTTTACTTTTGTCAACCTTAATAAGCCTAAAAATTAAATATCTTATCAATATAAGGTAGACAAAGGTTTAGGCCTTAAATTTGTTAAAGTAACGATATATTATAAAGCACGATGGATTGTGCTTCCGAGGCTTCTGGTCGGTTCTCTGTGTCATTGTGCTTACGCGAACAATGCAAAATTCAAAATATTAACAGGTGGATAAAAACAAGAAAAAAAACTGGAACGAACATGTAAACCGAATGGGACCAGATAGATTAGCGAACATCTGTAAAAACAACAAGCCGTATAGCAGAAGACCCGTTGGAAAGCCGCCAAAAAGGTGGAAAGATATTGTACAGTCAACAACGATTGAAACAGAATAAGAGGCAGACAAACATTGCTTAAGTGCGTGCCCTCCAAGTAAAAACCTGGCAGGACCCTGGGCTACCTGGCCTTTCGGCATACGCCCGTTAGTGAAACCTCTGCCCCTACGAGTCCGACACCAAAGTGAAGGTGCCACGGGGCGCGTACCAAAAACGTCCCGTGGGTCCCCCCGTGGGGGTACCCTGTAGGGTTACCACGACACGTCTACTATACGCGACCCGCGGGGGCTCCACCTTCCCCGTAGTACCTGTGTTGTGAGTACCTTGCCTACCCGTTACTCCCACACTACGGGCGGGTAGGTTCGGCAGGTGGAGGAATTTCCACCTCACACGAAGACAGGTCGCCGCCGAGGATCTCTCCTCTACCACTCTTGGATCTCCCGGTGGGTACGTGCCGGGGCACCCACACCACGCCTGACCGAAGTCAGGAGAGGTATATACGGGCCCAGCTCGTTCAACCTCACCAGGCTCTTTTGGAATGGGAGAAGAGTGGTCCCACGAGAGTCTCGTCTCGGATACTAGGAATGTAGACCGGTGACCGTGTCGCCGAAGCGACCGTGTGCGTTTCTACCAACCCGACACCTCGAGCGACGGCTCTCCACCTCCCTATTCCTACCCATTAGTCGCCTCTTACGACAGGCAGGGCTTTCTGACCCCGGTCGTATTCTTATCTCAGGAGGAATCCTAGTCGCGCGAAAAAGAAGAAGAAGAAGAAGATGGATTGTGCCTTCATTTACAATAATGATAAATGCATCAAATCGCGAAATTAACATTTTTCTTAGTTGGAAATTTTCCACCCCTCTTAAAATATTCCCTTTTGTACCGCTTATGAATATAACCATTACAATAACTTTTACTTCAATTAGTAAAAAAAATGTAGATTTTTATTAAAAAATACCTCGGTCAATTTTATTTTTAAATCATAGACCACCTGTCGGTTTTTTTACTTAAGAAAGCGTATAAAGGCTGTCAAGTAAAATTATTTATATCACAGAGTTAATAATTGGTTTTCGATTTTTGGGTAATTCTTAGCGAGTCTTAGAAATGTCTTTCACCGTAATAACGAGTTATTATTATTTTCTCCAATTAGAAGACGTCTAATAACAAATTAGAGTTAAAACGATGACCTCAAGTGAAGGTGAATTCGAATAGATTCACAGAAAGTAATAGAATAAGTAGGTACCAGCCCATTGCGTAAGCATACCATACAAGTTAAAATTAAGATTTATATGAATGTTTTTGCAATATTACTGAAAATACTGGATTGTTTATATCAAAGCACTTTCATTTTAATTATATTATACTAATAAATTATTACAATATCGAGTAGTAAAGAGATATTTAAGGGAAGCAAAATATTAAGTTTCCTTGACATGTTGGAAGGACTATAAGCAGGGTATTAACAAGGTGGTAGTTCATAGCGAAACGATAAAAGCTTTTAACTTTAGATAGATAAATAGATAGATAGATAGATAGATCTTTATTTAAATAGGAAACCTAATATACATACAATATTGATAAAAATATACTATAAATTTTGATATGTTGTTTGAGCAACGTGTTAAAATTAATGAGAGTAGGTAGTATATTTTTTTATAGATGCAGGTAACTGATGAAACTTAAAGAAGCTTTTAAAAAAGAGCGAATTCATCGTACTTTTATACATAGTTCTAGTACTCCAGTCACTGTGGATGAAAAGAGGTCAATACCTTTAAATTTTTTATAACTGAATCTATTTTGCTAAAAATTTGGAATTGGGCTTATCTTACCTCCCTCTTCACAAGTTATATATGCGCTAGGTGAGCTTTTTATTTTTAAGGGGTGAAATCACCCCTTATTGAAAATAATGAAAAAAATTTATCTTAAAGCATTTTATGGATTTAAATCATGTTAAATTGGGTAATTGAAATATTGTCAATTATAATAATGGATATTGTGTACATTCTCAACCCTTAAAAACCACCCCTTTTAATAAAAA
Organism: Diabrotica undecimpunctata; assembly: GCF_040954645.1. NCBI lineage: Eukaryota > Metazoa > Arthropoda > Insecta > Coleoptera > Chrysomelidae > Diabrotica > Diabrotica undecimpunctata. The sequence continues at coordinate 141,512,302 of NC_092803.1, forward strand.
TAATTGTAAAAAATCGTTTAACAGGTTCAAACGCTTTTGTAGTGCATTTATATCATCTACAATGTAATTCTCTGCTTATATTAAATAATTTTGGTTGATTGCAACACTTCAACCCTTAAAAACTGCCCCCTATGTCAAAATATATAAAAAATCTTTTTAAACAACTTCAAAAGTTTTTCAAGTACATTTATATTCAAAAATTCCTTTCTTATCAATAAAATATTTTTTGATTGGTTGCTTATTTTCAACCCTTAAAAACCACCTCTATGCTCACGAAACAAATTTCCCTTTGGTAAATGTCTAAATAAAAAAATTAAGTATACTCATGATGTTTTTATTATAAACATTATATATATATATATATATATATATATATATATATATATATATATATATATATATATATGTATGTATGTATGTATTATATACATAACATATATATGTATGTATGTATGTATGTATTATATACATATTTGTATGAGTGTTAGTGTGTCTGTTACCAATTTTTCGAATATACTTGAATAAAGCATTTATATATACAGAAAATAAGTTGATGCTCCAAAATATAAATAACATGCTCCAAAATTTTTTTAAAATAACTCCGTTAATTTTTAAGCTACAGTGTCCATTAAAAAAATATTTTGAAGGTAATTTCAAAAGCTACAAGACTAAGTAGATTAAAATATGTTAAAATTCTTTCTTTTTAAATAGTAAAGGGCCAAAGTGCTGATTACAGGTGTGTCAGCCGCTGTATCTCAAATTTCAATTGGCTATATCTCTATTATTTTTCGAGCTACAACAAAAATAAAAAAATCCAAATTTTTGTTAAGAAAAAAACTACATTGGTATAGAACGATTTTTCACATATCCCTTATAGTTTTAGATTTATTTTGAAAAAATGTAAATTTTTAGATAATTAAAAAAAAGATTTTTTAATTTAAACATGATTTTTTCAAAAATTCGCATTTTAAACAGGCTTTTAAAACTTATAATATATATATATATATATATATATATATATATATATATATATACGTTTATAACACTAAAAAACAATGAATTGTAGAAGATATACGTTTAATTTCAATTCTGATCGAAATAGTGTTACTTATACTGCTCGTTTTTTTTTTAAACGCTAGAGTAATTCAAATTCTTTCCTTCGTATTTCGCTTTATTTCAATCGAAATGGCTTTTAACATAGCATATTTTAAAGGTTTTTTCTAGCTCTTTAAAAAGTGTTGTATGAGCTTTTATCAAAAAAGATGTCCATTTTCCGATATTTGATGTTAAATGCATCTAGTATAGTATCCCAAAAAAAAAGTCATCTTCAATCAATTATAAATCGCTAAGTATTGTACTTATAAAACTTAATAAAAAACAATCTCTTTGTTTTTTTATAAGCTTTATTTTTGTTTATTACAGATTTTTCAATAAAACGCTTTGTTTTTGAGTTATTCGTACAAAATCATTGGAAAACATGTTTTTTTTTGCGAAAAGTTTACTTTTTCAAGTGCGTATAACTCAAAAAGTATTGATTTAGAAAGATTTAGATAAAAAAATTATATGACATTTTTATTTAGAATTTGATTCTCTATCAATTCCCGGGGTTATTTTGAGTGTAAAAAGTTCAACCCCCTAGATGGGGTGCCAACCACCCCAGGGGTAGAAACACACATCGGCACCATATAACTTATGTTTTTTGAGTAATTTACTACCCACTGTAAAAATTTCAGCTAAATCGGTGCAGTTATAAAAAATTTAAAGGGAAAATGCCACAGTAACTGGACTATAGGTATATATTTTCTATTCATCTCAATTGGGCTACAGCGATTTGTTTTAAGAATTATTCTCTATCACCGATTATGTAATTTTTGCAACGTTTTAATTTTTTAAGATTAAATAAAAATAAAATTGATAAGCAATAGTCAAAATGAGGTTGAATAATTATTGTGTTATATACCATGATTTTGGTCTCCATTGACAAATTTTGAGATATGAAATATAGCTCAGAAAGTATATATTTTTTTATGGATTTACTCGAAGTGACTAGCAAAACTCAAAACATTGTCAAGCTGGAATCCCAAATATTTAACTGATGTAACTACTTCAATTTTTTCAGTATTAATTTTTTGAATAGCTACATCAAAATGTTCATCCCTACAACAAATTAGAGTATCATCAGAAAAAAGATTAATAAATTGACAGGTTACAAAAATATCCGATAACACAATAAATAAAAGGTGGCCTAATCCACTGCCTTGAGGAATTCCTGTATTACTATTCTATTTCTCATCTATTTCAGATGACAATTGAAACGCACTTTCTGTTGGCGATGTTCTAAATAATTTTCGAACCACACAATTACTGTACCTCCTATACCATATTCTTTAAGTTTAGAAATCACTATTGTCCTGTCGATGGTCTCAAAAGCTCTTTTTAAATCGAGAAATACACCGACTACGTACTTATTTTTATCTAAATTACTCTTTATGTGACATAATGTAGCTTGTACCGCTGTTTCACAAGAGAATTTTTGTGACTTTAGAGAAAGACTGGAACTGGAATCCAACATCGTCTATCCATATAGAGGCAGGAGAATCTGATGATATCAAAATCAAACGTTGGTCCGACAGGGATATATACTATCACCCTTGCTGTTTAACATATACTCTGAGAAAATAGAAGCAGTACACAAGCTAATGTTTGTATTTTGAGAACGATTTCCGAAGTGGAAATTGAAACGTCAATAAACGTATTTTAACCTTTAATTGTGGATTATTCCCATTTAAATAGTAATTAATTTAAAATGCCACAAGAAAATAGCTTCAGAACAATGTTTTGGCTAAGTTCGACTATCTTTTCGTACCGAGGGAGTTTTTTTTGTAGCTTGTGTACTAATCACACGTTCAGGAAAAATTAAATCTAAATAGCCTCTGACGGCCTGTGTATTATATCAAGCACAGCCGTCTTGTTGAAACCAAATTTCGTTTAAATTAATTAGAAGATGCTAAAGTTCTGGAATAATTTTATTTCGTAGTAATTCAAAATATTTTACTGAGCTTAGATTTCCTTCAGCCAGATTAACTTCATCGGCAATTTATTAACTTGAACACGTCCTCGCTGTAGTCAATGTACAGAGTTGGGTTTCTCTATTTTCTCGTTCTTGACTTTGATTTTTCTTTTCCCTAGGTTGATCTGATGGGCAGAAGTTTTTACACTGCCGTTAGTACAGCGAAACTTTTCAAATTGACGAATAATGGCCACTGTAGTTTTGTCTGCGGGTACTGGTCTATTTTGAAAAGCTGTAATAAATAAATTAATAGTTTCTTGTCTAGAATGGCCCACAAAGTACCATTTTATTATTTGTATTATTTCTGCGGTGGTGTACACAATTGGCATATTGAATTATTATTGCCACACCTGGTAACTACTTCTGAAATAAATGAGAAGCCGTGTTAAATTCGATCGGAATAAATCTGGTTAATCACTCGGTCTCCCTCCTCATGGTGGACGTTCATGCACAATGTGGAGGGGAGACTAACGGCAAATATGATTGTGATCTCTGTATATTAAGTGGAAACATAATCTTAGTATCTCTATTAATTACACCGCTAATTTTGTAATACTAACTATAAATTTTTCCGTATCTTTTCCGTATAAGTTGTCATCCCGACACGGCACGTCCCAATAGCTAATAGAGAACGCCATATGTGTATATAATACTATAGGACTTCTTCTTCTAAAGGTACATATCTCCTTATGATAGGGCCTCTCTTGCCCTCAATCTTGCCTTGTAGAACTAACTGTAGAAATAAGTTATTTGCTGTTCTTTACGGTGCTGATAATTTCTTTGGATTTTCTTAGCCTCTCGAGAACAGTTAGATTAGTTGTATGGTGTATATACCATAGGAGAGCTATGACAAAAACGCAGATCAACTGACAACATGACATAGTGGCTGCAGCTATGCCATTAATTATAGATTTGCTGACTAAGCTAAAAAACTCTGGGGGATTATAGCCTTGGCACGCTACGAGCGTACTGTCGCGCTTAACAGTATTTCGCTCTAATTTATGGAATAAAATGAACACGAGGCAAAACGAGATGGCCCAAAAGAGAACTCAGAAATTAGTGACTTTTCTGGATCTATTGTAAATGGAACGAGCAGAGAGGTGACCGATCGTATACTCTGTATCTGTCCCAAATCGGTCTTAATGACCCTAATCAGGAGCGAAACAGTAAAGGCGAACATTTAGCACAATAAGGCTGCTTCAGCAGAACTTACTGTTGCTAAAGGAGGGTTCGATGTTGCATTGCTACAAGAGCCTTGAGGCCAAATAAAAGGTTCATCAGGTATTGGCGGAGAGGTTATGTATAGCAGGTGTGCAGAGGTGTGTTCCGAGGACTTGTAGAATAGTTGATGAGGAAGACATCTTCTTCTTCAGGTTCCTTCTCCTATCGGAGGTTGGAAATCATCATCGCTATCTTAATTTTATTGGCCGCGCTTCTGAATAATTCTAATGAGCTGCAACCGAACCACTCTCTCAAATTTCTTAGCCAGGATATTTTGCGTCGTCCTGGGTTTCTCTTTCCTTGTATCTTCCCTTGCATAATTAATCTAAGTAATACGTACTTCTCGCCCCTCATTATATGACCCAGATATTGAATCTTTCTAATTTTAACAGTTTTTATGACTTCACATTCTTTCTTCATTCTTTGTAACACCTCTATATTAGTTACTTTTTCAGTCCACGATATTCTGTGGATTCTCCTGTAGCACCACATCTCAAAGGAGGAAGACATACAATAAGCCAATTAGCTACAGTACAACCAGTGCAGGACTGATTGTTTTTTTTTGTTTGACTGCATTTGAATCGTAATATTTGTATTTCTGTATTTTCTTCTTCTTCTTCCTCCTCTTTTAAGCAATTCTGCTTGTTCATTGGCGGATTAATACCTTTATGGAAGATTGTCACTCGATCTTTGGTGACTTATCTCTTGCTATTTTAATTTTTGACGACACGGGCCTCCTCCATTCTGCTTATGTGGTTACTCCATTCTTTTTTCTATTTTGTGTCCATTCATTTATACACTGTACGTTACATTTTCTTCCAACGTCTTCACTTCTCTTTCGATCTCTCAGCGTATTTACTGTAATTCTCTCAGTACTCTCATCTCTGCCGTTTCCAGTAGCCTTTGCGTTGTGGCTGTGTCAGGTCTTGTTTCTGAGGCATACGTCATTATTGGTCTTACACTTGCTTTATAAATTCTAGATTTCATCTCAGTGTTAATGTGTCTGTTTCGCCATATAGTGTTATTAAGGCATTCTGCCAGTCTATTTGACTTTTGTACTTGATCTCTCACTTCGTTGTCCAGGTCTCCATAGCTAGACAGTGTAATTCCCAGGTATTTTATTTTCTTTACTTGTTCATTCTGATGCCATCAATTTCTATTTTACATCTGGTTGGTTCTTTGCTGACTACTATTGTTTTAGTTTTCTGAGATTTAGTTTCTGTATTTTGATTATACTAATCGAGTGTATTGGATATCTTCTTTTTTCCATAATTTCAAATATGTAGTTGGTTAATTTACCAGGTTGAAACCTTTCCAAATTTATAAATGCAATATGCGTTTCTAAATTCTTTCGTTATTAAATGGTATTTCACAGTATTGATTAAATTACGTGTTAAGTACTTCAATTTTAGCTAAATATGTTAAATTCACTTAAATAAATCTTAAAGCAAGTTTGATTAATTTTTAGTCTACTTGTTACACCCAGTTTCATAATCATGGCGATACATTATAAGGAAATAATGGTTTCTAATACATTTTATGAAATCATAAATCAACCACTCACTTTGCAAACATACATCATCGTTAATGTTTTATCACAAAAGTTAATCAAAGAAGGCTCGGCATCCAAACGGAATTCTGTAGACGAGGCAGTTTGCTTCTTTTTTTGGAAGATTTTATATAATCGTGCAGTCACATTAGAAGTATAATGAAACAAATAAAATCTTATAGTTACTATATTAGAAAAATATTTTTTATAAATCAATGTTTTGCTATAATAATATAAATTTTGAGTTTGAGTACGGCCGAGTAACTGTAGCTGATTCAACTTACTGAGGGTTATAAACTCAGGAATAGTGGGATCTAATCTGAACGAGACGAGAATTTTTATTTACAAAAATCTCTTCTTTGTTAGATCCCTACCCACCTGGAATATTTCACTCGTTCGGATATACTTTACTTAGTAACAACGCAATTACTTAACATAGATACTTATATTGTTCGGAAGCTATTTTGTTGTGTAATCTTAATGTAATTTTGCTGGGAATAAGCCAAAATTTTATTTTAGAATTATCGTTATTTAAATATAAGCCATTAATATTTTGTATTTTGAGAACGATTTCTGAAGTGAAAATCGAAACGTCAAATAAACTTAATTTCAAAGTAAAATTCTGGCCTATTCCCAGTACAACTAGTAAATACACACAAAAGATACTTGAGATATTACAAAAAGACTCACATCTAGGGACTCATCAATTTTTTAGTGGAATTATTTTTAAATAAACAATCAAAACGTCAAACTCATTGTTTTGCTCATAACTTAAAAACTTGTCTATTTAGGGATTTGACGTCAAAAGACAACTTTTTCAGTAAAAAAGATACACAAAATGAGATATTTATGCTAAATTAAAATCGCTTAATGCACATAACAGATATCGCAAAATGGCCAACAAAATCACTTTTTTTGTATACTGTTAATAACTTGTTTATTAAAATTTGTTTAACTGTACCTAAAATTGAGGGTCTTATTGTGTTTAAATTGTGCGCAAAGGGCCAGATTGGTTAAATAGTAATTGCGAAATTTAATTGGTTAAATTTTTTTTGAAAAAAAAAACGCCAATTTCGATGGCTGGTTTAGATAATTTGACTGAATGGATCTCAATAATCCAGGGCAAATTTTCTTTTTTAAGACGTATACAAGGGCTTCCCAAACTATGCGTCGCGACGCCTTGGGAATAACATATTTTTCTCTTCATTTTTACATTTCACAACAATAGACGATAACAAACATGTATAATACTTATAGCCTAAATTAATTGATTTGTGAATTACAGACAAATGTTATATTAGAAATTTTAAATCTAAAATTTTATTGAAAGGACTGGACTAATTCATTTTTAGATTTCTATTAGCTGGAATAATTAATATGATTGAATACCTATCCATCTGTTGGGTAAAATATTATCTAAATAATCACGCACTTCCCGCGCATAATGTGGTGGTGCGCTATCTTGTTGAAACCGTATTAAATTACTAGGCACTTGTGGATTTTGGTTATCTGTATATAACGCGGCAATAGCTGGAATAATGTCATTCTTTAGTATACCTAAATATTTTTGAGCTGTCAACGTTCCTTTAATTAAAAATTGACCGACAATGTTGTTGCCAACAATTCCTGTCCAAACATTAACTTTTTCAGGATACTGAGTATGGGGATTGGTATCTGACCAGTACCTACAGTTTTGACTGTTAACAGTTCTATTTAAATAAAATGATGATTCATCTGAAAATACTACATGATCTACAAATTGTGGGTCATTATTACATCGCTCTATTATCACTTTGCTAAATTCAATCCTTCGATCAAAATCATCCTCACTGAGCTTCTGAAGCATATTAACTTTATACGGATGAAACTTTTATTTTTCAAATATTTTAAAACTATAGATTTACTCAGTGAATTTTTCGTTGCAACTTGTCTACTGGATATTAGTAACAAATTCAATTTTTCATCATCACCCATTGTAGAACGACCTTTATAATTATCTCTCACGTGACCGAATTCTCTAAAAAAAATTTTCTATGTTCGATACAGTGGATTGACAAATAGGACGATTTGGATACTTATCATTCCATAAATTACAAACTTTTTGTTGGGTTCGGCACTTGTTACCATATCCACACATCATTAAAATTTCAATTTTTTCTTTTTCATTTAATCGTACCATTATTTATGAAAGTTCAAAACTACGGTATTTATTGTTTGACACTAGTATTGTAAACAAAAGCAATACATGTCAAAAAAACAATATCAATAAAAGCCAAAGTCCAGTCCTTTCAATAAAAGATTTAAAATATCTTAACATTTGACTGTAATTCACAAAGTAATTATTTTAGACTATAAGTATTATACATTTTTGTAATCGTCCATTGTTGTGAAATGTAAAAATAAAGACAAAAATATGTTATTCTAAAAAAAATCAATAGCGTCATTGACACGAAAGTGGTGACGTCAATAGTATATTCAATTGTAGCTTAACGGCCCGTTCACACATGGGAGTCCGTTTTACTGGTTCCTTAATATGTGAACAGAAAACTCGCAGTGTATACGTCGCTATTCTACAGGGATGGACGCTGTCGTGTTGTATTGGTACTATCGTCGGAGAAGGAAGATTCGACGTTATTGACAGCATCCACTTATGTCCCAAAGATCTAGAGAGGGTGCTTACAGTTTACTTATGAGTCAGTTACGAAGTGATGAATCGAAATTTTACAATTACTTTCGTATGTCAATGTCTACTTTTGATGAACTTCTTAAACTATTGGGAAAGGATTTAAAAAAGCAAGATACTTGATGGAGGAAAAGTATCTGCCCAGAAGAAAAACTAGCGATATTTTTAAGGTTGTACTTTTATTTTTAAAACTCAGACAGATTTACTAACGTAGCATCACTGTATACAGATTGTACTGGCGATAGTGCACTATCAGTAAGCTGTGGTCTGCTAAAATAGCCCTCGGATTGATAGTGACTAGCACCAGATGTTTGTGTATAGGTTGACCACTCATAAGTTGACTGGCCAACTCTCCTATGTTTAATATTTTGTAGTAGGTTTATCACCCCTGATTGGAATCCCAAAGTTTGGTCATCATCAAGCAAAGCCAAGGACGGCAAAATACCTTTGAAGGACGATAAATTACGACCATCCTGCTCAATTTTCTTCGGTTTTATCTGATAGTCAATGTAGGACATCATTTTGGCATCAATCTCATTAAAATTTTTTTTTTGCTGGTGCTCTGCGTTTTGACAGGGGAGCTAGATTTTGTTTGTCCTTTTGACTGTCATTGTCAAGTTGTGTCATTGTAGTCACACTGTTATCTTCGTTTGTAGGTTCATTCGATGTCGTGGTGTCATCTTCGGTGTGTTCTTCAGTTTGTTTAGCAGAGACGCTTTCGTGCGTTTCACCAGCAGCAATCATTTTTTTCAAAAACAGCATCTGATTATGGTATTTGTAGGGCTTAGTGTTTGAGACAGCGGAACCAGACGTCTTGCAATTCTTTTTATCTTTTAGTGTTCTCACCCAGGCATCTCTCATCTGTCTCCACTTTTTCATAACAAGTTTTCCTAAAACAAGTATAAAACAATTTTATTTTCAGGTATGCAGCATCCGGGTGTTCATTTAAAGATCTTCATTACACCTATCGCGTTGGTGTATCGACTGTTTATTATTAAAGAAGTTTCAAGATGCATATGGAACAATTTAAGTGACAAATTTATGCGACTTCCTATATCAATCGATGAATGGGAACAGATAGCAAGTGGATTTAACAAAAAAGCTAATTTTCCCCACTGTCTCGGAGCTGTCGACGGAAAACATACTCAAACCACTAAATAGCGGTGCACTGTATATCAATTTCAAGGATTTTTTTCCGTCATATTATTAGCGATCGTAGACTCCGACTATCGCTTTGTATACGTCAGTGTCGGATCTTATGGAAAAGAATATGATTCATCAATATTCAAGGAGACAACATTTTGGAAGATTATGCTAGATGGCAGTCTACAAATACCAGCAACATGCCCATTCACAAGAGACTCAGAAACGAGAGTTCTTTATGTGGTCATTGGAGACGAAGGTTTCGGATTACAAGAAAATTTACTAAGGCCGTTTGGCGGGACGCATCTGGATAAAAATAAGCGAATATTCAACTATCGTTTGACTAGAGCTAGGAGATATGTTGAATGTGCCTTCGGTATCTTAGCTAATAAGTGGAGAATATTCCATCGGACTCTAGACATCGATAAAACAATAGCTGTATGGACTGTAAAAGCATGTACTATTCTACACAACTTTATAAGAGACAAGGAGGGCTTAAAGAGTGATAATAACGTATCTGAAGAATTTAGTTACGAAAACCTAACCCATGAAGTAAGAACACGAGGTGGTAATACTGCCAATTTAGTTCGAACATAATTCGTGAACTATTTCATGTCAGAAGCTGGATCATTTCCATGACAGAATGAAGCTATTTAGAATGTAATTAAATAATAAAACAGACACTTACCGAACTCTTGTCTTTGTCTTTGTTCCATAGCCTCAAAATCCTCCATTAAAATAACGCATGTCGCGCCAACCTGCATACTTGCAGCATTGTCTTTGTATTTATCCAGCGTCTTGTCCCAAAGGAGTGGCCTAGCTTACACCAAACTAATTAACATATCCTTGTCTATTAACTTTTCCCACTCCTTGGTTGACATGGTTGATCTGTGATTATAATAATTATTACACACAATGCACGCGCGCGTTCTCTATGAATTTACAATAGAAACTATGAGTCAAAACCTTTCGCATCACTCTCTTTCCTACACACCGCGCCCGCCATGGACACAGTATTTATCCGTTAAAATTCTACGTATCCGTATATTTTTAACTGTTCCGTCGTCCAGTATTCGATGACAAAACTGAATGTCATTTTTTAACGGAACGATATTTTTTACTGTATACGGAATACTGTGCGATGTGTGAAGTCGCTAAGACGATTACATACGCCAACGACGAAAAAAACACTTACACGATAAGACGGAACAGTAAAACGGAGACATGTGTGAACAAGATGCGCATTTGAAAATAAAAATTGAAGTGTAAAAGCATTTTGTTAAAATACTGTTAGACCTAGAAATATTGAATTTATTAAAACCTAAACGTCCTCACTGTATGTGACAGTATCTACGATTACAGTCCTGTAAATTCTTGCATGGATTATTCTTGAGATATACTTTGATTTTATTAATTATCTCATTAATCCGTATTTCCAAATTCCTTTGGCAAGTCTAGCTTTTATTTCATGACCAACTCAACTTTTAATTCGTAAAAACCAAATAATTCTTCGTCTTATTAGCCGAAGCATATTTGCATCTAACTTCGTAAGTATTACATGAGAGCTAAGCAACACATGTAATAAATTCTTGAGTTGCGTTTAAGATGTTACTCTGAGATATCAGTAATATATGCACATTCTAGATAATCTAAAATTTATTAGTATTCCATCACCGTTTAGTTTCATCAGAAGCACACATATATAGGCAATCGCTCGTTTTTTAAACCATCATTATTTCCATGCTCTGTAAAAAACAAAGAATCCGTTATGTGTTAATTTTATGGAGCATGCTCCAGATTTTATTTAATAAACAAATTGCGGATATTATTTATTGTATCATAAAAGGCAATTTTTTCGTGATAAAAACATTGAAAATAAGGTTGCTTCGGTCTGTTGGAATTATTTTGTCGTTGCGCTTCAATTGATTTTTGATAGTTTATTTGGCACTGTTTTTAGTACCGATTGCAATAAAAAAAGATTGGATTATGTTTAATTCTTTTTTCGTTATCAGTTGTAATTTAGAGAAGGATTTTATTTAACCCTTCACTGCATCATGTTGTTTAAAAACAACATACTAAAAATAAACATTTATTTTAATAGCAGATAAAGATGAATCAATTTGTGCATGACGTTGTTCACTAACAATGCAGTATTAATCAGTGTATGTAGACTAAATAATCATAGATGGTATTGGTTACCAATATTTTGTCTTCTTAGTTAGGTAGTGTACACGATTAGACACTGACACGTGCTTCAGATTATTTTTGTTAGCTTTACCTAAGTAATTTGAATAAATATATTTTACGTGTTATTAATAAGGTAAGTAAAATGCATGATGTCTTGCGGTATACAGTACTGCGCATATTTTTCTCATAATGATGTTTTTTGTTGTTGTTGTTTACAAACAACATCATGCATATCTAGTAAATTTTATCTTTTAGATAAAACATCATGAGTTGGGAAGATAAAAGGCCGCTGACTGACAAGGAACTTGCCGATATAATAGATAGGTTTTGGGATAGCGAAGATGGGTTTGATGATGATGATGATGATATTGTCGATCCAGATTTCTTACCTGACGAACAAGTTGGTACATATGATGAGTCTGATAATGAAGATTCTGAATCAGTGAACGAAATGGATGAGAATGCTGATATAGTTAATCGCACTGTAGAGGAGGAGCCTCCAGAAACTCTGGTTTACTCCAAGGGCAAAGGTATAATTATTTTACAATCAATTTGTAATCAAAAATACTAGATGTTTTTCTTAGATACTTAGAAGGAATAAAAAAATGGTATTTTAGAATATTTTACCATCTACTAGATCTAACCGTTGCTAACAGTTGGATTCTTTACAAGAATTCAGCTGAACATAGATATATATATATATATATATATATATATATATATATATATATATATATATATATATTCTATTATATTTTTTATTATTTTTTCCAGCAAAAATAACGAAAATCCAGTCTGCAAACTTTTTTATAACGAAAAATAAAAAATCATGCAGTGAATGGTTAAAATATTACAAATATTTATTTTGATTTTTATTTTAACGTATGTAACAAGAGTTTTCGAAAAAATATTAATAAGGGATTTAAAGAATACGGAAAATACTCTACTGCCCAAAATTAGCGCACCACCTTAAATGTACCATAAGTTTGGAGCTATTTTTTTTAAACGGATTATTGGATTTTAATGATTTTTTCTCACACTATAGGTCTATTTCTAATAAATCACGGTATTAATATTTTCTGAAAAATTATACACCCAGTATACGGGGTAAAGTTGTGTTTTTTCATCTTATTTTGCAACACCCTGTGGAATTTGCCATTTAAGCGATCCATTATTGTGTTTAACGGTATTTAGTATTTTTTGCTTGCCCTGTAGGTATTCATGCGTCCTGCACTAATTTCTATCAATACTTCTTCAAATGTTTCTTGAATATGCTGTTCGGTTCGTTTTTCAAACAAAATTTCGAACCATTTTGGATCTAAAAAAAGTTATAAATAAATAAAATCCGGAAACTAATTTTCGAAACCAAATTCAGATTTTTGCTTTAAGCTGTGCCTTCTAAAAATTGAAAGGCAAAACAGACGTTGATAAAGATGTTATTAGAGACATGGGGAATCTAAAAATTGTATTCCACAACATATCTCCTCAACTAAGCAAAAATCCTTAGCGAATTGGTTTCTAGTACTCGTACAGAGTATATCGGAATAAAACGAAAAAGACAGTTAAGATTTGATTTCACGTATAGTGCGTCTGTGTATCCGCTTATACGTATTTCGCCCTAAAAGGGCTCTTCAGAACGACTATTCACAGTCGCTCTGAACGTGAAAATAAATCTTTTCTGTCGTAGGACGCAACTCTAACATGGCTTCGTAAGGACGCAAATAGCGACATCTGATATTGAAATCCGGAAACTAATTTTCGAAACCAAATTCAGATTAGTTCAGTTTATCAATGTCTGTTTTGACTTGAAATTCTTAGAGGGCACAGATTAAAACAAAAATCTGAATCTTACCTATCTATACCTAATTCGTTGTTCAGGAGTGCTCAGAAACGAATATCTAATTGTGGCGTGGGTACCAGCCATGCTAATTTGCATTCAGTTCCGCTTCATCGGTCAGAGTGGGAGCACGTTCGATTATTTTATTTTTGGCATCGAAAAGTTTTTGGCGCGAAATATTAAAATCTGCTGTATGTTTTTAGTGCGATAAACCGATAAGTTTAAATATTTATGATACATTATAAGGATTATTGTTTTCCTATTTCAAATTTAGTAAATAAGTTATTGTTTTGTCAAAATTTGTATTTCTTTAAATTAAGTTCATGTGGGGTAAAATAACATAGGGGTGTAGAGCCGGTCGCAAACAAGTAGGTGTAATTACCAGCGCCGAACGAGGTTCCCACGTGACAGTTGTTTGTTGTATGTGCACTAACGGGAGCTATATTCCACCTACTCTAATATTTCCACGAAAAAATATGAGAAAGAAATTAGCTGACCATACACCAGCAAGAACTTTATGTATTCCCCAGGAGACTGGCTGGATGACGGGTCCAGTGTTTTTACAATGGTTGCAGCATTTCCAAAAATATACCAAGGTATCTTCCACCGAGAAGGTTTTGTTAATTGTGGATGGACATTCAAGTCATAAATATCTTGACGCTCTTTTGTACGCCAAAGAAAGTGGCATTGTACTTTTATATTTTCTTTGGTCCACTCAAAACCTATTATTACCAAGAAACAAACAAATTGCTCAAAGCTCATCCTGATCGAGTTGTGACTCAGTTCCAAATTGGTGGTCTGTTAAATGAAGACTATGGAAAAGTAGCTAATGTCCAGAATGCTGCTCATGGATTTTCCAAAACTGGTATCTACCCAATAAACCCCGATGTATTCTCCGATTACATGTTTCAAGCATCTGAAACTACAAATATTGTAGTAAATAGTGTCAAACCTGCTGTAAACGTTTATGATAATAATGAAGAACGTGGACCTTCCTCTTTTACCATAGAAGTCCATAATGTGATGACAGCGAAGTCAAACTTGCAAAATCCAACAAGTGGCATTTTACTATTGATTACTCCGGCAGATTTAAGTCCAGTTCCAGTCGGACCATTTGTTTCCGGCCAGGAAAAAAGAAAGGCGAGCAAACGTCAAGGCACTTCTATTCTTAACTCAACTCCAAATTTAGAGGAGGCTAAAGAAAGAAGCAAACCGAAACCAGAGATCCCTCCAAAAATAAAAAGAGCAGTAAAAAGGAATGTTTTTATAGAATGCGAGTCGGAAAACGAAAGAGAACTTTTCTCTGCTGACGAAGAAAATGATGATGCTGCTTGCATTTACTGTACAGAACTGTACAAGTTATCTAAAAAAGGTGAGCTATGGCTATGCTCTTGTTCGTGTGGGCACATGCTGAGTGTGACGGACTAGACAAAAAAAAAAACAAAAATGTTTGTTTGCGAGCTTTGTATCGACTGAAGCATATCAATCACTATTAATGTGTCATTTTGCCCGCCAGGTGGGGTAAAATGAACTTTTCTTGTTCATTTTTATATGTTTGGCTAAAAGTTTATATTTTCTCCTACTTTGTTAAAAACTTGCCTGAAGTGTTTCAAATACTTTAGTTTGTGTTCTATCCAAGTTTTGTTTAAAAAAATGTTTTCTTTAAGTAAAATTTTCGGCTTTTTAAAAATGAATGTCATTTTGTCCACCCTTCCCCTAAGTATGCATATAAGTGTGTTTTTTCACTCATGCAAGTCTGAATCCTGTCAAATTTATATTCGCGAAAAAGTACCAATTTTTTCATATTTATGTTGCATAAATTATTTACTGTCTTAATTCAGTTGTTATAACCACAGTAAAAGTTTTTTTCTTTAATGGTTATTTTACTTAAAACTTATTTTATAGTTCACGCTTTCTTGTAACGGTTTCCCCTCGCCTCTTGTATACTATGTCAGTCATTTATAGCTATTTTATTAAAACAGTCATAAACTATACAAAATAAATATGCAGGTCAACGTTACACACAATTGTAGTGTTCAATTTCTCATCAACGGTGTTTATTATGGAAACATCTCGGCAAATTATACCTACGCATTTCATTATTACGACATTCGTAGAAGTCAAGAACAAGATGATGAGATGAGGCTGCAGCTTGAGGAGACAATTAGTCAGTGTAGGATGACCTTTGACAATCATTGTGAACGCTAACAGCTGCCTTTCCTTTAATTTCTTAATTTTTTGTCTTGTTTCATAATAATAGAATATTAATTTCACCTCTACACAGTCCTAATTTAGCATTGCTGACAGGAATAAAAAATTATTGAAATAGGTAGGTTTTAGATCTTTTTAGAATTTATAAAATATTTTCCTTTCAGATCTATTAAGGAAATTAAATAAACAAATAAATTAGCATAGTTCACCAAAGGTTAAACATACTTAATTCTGTACCATTAATTTTTTTTATTTTATTGATAATAGCATTAACCACTTTAGAATATTAGCTGTACTATAATTAATACACATATATATACTTGAATCTAAGCAGTATTTTTGATTAATTATTAGGTTCATAATTAGGTAAGAATTCATACTTTACAATTTGTAAATAGGGTTTACAAATCATTAACAGTTACAGTTTGTATAAAGCATCAATAACTTTTAAGTAATTAAACATATTTGTAACAATGTACTCCTAAGACCGCTTTTATATCATAAGGTATTGAGTGTTTTTGTGTTTCACTAATATATTTAGGATACTCTATTAACCCTTTCGCCACTGCGGGAAACTTACTTCCCGGCCGCTAGTTCATGTTTACTGATAGATTTAAATATAACCGCTTTTACGTACAAATGAAATATTTCAGTAATTTGTAGTCTACTCTCGTCAATCGGCAACACTGGTGTCATTACATGATTGAATTTCCTAACCTAACATCGATGTATTGTGGCACGTGCATGGCTGTCTGAGTTATTATTTATGAAATTACAAACAATAATCTAGTGGGATCGTTTGTTCCCTACAGTAATTTTATACGGGATCAAAATTACCCATCAGTAATAAACTTTTTCTCTTTCATATATGAGACGAAACCAGCCTCTGAAAAAGAGTTAGAAGAAGCTATAAATAATATAATTGACTCAGAAAAAGAACCAGTTTCAGATTCTGATGAGTCTGACTATATTCCTGGAGACAGCGAAGATGGAAGTGAAGGAGGAGTTCAAATGAGCGACGAAGAAGAGGAAGGTAACAGCAGTACTGAACCACATATAAGCAGCGATGATGAACGCCAGTCAATGAACGAAGAAAACGGTAATAATGGCAGTGGTGAAGCTACTGATGTAAAGCCTAATGTAAACACGCATGTTGTAACTTCGAAAAATTTTATGCCTAGAAGAGAATTGCCTAAGGAAACGAAGGGTGTCAATCTTTTGGAATTCAACGGACAGTGTTCTGAGCTAGATGTGTTTCTAAAATTATTTCCTAGAAGCTTGTTTACACATATTGCTGAATTGCTGATAGTACTAATAAACGTATAAAGCTATTAAAAAGTAAAAAGAATTTTAAACTTAACTGCGAGGAGACCGACATGTATGAAATTATGATAGTACTTGATTGCACTCTTGTGATGTCCTATAACAGGGAGCCGAGTTTTTATCATTACTGGTCTAACAATGGACCATTGTCAAATAGTATAATAAAAAATGCTATCGGCAGAGATCGATGTACTTTCCTACTTCCTAAAATGTATTATACTAACCCAACAAAACCTCAAAATTGTTCTAAAACATACTATTTAGAAGACATCGTAAACTGTTTAAAAACACGATTTCAAAAGACAAGATCTGAATCTTCTTACCAATCCATTGATGAGACAATGGTAAAATTCAAAGAACGATCATCTCTCAAAAGTTCTCAAACAATACATACCTAACAAACTAATCAAGAGACGTATTAAATTATGGCAATTTTGCGATTCCATGATTGGTTACATATACGACTTTAACATCTACTCCGGTAAGGAAATCGCAGCACTAGAGGCGACTCTTGGAGAGAGGGTGGTAGCGACACTATGTCAAAACACTTCAATCCAAAGGCGTATCTTTGTGTATTGATCGTTTTTTTACCCCTGTTGATTACATGAATAATCTTGAGTTTCCATGCGTTGGTACATACATGAAGCGCAAAAAGAATACGCCACAATTTATTGATAAGAAGCTATCTAGAATGAATCTGATTCATTGGTAAATGATAAAGGCGTAATGGCAGTTAGATGGCAGGACACTAAAGAAGTTTTACTTTTATCAAACTGCCACTCGTCATTACAGATTGAAAGAAAACTAAAAACAGGCGAAAAAAAAAATGCACTTTTGATTGCCCTAAAGGTATAATATTTTACAATAAATATATGGGAGGGGTTGATTTGGCTGATCAAAAGATTGCCATCTATGATTTAGACAGAAAATCTACTAAATAGTGGCGTAAAGTTTTGTACAAATTGTAAATGGCATCTGTAATCAATTCATGGATAATATTTTCGGAAATTCAAAACAAAAGGAAGCAAGCTCCTCTTCTTCATTATTTAGTACCTGCAGCTGAGCATTTGATAAGTTTGAAAAGAAGAAGGAAAGCCGTACAAAAATTTTATATGTTGGATGCAATGCCCATTATGCAAAAAGTGTTTTTTAACATTCCACTCATAAGGTTTCATTTATTCCTTATTTTTTATTAAAATTTTTTTTTGTAATTGTTCTTTTTATTACTGATGGGACCTTAAAATCCCAGTCAAAACTACTGTTGGGGCCAAAAGTTCCCATCTCCTTAGAACGGACAAATGTGAATTTTATGACTAATTGTACACACAATTTGTTTAAATTACTTATTCTGATTATAAAACTGAATAGTTTGTCTCTTACATGTAAAACTAAATTCAGTGGTGAAAGGGTTAAGATATATGTTACATTAATATCGCAGTTACATAAGTCACAAATAGGGCGATTTGATTAGGAGATTAGGTAGCTGTGAGGTAATTTTTTACCTGGTGCTTAATTTATGTTATGATGCAGTAGGAAATAGTGAAAGTGAGTTGAAACAAAAACTGGAACAGTGGAGACAAACTCTTGAGGAAAAAGGTTTAAAACTTAGTACGACAAAAACGAGTATTTGGAATGTTCATTTGAAGAAGGAGTTACTACAAATACGATGATATTTTTGGATGTTGAAATGAGTGTGAAAAGTAATAGTTTCAGATACAGATTAGCATGAAACGGAAGGAAGCCAGTGATGTGTTGTGTGAGACAAAAATTCTTATGAAGCTGAGGGGAAAATTTTATAAAACAAAAATTTTTTGTTAAAATCCTTTATAAAAGGTATATAAATTTAAAAAACCCAAACGAGCTATGTCATGAAGACAAAACATTTTCGGAATCCATATTCCATCATCAGTGTCTAGGTGTGCATGTTTTGAGCCACTAAAACGTTAGTTAGAGCCACGTTAAAAGTTATATGTTACAATTTAGTTTACATTATTTAATCTTATAGATAAGGATGTTAAAGTTACCAGTGGATATGATAACGTGGCAACGTAAGACTCCACATGAAATTGCTGGTCCTGAGACGAAGTGTCTACGAGGAGTTGATGATAACAACTTATAAAACACTTATAAAGTATATATAAAGATAA
The DNA here is from genome assembly GCF_040954645.1 of Diabrotica undecimpunctata. Taxonomy (NCBI): domain Eukaryota; kingdom Metazoa; phylum Arthropoda; class Insecta; order Coleoptera; family Chrysomelidae; genus Diabrotica; species Diabrotica undecimpunctata. Next base: position 141,531,673 of record NC_092803.1, read on the forward strand.
AACTTATAAAACAGTTAAAGACCAGCTATGATATATGGAACTGAATTTTGGGTAGTTAAAAAGAGGTACAACGAATGCATGTGGCGGAAATGAGAATGCTTAGATGGATGACTGGAGTGATAAAAAGGGATAAAATTAAGAATGAATATATTAGGCGAAATCTAGGGGTGCCACCAATTGATACCACATTTAGAGAGTGTAGATTGAGATGGTTAGGTCATGTTCAACGTCGAAAAGTTAATCATCCAATACGACAAATTGCTGATATAAAGGTAGACCAAAAAAGATCTGGGGGAGACGTTTAGGCAGAAAACGTCGGTAAAGGGGATTAATATTGATATGACCCAAGATAGAAACCTATGGAACAATGTAATTAGGGAAGCCGATCTCGCACAAAGATAATGATGATAATTCAAAATTTACCCAAATAAAATAATTATTTATCACCATTTTTTATTTCCCATCCACTTTCTCTAGATATACTACACTAAGAAAATATTTAAATGTCTGTGCTGTTCATTGAATTTTTATAAAATCAAATGGCATGTGTTGCATGGTTTGCGGTAAATAATTGTCAACTATTGTATGCAATCCAATATGCAATAGAAACCCATGCAAAGATGAAAACGATATAATATGAAGACATACATGTCAGTGCCGTACCTAGTATAGAAGTAAGTTCTGCGGGATATGCTTTTCTATAATTTATCCGCAATCAGAGTCTTACTAAAATACAAGCCTTGCCCGCTACCATTTTTAAAATGTTTACCAATCTCAAAATATTTATCTTATATAGATTTTACTAGTAACAAAATTGACATCAATACAATATCTATAATGGGTACGAAATGCTATATAAGCCAATTCAGTTTTTGAAGTTATACTTCTATACGCACGGTCGGCGTTGGAAATTTGCACGGGAGTGAATCTGTGAAACCATTACATATGTAAGATAATGAGGAAGAGAGAGACATAAGATATATTTTCTCTCTCTTCCTCTCTCGAGAATAAAAATGTTCCTTTTGTATATATATTTAATATTATAAATATATTATATTATATATAATATTATATATATAATATAATACATATTAATATTATTATTTATGTGATATGTTTTGTATTATTTATTAAATGTTCATAATTATTTTAGGCTTTTGTATTTCAAAATAATCACTGTATGACAGACAACTGTCAATTTTAAAATCCGTTAGTATCATGTCTAATTGGCAAATTTTTTACGTGTTTGGTTCAACGCTGGTGTACGTGAGTTCGAATCCCAATATGAATTTCCTTTTTTATTTTTGAAATATTTAAAAACCTCACGTTAATGTTATTAAATATATGTAATATACGCAAAAATGCTAAATTTTAAAATAAAATGAAAATTTACAACATAATCCGAGTTGTTGGTTTTTTATTTTTATCTTCGTAAAGTAAGTTATGTATATTGGCAGTTTTAAATACTTATGAATATTGCATTTTAATTTGTATTGTATTATTATATTAAATTATGTTGCAGTGTATTGTATTTTAATTTTTATATTAATAACAAAATAAACAATGAATTTTACTGCAGAGCATGTGTAAAAAATTTTTTTTGCATTCAACTCCTTTTATACATATATGAAACTAAAAACATATATTTTCATTAAAATATTGATACAATCCTTCATTTACTATACTCCTATTACAGGTCAAATGTTAATATACAGCAAACGATGCACCATATACCTATATACCTAATTCTTTTTCTCTTTCTGCTCTCTCTCTCTCTCTCTTACCTATAGCATTAAATATGTAATGATTGTGCAGATTGACTCCCATATAAATTTGTAACGGCGAACGCGTGTATAGAAGTATAACTTCTACCGGCAGTCCCACTGGACTGCCACACCCGTTTTTTTAATTGACACAACTGTATATGCAGGTTTGATAGTTGAAATGTGTAGTATATGAGATATTACAAAAATACTCTCATGTAGGGATTCATCAATGTTTTATTGGAACTATTTTTAAATATACAATCAAAATGTCAAACTCGTTATTTTACCCATAACTTAAAAACTTGTCTATTTAGATATTTGATACCAAGAGACAACTTTTTTAGAAAAATAAGATATACAAAATGACATGCTAAATTAAAATCGGATGAAAAACAAAAAAGTTATTGCAAAATGAACAACGAAATCGCTGTTTTTGAATATTGTTAATAGCTTTTTTAATATCTATTAAAATTTGTTCAAATACCTGAACTTGTACCTGGGTCTTTACATATATTTGAATTGTGTTTTGCAAAATTTAATTTGTTTATTAGGTTTTGTCAAAAATGAGCTAATTTCTAAGGCTGGTATAGATAATTTGATTGAATGGATCTCAATAATCCGGGGCTTATTTTCTTTGTTACGACGGATACTACTAACCTATGGAAAAAAATTAACAATACGTTTATATACACAAAAGGATTTAATAATAAATGCACTTTTTAAGCTTTTAAACATTTACAATAATTCTATACAATTTAGTTCAAATTAAATGGCTACAAAATATTTGGAAGGCTGGTTAAAAAATACAACTTTTAAAACAAAAAAAAAATGGGCTAGGACCTTTAGGAGCCAAGATCGTCCCTTTTTAATCACTGTTACGTTAATTAACAACATTAGGGGCTGAAATTAACCAATCTTTTATAAGAAAACTCTAAGTTTTTAACAAAAACGTTAGCAAAGAAAATTTTTGGAATTGTTTAAATAGGAGTTTTGTAAAAAAAACTTACTTTGCGTTCTGACTAGAATAAAAGGAGTGGGGGTAAACACTGAAATCCCAGCCGCGTTCTTCAAAAAATCCAACACAGATATGAACAGTTATAAAAATGACATATTTTGGGTTATATTGGACAAAATTTGCTATTTCTTAATACTATTGTTTATTTTAAACTGAGGTTCAACGTTAAAATAATTTTCGTAACGTTTATCGTATTTTCATTTCAAAATTATACAAATTTTTTTTGAGTCGCTGTTTAATGTTATTTTTTTACTTATTTATTTAAAATAGTAATTTAAAATATTGAATAAATGTTATTTATAAACGTTATTTATAAATAATTTTTCCATATACTCTGATTAAATTGGAACAAATCAGTCTTTTAGTATTTAAGAAATTATTTTTAGAACAAACAATTGAATATATTATGAAAAATTCTTCTTAAATAGATATCTTATATGTGGTTTTAAGTTTTTGACACCGTATATATATACATAGCAGTCGCGAAACTCTGCGCGGTACGAAAATAACAAATAAAAAACAATGGGTCACTATAAAGTTACTGTTAAAAAATCTTCAGGATCTTGTAAAATGGACTTTATGTTTAATTTGATAATAGATAATTTTAATATATTTTCACGAGTTTATTTACGAAAAAAGGTTTATTTTTTACTAAGCTGATTGGTCTAATAAGACAACATGATGAAGCTAAACTTAAAAAAGAGAACGTGGATATAATATATAAAACTAAACAAATAATAAACTTCAGGCGCAAATTTTATAACTCTTGTGGTTTTATGGTGTATTATGTAATATCATAACAGAATCATTGCTATAAAACATAGATACTACGAAAATATGAAAGATACAACTATAACTAGCTTCGAAAGTGGGAAGTCAATGTAGAATAATAAAACTCACAACTTTCTTTGGGAGCCAATTGTTAGGCCTCGTTTAGCTCAGTCCCCCAGGTTGTCCCCCATTACCTTACAAGTAAATCTGAAAAATAAGTGGCTAGGACAAATAAACAAAAGATATTAATTAATCATATTTATTGTACATAAATAAATACAAAATTAAAATTGTATTATTAAATTAAAATCAAACAAAGCAAATGTAAGCAACATTCTGCAATCCTATTTTTGTTGGTTGCTAGTTAGTATGTTCATATGGGGATTAATCTCCAGGGATATGTTGATTTCCCATAGCAGTGGCCACTTAATACAGTATATTATTCCAATGGTCGACCATGTGGGTCAGGAATTCTTCAAAAAAAGGTGAGTAAAAATTGGTATAGACCAAAAATAAAAAAAATAATGAACCTTGTGTTAGTTAGAACTGCATAAGTTTTAAAATATTTCCTTACCAAACGAAGATTGAAAATACTTCAATAGAAAATAAAAAATAGCAAATTGACAAAGATAAAATGAATGTAATTATTATTAAACAAATTGGTTAATGCACATGGTTTGAAAAAAGCACATGGTTTGTAGATTAGATATGTATAAAAAGTCAAAAATGAAATTATAAGAGAATGATAAAAAATGATCAACTAGAAAAGTTAGTAAGAGACACACCAGGAAAAGATTTAATATATAAAATTAATTTCGAACTAAAGATTTAGCTTAAATAAGCAAAAGGGAATATAAAAACTAATATAATCTACCTTTACAGAATTGAAATGTCATGGCAGAGCGAGTTGCAAAATAACAGATATACTTTGTCGACTGAAGTGAGGCATAGAGATTTTTATGTTCTATGTCTGCGACATAGAACAGATTGGAGTCAAATACAGGAAATATAACTGAAATAAATGAACATTGAAAATGAAAAATAAAGATTAGGATCCTCCTCCTAAGTGCCTTCTCTGTTGACGTTGGCGATCAATATGGCAAATTTCTCTCTGTTCTGGGCTTGATGAATTAATTCATTTCCTTTTGTGTGGGTCCAATCTCTGATGTTTTTTACCTTCAATCTTGCCTGCTAATATTTAAGATTAGGATATTTAATAGAAATTGATATTGACAGAGAGAAAACAAACGACAGACAAAAAAATAGCAATAACAAAATCCGAAAAAATTTCTCAAAAATTGAAAACTAGATCATAAAATATAAATTATGAATTATAACCACCAACAAAAGATAGAGATTACTAAATCAGAAAGAAAGCACTTAAAGTAATGAAGATCAACAAATCATCAGGAATAGATGGGATTAAAATTGAAATAATTCAGAACAGTGGAAAACTCAGAAGTGATCGATTGCATATTTTAATGAATAAAAATATTAAACACAAAAAGCGCATCCAGTAACTGAAGTAAAGAAATTACGTTATCATTGGAGACATAAAAACTATAGAAACAGCAAATAAATAGGATGTACCTTTGTAGCTAATACAAAGAAGCTCTCATGGGGAGGTATGGATACGCATTAGTATAGGAACTCAACAAAAATACATCGATGAGTCTATAATCAAAGAAATGCATTTATTTTTGTATGTAGTCAGAGATAGTTAAATTTGGTGGAAGGAGGTAGGATGTTTAAGAAAATCATATCGTTGATCAAACCCACAATGCGAGTAACCATTAGTATGAATAATTTCATGACTTTAGTAATTTTGTAAATATACCATTTAACAAGAAGTGTTTACTTCACTGTAAGTTTAATTAAAATATAGTATACAGCTAACCACTGGGAAAATTGATCATCTAGAATCATATTGTATTACTTTACAATATTTTCCGCGACAAATGCAGTTTTTTATCACTTTACTTGAAGATTGGAATACTGGAATTATATACCATATACATAAACAGAAACAAAAGAGTAAATAAACTTGTTAATGACAACGCAGAGGTAATCGTGAACAAAGAGAGTATTGATAATACCTGGAAAAATTAGATACGAAATTTATTTTTTGATGAGAGGGAGAACCAGTCCCCAATACCTACGGAAACAGGACCATCTATATTAGTGGCAGAAATAAGTTCAGCCATAATATCACTAAAAGAAGGGAGAGCTCCAGGATCAGATGGAGTACAGTCTGAATTTCTTAAACTTCTTGATGATGAATCTTTAAGAATACTATGTAAAATCTTCAATAATATCTATGACACAGGCAATATTCCAAACGATTGGCTAGTTTCAGAATTTATTACTTTACCAAAGAAACAGGGAGCGAAAAAGTGCGGAGAATATAGGCTAATAAGTCTAATGAGCCATACACTAAAATTTTTTCTTAAAATTATAAATCGCAGAATATACAAGCTATGCGAAAACAGAATACAAGGCACAGTTTGGATTATTGAAAGGCGTAGGTACGAAAGATGCATTGTTTGGTCTACAGGTATTATTCCAAAGATGCTCATGTAACGAAATAGCCCATCTCCGATACGTCATAATTCTTAGAAGGACGAATCTAGAAAACGTAAGAATCGGCATGTCAATAGCGCCCGTCTTTCGGACGGGTGATCTCGATGAAAGAATTAGAGGTGGGATAACGCCAGAATGTTCTCGAACAGTAACTTTATTATATATATGTAACGTTGTTAGGAGTGAGTTAGTTGATAAGAGAGTACCGAACTGTAAACTTATAAATAAATATAGTTATATAAATTCGAACTGCTCGTTTTATTTAATCTCGCTACACTCAGATACGACTCGATATTTAAAGAGCATTTGACACAGTTCAACACCGAAAAATGATAGATGTTCTAACAAAAGCCCAAATAGATGATAAAGACCGGCGTATAATACAAAATTTATACTGGAACCAATCAGACACAATAAAAGCAAATCTTGGAGATAAACCGACGGAAGCGATCCAGATTCTACGAGGCGTTAGGCAAGGATGTATACTTTCACTTATATTGTTCAACCTACATTCAGAGGAAATATTTAGTGAAGCCAGAAAATTGCGAACATGGAATCTTTTTAAATGGAGAACGCCTAAACAACATCCGCTATGCAGAAGACATCGTTATTTTTGCAGACAGTTTAAACAGTTTACAGCAACTAATAAACAAAGTAAATGAAGTAAGTAAACATATCAAAAACTAAATTTATGATCACCAGCAAAAATAAAATTAGAGACGTCCAAATGCTTATCAAGAATACACCAGTTGACCGAGTAAAACAGTTTACCTATCTTGGAACAATAGTAAACGAACAATGGGATCACTCACAAGCAGTAAAATGTAGAATGGAGAAGGCTAGAAGGGCATTCAACAACATAGCCAAACTCTTTAAAAGCCACAACCTTAATCTGGAGATAAAAGTAAGGCTCCTACGATGTTATATCTTCTCGATATTATACTACGAAGTTGAATCCTGGACACTCACTGAAGCGATGGAGAAAAAACTTGAAGACTTCGAGATGTGGCTATACAAAAGAATCCTAAGGATATCATGGACGGACAAGATAACCAACGAGACTGTACTACGAAGAATGGGAAAAGATAGAGAGGTGATGTATACCATCAAAAGGAGAGCATCTAGGTTAGAAGAGAATTAGAATATCTAGCACATATAATGAGAAATGACAATAAATACAGATAAGAGAAAATAATCCTTCAAGGCAAAGTATTCGGAAAGCGGGGAATTGGAAGAAGACGAATATCATGGAAAAAACCTGAGGAAATGGCACAACAACAACTAATCTATTTAAAGCCTCAGTTAATGAAATAATTATAGCCAGAATGATTACCAATATTGGAAACGAATAGGCACCAAAAGAAGAAGATATATAAAAAGGAAACTTGCTTGACTGTTCTAACTAAAAAGGGGTTTCCCTTCTTAATACGGCATAGAACGACTGGCACAGTATACTGACAATGTAACAGGATCTTACCAAAGAGGCGTTTTGAAAAACAGATCTACCATTGATCACATATCATTTATCAGACAAATATTAGAAAAATCTACGGAGTGCGACATAAACTACCAATAAGTCTCCGTAGATTTTAAGGCAGCGTACGATACTGTTGACAGACCCCAATTATTTTAGGTTATGATTGAATTTGGAATACCAAAAGGATTGGTAGAATTAACTAAAATGATAATGAAGAAATTTGAATGTAAGTACGTGTACAAGGGGATCTTTCAGAACCATTTACAACTAACAGAGGACTGCGCAAGGGAGATGCGCTATCATGCACGCTATTTAACTTAGCGTTAGAAAAAGTTATGAGAGATTTTGGAATAAACTTAAGGGGTACGATATATACCCGCAGTATAGAAATGATGGCATATGCTGATGTTATCGTGAACACGAAACTATAGATACGGTGGAAGAATTCTGCTACTTAGGTCACTGGTAGACTGCAAAAACAACACATCCAAAGAAATAAAAAAAAAGAATATACGTGGCTAACCGCTGTTATTTTGGCCCAAGAGGCCCACAGCGCAAACTTTAGAAAATAATCATATGCCCAGTGCTTACGCATCGTACACATGGGCAATGACGATTCGACTTGAAGAGCTACTACGAATCTTTTAAAGAAAAGTATTGAAGACCATATACGGCGGAGTTAACAAACAGGGCTTGTGGAGAAGGCGATATAATTTCTAACTCTATGGACTTTTTGGTGATGCAGATGTAAAAACCATCAAAATAAACCGCCTAAGATTAGTGGGCCACGTTATGCGGATGTATGAAAGTGATCTTTCTAAAGTAACCATGCTAAATAGGCCGGTCGGAAGAAGAAGCTGGTGACCCAAACTCAGGTATCTGGACGATGTGCAAGACGATTTAAGGGAGATTGGAGTAAGGTGATGGAAAAGACAGACACTCGACAGGGAATGACGGAAGAATGTTTTGAGGCAGGCCAGGGCTCACGAAGGGTTGTAGCGCCAACTGATGATGATGATAAATTTGGTTTAAAACAAAACTCATAGTGGGCATTTACTAATTGAGTAACAATTAAAAATAGACTAACACCTGTCTGGATGGTTTTGTCAATTGTGATTAATTTAACTTTCTGATCTTACAGTCAGTTGACTGGTAACTTCCTAAGGACACGTACGTCCTTGTTTCAGGGATCAGTGTTCCCTTAAAATGGAATCTTTTAACTTCGGCCTCGTGTCCCAATAATTAACCGACACCTTGTGTAGGTAACCAATTTTAAAATTTAATAAGTTCAATATGTAATATATATATATATAAGCGGGGATCCTACAGCTTCTGCCGCTTCCCGCATTTCGATCGCCATCTTTTTCTATCTCTCCAGGTGTCTTCATCAATGGCTCTATCTCTCATGGTTTCCATAACACCTTGTATCCAAGACTTGGCTGGTCTTCCTCGTTTCCTTCTATTACTTGGATTGTATTCCATAGCTCTTTTTGGCCATCTGTTGTCGTCCATCCTCTGTACGTGTCCATACCATATTAACTGTCTAGTTTCTATTCTTTCAGAAGTTGTATGTACTCTATCTGTTTTTCTTCTAATTTCAGAATTAGGTATACGTTCTACTCTTGATATACGGCAAGCTCTTCTTAGGTAGTCCATTTCAACCGTGTCAACTTTTTTCTTTCCTTTTACTGTCATTTGCCAACATTCTGCTCCATATGTAAGAATGGGCTCTACAATTACTTTGTAGATAGTCATTTTAGTTCTCATAGTAGCTTTGTTGGACCAAAGTATCGAATTCAGAATTTGAACACTCTTCCTGCCTTGTTGCACTCTATAGTCTATATCTCGTTCCGTTGTTCCTTTACTGCAGATAATACTTCCCAAATATTTGTATTCGTAGCACCTTTTCATTTGTCTAATTTCCAAATCCGGGTCTTCGTCTTCATTGCCTATTCGCATATATTCTGTTTTAGACATATTCATACTCATCCCCCATTTTTCGTATTCATCTTTGAGCTTTCTAAGCATATAATCTGCATCTTCTTCACAGCTTGCAATTAGTACTTGATCATCTGCAAAGAACAGCGTTGTCAGATAATGGTTGTTAAGCTTCAACCCCATTCCCGCACATTTTTGTCTCCACTGGTGCAGTGCTTCTTGGATATATATTTTGAATAGGGTGGGGGAAAGACAACATCCTTGTCTCAAGCCTTTCGTTACTGTAAATACCCTTGAGAAAGTATTTCCTGTTTTTACAGTGCTTTGAGGACATTTATAGATGTTCAGTATTGCTTTTAGATATGTTTTACTAAGGTCCGTTTTCGTCAAGACACTAAATAAGAGTTTTAAAGGAACTGTATCATAAGCCTTCTCCAGATCTATAAATACCAGATGCGTAGGGAGGTTTCGAGCTGTTCGTTTTTCAATTACTTGTTGAAGGGTAAATGTGTTGTCCACGCACGATCTTCCTGCTCTGAAGCCGCTTTGTTCTTCAATTTCTTTATACTCCTCTTCTATTCTTCTTTTCAATATACGACCATATAACCTTCCCAGCGAGCTAGTTACGCTAATGCCTCTATAATTTCCGCATTCTTTTCTGTCTCCCTTTTTATAAATGGGGCTAATATGGGCCAAATTCCAATCGTCTGGAATCGTTTGGCCTTCAATTAAGCATTTATTAAAAATATTCACTATGCTTTCCAAAAGAGCATCTGGTCCATGTTTCACCAACTCGATGGGAATTGGCTGCTGTTATAAATTACTAATGATGTAAGTATTTACCATATTTTTTCAGTTTAACAGTTAACATTTTACCTCTTTGTATTAATTATATTAACGTGGAAATACTTACTTTTAGGTTTTCACTTTCACTTTTCACAGAAAAACGTTCTGAAATTTGTTATCCGTTAGGATGATTTCAATTTTATTAAAAAAAATTTAAATATATACCATGACACATTAGAAATTGTTTACTTCATTGTAAGTTTTTTAAACTAGGGTATAAAGCCAACTAGTGCGATTTTCGCTTTTATTAGTTAGTTACGGAAATATTATGTCAGGGCATATAGTCCAATTACTGAGGCTTAAAATATGGTAATACCTCCGAATTTTTTATAACTGCATTGATTTCTTTGAAAATTTCAAATTAAGCTTATCTTACCCTCCACTTCAAAAATTATATACGCTCTAGGTGCGCTTTTTGTTTTTAAGGGGTGAAAACTACCCCTTATTGAAGAAACTGGGAAAAACACGGATTTAATTATTTTATGCACTTAAATCTTGTTTATTCGCATAAGATAAATATTGTAATGTGTTCTCTAATATGAAAATTAATTATTCACAATTTTCAACCCTTAAAACCCTTTAAAAACCCTTAAAAGCTAATACTTTTTATAAAAATAATATGAAAAAAAAAGTCGTAGCAGCTTGAGACATTTCAATTATGTATTTAAATACAAATAAAAATTAATACCCTAGCTATACAATAATATTTTATTTATTGGAAATTTTCAACCTTTACAACCACCCTTATGACAAAAATGAATTAAAAAATATTTTTATCGGTTTGAAACATTTCTTGAGTGCATTTTATTTAACGAAAATTAATTTTTTGCATATAAAATAACTTTTTATTATAATTTCAATATTTCAACCCTCACAATTTAACCAACCCCTTTTTTAAAAAATTAATTTAATATATTTTTATTGGTCTGAAACATTTCTTGAGTGCATTTTATTAAACAAAAATTAATTTCTTGCTTATAAAATAACATTTTATTATAATTTCAACATTTTAACCCTCACAACCACCCCCTTTGTCAAAATTGAATTAAAAAATATTTTTAACGATTTGAAACATTTTTAGAGTGCATTGTTTGTAGACAAAAATTAATTTTTTACTTATAAAATGAGATTACTTTTTTTAACCCTTACAAGCACCCCTTTTTATGAAAATAAAATCCTTAAATCCTTAACTTAGACATGGACATAAATAGAAAAAATTTAGTTTACAATATATTACAATTTTTTTATTTTCCAAAAAACTAAAAATAAATATTATTTATATAAAACGAGGTATAAAATAAATGAATATCTATTCATCATAATTTTCACCGTCCAATTGGTCTTCGTTTACTGGAGGACAATTTTGGCAATTGTCACCACAGCACACCATCGAAATGCTCCAATGCTCCAAATTATAAAATTTTTCCATGCTCCAAAATTTATTCTAAAAAGTACTATTGGTTTTTTTACAATAATTCGGTTAATTTTGATGCTACAACATGCATAAACAAAACAATTTTACAGGTAATTTAACGGGCTATAAGCATAGGAATGTTAAAACATTCTAAAGTCCTTCATGTTTAAAGGGTGAAGGGTCAAAGGGTCGGAGACTAGTGGTTCATGCGCTATAAAGCAAACTTCAACCAACTATATCTCCGTTATTTTTTAAGCTACAAAAAAAATTAAAAAATGAAAATTTTTGTTGAAAAAAAAACCAATTTTTTTGTATTTTGTCATCTTTTACGTATCTTTTATAGTTTTGAAGTTATAATAAAAAAAAGTAAAATTGTAAATTAATATTTACAAAAAAAAAATGTAATCATACTTTTTCAAAAACTGGGTATTCTAAAGTAGCTAAACTTTTGAATCATATAAAAAACACTAAAATAAAGTGAATTCTATAAGGAAAACAATTTATTTCAATCCTAGTGAACATGACATTAGTTTTATTGCGTTTTTTTTTTACAAAAATTTGAGAAACCTACGTTTTTTTGATCGTATCTCACGTACAGTTGGTGCAAAGGACTTTTGCCACCACTCATTTTAAAGGTCTTTTCAAGTTCTTTTAAAAATATTATATGAGTTTTTGTCGAAAAATGTACCCGTTTTCCGTTATTTAACGTTAAATACTCGTATTGAAAGACAAAAACAAAAACAAACCTTTGAACAGCCATAACTCAGTTAATATTAAACTGAAAATATTCATTAAAAAGCCAATCTTTTTGTTTTTTTATGAGATTTAATTTTAGTCGTTACACTTTTTTTGATAAAACTCTTAGTTTCAGAGCTATTCTTAAAAAACCTTTGAAAAACATGTTTTTTTTAACGAAAAATGACACTTTTCAACAGCGAATAACTCAAAAAGTATTGATCTAGCGAAAAAAATGTTTACTACATTTTTTGTTTGAAATTTGTCCTTCTATCGAATAGCGTGGTTATTTTAAGTGAAAAGATTTCCACCCTCGAAAAGGGGTGGCAAACACCCCCAGGGTGGAAGCGCACATCGGCACTATATAACTTTTGTTCCTTGAGTAATTATTTACCAGCACACAAAATTTCAAATGAATCGATTCAGTTATAAAGAATTCGGAGGTAAAAACCCTCAGTAACTGATCTAATAAAGGACCAACTGGTAACGGCATCGATTATCGAAGACATATCAAAAAGTATGCTAAAATATGTCCGAGCATAGAAAAAGAACAAGGCCAAAGGCAAGCAAAATGGGCATTGAAACCTCACGTTATGTTATTAAAATTTATTATTTTCTTTAAAAACATCAAATCTGTTTAAAGACAGTAATTCCATTCGGAGCTGTGTCGTAACTTACCCTAGTATAGCGGTATTTTACGGTCACCCTCGTAGAAAAGATTCGTGCTATCGTATCTCCAGTGTGCAATGAACCTAGCGCTGATGAATATTTATTTCTATGAGCGAATTTACTTAAAAATGTAGTGAAACGTTCAATCTTCTCAGAGAAATAAACCATTTTCTACGGTATCCACACTATCATTATTTTAGTTGTCATATTTACTTATTTTCACTTTCTCTTGAAATAAACACTAACAAATATATTACAATAAGCTTTCAATAATAAATTGATTTTATTTAATGATCAAAGAACACACTGAGGTATAATTAAAATAAGTAGAACATAACTCTCCACAATGGACAAAAACAAACGAGTGAAATTTTCTGTTTTAAGAAATTTACCCGAAGTGTGGTGGTTATTCACAGTAATAAAGTCATTACCTGTCGACAATTGTGTAATTAGTATACATATATAATTAGGATTACTATTATTAACTATGAATACAAAATATACATACCAAAATATTACATAAAATTTCATCACAAAAAATATCGCATAAGTGGATTAAATAGAAAAGTGTATAAATTGGTATTTTTATTAAAATTAATCTCACAGTTGATGATCTGATAATAGTAGGGGAGCCAAGCGGGAATTTTGAGCGTTACTGGAGCGCGTCAGAAAATCCTATGGGGAGAAACCTTGTACCCTGTAATGTACCCCTACCATTTATGAACCCTGAGGGCAGCTCGTCAAATTAGTAAAAAAAATCCATCCTCAGAAAAACTCAAGCGCGCCAGATTAAGACAAGGCAAGCTAAGTACATGAAGGACAGTGTATATTTCAATAATTTGGCGATTTGACCGTGGCGTAAGAAAATGGGCCAGAGACCAAGTTGTAAAAAAAGCCATCTTGAAATACTCAGGCGTGATTTAATTTTTTTTTTTTTTTGTTTTAAAGGAAATTTTTTAAGGATTACGGGAAAAAATATAATCTGACAATTTTAATGAGGCGATGTAGCTAAAACCATAAATGAAGTGTGACCGTACAACTGCTGAGAACTGTATTTCCCTCTCCGCGTCTCTCTTTCCTTATCACTCTTTCTCTATCTCTCACTCTCTCGCGCCATCCCCACACTATCAGACACTATCGTCTTCCGCGATGATGCCATCTCAGCTGATCACAATAATAACGTGTTTGCTGTTGTAGATATGCGATGCTTTGATTTGCTTGTGCCTTAAAACAATTTTGAATTTAATGCAATAAGTTTTACATGCATTATAATAATTAGTAATGTAAGTGTGAAATGTGTATTTTGTGGAGAAGAAACGTGTTAAAAAATTTAAAAGTTTACATCGGAAACTTAGAAAATTGTATAGGTAACTATTTTGAACTATCGCAAAGTGAAACCGGTTCGAAGAAAATCTAGCAACCCTTATGCTACGGTCGAAATTTCTAATGAAACATCTTTGAACGGTGGCTATCATACCCAGTGTTACAAATTTTTTAGAGCTATAAAAAGACCGTCCGATTTTCAAAGAGAAAATAAAATTACACCGGAAAGTGCACAGAAATGTGATGATGCACAAACAAAACTTGCTCAAGAGACTCCCGAATTATCTATTTCTAGCACTTACAAAATGCAGAACGCTGATACAACAATAGACGCTCTTTCTGCTAAAGGCCTACTTGCTTTACAAGCACTACCAGATTACAGCCCAGCTTTTTACAGGCGAGGTTAAAAAAGGCCTTTTGACATTTTGAAGGATCTGCTACTTTCCAAGAAGCATTTGGAAACGTGCGATCGGAAGCTTATGATATTGAAAAATTATTTCCTATCATGCAATCTTTTATTTGCCGTTTGTACCGATTAAAAAACTAGCTGATGTCAACCGTGCTAGGATGGAAATATTCAATAACACATATAAAGTATTCGCATCGTTACTGAGATGTCACCAACAAACTGCGTATGGAAAAATGTGGATGGAAAATTAGAACCGACTTGGTTCGTTGGTAACTTCCAGATGAATTCGAAGATATCGTCATAACACCTGACATTTTAGAAGATGCTTTACATTCAGGTACGTTTTCCTTTTAATACTATAATATAAAATAAATAAAAAATTGTAAAGTTCATAACCATTCTTGCTTACAGAAACACGTGTTGACGAAGAAATTGATCAAGTGGAAACCAATTTCGAAGACGAATGCAGTGAGGATGAATATTAAGATACTTTTAAGATACCTAAGATATTTTTTTATCTAGTTTTATATCAAAAAATTATAGAATCATACACATATATGTATATTGTTTTATTATATCCAATAATGAAACAAAAAAATCTCATTGTCAGGTTACCAATGATCCTCCATATAATTGTCAGGTTATCAGTTAGGATGACCAGGACATCAAGTTGAACCTTATAATTCTCTCTGATTATCTGACATTGACTGATTTTTTTCCTAACTCTTTTTTGTTTATATATTGTTTATATAAAAAAAAATAATTTTTATATTTCTGTAGTAGATCCTTAATAAAGATAAGAAGATAAGAAAACAAATCAAATATAAACGTAAATAATAGTGATATTTATATCAATGTTTAAAATTACTGTTTTATCCACTTGATATTCGATATATCTAGAATGACACCAGGAAATCAAGAAGTTTTCAATCTCCTTTGCTTTTTATCCAGCCTATTTGGATAATACGTAAAGTATCCGGGCAAAACTAATTTTACCCAATTTCGGGATTTACCCGTAAGAATATGTTACGGTTAAAACGCGAATATAGGATAATACTAGAGTTACCCGGATAAAGTAAGGAATATCCAAGCATAGTAGATAAAGCTACATATTTGTGTAAATTTCGTTGTATTCTGGATTTATCTGGTTAATAATATATTATCCTGTTCAAATAAATACTATTTCTAATTTGGAGCAAAAATGAAATGATTTGTATCGCTGTTTTAGTTATATCAAGTTCTCAATGCTTAGTTATACCTTTTGGATAATAATTCTGTGGTGATTCTAAATAAACAAATAAAATTTAAACGTAATTAATGTTATTTATACGCAAGTTTAAAATGTACTGCTTTATCTAAAATTAGTTTCAATTCAATTCAATTCAATTTCAGGGTTTACCCGTAACGATGTGTTACCTGGTACCTCTGTGTGAGAACCACTGAAGGTGGAAGTATTTTGGAGATATTAAGGAAAGTTGGACTTTTCGCGAATTAATCTGAATCAGCTAGAGGGTCTGACGAGGTAGAGATACCGAAATATAGTTATATCGTTCTATTGATTCCGATTCAGACGTCAAAAGTTTGACTAATTTATACTCCAACGCTAATGGTTATTATTTTATAAAATTTTATCACTGTATCGTTTCTTAGAGGAGGCTTAACAATCAACGCAAAAAAAACAAAATGGATGGTGGTCGGAAAAATTAATATCGAAGACTCAGTGCTAAGATTAGATAACAAAATCCTGGAAAGGGTGGAACACTTTAGATATCTGGGTAGCTGGATTGACTGCAGGGTTGCAAGTGACGAGGAAATTTCGACCAGAATAGAACTCGCACGGAAAAACTTTATTAACTGGCGTTCTGTATTATGCAGTAGAAGTCTGTCGTTGACTACACGTCTAAGAGTATTGAAGTGCTACGTCTGGTCCACTTTGTTCTATGGATGTGAAACCTGGACAACAAAAATAAAAAATCTCAACAAATTAGAAGCGTTTGAGTTATGGTGTTACCGTCGCATGCTCAGAATCCCATGGACAGCACACATATCTAACGAACGCGTGCTAGAGACCGTGCACAAAGAGCGAAAATTGATCAACATCATCAAAATGAGAAAGGTCTAATACTTCGATCATATAATGAGGGGACCTAAATATCGCTTGGACAGGTCGAACGGTCGAGGAACTGTTTCATCTAGCTGCCGACCGAGAATCATTTCATCAGCTTGTCAATATGACGATAGCCAACGCTTGAATACAGGCACGGCATACAAAGAAGAAGAAGATCGTTTCTTTATTTGGTTCTTCAAAGTTCTGTGAATTGTTTCGCATTCAAGCTGTCAATTCTGTGATCAATGTCTTTATCGTTCTCGAAGTTTAGTTAACAGCCCGAGTAATTGAAATTTTTTTTAAAAGAATAGTGTAGAATCTTCATATTGTAATTCGTACAATCATTTTGGATTATCAGCTTATCATCGACAAAAAGTGTTATTTTTATTTTTTTTTAGGTATATTTACGTATTTATGGTTGCCTTTGGCGGTTGACACGCCGATAATCTTTAGATTAGTTTGTTACTATTTACTCGGGATATTTTTGTCTTGTTTTAAACGTTCTGAACATTTTGGCTTTCCTTTTCTCATGTAGCTGTAGCCTTCCTACGAGGACGGGTTAGTTGTTGCTTTGAGATACAGGATCTCTGACATTATTTCCACACCAGTGATTGCATTGATTATGTAGTGATCCTTTCTCGAGTTAGCTTTTTCCTGTTACTTCCTATCTGAGCTGTAATGAAAACGACCAACTACTCAGAAATACGTATTCACGGCTGCCTTCCACATTTTTTAACGTTGTTGGGAGATACGCCAATAATCTTTACTGTTGTTTGTGACTATTTACTCGCATTAACCTTTCCGATTTGTTTTAAACGTTCCTAACGTTTTTTTTACTTTTGTTTTATCCGGCAGCTGCAGGTTCTTCCATGGATGTGTTAATTGTTGCTCTTAGATACCAGGTATTCTGATATTCTTGCCACAAATTGTTTCACTACATACTTATGATTTATCTATTCAGGTGTATTGGATATCCCGTTTTTTTTACAATTTTATATAGTTTGTGCCTATCGACCCGGTCGCAAAATTTCTCATAATCTTTAAATGCAATATGCATTTCTAAATTCAACTTTCTTAGTTTTTCGATAATTTGTTTTAGAATAAAAACCTTGTCGTTAGCAGTCACCTGCCAAAGACTAAGAATAATAAAAACATTATATACTCTCATAAATTAAAATGATCACAATGGTATTGAGTATTGATATATGTCTGCAAACTAGATGAGTGAAAGCTAGTATACATATTGCACTAACTATAAAAAAACTAATGGCTTTTTAATTGCCACTTGAAAGCATATTAAAATTATTTAAAAGTCATTGTAATATAAATGTACTCCGGCAGATATTTCACTAAAATAAGTAAAAAAGGGCTATTATAAAAATATCGTTTTTAAGTTAATAACTGAAATCGCTTTGATGGTAAAACAGGCCATTCACGTTCCGATTTTTAGTCCGACTACTGGTCCAACTTCCGTAGTTGGATCTAAAATCGGACCGTGAGTGGGCTGGTTGGATTAGTTGGACAACTAGTGGTGTACGAGTCGGAACATCTAGCGGGACGACTTGAAGGTCCGACTTCCGACTTGCAACGAAGTGGGAGCGTGAATGGTGAAGTTGGAAGTCGGATCACAGGTCGAATCGAAAATTTCCTCAGTCAGTTGACCCTCAGCACCTGTTACGTATGAGATTTCTATGAATTACTTTACACAACCATCCCTAAGTCGGAGCGTGAGTGGAGACGAATATCCAACTAGTAGTCCTACTAAGTGGGACCGCAAGTTGGAACGTGAATGCCCAGCTTAAAGTATAAACGATGGCATGGATTTATAAAATTAAGCTAGGCATTCACGTTCCGACTTGCGGCCACACTTAGTAGGAGTACTAGTTTGATATTCGTCTCTACTCACGCTCCAACTTGCTATCCAACTAGCGGTCCAACTTCAGTTTCAGTTCTAGTTTGTTTTCGCGACAGTGTACATCGCTTAACCAAAAAATGTATCGAGTAAACACTATGCAAAATATAATTAGGAGGAGGAAAATGGCAGCATTGTGCTTGTTATCCTTATCATTTGAAAAAAAGAAGAAAAAATGTTGGATGAAGAAATTATTTGTTGTATGTACACCGTCGTGAAAACAAACTAGAAGTGAAACTGAAGTTGGACCGCTAGTTGGATAGCAAGTCGGAGCGTGAGTATAGACGAATATCAAACTAGTACTCCTACTAAGTGGGACCGCAAGTCGGAACGTGAATGCCTAGCTTAATTTTATAAATCCATGCCATCGTTTATACTTTAAGCTGGGCATTCACGTTCCAACTTGCGGTCCCACTTAGTAGGACTACTAGTTGGATATTCGTCTCCACTCACGATCCGACTTGCTATCCAACTAGCGGTCCAACTTCAGTTCTAGTTTGTTTTCACGACGGTGTACATCGCTCAACCAAAAAATGTATCGAGTAAACAGTACGCAAAATATAATTAGGAGGATAGTTGGGAATAAGCCACAATATGAGTTAGAAATTAAATGTATTTGACGTTTGGCTAATACATTTGACAATTTAGGAGAAGCCAGAGTTATGCTACAACAACAACAGCAGGTAACACAAAGAGTCGGTTTAAAAATAAACTATGGGAAAACAAAAATGATGAAGACGTTTGTCCCCAAAGAGCTAATAAAAATTGACAAATCGCCCATAGAAGATGTAGAAAGATATGTGTATTTGGGCCATGACATAAGTTTGGGTTGGGCTGCATTCAGAAAAATCAAATACATGTTTAAAGCAAATGACCCAATCCATTTAAAAAGGACAGCTTTCAACCAGTGCGTTATACCGGTCCACACTTACGGAACAGAAACCTTAACTCTCGCAAAAATATCAGCGGAATAATTGAGTAAAACGTACAATGGAGAGATCAACGCTTCAATTGAATTGCGGGGCGCATGTTGGGGTGTGTGCAGCGGTGTAGTGTGCGATTCCTCGTATTTCAAATCTTGCTCTCATCTCAAAGCAAAATATTGCTCGCTCGGTGGCTCATATATCAAAAAACTCTTACATTAGGGCACTTGTATGGCTACATATGTCCAAACTGAAGAAAACATTCGGGATTTTGAGTCTGGCACAGTTTTTTTACAAACATTTCAAAGGTTCCCTCAACATGTTCTGTTGCTTTTCCAATATAACGTTTATTTCATAAGCACAGTCTGTTGTTGCATCAGATCTTATCCACAGCTGGTTTCCTCATTTTATGGGTTATAACGTATCGTTTTAGAGCTGGCCTACTTTTAAACTTTACCATTGCTTCATCTATAGATTGAAATTGACTGTCTGAACGGCATTTTAAAATAGTGTGTTTCAGACAAGATAGAAGCTTATCGACATAATAATAATACAATCAACATAATCTAATAAGAACATGAGGCTAGATTAAAAGTAAACGAGTACATTGTATCTCTTATCGTTACTATTAGGTACATTTTCAGGTATTGATGAAGTACATGAAATCAAAGCCACCCTCTTAGCAACTCTCTTCGTGTTTGTTATTATTTTGGTTTTATCGAAATTCATTTTTAAACATATTCCTCTTACTTCCTCTAATTACCTAGCATATCCAATTCTAAAAACACGTGCTAAACTAAATAAAATTCATTATACCGTAATAATGATTATATAAGTTTAGGATAAACCTCTTGCAAGTAATAATTAGAAATTGGTGTCTCTTCAGAGTTAAATTGTACGCATAAGTGCTCATCAAGGAAGAACAATAGAAGGGTATGTCAGTTCACTTATCACATACCTGTTATTTGTTTGTTGCAAACGGAAAATCAGGTATTTCAAGTCAGGAAATGGGTAATGGGGATCTTTGTGCATGTACAGTCGACATGCACCGTGAAAAAGAAACCGTAATTGTTACGTCGGAAGTAGGTGATGTGACTTTTATATAAAAGATCAGTGGTGTAGAAGATATAAAGTACTGAAAAAAATTAACGCAAACTTTTACGCACAACTTTAGTGTGCATATACTTAGTTATCACCATATTCATTAGGAACGAAATTTACCATAACAACCAGAAGCAAGTGTCTTAAATCAGACAGTAGAGCTAACTAAGTCGAGTTTTTTACTCTGTCTACTGTATCTTTAAAGAATAACTTTTGATTGCATTTGCTGTCTTGTTCTAATTTTGCTATCACAATTTTTTTTCAAGATTCTGTTTACCTTCTTTGACTAATTTTTTTACTTTTCTATTTTGTTTTTTATATAGCTCACGTTAATTCTTTGTTAATTACTGTTTCCACAGGTTCTTTTTTTATTCTTATTGTTGTTTTATTTCATTTGTCCACCACGCTGTTTTATGATTTTGTCTGTTCTATACGTGTAACATACTTCTTTCGTTTCTTCTTCTTCTTCTTCTTTTTATATAGACATGACTGTCTATTTTTCAATGTATCTTCAGTACGTTGAACTCCTCAAAAACCCGCAAACGGTAGAAAGGTTTCAAAACTATATCGAAACTAAATACATAACTAAAGAGAATCTAACAATTAGTGAACAATGGGAAATGTGTAAAAATTACATTAAAGACGCAGCAAATAACATTCTAGGGCCGCAAAGACCACCACCACGCAATGAGTGGTTCGATGCTGAGTGCGAGGACATTACAAGAAGAAAGAACAATGCATATAAACTGATGCAGCAAAGAAGAACCCGAGAAAAAGAACAAAAATATAAAGATCTCAGAAGAGAAGAGAAGTACATCCATCGGAGAAAAAAGCGAAGTTATGAAAATAGAATATTGGAAGAACTTGAGGCATTAAAAAAGGAAAATCAAACAAGAAAATTCTATAAAAATCTAAATAAAGCAAGAAAAGAATTTAAACCAAGGATCGGACTATGTAAGGATAAGGAGGGGCATATACTCAATACAAAAGAAGAAGTATTGAAAAGGTGGGTGGAACACTATAAAGAACTGCTTACTATCGAAGTAGAAGATCCAAATCAACCACCCCCAGGAGCAAACAACAATACACCATTGGAGCCTCCATCAATTCAGGAAGTACGGGATGCAATAAAACACCTAAAAAATAATAAATCTCCAGGAAGTGATGGTATACCCGCGGAACTTATGAAATGTGGAGGTGCTACTCTGACTAATCATATATATAAAATCATACTGAGAGCCTGGAATGAGGAACAAATCCCAGAAGAGTAGTGTATTGGTATCGTTTGCCCGCTACACAAAAAAGGCGATGAATTAGAATGTAGAAACTATAGGGGAATAACCCTCCTTAATACAGCATACAAAATATTTTCGAGTATTTTATATGGTCGCCTGAGTGAATATTCAGAGGAGCTTCTTGGCGAATATCAAAGTGGTTTTAGGCCTGGTCGATCAACAACAGACCAGATCTTTGTGCTAAGGCAAATACTGGAAAAAACCAATGAATTTAATATCGACACATACCATCTTTTCGTAGATTTTAAATCGGCCTATGATAGTGTCCTAAGAAATAAATTGTATGAAGCCATGGATGAATTCCACATCCCCGATAAACTGATAAGATTGGTTAAGGCTACAATGCGTAAAGTTGTTTGCAAAGTCGAAATACAGGGCGAACAATCACAGGCATTTGAAACGCATGTTGGGCTGCGACAGGGAGATGCGCTGGCGTGTCTGCTTTTCAACATAGCTTTGGAAAAGGCGGTCAGGGATGCCCAAATAGACAGCAGAGGAAACATTTTTAATAAATCATCCCAAATTTTGGCATATGCAGATGATGTTGATCTAGTTGCCCGCACAACACGCAAGCTAGAAGAAATGTATACCACCTTGTCACACGCCTCAAAAAATATGGGCCTGCAAGTAAATGAAAATAAAACTAAGATAATGGCATCAACACCCAACAATAGAGCCGGAAACATCGGCCACCAATTCACGGTTGATAATTCTACCTTTGAAGTGGTGGACAAATTCACATACTTAGGCTCCCTGGTCACCAAGGAGAACGTCATGACGGAAGAAATCAAGCGAAGAATAATCCTAGCAAACAAATGCTATTTTGGACTGAGTAGACATATGAGAAGCAGAAACTTAAGCCAAAAAACAAAAATAACCATATACAAAACTCTTATACAACCAGTGTTGACATATGGGTCGGAGGCATGGACCATTTCCAAGGCAGATGAAAATCTCCTGCTTATATTTGAACGAAGGATCCTGAGAAGAATATTTGGTGGCATCTGTGAAAATGGTGTTTGGAGAAGGAGGTACAACTACGAGATATATCACAGATATAAACATATATTTGGTGGTAAAGACGTAGTATCCTTTATAAAAATAGGAAGACTAAGATGAGCAGGACATCTGGCAAGATCACAGCAGAACAACCCTCCTAGAAGAATCCTTATGTCACAACCTGTGGGAAGTAGAAAAAGGGGTAGACCAAAACTCAGATGGAGGGATGGTGTAGATGAGGATGGTAGACAAATAGGCGCAGCAAACTGGCAACAGTTGGCAATGGATAGAACTGACTGGCGCAATAGACTTGGGAAGGTCGAGGCTCTTTTATAGGGCTGTAGCACCAATGATGATGATGATCTTCAGTAAGTTGTCGTTCCATCGCTTTCGTTTTTCTTCCTACTTGGGAAGGTCTTGTTTCTGCCGCGTGTGTCATTATGGGTCTGATGACTGTTTTATAAATTCTGCCTTTCGTTTCTTTCCCGATATTTTTATTTCTCCATATTGTTTCCTTCAGGCAGCCTGCAGCTCTGTTTACTCTACTCACTTGATCTTCCACTTCAGTTTCGAGCTTTCCGTAGCTAGATATGATGTCTAAATATTTAAACGCCATCACTTGTTCTATTATCTGACCTTCCAGCTCCTTTACATCGTAGCTATTTACATCTTAGTAGATTTGCTGTTGTAACCATGCATTTTGTCTTTTTTGGGGAAATTATCTTTCGTTTTTTGAATAAGGATATTTTGAAATATTTCCCAAAGGCAGGCAAGCCAGCAGTCAATAATAAAATCGAACCCAGCCTGTGCGATTGATTTAGGGATGTTGGATGTTTTAGAATTTGGCATATTTCAAGGAGGGATATCTTTTATTTTGTTGTTTGCAAAGTATTTTGACACTAGTTAAATCAATTAGGTGTTTGGTTCAAATGGCAGGTTGTGCAAGAGCACAAGAAGGTTTGGAAATCCCAATGACGCTTTGATGGAACGTTGTTCGATCTTGAAGAGAGCGGCTGCTCCGGCCAGTGTAGCAGAAGTTCCACTCTGCACAGGGTATATGATAGACGACATTAGTTTATTCTAAACGGGACAATGGAGTTTTAGTCTTCAAAAACAACTTTCCAACAGTTCTAGTATTTTCAAGGCTATTTTAACCGGTAAGTTATTGAAGGGTTTAGTAAGCTTATTCGTGAAACTTTGTGGTTCGTGCAGGAGTGAACGAGAATTTGTTTATCTGTATGTTGTTAGAAATGGACGCTAATTTTAACCCGAAACCGGCCCGACACTACGAAACACCCAATGGCTGCAAAAATGTTTTTTATTACAAAATACGTTTTATTCTGTGGATGAATATTTTAATAATTAATAAGAACTATGCTTATAAGTTTATATTTTGTATTTGGGTTTGTCTTTAATTGTGTAATCTTAGGTTTATCGTATTTTTGCATTTACATTTAGATAATTTTCTTTTCTGTACTGACTAATCCTATACAAATTCTGTTTGTCAAAAATGAAATGAGGTCAAAAATTGTGGGAGATTTATCGGTCAACTGAAGTAGACGTGGAAAACAAAGAACATTGCTACTTCATCATTTTTATGCAAAACGTTTCATATGTGAATCTATTCTAAGAAACAGAAATAGAGAATATGACATAAACTTACAAGAATATTTTGCTGAGCTAATCAGCGTTAACATCACTGTTAAAATAACTTATGTGAGACAATTATAAAACATATTTTTTCCCGATATTATTTGGACACACCGAGCTTTCGATTTCCTCTGTGTCTTCAATGGGGCTTCTGAGAGTTCTTCTGAGTCTTCATCAGTAGTGCAGTGAACAGTGAACAATGTGCTAGTGAAGTGATCTGGTGGATCAACAGATTAAGACTTCGGAAACTCTGATGAATACTTTAGGGCTTAGGGAGAAAGTCGAAAGGTCGGTGTAGCCAAATTCGACGCAGTTCAACCCGGAAAATAGATAAATTTAATATTAATTTTTTGTATTAAAATTAAACTTATATAAGGCTGGAAATTATCCTCAATGTTATATCAGTGATTATCCTCAACCGTTAAGTGAAACCAGTTATTATCAAGGAATATTGAACCGGTTTTAGATAAGTAAGATCTACAATAGATCAGCACGATATTGATGTTCATAATATATTCGTCAAACAAGCCTATGACTTAACAAAGCGGAGCATAAGATCTTGGAAAACTTCAACATACTCTCGA
Source organism: Diabrotica undecimpunctata (assembly GCF_040954645.1). NCBI lineage: Eukaryota > Metazoa > Arthropoda > Insecta > Coleoptera > Chrysomelidae > Diabrotica > Diabrotica undecimpunctata. The sequence continues at coordinate 141,557,187 of NC_092803.1, forward strand.
AATATATTCGACCAGTAAAAAGCAACATTCTTTGGAAGGATGGATGATGACAGATTTCAAAGAGTGACGGCGGACCCGCAAAATTGTACTGTATTGGTCTGCCGATACCTACAACTTTCACAAGGTATCATTGTAATGTATTATAGTTGGAAACAAAAAGAACCTGAAGTCTTGAAATCCATTAAAGAAAGAAAGTTAGCATACTTCGGATATATAGTGAGAAATGAAAATAAATACAGAATACTACTATTGATATTAGAAGGGAAAATAGAAGGAAATAGAGGACCAGGACGCCGCCGAATATCCTGACTTAAGAATTTGAGACAGTGGACAGGTATGACCACCTCAGACCTATTTCGAACAGCTGCTAATAAAATACGATGGGTCATTGTGGTAGCCAACATCCATAGAGGATAGGCACTGGCAGAAGAAGAATAGTTGGAAAATTGGAATACAGTAGTCTCTCTCTATAACGATTCTCTCTATAACAATAATTCCTCTATAACGATGAATTTATCAAAATGCTACGTCTGGTCGACTCTTCTATATGCAGTTGAAACGTGGACCCTAAAAACATCAACCGTAAATAAATTGGAGGCCTTTGAAATGTGGATCTACCGGAGAATGCTCAAAATTTCATGGACATCGCATACCTCAAACGAAGAAGTGCTGCATAGAATAGGCAAGGAAAGAGAACTTTTTAACACAGTAAAAGTTAGAAAAACATCATACCTAGGCCACATACTGAGAAATAATAAGTACCAATATGCCCAACTTATAGTGAAAGGAAAAATCGAGGGAAAGAGAGGCCTAGGAAGGAAAAGACTATCGTGGCTCAGAAACATCCGACAATGGACAGGGCTAAATTTTGAACAGCTAATAAGAACAGCTGAAGATAGAGAAGATTTTAAAATTGTAGTAGCCAACCTCCATTGAGGAGAGGGCACTTTAAGAAGAAGAAGAAGATAACGATGAAAATAGTAAATGTTGGTTGGTTCGTCATAAGAACAATGTATTAATTCTTTCTCTACACCGATATCGTTCTGTCTTTATAGCGATAATTTTTTAGCATTCAATAGTTGATGACAAATGTGTTTAAAGTTCAGACTACCTGAGTCACGAGTGGCAAGGTCATTGTCCAGCGTTTGTTTTGTTTTGCACTTAAGGAATGCGGCCACCCATTCTACTCTTTCTTATCAGAGAATTAAGTGACTCACGTTTATTGTTCGGGCGGCGTACCTAACTGGTATCACACAGATGTTGTCATCTATTGACGACTTTTCATTTCCAGTTTGAGTTGTGTCTTAATGTGTCAACAGCCAACATGTTTTCGAAAAAGCATAAAGTGCTCTCGGTGGAGGAAAAGTTATCGATAACTCGAGCAATAGAGAAAGGTGAAAAGCAATCGGATGTTGTTTGCCGGACGGGGCTGTCCGGGAGGACAGAAAAAAGTGGCTTAAAGCTTAGATGGAGGGCGGTAGCAGGAAGAAGTTGCGGAAACCTCAGTACGAAGATTTAGATCGCGCTATGCTTCAGTGGTTCCAGCATCAGCGTATGAACTATATTCCACTTTCTGGGCCTGTGGTCAGGACAAAAGCTAAGTTTTTTGCAACTGAACTTGGAATTGAGAATTTCAAGGCATCTGAGGGTTGGCTGAGCGAGTGGAAGCTGCGGCACAAGATCAACTACATGCAAATCAGCGGAGAGGCTCGCGATGTTAACAAAAACGTAACAATAACACAACGAGTGTCCTTCAGCCCATGGACCAAAGTGTCATCAAGAGTTTGAAAAGCCATTACAGGAGAAGACTTTTGATGGAATTGGTTGAGAATAATGGCGATCTTAAACTAAACATTCTTGACACCATTCTAATGATTAGTAAATTCTGGGACGTGACGAGCAATACAATAAAACATTCCTTCAAACACGCAGGATGGCTGGAAGATCAAGGATTGACTGATGATGAAGATGACCTGCCATTAGATGTTGGGCCAGACAGTTTGAACTTACTGTCATCTACGGACCGAAAGAGCTAACAGATTTTGAAGAAGTTGATGAAAATGTAGCTACAACATCTGGACTTTCTGACGAGGACATCCTGCAATCAGTTCGTGTAGAAGAAGAAGAAAACAGTGACTCGGAAGTGGAAGCAGAGCCAGAACCAGTTCCAACCCCTCAGCAGACATTGGATGCGGCAAAAGTACTGCATCGATTCTTCATCCACCAGGAAGACGATATGAGTGCTGTGGAAGATTCGATGCGTCTTCAGGACAAGGTCAGGTCAGTTCTGTGGAAAGGGAAAAGAAGACAGATTTGGCAATGTAGGCTAAATATATTTTACAGTAGCATATTATTTTTTTTATTGTAGAGTATTCATTTATATTAGTTTTGATAATTTTTTTAAATTAAAATTGGTTATTTAGTACAGTATTATTAATATTACAGTACCGAATTTTGTCTCTATTTGTATAATGATCTCTCCTTATAACGATGAAAATACCCGGTCCCTTGCATATCGTTATAGAGAGAGAGGACTGTATTTTATACTAATCGGTTCACGTAAATGCCAATAAATAAATACATAAATCTCGCAAAAAAAAACTACATAGCCTGATAGGTAGATTGTCGTATATATTTTTTTAATATAATGTTTTTAAGTTGCATATTTTTATTCTTTCTTTCCTGCATGTTGCTAAACGTTAATAACACTTATATGATCTATTAAAGGTTATATCTCATAGTATATTATATTATTTATTATAAAGGATTTCCGGCATTCGGAAGTGAAAGCTTTTGTTGAACTTAATGACAACGTATTTTATGAGAAAAATTAACAATTACAAGGAAATTTATCACGTACAATTCTATCAAAAGCATATTGCGATGAACTACATTGATATTATTAGCTGCTATGTTGAAGAAATAAAATAAATGCCCTTACTTACTAGACTTAGATGCCTAAACGGTGAATTGAAAGAACTTTTTAGTTGGTTGAGGAATAATATGGTTCGTTGTTTCTTCTTGGCACATTATAGGACATTATTCACGAATTAAGTTTTATATAACGTCTCTTTTTTAGTCACAAAATATTAAACTAAGAAATTAAGCCACTTGCACATTCACTATAAAATACATCAAACAAATATATAAATATGATGAAGGGTTGTGATTGATACTAGTAATTTCGAGTTTCAACAATGCAATTCAACAAAATTACAGCGTTCTTGTTTATAGCTAGTTTTTTTTTTTATTTTGATGCCATGAAGTTGTATACAAAAAAGAATTACAATAATGATTAACCAATGCATATTGCCTTGGTGTTCGATTTCATGGGGTATTAATTAATATTCGAACTTCTAATTTATTTGTCGTATATCTTAATGCACGCATCGACGAGATACGTTTGACTTCCAAATTTTTTATTTAATTCGTATACATTGCATAATAGCGCATAAGCAACAAGTTTGAGCTTGTCTGGGTACCAGGACATCAGGGCATCGATGGCAAAGAAAACGCAGATAAACTTGCTAAAAGTGGATCAAACGGATCAAACGGACCGGCTAGGACTCTGTGAGTTCAAGAGGCAGCAGTACGTAGTGCTGTACAGGACTGAAACCAAAACAAACACATGGAAAAGTCTTTATTGGTGGACCATGTACAAAAAGGACAGAGGAGCTGCTCAATAGGGGCAGGAACAAACTGAGAACAGTAACAGGAATGTTGATTGATGACCGGGCATGCACCAGTAAGATAATTCCTAAATAAAATAGGCATTTACAATGCAGACCTTAACTGTAGACTCTGCGATAAGGAATCAGAAACTGTAAAAGATGCGCTGGGCTGCAAAAGACAAAATTTATATGGGCAACCAAGAGGAAACCCTGGTATATTTAGGACACACCAAGCAAAAGACCTGCACAAACTTCAACAGGGCACAAAATTTCTAGAATGGGTGAAGAAAAAACAATAGACAGCAAACACAATAAGCTTCAGCTTCAGTGATGACGAAGATTTTTTAGATCAGACGGGGAAGAAAAAAAGAACAAGATGTGGAACGTTATCAATAAATAGCAATAGAAGACAAATTATAACGGCAAAAATAGCCTATTTGAAACAAATCGGCGCATATATCGAATCTTAAAAGGTTCAGAAATGAACAAAAAACATGGAATGAAATATCCAAATACTTATAAGGAGGAGAAATAAAAAAGTATGATAGCATCGTTTAGGCATATGTATAAAGACCGTGACGGAAAACAGATGGCCCCGTAGGATATTATAGTGGATATTCCGACAAAAAAAGGAATGATGCCGTTGAAATAGGAGTCGTGGCGATATCAATGAAGTAAGGCAAGGAACTTGATGTATAATCGTTACTGAATTGATGAAAAAACAGATACACTTACGTGTTTTCCCCTAATTATGATAATTGGTATACGGAAATACTAAAGAAATAAAAATTGTTTTATAATAAGTTTTGTTAGAATAAGTTGTTTTAATTTGCGTCTTACAAATTTTCGAAAGAGAAACATTCAGAATTTCGAACGACAAGGCATCCTCTTAAATGTTGATGTACACAGCCCAAATTGCACATTTTAAAAGAACTTGTTATTCCGAATTCATACATACTAGCTTGGTAAAAAAAATTGTTAAAACGGGAAATAAATAATTTTACATGTAAAACATAAGTATATTTATTTACTAACACCAATAAGAACAATAATTTCAAAAAAATTACTTCAAAAGTTCAAAATGCTCGCAAAAATTCACATCCTCACATCCCTAATATGGATAAAAACGTAAGTTCGCGTCTTAGGTTTTTTTTATTAATATAATGTATTAAGAAATAATCGAGTACTTCATAGTAGGTAACCATTGACAAACCAATTCACAGTAATAAGTTTTAAACTAAAAATTGTTCATTTAAGTGAAAAAGATCGTAATGAAATATTAATAATGATCGGTTATGGCCATCGTATTAGAACAGCATCCAAAAAAGTTGAATGTTTGGATGGAAAGTGAAAGACCCATTTTTCATAGACAGAAACTTGACTGGCGAGAAGTATTTAGATTTACTTAATAACCACTACTTTATTATTATACTTCAACAGAATGGCCAGTTACAAATTTCTGGTTTCAACAAGATGGAGCGCTTCCCCATTATTATCGATGGATTGGACGTAGGACGTACATTGGACGGAGGATCACAGAGTGGCTTGCTCGTTCTCCGACCCTTAATCCATTAGATTTTTTTCGTTGGGGTTATCTAAAATCACGTGTTCACATAAGGTAATCAACGTGTTTGCAGGCTTTGAAACAAAGAATTATTGATGAATAATGGTGTACTAATACGTGAAGAAGTCTTGGAAATAGTGACTCATGAGTTTAATAATAATAACATTGTCAGGAGGTGGACAGCGAGCATTTTAAACATTTGAAGTGATTTTTTTAAAGTACTATTATTTATATAAGATCTTACTTGCCATTGTGAAATCAGATTAGTTCTGCTTCTTAAATTATGTTCAAAGACAACTGATTCTCATATTTAAAAAATAATGAAAAGAATACAAGAATACAAACCAGAAATAAATTTAATTCAAAGGTAAATAAGAGGTTGACCAGGTAACTAAAAATTGTGAAAAAGTAGAACTGTTACTTCCAAGATACGACTCTTTCAACTTCCATAAAAAACGTAGGGAAATAACAAACATTATCAGGAAAACAGACTTGTCAAAAGAAATGAAAAACACATAATAGACCACGAAGAGCTATGCAAACTTTGGCTAATATATGTACGAGATCTTTTTGCTAAAGATCTTAACTTAGATGCTAACAATCAAAACATATACTTAACTGGATCACCAAGAATCTGAATCAGAAGTGGAATATGTATGTCAAAATTAAAATTAATAAAGCTATCGGACTCTACAACGTAAATGCGGAAATACATATTAGAACTCAATGCCCTTCACATAATTATAATACTGAGAAAATACATTGGCTGAAATTGGTAAAATCAGTTTAATGAGCCACGTACTCAAGATGTACCCAAAGATAATTCACAGACGGACTTGCAATAAAGGCGAAGCGAGAATGGTATACATTCAGTTTGTGTGTATATACTATAAAAAGAAAAATACTGAACATCCGAACTCTTATTCTTCTTCTTCTTAGTCGGTAGCTTGTTTTCAAGCATCATTATTTCGTAAAATCTATTCTGTCAGTGTCCATTTATCCCGATATTCGCTATTTTTATTGATTGTGTAGAGTCTTACCTGTGAGTTTCATAAGATCTATATATCTGGTTAGCGATCTTACTCGACTTGTTTTCCTGTGGTCCATTCCTCCCACTGTAAGTCTTTTAAAGCCATTTCTTCTAATAACGTGGCCGAAGAATTTGGCCATATTTTCAGCTACTATGGAACGTAGTCTCTTCTATATTTGGATCTGTAGGAGGATTGATAAATTAGTTCTTTTCGCAGTCCAAAACAGTCTTAGCATTCAACGCCAGTAATACATCTCAAAGATATCTATTTTCTTTTTGTCCAATATACAGATGCGTATAGGAATATAGAGAATACCATACTTTTAACTATTCGTACTTTGGTGTTAAGTATTATACAATGACTTTCCCACATCTTTGTCAGTTTTGTCATGGCTTGCTTGACCAGTGTAATTGTTCTTCTAATTTCTTCACTGCATCCCCTTGGTATTAAGGAGCCGAGATAAGTAAAAGTGTTAACTGTTTCGATGTTATAGATTTTCTTTACACTTAAATTATTTGAATTATGTCGATAATGATAGTGATATTATCATTATTTTGGTTTTTTGTTTGTTAATCTGGACACCGACTCCCAAACTTTTTTCTTCAACTCGTACGAGTTCTAATTCTTCTTTAAATGCAGCGATGAGGGTGGTTACTAATAATTTTGGTGCCATTGATGGTGATTCCTGCTTCCCAGTTCTCTAAAGCATGTCTCATAATCCTCTTGTTGTATAATATGTTGAAGAGCATGGACCTTAGTACATATTGCTGTCACACACCCTTTCTGAATGAAAAACACTCAGGAAGTTCACTTGAATTGACTGCTGCTATTGTTGTATAGATCTTTTATTAGGTAGATCAAATGATGGGGTATACCCATTTCTTCAATGATGTTTCATAATAGCTTCCAACACGCGCAGTCGAATGCTTTGGTAATGGTGTAGTCAATATAGCATAAATAGATTGGTATATTAATTTCTCCGGCTTTTTCTACAATTTGTCTTATGTTTAAAATATGTTTTTTCATGCCTCTATTAGGAACAAAGCCCGCTTGATTCGGTGCTAGTTGTGGTAATGTAAAATTTGAGACGCTCTGATATAATCTGTAGCATCACCTTGCTGACATGTAAAATAAGCGCTATGGTGCGTTAATTTTCGCATATATCTTTCGGACCTTTTTTGCGAGTAGGGATGTATATTTATTTAGTCCAGTTCTCAGGTCAGATTCTATTGCTCGAAATTAGGTGCCACAAGAATTGCCGTTGTTTGCTCTAGGTGATTTGTGAGTTTTCGGCTTTCTTAGTGCAGACGTCACTTCTCTCAATATCGGTGGTTTCAGTTTTGGGCCTTCAAGTTGCAAATTATATTCTGGATCTGTGGTGTCTTTCATTAAATTTTGTCATCTTCCTGTCGTATTGCTAAGCATCTTGAAGAAAAGTAACGAGTAATTAGTTCTATTTTTTTTAAACATATCTATTGTTTCATTTTCATGTATATGCTGTTCGACATCGTTGCACAGATCGTTTAGATATTCATTTTGATCTTTCCTACATATCTACTTGATTTATTTACTAAGAAGAGTATTCTGAATGTGCTTCAAGTGTTTTGAGCCCTTGGATTGAAGTTCTTTTCGGGTTTTAATTTTACTCTATGTGTTCTCGTAGATCCAACTTTTATTGGGCTTACTCTTAGTGCTTTTTTGTTATTTCTTGGCAAGAAACAACAAATACTACATCAAAAATGTCATCTTAATGAGCGAAAATGAAGGTGAACGTGGACCAAGTGGTAAAAACACTTGCACAGAAAACTTGTGCAAAAAACACAGAAGAGCAGAAGGATCTCTGTGCGTTCTGTAACCAACATGATCGCTTACACGCTGCATAATGTACGGCACCAGAACAAGAATATGATCTTTTGGACATGTAAACTGCTAATATCACGGTTTTTGTTTAATGGGTATAATACAGTAGTATAAGTATGGATCCATTTGGACCTCTAACAATCATTAAAATTTTGATGTCCATCATATAAATGTTAAGAGCAGTTGCGGTCCAAACAAGGGTTTCCTCCAATGGATTCCGAAATCCAGCACTGCCGATCTATTCCAAAATTTGTCTTAAGATTGTCGCCAAATTTGATCTTCCTGTCTTGCATTTTCTTGATGAAGTATCAGAACTAGATCGCCAGGATATCGCAGATCATTCAGGTGTTGTCCATACCTAATAATTGTTGTTCATTCGTTTAGTGACCAACTTGTACATATGCGTTATTGAGCGATAGGTTTCCATATCTTATCTTTTAGCTTTAGAGTAATGACTAGAGTAAAGTAACTCACAGCCCGTTTAAATGCTGTTTATTGTGCGATTAGTTTCGGAGTGAACAATTTGCACTCCATCATCAAGCCGATACAAATAAAACCAATGATTATAAACAACACAAATATACCAATAAGTAACCGATATTATGGCAATACACCAATTGATGAGTCATGCTTGTTAAGATAGATAGATAGATAGATAGATGGTTTATTGGTAATACATCAATACAAAAGTATTTTTTACAAGTCAAAGATAAAATATGTCAATATAGTTAATAAACACATAAATATAAACACAAAACATAAATACAGTGTTTTAAAATATACTTACAACAATTACAACAAATTAAAATTGGAGGTGAAATACTCCTCATACGTAAAAAAGGCATTCACTATAAGGTAACTCTTAATTTTCGCCTTAAACTGATGAAAATTAAGAGCTTTTATTCTAGCTGGCACTAAGTTATAGAATTTTATGGATAAATACCTTGAACCATTTCTGGATCTCTCAAGACGGCTAAATTCTGGTATACGATTATTATTAAATCTGGTGGGATACTTGTGAAAATCTACATGCGCATTGTATTGACTAAGATTTTGTTTAATGTGCAACAGACACTGCATAATATATACACAAGGTAAAGTCAAAATTTGTAAAGCTCTAAAGGAGTTTCTACAATCTGCTCTATAACAGAGCCCAGAGATAATACGAACACACTTTCTTTGTTGTGCAAACACTTTATCAATGTGACAAGAGTGACCCCAGGAGAGAATAGCATATGTCAGATGAGAATGAAAATTACTATGATAGGCTGTTAAAATAGTTTCCCTGGAAGTCACCTGTACAAGGTTCCTAAAGAGGAAAAGTTGTCGGGAAAGCTTTTTCGATAGAATAACTATATGTTGTTCCCAAGTTAATCCTGCATCCAAATATATCCCCAGAAACTTCGCTCCGGTTACACATTGTGGTAGAGCAGCGTTTTCAACGCAAGTGTTATTTCTTAAAGTAAAATTAACACTTTGTGATTTAGAGTTGTTCAAAGAAAGACGGTTAGTTAAAAACCAATTGAATAAGTTTTTTTCAGATGTTTGGTAATCAAGGATGTCGAATTCAGAATGGTGATAGCTTGTATAGAAAGTAGTGTCATCAGCAAATAAAACAGTGTTAACTGTTTCATTTTGAGAGTACACTAGATCATTAATATAGATAAGAAATAATACTGGACCCAAAACCGAGCCTTGAGGGACACCAAACAACAGAGATTGTTTTTGAGAATCACACTGGTTGAAGTCAACATATTGATCACGATTTGATAGATATGAATCAATTAGTTGAATAGCATCACTATGAAAATTATAATAAGGAAGTTTTCTAAGCAAAATACTATGTGTGACACAATCGAAAGCCTTAGTAAGATCTAAAAACGATGCAAGAGTATCAAGATATTTTTCAAACCCTTCCAAAACATTACTAGTGAAATGATCAATAGCTAAAGTTGTTGTTTTATTTTTTCAGAATCCGTACTGGTTTATGACAAACAGTTTATTAGATTCAAAATGTAGAATAATTTGATTTTTTAAAATTCGTTCATAAACTTTTGATAAAATGGGCAACAAAGAAATGGGTCGATAGTTGTTATAATCGTCAATAGAGCCTTTATTCTTAAACAGAGGTACTACCTTTGCAGTTTTGAAAACTTGAGGATAAGTATTACAAGATATTGATTGATTTATTAAAGTTGTTAGAGGTTGAACAATTATATCTTTTATTGTTTTAATAATTTTTGTGTTAAACCCATCAGGATCTTTGCTGTTACTATTTTTTATTTCTGTAACAGCTAAGTCAACTTCACTAAAGTTCACTGGCTGAAAGCTAAAACACGGGATATTTTTCTGTGGTATACACTTTAAATAGTCATCAAGAGTTAGCTGAGGAACCTCAAGTTCATTTATTACTCTCTCAGCAGTTGAGCAGAAGTGGCTATTAAAACTATCTGCATTGAGTTTAGAATTATCAGTGAAGAAAACATTTTAATGTTTGTTACCATTAATTAGTTTCCACATAGCTTGTTGAGAGTTGCCAGAATTTTTTATAAACCTATCATTTGCATTAATTTTTGCAAGTTTGATGGCTTCCCTGTACTCTTTTCTAAGTTTGATAATGGTACTTCTAGGTGCAGCAATGGGATCGTTTCTATTTATTGCTATAATAAATTGAAGTCTCTCACGCATTTTTCTCAAAGTGTCATTGAACCAGTTTACTTTTTTACCTGGATTGTTTTTATTCAGCAATTTCGATTTTTCTGGAAAAGAGATATTTATGGAATTTAATAACACATCAATTAGCATTTTAAATTTTAAATTAATATCCAAATTATCATTGTATACAAAATTAAAGTTGCAATTTAGCAGAATCTGGTTCAGATTGAAGAGTCCTTCATCTGTGATAGGTCTATAACAAACTCTGGTTGCACAATTTGTGGATGAGTAAGCTATCTGAAAGGAAATACCTCTGTGGTCAGATGTGTGAGTGAGATCCACAGGTTTTGTGGTACCATCAATATTTGTGAAAATATTATCAAGACATCTATTACCTCGAGTATTAAATTTAACTTTTTTTGTAATATTGTAAGATCTAAAAAAATTACAGAGTTTTAAAGCTCTGATATCTGTTTCATTAAAATGGACATTAAAGTCACCCGGAATTATAACAGGATTATGGACATTAATTTTTTTAAGAGCTTTAGCCATAATGGTAAAGAATTTGTCTAAATCACCATCTGGAGTACGATAGACAGTGATAAGCTGCACATTAGATTTATTCAATAAAATACCTGTAATCTCACAATGCTGTTCAGAAGAGAGATTTTCAAGATTCAAATGATTAAAACTTACGTTATTCCTAGTATATATACCTACACCTCCATGAGACTTGACCGTCCTGCAAAATCCAGAAACCATACGATAGCCTTTAATATTGACAGTATGTAGCTCATCAGGTAAAAGCCAGTGCTCATTAAGACACAAACAATCAGCTGAAATATCATTAAGCAGAACTTCAAAATCTAGAAAAGAGTTACGTAACGATTGAGCATTATAGTGAATGACATTTAAACAATTTTTAAATTTAATAATACTTTTTGAAGAGGATCCAGTTACATTGGCATCCTCCTCTTCACAAAAAACTTAGATACCACTGCACCCTTTGGCCAAACATCTTTGTTCCAAGCTCTCTTTAGGTTTTCTTGATTAATGGTGACCTTCATGGAACTATATGCTTCAGGCATTTTTGATTTGTGTACCATACATTGGACTTCAGGAAATGATACAGCTAACATTTTATGTAAATCATCAGGGGTTGTTTGCGGTTTAAGACGTGTGACATGCAGAGACACAAATTGTGGAACGGACTCCACCGACTTTTCCATCTCATTTCCACCAATTAAATATTGACGTCTACGTTTACGACGATTCTGAGTCAACCACTCATCTCTCTTAATTTCACCATCAGTTTCTTTTAAATTTTGTATATCTAAATTTTTTTGTTGATTAACGGCATCGTGAATAGCGCGGCTAACACCTTTCTTGTTAAATATATGATTTTTATTATTGTTTACAATTTGGTTGTTATTAGCTGTTTTAAATTGACTTTTAACCACACCAGTATTATCACTAATGACAGTCAGGCCAGGTGAAGGGGACTTCGAATGACTGGGTTTTGCATCCACCTCTGACACATTCGTATTATTTTCAGCTACTTTAACATTCATTGACCTTAAGCTTAAGCTTGGTTCGAGGTCGCTTAAATTACCATCAGATGTTTCGCTCGGCAAATGGTATAGAGGAAACTGGTTGTTTACGTTTTTTACTCCATTATTTCTGATTAATTTAATTTTTTCTTGGAGTTCGCGAATTATAAAATTTTTGTGATTAAGTATAATTTTTAAATATTCTACTTCCCTTTTTAAGACATCTTCTTCAATAATATTCACATCTTCAGTAATTACGAGTTCAGCACTAGTCATATCACAACAGATCATGCCTTGATCGACAATTTTTACATTTTTTATTCTTTTAGCACAGCTGGGGTGAGCTAATAAGGAGCAATTTACACATTTTAGCCCATTACTCACTTTTTTAACACAGTGAATACACAAACAACTTAACACGTCCTTCTCAGTCGACGCCATCTTGGAATATGTTAAGTTTAATATACCTACATATCAGTACTAGATGGCGTTGATTCTAGAAGTTAACTTAACCAGTTCATTTATGTTGCTTGTTCAATTCATAAAATAAAAATAAACTGTTGTTGTATAAGGTTTTTGTGTCAAAGAAAGTAAAATTAAAGTTGAAACTTAAAACCCGATCCGAAAATGGATGTTTGATAAATCTCTGAGAGAGACACAACGCGGAAAACAAAAAAATGCTTCCTGGACGATGTGGAAGCAGATTTAAAGGTACTGGAAATAATGACAGAAAAAACTGGCCCTGAATAGAAAATGCTGGATGGATATTTTAAGAAAACTACAGAGTATAGAAAATAATTATGCCTGTCTACTATTATCTTATTAGGTCCAAATACTTGCTATATTCTAGCCATTTTAACTTATGTATCGGTAATTGTCTATAATGGTTCATTTGCGGCTCTTATCTACAGACGACAGAAATCGCTACATAACAATCCACTATACAGGTATAATCTTTCGGTTCTTCGGTATGAAAGTGGCGACGTACTAACTTAGATAATATCGTAAAACGCAGATACAATCAAGTGATGTAACAGATTTTATAACAATGATTAATTTTGTTTTTTTTTTAACATTAAAAAGATCACCTCTAATAACATGTTATTAAAAATAAATAATGACACGGACCAGTGAAGATGGAACCAGCTGAGTGGTAATGGTGAAACCTTAAATCACATAAGTTGTCAATGTAGCGAAGTTTAGACTACACTTCACTTAATTATATAATAACCAAGAATCTAGGTTGACAATAAAAACTAATTAATATTGAAACAGGAAATTATTGTTATGAAACAGAATCATAAATAATAAGGAAATTAAATTTAACACATGAACACATTAAACATATTAATGTGTTAATACACTGAACAATTCTATGATGTTTTACCAGTCCACTGTCTTTAACATTTTTCAGCCATGAGATTCGTCGTGTACCCGGCGCTCTGCTGGCTTATAATTGAAGACATTTAAGCAATAACGGTACAAGCCACATTTATTCAAACAATGAGTTATACATATTTTTAATACGAATAGGCACCTAATAACTTACCCTATAAAAATTATCACTATTGCTCTATAGATGACGCCACAAATTGGAAAAACCGTTGTTCATTCAAAAGAAAAAACGATTCAGTAGGCGGTACTGTAGACTAGCGCCAAGCTTTATATTAATCAACAAAATTGCCGTTTTTACTTCTTCTTCCTTTGCCCTATCCGTTTCGGACGTTGGCTATTAACAAGGCTATTTTGACTTTGTTTACGGCACCTCTGAACAGTTCGGTCGATGTTAGTCCGAACCATTGTCGCAGGTTATGCATCCATGAGTGTCGTCTTCTTCCCGGTCCCCTCCTACTGTCGATTCTTCCTTGGACTATTAACTGTAGCAGCCGGTACTTAGTATACCTCATGACATGTCCGAAGTCCTCAAGCTTGCGTTTCTTTACGGTGAAGATTATTTCTTTGCTTTTGCCTATTCTCTGCATTACTTCCACGTTAGTGATGTGGTCTGTCCAGGATATCCGAAAAATACGGCGATATATCCACAGCTCAAAGGATTCTAGTTTCTTCAGGGTGGCTTCCGTTGTGGTCCATGCCTCTGCTCCATAGAACAAGACCGGGAAGACATAACACTTGACCAGTCTTAATTTTAGTTCCATTGAGATTTTGCTTGTGAACCACTTTTTCATATTGTTGAACGCGTTTCGCGCTTTTTTAATTCGTGATCTTATTTCTGTTGACTGGTCCCATTTTGTGTTGACTGTGGTTCCAAGGTATGTGTATGTCTCCACTTGTTCTATTTTTCGGTTGTTTAATGTCAATTGCATCGGAGGTTGTTGTGTTCTGCTGATGAGCATGTATTTTACTATTCTCTACAATTTCATAATATTTTCAATCAAATTTCTATTCAGCAACAGTTTTTGTAGGCATTTTTTCACGCTTTATCGCATTCGTTATAAGATCTTTACGTTTCCTTTAAAAAAATGGCCAACCCCTCGTTAGGTGCACAAATGGACTGTTCCGCTGTGACTGTATAAAATATGAAAATGTTTTACTAATAACTCTTTTATCGCACTTTAATGCAATAGTTGCACTGATGCAAAAATCCAACATTGTATTTATATGAAATTATGCAAATATAAATAAATATCATTTGATAGTAAATTTAATTATTACATAAACTAATAAGATATTTAAAAATAACAAGTTGTATTAAAAAATATTTTTTTAAATTTAAATAATATATTTAAAATTAAATAAAATTAATTTATTATTTATTTATTTTTGACTTATATTAAATTTTGACAATCGTTACGAATCGAATCTTTTAGTGACTTTTAGTAATGTAAAACGACGGGAATAATTATCAGATTTTGTAATACATATGAAGTTTAAAGCCTCGTACATTTACACGCTCATGTAATTAGAGTACATTGTTAACGTAGTTTTTTTTCAGGCAAATCATTTTTCTTTTCTGTAATCATAGAAACACAAAACGATTCAGTTGAAAGAAGATGTTTTTTCCAACATCAGAAAGATATTCTTCTTCAAGGTGACGCGAAGCAAATCTGGAGAGGCGGCCGAAAAATAAAAGAAAAATCATCCAAAACCTGGGCGACAATTATGTAAATAAATCACAAAAACAAGTTAAGGACAGAAAGATATGACCATCATGTCACTGTTGCCAAAATTTTCGGAACGCTTTGCAAGGAAAAGAAGTGCACATATTTAATGCTTTTTGGAACTTGGCGGAAAAACTATAACAAAAGAATATTCACTTTTATATATATATATATATTTAGGGATTCTACAGTATTCACTGCCTTCCCTCGCTCAACCGTTTCCATCTCTCTCTGTTGTTCCATTCTCCATCGTTTAGTCCTCTCTTACTCATGGCGTCGTCTACTTCGTTCCACCAGGATTTTCGGGGTCGTCCTCTTTTCCTCCTTCCTATGGGGCTCCATTCGGTTATTCTCTTTATCCATCTGCTGTCGCTAGTTCTTCTTATATGTCCATACCACTTTAGTCTTTTTTGTTCTATATATGTTAGTATGTCTGTTTCTATTGATGTTCTTTGCTTTATTTCGTCATTACTTCTCCTATCCATTTTTGTTACTCTGCAGCATCTTCGCAGGCATTCCATCTCTGTTGCTACTATCTTACTGCTGTTTTTCTTGTTTATGATCCAATTTTCAGCCCCATATGTCATAATACTTCGCACTAATGTTTTATAAATCTGCGTTTTTGTCTTCATATTTAGGTGTCTATCCCACCATACTGAGTTAAGTTGTCGGATTGCTGTTCTTGTTTGTCCTAATCTTTGTGTAATTTCTTCCTCTGTTGTTGCCTTTTTCGTGATTATAAACCCCAGGTATTTGAATTTATCCTTTCCTTTGATTGTTACGTTGTCATCAATCTGTAGATCTTCTATGTCTTCTTCACTTGTAGATAGGTACTCTGTTTTCGCAAGGTTAATATCTAGGCCAGCCTTGGTATATTCTTCTTGTAGTTTCTTCATCATGTAGCTGAGGTCGTCTTGGTCTTGTGCAATCACTACTTGATCGTCTGCAAAACTTAATGTATATAGGTATTTGTTCCGTACCGGTACTCCCATGCCTTCGCATTTTCTTTTCCATGTAGTCAAGGCTTTCTCTAAGTATATTTTGAATAGGGTTGGAGATGTGGAACAACCCTGCAGGAGCCCTTTTGTTGTGGTGAAGTCTCCTATGATTCTTGTTCCCATTTTAATGGACACTTTATTTTCTTTATACAGAGCTTTTGTAGCTTCTATGAGTTCCGTCTTTGTACATTGCCTCCCATAGTTCTGATCTTGGTACAGAGTCATACGCCTTTCTCAGGTCCACAAATGCCAAGTGTATATCTCTATTTTTTGCTTTTTTCTTTTCCAACAGTTGTTCCAGTGTGTATATGTGGTCTATGCATGATCTTCCTGCCGTGAAGCCTGCCTGATCCTCTCCGATTTTGCCTTTTATCGCTTGCTCTATCTTTTCTCGCAGTATCTTCCCATATAATCTTCCTATTGATGATATTACGCTTATTCCTCTGTAGTTTTCGCATCGTTTTCTATCTCCTTTCTTAAATATAGATGTCATATATGCCGCCGTCCATTCCTTTGGGAGCTGTTCTCCATTTTTCACTTCACTTTTCTACATATAAATTATGTTCGAAAAAAAAAAGAAAATATCCAAAGAAAACTAAAAGAGATGTATCATCACGAAAAGTTTTACTACCATGCTCTGTAAAAATTAATGGTATTGATGTAAAGATATACAAGAAAGAGTTTCTTGCAATTCATGGACTGTACAATTCAAAAAAGGGAATTCAGCTTCTGTGTGAACAAATAAAGGAAGGTGATAGTATCCCAAAATCCAATAAACGTGGCAAACACCAGAACAGGAGAAATAAGATCAGTGAATGTGAAAATATAAAGACGCATATCAAACCCATACCAAAGTACACGAGTCATTATAACCGTCAAAAAAATTCTAATAAAGTATATAGAGTTCATGATCTATACAATTCTTTTCTGTACAATGACTACTATCTTGAATGGTGCAAAGAAAACATTTTAAATCTTGTGAAAAAAAACTATCATCGAAACATGTTTTGCAAGTAGTGTAACATTGGATTCAATCTACCCAAAACAGATACTTGCAAAACATGTGACTTTGCGAAACATCCAAATTTGACATGATGTGAATAAAGGAGGCCCAGCAGACAGTTTTGCTCCATAGAAGAGTGGAAGCATTGCAACAGTGCCTAGATCATCATGCTATGTCATGACACATCATGCTACTCTGTTGTCAATTTTGACTTACAACAAGTTCTTCCTGTGCCATCTTTGACAGTCGGTTCTGCTTTTTATTTACGAAAAGCATGAACATAATATAATCTAGGCATACATGATTGTATTGAAGAAACAAGATACATGTATACGTAACGCCACGTGATGAGATTGCCAGTATATTTGGTATTTAAACATTTTATAGGAAATAGCCACAAATATAGGAAACTGGCTATAATAGAGACAATTGCGAGGGACATAATAAATATTAGACTATAGTATGCTTATAGCAACAACTAATAAACGAATGTATTTTTATACCATAAAACACAGATTTATAGTAGTGGGACACTACTTTCATCTGATCGTGACTTATTCGAGATTATAAAATAATATAAACGTTACAATGTAAAATAAGTTTAAACTCCTCATGACTGGTAACAAGCTGTTTTAAAATCGAAAAGAAAAAATCTTTTTAAGGTAATGGTTCTAAACCAGCAAGATATTTTGTCATTCAAGGATTTACAGATACAAAATATTACTAAAAAACTCATACTAACAACAAAGAAAAAGTTCATTTTAGTCAAATATGTAATTCTAAATTTGTGAAAGACAGACAAAATGTTACTTATGTTTATTAAACATTTACGGAATGAAGAATTTAAATCTCTAAACATTGGTAGAAAAGGCGTCTGCTGTAGGAAAGCTACAATTCCGTTAAATTAAAAAAACTCTCTAATCTTTCAACATTTCTAGGGTGTATACCTCCAAATTATCAGAACCATTACAGAAGCATTGGGATTGTTGAAAATATGAGCATGGATAATACTACAGAAGATGGTACAGAACATTTGGATGACGTAAGCAACCTTGAGCAGGAAAACTAAAGTTCTTTGAAACCATTTTTCTAATAAAATTTTGTATTTATACTTTTTTGGAGTTTTTTTACTATATACGATTCTTTTAGTTATCACACCTCTTAAATGGCCATCTAGGGCCCGTACAGAGACATTGTCTCTGGGGGGTCAGCATCCCCCAATCGGGAGTCTTACGTTGCCACTCAGGATATCTGTTAAGAACATCACACCAACTTTTTAACAAAGATGTAACAAATAACAAATTGTGTACTATTTTAAGGGTTTTTATCCAAATATTTAGTGGATTGACTCATGTACATCTAGTAAATACTGTGATGATGGACTTGTTAGTCCGAAAGAGTTCTGTGATGTAGCCCGAAAGGGTCTTTTAATTATATATCTTTTATAAACGATTTTTAAATAAAACTTTTAAACCGTTAAAGTATCACCAGTATATCCCTCATATACTGATTCACTTGAGTATTTAGACCATTGAAGAAAATCATCAACTGAATTTGTAATACAAAAAATTGGTTAAAAAGCAAACTAAAGTATAGTAAAGTATAGTATATAAAGTATATTAATGGAAAATTATTTTAAAAAACAATTCATTTTGTACGGTAAATACTTTCTTTTATTTATCTATCATAAACTTTAAATACTAACTTATATGTAGAAAATAAGTTATCTTTCTTTACTATGAGAATTACAACTAATTATTCTCTCAAACACAACCAACCATGTTTTTAACAAAAACCGTGTAATAAATATATGTATGTACACAATATTTTAACGGTTATTGAATTACACGCACATTACGACTACCAGTAATATAACATAGTAGCATTTTCTTCTTCCTATAAGAGTAAATAGAAATAAAACAGAAAGATAAACATGCATCTATTTAAATCGTTCTCATTTCAGAGAAGAAATTCTCTTACGTAACGTGACAAGAATTTCGCACATCGTGAACACGGTTACTTCCTTATTTTGTGTGCAACGAACAGCTCAAATTATGGTTGAAAAAATCGTTATGATACCTTCTAGCTTAAACCAACGATAAATAGAAGAGCGTACAAGGTGCACAAGAAGTCCACATGACAAATTTTGTAGTTACTTCAAAAATAACATTATCTTTTTTTTATCTACTCCTGCTTTTAAATCAATCAAGATTAGTGATGTTTGAATTCAAAGATTCACATTTTTTCTTTACGTAACAATAAAACACTGAAAACTTTGTTTTCAAAACTTCCACAAAATTTATTTTAAATTCTTATCACTACAGCTGTTTCGGCTGATTGCCTTTCTCAAGTGCGGCTGATTGCCTTTCTCACTTGAGAAAGGCATTTTTTGCCTTCTCTAAAGTGAGAAAGGCAATCAGCCGAAACAGCTGTAGTGATAAGAATTTAAAATAAATTTTGTGGAAGTTTTGAAAACAAAGTTTTCAGTGTTTTATTGTTACATAAAATGAATTTCCATCAAGTAACGGTCGAATCCATCAATTTTTTCTTTACGTTTTATAAGTATGTCTTTCACTTACAAAACTAAAAACTTTCGAGGAACTAGATAAAGAAAGGTGAAATATTATTTGAAAAGTCTTCTCTTTCTTCTTCAGCCCATGTTCGTCCACTGCTGGACATCGGCCTTTTCCATTTGTTTCTATTGATGTCTACTCTTAGCAAATCCCATTCACTGCTTTCTCACGATATGTTTGATATCATCCGTCCACCTTTTCTGCGGTCTGCCCACTCCTCACGTGTTTTCTCTTGGTATCCAGTCTGTAATTCTCTGCGTCCATTTTTCAGGATTATCTTGAGCAACATGCCCGACCCATTGCCACTTGAGCGTCGCTATACGTTCAACGACATCGATAATTTTTTTCTGTCAAGAATTTGATAGTGAGTATATTCAAGCATCCATCAGGGCTGATAAAAAGGACAAAATTTCAATATTCTATGCATCAGGTTTTGATGAATCAGGAAATCAGTAGTACCAAAACCTTTTCTAAATCCCGCCTGCTCAACCAGATGGTATAACTCAAGTTTTTGTGTAATACGGTTGGTTATTATTCTTGTTAACAATTTAAATGTGACAACAGGCTTATAAATCTGTAGTATTCAATATTAGCGATGTACCCTTTTTGTCTTAAAGTATGACACCAAATGTACAACAATGTTGGCGCACAGTTTTACGTTATACGATCCTCGCCAAGAGCTTTTTTGTTTTTGATTTGTTGTAAGTCATGCCTGATTTCCGAAGGAGATATTTTTGGAGGAGTTTCCGAGTCGAAGTTTAGAACAGTTCTATGATCTGTTCTGGGGTTGCGTCTTTTCGCATGGTGGATGTGTAAAGATTCTTATAAATGTTTGTACTTCACTAATGAAGTCACCTTATTCCTGTTAGTCTTTAATTTTAGTTATTTTTATTTCCCTTTGGTTAATTTTGGTCTCTGTACTCTCATGTTTATACTGTTTTCGATGGTCTGTAATATTTGTTGTGTTTCATAAGCCCGTAAGTCTGACCTTATGCTCTTTATAACTTTATTGTTGACAGCCTTATAATCTCTCGATGATGTTTATCTTTCTTCCATTAATTCCAATGTTTCTTTTTCCGGTTTCGTTTTTATCGTGTTGAAGTGAATTTCAAGTGAATATAAAGATGATAACACAGACACAAAGAATCCACATTTAAAGTTTAAAATGTTAGTAGTAGCTATAACAGAAACAAAAAGAAAAGGAAGGGGAACCACGTCTTTGGAAAACGGAAACTTACTAATATACAGTAAAGAAGAAGAGAAAAAGAGAGCTCATGCTGTGGTAGCGTGCATTGTAAAGAAAAATATCATCAATAAAGTAAGGAATTAGATATAGTTTAATGATTTAATATACTTGGAGTTGATATAGAGATGGGCACAAAGAAAGCAATTACAAACCTAATTAGGCGTTATGGACCTGATAAAGAAGCAACAAAAAACGAAAAAAATCAGTTCTGAGACAAACTGCGATAAGTAATAAATGATTGCACAGCAAAAACAGCAATCACAGGAGATATAAATGCTAGAGTGGGAAAAGAAGTACAAAAATAGAACGATGCACTTCTACCCCCTGTGCTTCAAGGAGTAAGATCAAGTCATCCACTAGAAGTGACCACAGGAGGGGAGAAAGCACTCTCCCTGTGAGTACCCCCTAGCTGCTTTGGCCAAAATCTCCTATTCTTGCAAGTCTGTTCGAATAAATCATACGTGGATCAGTCTTCAAGATACGTAGAAATGTTAGCATCAACAAATGTACGAAAAAAATTATAAGTGTAAGGAGAAAGATGCGAAGAAGATACAGAAGGAAATAATTGATGGTGTGAATGCAGATCTATAAAATTTGTTATTGGAAATAAACAATAAAATTCATAAGAAGGAATGCGCAATATATCCAACCAAGAGTTTGACTTGTGTTGCTAATATAATCTAACGGCTTAAATTATTTAAAACGTAAAGGTAAAATTTTTTAAATCGAGATAGTGATTGTAAGATAGAGAAATTAAATAAGTATGGAAAATGTATGCACACAAATGGATGATGTAATACCGATGAGTTACTGAACAAATAGCGTGTGATATACTTTATGACCTAAATATACTATCTAGTCTATATCGATATGTACTCCCCAAAAACATCATCATATTAACTCGAAATGAAGGCGTTAACAAAGTAGCATTAATTAATTGGCAATTTTTTATCGTAAAAATTATCCGTTGCGTGCATTTCCATCGTTTGCGGTATGGAATCAACAAAACGAAAGTTCAGGTTAAACTTCGCGATAGGAAAAATGAAAATTCCCGCAGTTCGGTGATGGCACGACGAATCTTTTGGCCTCCATTTCTATTCTTTGATATTCATCGGTCGATAAGAAACAGTAGCGCTTTTAAGGGTAAAGGATGATCGGTTAATCCTTACGTATATGTTTTTAGCAGGTGATATTATATATTTATAACATTAACAGTTATAAAAAAATTTATTAAAATCCTTTGTAAAAGGTATATATTTAAAAACCCAAACGGGCTGTGTTAGACAGAACGTTTTCGGAATACATCATTCCATCATCGGTGTCCTAGAAAATATATAACCACTTAATTAAAAAGAACATGAAGTTAAAATTTTGACCAAGGTTAAAGAAAAGTGTGGTTAATACTTACTAGAAGTACATGAATGTAGCCACTAAATATATGGGTAAAACCCATATATTTAGCCCCATATATTTTTACCCATATATTTAGTGGCTACATTCATGTACTCCTAGTAAGTATTAACCACACTTTTCTTTAACCTTGGTCAAAATTTTAACTTCATGTTCTTTTTAATTTAAGTGGTTATATATTTTCTAGGACACCGATGATGGAATGATGTATTCCGAAAACGTTCTGTCTAACACAGCCCGTTTGGGTTTTTAAATATATACCTTTTACAAAGGATTTTAATAAATTTTTTTATTATATGGTATACAGCCAAATACAAGAACGTAGATTCCTTGTGGATATTAACAGTTATGTCAATCATCCAATTTTGTTAATCTTTATTCACAATATAATTTTTTTTGTCTTCTTAGAGCGCCGTCTAGTTACGGAGGTTGGCAATCATAATGGCTATTTTTATTTTTGAACTTGCTGCTCTAAACAAACCAATCGGTCTGCATTGATATCAATCACGTAGATTCTTCAACCAAGAATTCTGCTTTCGGCCAACAGATCTTCCTTGAATGTTTCCCTGTTTTATGAGTCTCAAAATTTCATATTTTGGTCCTATCATCACGTGGCCTAGGTATTCCAGTCTTCTTGTTTGTATAGTGGTGATTAGTTCTGTTTCTTTACCAACCTTCTCCAGTACATCTTTATTTGTAATTCTCTCAGACCACGATATTTTTAATACTGTGCGGTATCACCAGAGTTCGAAAGCTTTTTTGTCTAATTAAATTTTTATTGTGCTATGCTCTATAGTAATAAAAAATTCGTTAGCTGATCCTCTACACAGGAATTTCGAATATTAGACCGTCGGATTTTAAGAGAAGTTCAGCCACGATTTTATCCCTTATACCTTTGACAGTACGCAAAGTACGGAGAGTAAAATATGTGAAAACTGTGGGGTTTCCTAGGAAAATCTGCGTGAAAATTGAATTTTCTTTTATTAAGAAAATCGCATGTGCTTTGACGATTTTCTTCCTTATGCCATTTTACAAATCGCTAAAGAAGTATTGATTATAGGAAGTGATTCAATGAAACGGTACGATATCAAACAAACAAAAAAAACTGAAAAAGTCCTATTTTTATTTTTAATAAAAAAAACGTATACTACACAGCTGGAAATTAATTTGAAAGTAAAGAAATATTAAGTTTTTGAAGATGATATTGGAAAGGTGGCAGTACAAAGGTGTAAAGTACAAAGCTGTACAAAGTGTACGAAATTGAATAACATTTCTTGAGGTATTGCTTCCACTTTTTCGTGTATCCGTTCTTTCAACGGGTATTGCTTCCACTTCTTCACGTATTCGTTCTTTCAGTCCTTTCATAGTTCTTGGGGGGTTACTTTGAAACACTTTCGTGATACCACAAAAGAAAGTTGTCGCATAGGGAAAAGTCCGGACTACGAGGTGGCCAGGGGATACCGCCGTTTTTACTCATAAGACGACCGGAGAACGATCTTCTTGGTAAATTCATTGACACCTGTGATGTGTGACATGTTGCACCATCCTGTTGAAAGGTCATGTGTTCATTTCTGTAATTCTTGGTGGCCGGAAGAAAAAACCATTTAACATGTGTACGTAACGATCAGAGTTTACTTTTACTGCGAGTCTATCCTGGTCATAAAAAAATAAGGTCCGATGATCTCTAACCTTTTTTCAATATAGGGGTCTTTCGTACAATTGCCGCGGATTATTGTCGGACCTATAGCGGAAATTTTGTTTGTTTACATATATCCGCTTCATCACCCATCCAAAGATTATGCAGCAAGTTGTCGTTTTCATCAATACTCTCCAACATTTGTTCACAAAACCCTAGTCGGATATAATAATCTCGAACGTTAAGGGCTTGCACAATCTAGATTTTGTGTAATTTCGCACTGCTTGGATATTCTGTGGTGTGCGAGTAGTTCTGACACTACCACCTCTTTTCTGTGATGTTAAACCACAACTTTCAAAGTTCCTAACCCTGGTCTGAATAGCCTTGTTAGACGAAACTAAAGAGCGCGGCGGCAAGTGGTAGTGTAAACGAAACGCTCGTTGTACACGCACAAAACTTTTACCATTTGTGTAATAAGTTTTTACAGCAAATGCGCGTTGTTCACCCGACTACTTATCCACGATCACTAAACTTTTCACTCTCTAGATTCACGTTTACGTCGCAAGCCCGCGGCTCCTCTATTTTTTCGCCAGCAGCGTTGGAAAATCGTGCCGTTTCACTGAATCACCGATAATTTTAAAAAATTTTGGCATAAGGGCTACTAGGACTCTGAATGTGTAATATATTGAGTACACATGTAGGTGAGAGTTGCCAATATTGTACCACTTAACATAATTCGAATTTTACTGATATGAATATACGTCATATTTAACTAAATGATGCGATGTATAAGGATAATTAATAAACATTTACACACACATGATAATTTTTTTAACTTGATATCATTGATTTTACTGTTAAAAAAGTATGTTTTCCTGGTAGGTTGCAAGTGGTACAATTTAGAAATTAGTTGTCTTTATTCTACCATGGGTTTCCTTAATTGTACCCGTAGTAACCTACATAGAGGGATCAGTGTATAGTAAAATAAATTTTAGTATGAATACCATTAATCATGTTTTGTTTAATACAATTTATTTTCCAATATCAGAAATTATTTAGTTTGAGCGTACATATTTTTATTGACATTCAAAGCCAGAAAATTTCTCGAAAATTGAACAGAACCACTCAACACACATCTCTATAACAACGTCATATTGATTTGAGCTTGACGCGGCATTTAGAAGAACAGACTCTGTATCAGATTTTCACATTTCTTTTTTGCTAAGTTTTGCTTGGCAGCATCTTTGTTCCTTGTAAGACTAGTTTTACCTTCTAGTTTTATTTTTGGAGCACTTACAAGTTTCTTGGACGATTTCGGTTTAACCTTCCCAACTTCATTTTTATTTGTT
Source organism: Diabrotica undecimpunctata (assembly GCF_040954645.1). Classification (NCBI taxonomy): domain Eukaryota; kingdom Metazoa; phylum Arthropoda; class Insecta; order Coleoptera; family Chrysomelidae; genus Diabrotica; species Diabrotica undecimpunctata. The sequence continues at coordinate 141,582,852 of NC_092803.1, forward strand.
TTATCTGTTCCTGTGCTAATAGTAGCTGATTAGCTAATTCTAATTCATTTTTATAGGGACTTCCCGTCAAAACCACTGCCCTTTGTGCAGTTCCCTAGATTATTTCGTACTCTACATTAGCTCCTGTTGTAGACCTAAGTGGTTGCTTGTTTGTCTCATCAGACTCTTTATTTTCACCATCTTCCCGAGTTTCACTGCCTTTATGGTCATTTAAATTTACAGCCGCACAAAAGTCATGATCTTTGAAGACCATGCGATTAACAGGCCATCCTCAACTAGTTCGAAAACCATTGACTGCAATTTCAATGCTTGCTGCTCTCCCATAAGCTTCAGAAATCAAGTCAGCTACGTGAAGTTGTGTAACAAATAATCCGGGGTTAGAACGAAGCCACTTTTCAACCGATTGAGTGTAGTAGCCTTTGAAAGACTTAAAGAATGATCTATCCAAAGGCTGCACGCGATGGGTCGTATGCCCAGGCAATTTTAGCATTATTACACCGTGCTCTCCAAGATTCCTGGAGTGCGTTGTATGCTCATCCAGTACCGAAAGAACTTTTTTATACTGTTGGGTTTACAGAATCAATAAAATGCTGGAGTCATTTTACAAACAGATCACTAGTCATGTAGTCTTATTCTGGTATCTCAACCATACTCCTTGATGGAGAACCAACCCTCAAATCATTGTTCATTCGCATACGCCTAAATATAAGCATATGTGGAACGTAAATTCTTGAAGCACTAGCACACCAAACAACTGTTGTGTTGACTCCACGTTCTCCACTGGACACTGAATCAACTTGCCTTTTACCTTTTTGTCCGAGAACCTTTGGGCATTTGTTCTGCACAATGCTGACACCCGTTTCGTCAACGTTAAATATGCGAGTTGCATCAATATTATTCTCATCAATAATTTTTTCCAGAAGGTGGAAAACAACGTAAACATTCTTTTTATTGAATCCTTTTGTGCGCATCATGGACGTTGCTTAAGGTTCTCTCTGTGAGATTATGTCCTTATAACGATCTTTGAAAGCATAAAACCACTTCTGTCATCCAATTTGGGATTCTTTATTAAAATTATATGGTATTTGATTTCTCTCGACGATTTAAAGTCTTGTCATTGTCGTGACAGGGTCCCCTTTAGGTGACGGAACAAGGTAGACTTAGGGACTCCATACTGCCTACGGCATTCATTTAATCCCATGTCTACATTATGAAATGTTTGAAGAGCCCGGCTCATATCGGCCACATTTCAAGTCCCATATTTTCCTTTGGGCATCTAAAGTACGCAAGAACGGTGTGTGTTTAGATACCCAATGGTATCGTAAATTGTACCTGTACAATATAGGCAACTGACATGGTACAATATGGGAAACTTGCACTTTATGTAAATAAACTACGATTCCTAAATGAAAAATGGTCCGGCAAAGGGAAACAACTCAGTTTTATACACCTTAATACATGCTTTTCTTGTATTTATGAATCAAAATGGTTTGCACATATCTTTACAGATGCTGTAACCTTACGTATGGAACTAGAAAACTATACTGAAACACCATGAAATACAAAAAATTTGATAAAATTAAAAACATTGTAAAACTTCAGCACTCAACTCTAGGTGGTAACTAGTTCCACTAAACGACATATAAAATTCCACTAAATAAAAAATGTCATTATGACATTTAGTTTGTATATCAAAATTTTCCGTTAAGATCTTATAAATATCCAATTTTTAAGGTAAAAATGAACAAAATAGCAACAGAAAATCACTTTTCATTATTTAATAGATCATGAATAATAGCAAGCTGAAGAAGATCTGAATAAATTGGATATTTCTGTAAAGACTTACAAAAAGATGTTACCACATAATTGGATGCTGTCGGATGTAGAAATTAGTAGTGCAACAAACTTTATTGCTAATCTGTTTAAATAATTTACTTCCAGTACAACTGATTTAAGTGAAGACGAAATTATTTCCACATCGAAAGCATATCACGCAATGACACTAATTATCAACGGTAAGATAAGAACCGGGATTATAGTGTTTTTGACAATTACTTATGAACATTTTAATCACGTTTTGTATATGTGCCAGTTTGTGGGTTTATTTACGGTGCCCCCAAGTACCTTTTTCATGAAAATGCATCCAGTTGATTATTTATATAACAAAACTGTCAAAATGACAATATATGAAAAATTCCGTTAAGATCTCATATATATTAAAATTTGAAATTTGGTTAAGGAAATGGATAAAATAGCAACAGAAAATCTCATTTTGTTACAGTTTTTATGGATAATATGACTTTTGATCCAAAATACAACAACAATGATGATAATTTTGATGAAAAATGTGTAACATTCAATTTTTTAGATATTGCTCCCCTCGATGTATGGGAAACTGATTTTAATCATCTAATTGCCCAAAATTTACCATTATAAAAAATGGAAAGTCTCTTTTTTGCCTGTTTTCTCTGTATCCTGAGTAAGCTGAAGAAGCTTTGAATAAATTTCACATTTTTTTAAAGATTTACACAAAGATGCTACCAGCATAACTGATTCAACTGAAGATGAAGAAAATGTTCTCACGACACAATTTTTAAGAGGCAAATTTATATAACATCTCCCAATAGATGTCTACATCAGGATGTCCTGTTTTGGCAAGCTTATAGTGACGCATTTCCAAATGAATCTAAACGAAAAGTCTATTAGTTAAAATCAAAGAAAGAAAATCTTTGTATAGATACAAGAAGGCTGGTAAAGGTTTTAAAATTAGCAAATATACACCAAAATCCGATAAAACAATGTATAGAAATCCCTACGACTACGAACCTACGATGGCTAAAAACTCATCACCTAAAGACGATTCGTTGTTTTCAAAAACAGATCAATGTACATACAGACTGCTGTCCATTTAAGCCCCGATTCATAGAACAACAAGGCGATTGTCTAGGTCTTGCATACCCAGGTAGATAAATTATACCTCCATATCCTGGCGTTTTTCCATTCGACATCGAAGCGGCTGCATTGCATACAATTCACTTCTTTCAGGAATATTCAGGGAAGAAATTACAGTCTAGGTGTAAAAATGTGTACATATGGTATAGTTTTATCAGAAAACGTGGTACTCATTGTAGTGAATGCAATAATAAACCAAATCCCCCATAAAAAACAATACATGGTAAAGGATTTACTAAATTTAGTGATTTGCCCGGATATCCTACAGGTATACCAATGCAAATCGATATGCTTATATGCAGGCTTATATGGACCCTTTGCAAACGAACTATTATATGCCACACTGGCCAAGATCCTTAAAGAAGTCCAGAATAAAACCAGACTTGTTATGAGTATTTTCTAGTCCGTATGATAAAGAAAAACTACTCAAAGTAGATGGTTCTCAAAAGGCTATTGACAACATTGTTAAGCTTATGTGGTAGTATCGACATCTCCAGGGATTAACAGATAGTTAGAAAAATAAAACGAAGATTTCCAAATAGAAGTTTGAAGTGTTGAAATCCAAGAAGCAATGGTAACGAGAAAATTAGGTCAAAATGGGGATGAAACTCAAGGGAAGAAAAACTGGAGAAGAGAAGTGGAAGAAATTGTAGATAGAAATAAAACAAACAGAAATAGTGGGAAGGATGGGGAAGAAAGGGAAAATCAGCAAACCAAGAGAGAGGAAGAAATAAAGGGAGGAGAAAAAGAGAAAGGGGAAAACAGGCAGAAGGAAGAAAAAAATAAAATGAGGGAGGGGATTTTAAGGAAAGAAAACGAAAGAAAGGAAGACGAAGCAGCAAGCAGCTCAGACAGCAGATGCAGCTTTGACGATGAATGGAAAAAAAGGAGGTCAAGAAAAAGAAAACCAAGCAACAGGACAGAAACGTCCAGTTTAGAGGAAGAGGGGAAGCCACTGAACTACAAAACTAGATCAAAGTTGGAGCGTCTCCAGGACAGCGTAGCGGAACTCGGGAAACTTATGAGAAAGGTGCCAAATACAAGGCTATCCATAAAGAGGGAGGTCGACATCTTGAGAAATCGGATGCTCGATTATATCGAGGAAGTGGAGGAAAATAATGAAGAAGAGGCTCCAAGAAAGTCTGTATGCATGACATCCAGAGGTGTGCAGATTAACATGGAACCCTTGAAAGTTAAGAAGTTGGCGACAATGGGGGTTCAAGTGGATCTAGAGAATCCAGAAGCCATTAAACGAAGGGTAGACGCTATCACAAATAAGATGACAAATTGTAAGGAAGAGAATGAAACAATAGAATTTCTAAATGAAGACTGGCCAGAGGAGGTCTTCACTAGGACTATAGTGAAAGAAGGTAACATCTCAGAATTAACAGGAGACGTGGCAGTCTTTGTCACCAACAATGACGAGGACAACAAAGCCATGGAAAAGGCCAAAGCTATGTTTCCACAGCTACCAGGTGCTCCAGCGGAGGTGGATGAGGAGGGCGGCCTGGGAACTACGAAAGTCACGATGTCTGTTCATAAAGATGGAACGTGGATCCACAAGGAGAAGTATGGATTTAAACTTCTCCCAAACAAAAAGGAAGAACCTGTGCCGGTTAAGTTCCTGAAAACATGCAGGAAACTGGTACAGAAGATGGAGGAGCTGGGAAGAGAAAACCTGGGATTCCACACACCGGCAGCACTGGGAGTTGAGACATCGAGAAAAATTATGGAATGGGCTGTAAGAGGAAGAGATGTAACGATCACGCTCCTAGGTAAAAAACAACAAGAAGGTGGACCAATATCAACACCAAGTCCAAAGAACAAAATGGAGTCGTAATCATCAATAAAACCAAAGAAAAATCCTTTGTGGATTTAATGACAGAGGTAAAAAACAAGCTGACAGGAAGAAAGGACATTGACATTAAAAGGATCAGACAGACTAGAGACCAAGGAATATCACTGGAGTTGGTCGGAGGACGGGAAAAGGCAGAGGAAGTGATGAAACTTCTCTCTGATAATACATGCGTGTCGAGAGCAGTGGCAAAAGGAGGCATCGTGAAGAAAAGACTCTTAATACAGGAAATCCCACCCAATACAACAAAGGAAGAGATCCAAAAGGCCACAGAGGAAGCAGCTGGAAAAGAGCGGGTCTGTGACATTATAAAAATTTGGACCGAGACACGAGGCGCAGTAAGAGGGATGATGAGTGCCGTGATCGATGTGGATGAAGATGTTGCCAAAAAGATCTTGCAAATGAAAAGAATAAAAGTAGACTACACATCCTGCCGAGTGATAAAATCAAGGTTAGAAATACCGAGATGCTTGAGATGTCTTGCCTTTGGACACAAACAATGGCACTGCAAGGGGCAGAACAGAAGAGGATGTTGCTTCCGATGTGGCAAAGAGGGTCACATAGCGCTGGAATGCAAGGAAGAAACAACCAGATGCCTCAACTGCGACGTGAATGGGCATGTGGCAAATTCAAGAATATGCCCAAAGTTCAACCGACTGGTTGAAAATAGAAATAACTGAGGACTAGTCCCAAGAGTATGAGAGTGTAAAAGAGAGCGCGAAAGAAATCCAAGGTTTAGAAATGACAAACAAAGAAAACATGACTCGAGAGCTGAGAGTGCTCCAAACTAATGTGGGAACGGCAAGACTAGCACATGATCTTGCTGAGACTGCCGCAGTAGAAAAGAACATCGATGTGCTGGTGACGGCGGAACCAAATCCAACAGCGGTGAAAAGAAGAGGATGGTTTGTAGATACGACCGGGAGAGCTGCTGTACGAATCTACAATAGGAAACTGCGAGTGTATGAAATTAAGCCGAAAGAAGGATATGTGATTGTTCGGATGGAGGGGGTGCGACTGGTCTGCTGTTATATTTCTCCAAACGTGACGGTGGGCGAGTACGAGATGAAGATAGACGAGATCATGCAGGAAGTGGGAAACACAGGAGGAGAATACGTAGTGCTGGGGGATTTTAACGCAAAAGCAGCGGACTGGGGATCTCCCATCACCGATGCTCGCGGCAGGATACTAACTGACTGGGTGGGTGCTCTAGACCTAGTGGTTCTGAACACAGGTCTGGAACCTACGTTTGTTAGGAGAGGTACAGGTACGTACATCGACGTGACCATGGCGACACAAGAAATAGCGGCGAAAGCAGTAGGTTGGAAGGTTTTGCCAGACTACACTGGAACTGAACATCAATACATTGAGTTCTCGATAACTGGAAAGGGGACCACTAACACGGTCCGTGCATCCGGGACGTCGATGGGCAGATGCGGCGATGGGAATGACTGGAAAGTATACGAGGAACTAATTAAATGGAGAGTGAGCATAATGCAGGATCAATCACCGACAGTGGAAAGCCTGGAGAGAGTCATTAAAGAAGCGATGGAGGGAAGCAAGATTGGTCGCCAAGATGTCAACAGGATGCCATATTGGTGGAATCCGGACATCGAGGCACTAAGAAATGTGTGTATAGCGATGAGAAGAAGGTTAACAAGAGCAAGAGGTAGAGCAGGAATCAACCCTGAGATCATCGAGGAGATCGAGGAAGAGTACCGCGCAAGGAAGAGGGAACTGTACAGGAAAATCCGTACAGAAAAAAGAAGGCACTGGAAAGAGTTGTGTGAACAGCTGGATGAGGACATCTGGGGTCAGGGGTACAAGATCGTCATGAAGAAGTTCCATGCGTATTCTCCTTACGAAATGCCTATGGATAAGAAGCTTGAGGTAACAAGAGAGCTCTTTCCGGACGGCAGATGTCATGGTGTATGGAGGGATGAAGGAGCTGAGCGAGCTGTACCCTTTACCATGGATGAACTTATCGAGGCATTGGGTTCACTGAAGACTCGTAGGTCCCCAGGACTAGATCAGATACCACCTGAGGCGGTGAAGGGTCTAGGACGGGTGGAACCTGCGTGGCTTCTGGAACATATGAATGCACTGCTGGAAGCACAAACTTTTCCTGAGCCTTGGTGGACATCGAGGTTAATACTGCTTCCCAAAGCTAGGGAAAAGTATCGCCCCATCTGTCTGCTTCCATGCATCAGTAAGCTGTATGAAAGGATGCTGCGAGTACGCATAGACGACATGATTGAGAGGTCACGTGGTTTATCAAGGAGGCAATTTGGTTTTTGTAAAGGGAAAAGCACGATTGATGCAATCATGAGTGTACTCGAAGCATTGCGCAACAGAGGGGATGAACATCGCTGGGCGGCTCTGCTGTTGTTTGATGTTAAGAATGCATTCAATACGTTGCAGTGGAACGAGGTAATGAAGGCAATGGAGGAGAGAGAATGTCCTGGTTACCTGATGAATGTGGTGGCGGAGTATCTGTCCGAAAGAAGGATTATGGTGGAAAAGGGCACGATCGTGGACGTGACGGCCGGGGTACCCCAGGGATCTGTCTTGGGCCCGACGCTATGGAATCTGGCATATGACGGGGTTATGCACTGTGAATACGGAGAGGGTACAACCCCCTTCGCATTCGCGGATGACCTCGCTGTACTGGTAGTGGCTCGGGATGAGCCAGATCTCAAATACCGGGTTAGAAACGCAGGCGGCGTCGTAAAGAAATGGATGACGCAGCACGGACTGAAACTTGCGACAGAGAAAACCGAAGCCATCATTCTGAAGGGGACAAGGAATAGGCAAAATATTGAATTAAAATGTGCGGGAGCATGTCTAACACCTAAGAAACATGTAAAGTATCTAGGAGTGACATTGCACCAGAATGGAAAATGGGGAGAGCACGTGCGGGAGGTGGTCCGGAAGGCTGCGAATAGTACGGCTGCGTTGGGGAGGGTGATGCCGAACATTGGAGGACCCAAATCCGAAAGGAGGAGGGTCTTACACGGTGTTGTACAATCGATCGTCCTCTACGCGGCACCAGTCTGGAGCGAGGCCGTAGAGATAACTGCCTGTAGGAGTCTCATGACACGAGTAGACAGAACAAGTCTGTTGCGAGTGGCATGCGCCTACAGGACTGTGTCTGCGGCAGCCTTATGGACCATCACTGGATTTGTTCCGTTGCATGTTTTGGCGGTGGAAAGAAAAGAGCTGTATGAGAGAAGAGGTCCAAACCTTACTGTGGCCGAGAAAAGACAGGAAAGGGAAAGGTCAGTTGAAAGATGGCAAGAAGAATGGAACAACACGGAAGATGTGGCACAGTGGACGAAAATGCTGATCCCAAACATAAGAGATTGGGTGGACTGTGGCCACAGGCGACTGGATTATTTCCTGGCGCAGGTGCTCACAGGACACGGGTGTTTTAGGGCCTACCTCTATAGGATCGGAAAGGCTGATACAGATGAATGCCTATACTGTGGATACTCGGACACTGTGACACATACGATGTTAGATTGCAGCAGATGGATAGTGGAAAGGAACAGAATGGAGAGAGAGACAGGTGTGAATTTTGTTACAGTGAGAGAAATGATTGAGAGAATGATTGAAAATAAATTAGTTTGGACTAGTATACACAGCTATATCCGTGCAGTAATCAAGAAAAAGGAAGAGGAAGAAAGACTGCTAAACCAACGTTAAAGGTAAGAGTGAATGATGCTGAAAGGTGAAGCTAGAAAAGTGGGTCACACTGTGTGAGTTGGAATGCGTGAGTCAGACTGTGGGGAAGGAGGAAATGCCCATCTGGAAATAATGCCGAACTAGGAGCGATGAGTGTCTTCTACGCGCTACCTGGAACGAGACAGGGAACCTCCTTGCTGATGAATAGAGTGTGGATGTGTATGAATGGAGAATGAATGAATGAAGGTAGTGATTCGGAAGTGATGCCGGCCTTACAGCGGCCATTCCGCTTCCGGATCGCTGGATGACAGAGGAGGGTCTGGTTTAGCAGGTAGGCGTTCGGCGTAGACTCGGCGACGAGAGGGCATTTTAAAGTACCTCGGGAACTATCGCCGGGAGTACGAAGAACGAATCCTGCACTAAAGTTAGTCAGGCGGCGCCCTGGACTAAGATGTCTTTTGAAGATTCCAGACCCCCCCTCTATAAAGACGAAAAAAAAAAAAAAAAAAAGTTCCACTAAACGACATAAGAGCGCTGTGGCTTCCTCATAAAGGATAAATACAGCGTTGGTGCAATATTGGCGCCGGTACAATTTCGGCTACTTTCCCATAATGTTAATAGGTTAGTGTCTGTGTCCGTGATTTTCTCCTTTATGCCCCTTAAAAGTTAGTTAATTTTCACGATAAGGGACCTGCAAAAAAGGCATACCGGCAGGTCGTGAAAACGAAAAATTTTACCTTGGAATAATTGCGAAAAATGAGATAAATTCGATTTTCAGAAAAACAAACCGGTTCAACTCCATTTCTTTTTCTTTTTAATTGTCGCATATTGCCATTCTCAGTACACAAAAAGGCATAAAGGATAAAGTTTTGGTTGAACTCTGCGGTTGAAATCCGATGGCCTATATTGTTGCTGCTGTTTTTAATAGTAAAATTCAGCGACAGTGTACGCCAATGCAGGAAAGGTAAGGCACGGCAAACCTGGGCGGTGACAGTAACAGATGTAATAAAAGTATTGTGATAGACTCTGCGGAAAAGCGAAAAACACTCAAATAAATTTAGTCGTATTTTTAGATAAAGGGCTATTTCCCATAAAAAGCGATATTTTTATATAGAGATATAATCTAATGTGACAATATTTTAAATGAAAATTAAAAGTTACGTTTGAAGGTTAAAATAAAAATCGAAATATTTAATATTTAGGTTTGTCCAATACAAAAAATATTCTGCAGTCAAGACGACAATTTGGAAATAAAAACCTTATAGGCCAGACGGTATCTGTTTAAAATAACGATTTTTGGGTGTGAAGCATATAAACGCAGTTTTTTGCATAGATCGCTTCAAAATATCACTATAAATGATAATTTCACTATGCGTGATTGTAAAATTTGGGCTTAACTTTTATTAAACAAAATATGAAAAAAGTTCAAAAAATTCTATATTTCTCCTCAATTTTTTGCATATATCTCAAGAACTATTGGTTTTAAACTAATTTGGTGTCAGATGTAAAAGTTTTATAATTAAATTTTACATAAGATAATGCTAGTTTCAAATCTTAAGAATTATTATTATTATTAAAAAAATACTAAAAAACAAAAACACAGTTTAAGAAAAGGGTTTTTTTTGTGAATTTATTTTTTATACTCAAATCAACCATAGGATCTCGTATTCCGAGAAAGAAAACTTTTTAATATGTTTAATCATTACACAAAATTTTTAATATGATTTGATATTAATAATTTAAATCCATACTGATAAAAGTGAAGTACACTGATGGCCAAAAAAAAATGCAGTACTTTGTATACAATTGTTTATTTGGATCAAAAGAATTTCTTTGCAAGTCTTATCTAAATATATATTATATGACACAGTTTTTACCTCGCTATCTTTCCTTTAACTGAAGTTTTTTTTTTTTTTTTTCGCAAAACAAAAAGATAATTAAGTTTATTTCGGTGTATTTAACTTTAGTTTATTTGTAATTTTTAGTCATTTTGGATTGGTTTTGATTTACTTTGCTTTTTTGATTAAATTTAAAATGCCAAGAGTTCGAGGTCGTCGGAAATTTCGTCACTTACGCGAAAAAGGGCGCATTGTAGGCATAAAAGAAACAGGCCGGTTTTGGTTTACGGGAAATTTCACGAAGAGTTGAAGCTGAAACGGTGTTAAGAGTTTGGATAAGGTGGTCCAATGAAGAGACTTATTGACGTCGTGGAGGTCTGGACGTCCTAGAATATTGCGAGGCCGTGATTTGCATCATCTTAAACTTCTTGCTCTCAGAAATAGACGGGACAGTGTACATCAAGTAAGAGATGATTTAGTTGCAGCTACAGGAAGGGTAGTCTCAATAAGAACAGTTAATCAAAGATTACTTAGAATGGGACTGAGAGCTTACCGTCTGCTTTTGGTGTTACCTTTGGCACCACAACATAACGCTCGACGTTTAGAATAGTGCAAAGCACGGCAAAACTGGAATGGCCAATGGAATTTTGTCGGCTTCAGTGGTGAATCTAGGTTTTGTTTGGGTGCCTCTGATGGGCGCATAAGGGTAAGACGTTTTCGAGGTGAGAGACGAAATATCGACTTGGCTGTTGAACGTCATGCAGAAAGACAACCAAGCATTATTCTTGGTTGCCGTTATTAAGACCTAGAAGCATATCACTTCTAGTTCTTAATAATGGCACCTCATATTGCACGTTAAACCAAGGAGTTCATACAAGAATATAGTATAAGGACTTTAAAGTGGCCATCAAGATCCCACCGAACATGTGTGAAATATGGTAGTTCGAAAACTAAATCGATTGCCACGTCTTTCAGCAAACTTATAAGACCTATAGCATGCCATAAGAAGAACCTGGATGAGTATTCATAAGGGCGTTACTCAGCGGAATACTCTCTAGTTCTATACCCTGATCAGTTTTTCGCACCTTTATCAATATTTTTTCAACATCTAGAAGACTTTCATATCGAAAATTTTGGTGTAATAAAAAAAACACCAAACCTTTGGTGTATTATCTTGTAGTTTTTTTATTGAATTCTTTTTAAATCGAATATTCCACCAATTTTTTGTAAGTTGTTTTGAAGAGATATAAAGGAACCAGTATGTTCCAAGATTCTCCACTAAACCGAACTATTGATAAATGCTTATGTATTACTCTTTTGTTTTTACAACATATTGTTTTCTTAGGCATTTCACTACCCTGCCAAACACCCTATCTGCTGGCAAAAAATTGTGGCCACGTACCGGAAAAGTTATTCTAATTTCTTTTAATTCTGGAGGTTCCTTGACTTTAAGCCAATAATATAACGCATGGATTATGTGTGAGTTCTTATTTTATCCTCTGCACCCGTCACAAAAAAGTCGCACTAGATTGAGTGAGTCCAAATGATGCAGAAGAGTAGACTCTACTTGCACAGAACCCCGTCCAGCTTGATCCTCGATCCACCAGAAAACATAAAAACTTACTTGGTGTGCATAAAATGCGTCAGATATGGGGGTCTTAGGCAATGGCTGTACCTGCTGCAAGTCAAAACAAAAACTTAGTGAAAATTCTAGGCGGTCTTTACATAACTCGTAGAATGTTTTAGCTCATTTGTTGTGAATGCGCTTTTGTACAATTAATTCTCTTCTTTTTTCTGTATTTTTTTCTATCTTAATTTGGTTCGTAATTTTCATGCATGCGACACATATACATCTGAAGCAGGTAAAGCCTAAATTAAAATCCTTTCTGAAGATTCTTGAAATGAATTTCTAGTGAATCTTGTTTTGTCTCGAACTTTGTGTTATATAGCTTATGTAACTTTGCAATACTTAAATCGCTGTCTAAATAAAATTTTTGAGACTCTGATCTATCGTAATGGCTTTCTCGTCCTCTCAAATTGCCGATAAACTCTCTAACGCAATTCTTATAAGTTATTGTTTTTTTGGACTTTTGATCTCTTCTCTTGTCTTTTGGTACTTCCCTTGCATGAATGGTATATGCAACTCTCTTTACGAGCCGTGCTGATAGAAGCCATAGCTGAGGTAAAAAAAAATTTGACAAACTCTTAATGGATGTTTAGAATTGATTTTTTTAAGTAGTATGTTACTGCTAACTTACCCAGTCACCTTAATATCACCCAGTGTAATATTATTACACTGATAACTACGGCCGTCATTATTACATTGTCTTTTGAAATTTGTCAAAGCTACATCTGAATCACCATATCTAAAAATGCAAAAAAATAACTCCAAAGTGGACATCTCATGTAATAAAAAAACATTTACCTTAGGCGTTTCCTACTCGCATGTTTAGAAACATTGTCACTCATTATCCTAACACCCTTTTCTTTAGGAGATACATTTAACTCCTCAGAATCGCTCATTTACATACAAAATGAAACTACAAAAATAATATTAACACCACTTAGGTTTATTATACAGACAGAATATCGCCACAAGTTATTAGGGAGTACTTGCCCTATCTATTAGACAAATGCCAGATTATTGTATATTACTTTCTTTAAATATAGGCACCTATGGTGGATTTATGGCACTTGGATTGACGCTAGGAACACAAATGGATTTATTGCGTTTTGATTAATTTGCACACTTTCGATAGCTATTTTCTATTGGAAATATTGCGTTTGGAAGGACTTGGCTGTGACCACTGGATATATTTCATGACAAAGCTATTAATTTACCTCGATTTCTGAAAAAACAGCATTTATATCATTTTACTTGATCACTCCTCAAGTACTGTAAGATCCGTAGACTACCCTTGATAGATTATGTACTAAGTAACGATGAGAGAGATACGAAAATCATCTCTACGGCACATATATTACGGCTATAGGAAGGCGCCCACCAGGTCATCCTCGACAGAGATTGAGTAACAATATAAAGAGAGAGTTGAAGGGGATAAATGTTAATACACCTCCACAGCAACACAGGATAGAAAGAAAATAAATGGCAAGGCTTTGTAAAGGAGGTTAAAACCCTCAATGGGTTATTCGACCATCGAACGTAAGTATTATGTGGCTGAAGTATTGGACTTTTCTCATTTAATTAGTGTTAATCAATTTTCGTTGTTTGTGTATGGATTCTAGCAGACATTCTTGGATATGTGTGCTGTAAACAAGATTTTCAGCGTGCAACAGTAATACCACAACTGTAAACACTTATCTAGGCTTCATATTCATATGCAAAAGGAGCAGCCGTTCTTTAGTACTCTTAGATGCGTGTTAAACAAGAGATTTCTATTGCATAATAAAGAACTCCAGTTAATGAATATTTTCGGTGCCAGCTCCATCAGGCCCGTCGAAAATCCTAGCTGTTGCAATTCCCGAGAACGGATCTAGTTTATTGAGATGTGAATTTTTATGGGAAGGAAAAAGACAGAATTTTTACCGGAAGATTTGTAAACTGAGGTTAAAGTACAGGCTTCTAATTAGACAGTCAAAATTTCGATATCGTTCTGGCATTTTATCAGCTAATATTACATCAATATTCTTTTTGCCTAGAATGGTGCTTCTATGGTGCGCATTTGGAACATATAGGATAAGATGCATTCCTTCATTATTTGTAGCAAAGACATGCGAAAAGTTTTGTCATTCCTCTAAGAAAATATTTGGCAGTAAAAGTCGTGATTTAGTCAGAAGGACAATGTCAATAAAAGTTATATTTGTTGCACAATGGCATTTATCAAGTAAAAATTTCAGATAATAGTTCTCACTAAGAATTATTTTGAGTAAGTCAATTCATTTTCTTCGGTACGAATGATAAATCAACCTTAACACTAAGGCCTATAGGAGATAGTATTTGTATGTAATCTTTACGTAATATACCTACAATTTGGTGTATTTGCCGTTTATCAATACATGTTATTGCCACGAATTGCTCTTACTATCGATTTTATATTTGAATTTTACGCTACTACGGACAATACTGAATAGATCACGAAGGAAAATGGTTTAGTGAGAAACAGTACCAGTTACCTACAAAATACAACTTTTCCGACACGCAATACTTTCAGAATTCTCCAAGAACAATCCATATAATATAAAACACAACGGAAACTCTGTACTGGAGTTTGCTTCGATAGCCTTGTGTTCATTTATTTCTAAAAGGTGCTTGTTTATAAAAATTCATGTTTACCTCATAAAAAAGTTAATTTATTCGGTAAATTTTGCGCTTAACATTTTTAATGTAAAAAAGAGGTGGGTCTATGGCTCTATCTAATTGATAAATTCTGATATAGGACCATTAAAACAATGTTTTTTTTTTAAACCAAAGTTATTTCAAAGCTGAGTCATACCTGGAAACCACAGAAATCACATATAGCAACCACGAAAACCTCAAATTCAGTATATACAAATATATATAATCAGGAAAGCAGGAATTCAACAGTTTAGAATTTCCCATTAAATTTCCTAGTTTGACGACTCTAAACTGTTGAATTCCTCCTTCCCTGATTATTTTACATCAAAAGTCATGAGATACTATTTGTAGAGAACTGAAATCTGTATTTAAAACAACTGTTAAAATTGTTTTACGAATACACATTCCAAAATTTTGAAAAAATATAATAAATTTACCAGAGTATTGTTGTAAAAGTTAGGCCACACATAATGCAGTATATGTATAACGGGTTGCGTGTTAGATTCAAAGGATTTTAAAAAGATTGAAAATACTAAAACCGTGATTTCTAATTGTAACTAAGTATACATTTTTATTATTTTAAAGAACGAATAAAAAATAATTTGAAAATAATGATAATTTCTAAACATAATATACAAATATTTGTCAATTTTTGAAATGGCATAACCAATAACAAAAACTTTGGTTATACATTTTTCAGAATTTGTATAAAAAACGTTTTTTGAAAACGATTTCAAAAATGTGATTTTCATCACAATCACAAACAATAATAATTCTGGCTTAGACGGATAAAAACATAATATTTAACTTAGACATGCCACAAGAAAGTATAGTATTTTTCATATAAAGATGCGTGCACGTCATTGAAGATTTACGACGTCAGAACCCCTCAGCGTTGCCAAAACATCAGAATAGTTATGATTTGTTTTTTAACCAGGAGGAGTAAACTAAAAAGACAGATTTACACCCAAGAAAGTTACTAGAAAAGTCACCAAATACATCTTCTTTTTTGGTTGATTATCTTGGTCTTGCGGTAATCCAGTAATCAATTGCGAACTTTGTTTGTTTATGTTTGAATAATAATTCTTTAATAATTTTTTTCAATTCACTTCCAATATATTTTTTTTTTCTAATCACAATAAAAAAAATGTCGGATTGTTATGAAGAAGTTGAAGAATTTTCCTAAATTCCAATGGAAGTTTACAATATTTCATCATCGCATTAACTTAAACAACCAATATTGTATGCTACTTTATAGGAATATAAAATATAACCAGTTTTTATGGGATTGCCCATTTTTCAAATATACAGGTATAGACTTATGTTCATACATATTGTTTAGAATTTATAGGACATCTTTTTCATCACTGTTGCAGTCGGCTTATATTCCTTAATTGTTTTGTAAATAGTTGAATTCGCAATACCTTAAATTACCACATTACTAAGTCTTGATTTTAACAATAACTATTCTGCAAAACTAACCTGTTGCCTATTTTATTTTTTCTACCATGGCTGTTATTTTTTTCCAGGATTATCAATTTTGATTTGTTTGTATTACATGTTTACAGTCTGTCCCAAACCCTTCTTTCAGTGCGTCACTAATTTTGACGTCATATAGGATTTTAAGAATGTCGAGAATTATTGCTTGACAGTTTAGTTAAATTTGACAGTTGCAGGATGGTAATCTGTCTTTTTCTAATTGAAAATAATTTAATAATTTTAATATTAGTATTTGTTCTTTTTCGATATATCTCGGCATATTTAAAATATTTTTATGACAATAAATACAAAATTAAATTTTCACTGTAAAATGTCTGATAATACTAACCTGGAATGAAAATTATCATTTTATCAGTTGACATTGTGAAAGTACTCTCACGATCGAGACAATCTGCGTCAAATTATATTTATGCGCAACATTGATTGGATATCTATTTAGCGTATTCTAAACTCCAACCAATTATACATCCGTAAGTAGAATTAGCTTTACAATAAATAATTTTCTAAGTTCTATGTATAATAATCACAGACTCACGTTTTTTTCTGTCACTTCTAGCTTAATGTGTTAGAGAGAATTCGATCAACTATGACGCACTGAAAGAAGGGTTTGAGACGAACTATATAATACATTGTTTTTCATTTGATGATAAATGACCCAAATCTACTCGGCGTTTTTTAAGTGGGGAAGGATAATGACCACTAGTAGGTACTTGGCATTGAATCCATATTGTTATCTTAATAGCACTAATACGTCGCTAAATCGTTCTAAAAATAATTGTTTTTTATATAAATGCAAACAAAAATTTAAAAATTAAAGGAATAACGCAGAAAATACAAAAAATTGTCGATATAAATTTTGAATTTTAAAATTTCATAAATGTCATTAGTGTCAAAATGTCATAATTTAGTGGAGTAAACTTGCCTGTGGTTAGACCAATTACAAACAAGCATTACGGCGCGGTAAATTTGAATTACTCCTCCTGGTTAAAAAACAAACCATAGTAAGTGAGGAATTTTTAAAATGTCAACTATTTGTCAAACTATTATATTAACAGTAAATACACGTTACTAATAACGCATTATAATAAATAAATAATAAAAACGTCCCGCCATTATTTCTTGTTCAAAATAATCTACCTTATATGAAAACCTATCAGATTTCTACAGACTATTTAGTTGTTGTGGCATAGCACAATCACAATACACAACAATAATTAGTTTTTAACGCTACTAATCTAAATTTAATATGTATTTATTAATACAATTTATTAATATATAATATATTATGATCAAATTGTGTAAGAAATCAAAACATAAACAAAATTCGTACTCTAAAAAAGCGGCAACACTTTAAACAATTTTACCACACGCTGAACTGTCAAAAAATTTGAAGGATTTTCGTACCAGTTGCGTACAATTGTCTAATATATTTAATTAAAATTATTATTTTGTGGAATATTAGACTTGAGTTATTTCATAGAATTTATATTATTAATAATAACAAATGTTTTTGGTTATTTAATCAATATAATTCTAAAATTCCCAATATAATGATGATTACATTTTTCTGATTATTATACCATGTTGACGCCTATGAAAGATCGAGCAGTTCCGTATGGGTTTCGTATTATTAGCTGTATTAGGAAAATTTAAACTCTAACGTTGACGTTCTGGAAATTTTAAATATAAGTGACGTCACTTTATATAAATTGTGACGTGCACGCATTTTTATATGAAAAATACTATAGTTTCAGAATATCGCATTTTTAATGCTTCAATATCTGGTTTGAGCAAAGGTTTGAGCACAATAAATTTTGGATTTTAGATGCTAATTGTTTGTAATCTTCCGATCTCGAAGGCCACCTAATGTTACAGTTAGGTCTAATCAAAAAATTATTATTAATACTGTTTTTGAGGAATTCCTTACCTCCCGGTTATTGTGAGCGAGGCACCCATCCATTTGAAACTAAATTTCTTCTTCGGTTGGAGTTACTTTTGCAAATCTTGGTAAAATCTCTTCTTGTAGCAAGTTCAAAAACTTTTCTGAATTTAAATTTTCCTATTGGAAATCATCCTCATCCAAAAATATTGTGTCTAAATATACCTAAGCAGATATTTATATAAGATTAGGTATTTTTTTTTCAATAATATCCTCAGGCTTTCTTGTCGCCAAATCTTATAATTTTAAGCATTAGGTTCATTATTTAATGGAAATGTACATTCATCGCTAAACAAAACGTTTTTTAAAAATTGTCTGTCTGCGTTAGCCCTTTCTAAAATTTCATAACAAATTTCCGCTAGTCTCTCAGCATCTCCTTATCTTTATCTTATTATCAAATTTTTACAATAATAAATATTAGATATTTACAAAATTACTACCTTTAAGTAATTTAGCATATTTGAGAAGAAACAATTTGCACCAAGTGCTTTCTCTATAATTGCTTCTGGATAATTGCTTCTTGCGATGGAGAAAACTGGACACTGCACAGTCATATAATATTTGTTTCACCACTGCTCACATTTTGGTACCGATTCTTTTGTAATTAAAAACTTATGTGTAGCACTGGTATGACCTAATCTAAGACGGATTATTGTCACTTGATCTCTTCTTTTGGTGGGGAAACATCTTCAAGGTTTAATGTTCGGTTTAATATTCAGAACATTGGACACTAAAAATTGCCACCGGTTTTGCCACGCACACAGTTGAGATCCGTGATTTGGTAACACTTGAAACATCATTCTTCTTCTTTAGGTACCGTCTCCTCTAAGGAGGTTGGTAATCATCACAGCTATTTTCACGTTTGAGATTGCAGCTCTGAACAAGTCGACGGAATTGCAATTATACCGCTTTCTCAGATTGTTTAGCCAGGAGATGTATCTTCTTCCAATACTTCGTTTTCCCTGTATTTTTCTCTGCATTATGGTTTGTAGCAACACATATTTATCCAGTCTCATAACGTGGCCGAGATATTGTAACTTTCTTATCTTAATTGGATTCATGATTTTCATTTTGTCATCTTTCTGAGGACCTCAACATTTGTTATTCAGTCTACCCAACTAATTTTTAATATTCTTCGGTAGGTCCACATCTCGAATGCTTCAAGTCGATCGTTCACCTCTTTCGTTAAGGTCCAGGCCTCCACCCCATACAGCAGCACCGAAAACACATATGAACGTAATATTCTTATTTTGAGTTGCAAACTAAGGTCTCTATTGCACAATACTTTTCTCATTTTATTAAATGTTGCTCTAGCTTGTCCAATTCTCATTTCTATTTCTTCTGTATACTCGTCATTTTCATTAATAATTGTACCAAGATATCTGTATTTTTTTTACTTTTTCTATTGGAACCCCTCTTATGTTTAAAATGTCTTGTTGTGTTTTGGAAATTGTCATAAATTTTGTTTTATTAGCATTAAGCGTTAGTCCGCTTGCCTCACTAGCATTTACTACATTATCTAAAAGTGTTTGTAACTCTTGTATGTTCTCTGCAATTAGTATAGTATCATTGGCATATCTGATATTGTTGATGGATCTGCCGTTGACTTTTATTCCAATTGATACATTTTCATGTGATTTTTTAATTATTTCTTCCTAATATAGATTGAACAATAAGGGGGAGAGTATGCAACCTTGCGTTACGCCTCTTTTTATCTCTACTTCCTTCGAAAGTTCTTTGCCTACTCTGACTTTTTCTATTTAGTTAAAGTAGAGATGAGTTATTATTCTTAAGTCTTTTTTGTCAATGTGTTTATCTTTAAGTAACTGTATAAGACGGTTGTGTCGGACCTTATCGAACGCCTTATTTTAATCAATAAAACAAACATAGAGTGGTTGGTTTACATCCATACATCTTTGCAGGAGGACGTTAAATCCAAATAATGCCTCTCGTGTACCCATCGTATTCCTAAATCCAAATTGGGTTTCAGTGATGTCTTGTTCCACTTTTCTGAAAATTCTTAAATGGATAATTTTTAAGAATACCACCATTAGTTATCACATATTTCATGATCATAAAGTCATCTGAGTTGACGGCTTCACACGCACACTTTTCTGCTTATTCATTACCTCTAATTCTGATATGTGATCCAAATCAAGATTATTGTATCAGATTTTGTTGAATTTTTTCTACAATATGATTCTCTGGGTTTATTTTTCCTATATATTCCTGTTGTGGTGAAGATAAAATACATGTGAGTGCCCTATATAAGGCATATAATTCTGCATTAAGAATACTGTAGTGTATTGGCAACTTTATTTTTAGCACATATTAGAAGATATAACTGCTGCTCCCATGCCATCTGTTGAATTTGAAGCATCTTATATATATATATATATATATATATATATATATTGATACGATTAGGGTTTATAGAAAATAATTTATAAGTTATATACTACATAATATTAGATATTTGGTTGTTTTAAATAAGTTATATACTAGAGAATTTAATAAAAATATATTTATGTGAGGGCATTTTTAATAAATTAGCATATAATAATTGTAAAAAGTTGTATTTAGTAATTTTAATGTTGTAAATAGATTTAAGTGAGCCATGTGCCTAGGCAACCAACTATACATACTCCAAGTGTCAAATTAAGAATCATAATTACGAATAAAAGTGGGGTTATATAATATATTGTTTGAAATGTGTATTTTATTAAATTAGAGTGTTAGTTACTAATTTAATTATATATTCTGATCTGAAAAGCCTAAATGTAAACAAAATTATTAATAGAAAAGAATGGAATTCTCTGGATCTCCGGAGATGGCCATGTTTGCGAAATGGTTTGTTCCAGAAAATTCAGACATGTATTAAATAGAACTGAATAGAACATGATATCTTACGAGATGGTTCTAGAAATCCAAAAACATATAAATACCCGTGATTTGGATTCAAGATGGCAGTTTTTGGAAGTTTTTTAGTCTGAAGTCAAGCAGTCAGCAGTTTTTAGAAGTTTTTAGTCAGAAGTCAAGCAGTTTATTATGAAAGTTAGTTAGAGTCAGTGAATCAAGTACAAATAGTCCAATAGTTTAATATAGTGAGTTAAATGAAGATTAAAAATTATGCATATAATTTAATGCACATTTATAATTATACACAAATAATTATTGAAGATAAAAAAAGGTATATTGGAAGAAATTAAATTATATTATGGTTGGAGATTAGTATAAATCAACTTATAATAATTGGATATTGGTATATTGAAAAGAAGAATAAATATAAATGCTGTTTGCTGGTTTGGTTGGTGGTGTATAGATGCTGGTGAAGAAAAATATATCTTAAATTGGTAGAAGCTGATAATTGAAAAAAGTAATTTCACAAAAAACAAGGATAACTGAAGTACGAAGACATTCAGTGGTGATTAGAATCTATATACTTAGTGGAAAACAGTTCATTTAGGCATTCAGTGAAAGAAAGGTACAAAATTTTGTTAATATAATTTAGTTAGTGTCATAACAATTTCAATTTTGAAGATAGTTTGTTTAAATTTTAGATTGTCTATAGAATTTAATTAGTTTTATAAGAATATCAGTTTAAAGATAGTTTATTTTAAATTTACATTGACTAGGTTAGATATATATGTGTGTTTCATAATAGTTATAATAAAGATAATTTAAAAAAGTACTTCCAAGCTAATTCTTTGAGAACCGCGATAAAAACCCTATATATTATATTATTAAAAATACTCATTGCTCATCATTCAAACAAAAAACACATCATAACAATATATATATATATATATATATATATATATATATATATATATATATATATATATATATATATATATATATATATGAGAGAAATTTGTATACTTTGACAATAAGTTTTGCAGATTTTGATGTATTATATTATAGTTAGTAGTAGTATGTTCGTCCAATGAAGTTAAGGTAGTTATTATTTTAGATACTCCCAATGTCCATGGTTCAATAGGTTCAAAACTAACGGGAAAGTAAGGAGGTGAGGTGGTGTTAAGAGATGAGAGATCCATTTTTATTCGGTGGTAGAAAGGTTTGTGTATACATGGTTTATTGGAGAAAAATGTTGATAATCCATTAAGGTGATCATATTTGAAGGTGTGGTTGTTAGGATTTTTATTTTAATTAATTGCATAGGTTAATTTTAAGTACATTCATCTGTAATAGAGTGATGGTTCAGCTGCTTTGCAATACAGGCTTTCTATTGGTGTGGTTCTGAAAGCTCCCAAGATAGGGAGCCTCCCTGCAGGGTGCAGTATTGTGGATTGTATCTAAAATTTTAAGGGAAGACTCATTAGACGATGAATATGCTATTGCACCATAGTCTAATGTAGATCTGAGTAGTTTTCTGTAGAGGGAGAGCATAGTTTCTCTATGCTCTCCAGGATCCAGGATATTTTTAAGAGTCTTCAATACACCCACATTTCAAAGGCTTTTAAGCATCTTAAAGTGTTTACTTTGAGTTTCTAGGTTTTACAGCCAAATAAGAGAACCGAGTAAACATAGCAATGAACATACATGTAAATTGATGTTGGGTAACTGGTTATGTATGACTCATTAATGGATTTATAGCAACAGCTAAAGTATACCCCTTCTTCTACTGAAGAAGAGAGAACAACACCCAACATGGCTTTGGAATACTTTTAAAATCTTCAATGGTACAATATGTAAAAGGTTGTGTGACAGTTAATGGCAGAGTAAATGTTCTTAAATGGATCTACAGCAGAAAAAAGAAGACTTTACACCTGGAAATCCCCCAGATACTGAATAACATGCAATTAGAAACCAAATGGATTATATTATGATCAACAGAAGATTTAGAAATCTGGTGATCAGCTCCAAAGTGTATCAAGGTTGTGACATTATTTCTAATAGAAAAAAGCAATATCAGACATACCTTCACACAAAACTTGCTGCACTATAGGCAATCCATTAGGGAACAGACAAACGAAGATACAAGCAAACTAAAAGGAAAAAAACTGATGGGATAAATGAGCAAAAAAAGACCAGGAAGAAATAAATACAATTGAACAGGGAGAACCATAAACAAATTAAACAAGCAAAGTATAAGGAAATAGAGCTATACAGAAAAATTAAAAGTTGTGGCAGGAATTTGAAAATCTAAAATGCAAATACTGATGAAATATAAAAACAATGAAATAGAAGCCAATCCGGATACAACCTTTACAAAGTAGACCAACAAAATATCCTAAACTAAATATGACTGAAAATTTTTCCATATATTATCAATGGAAGTTGTTAGTGCATTAAAGATACAAAATGTAAATAAAATACCATTCAGCCAAAGTTCAATATTTCTGACATTCGATGAGTGATGAATGTCAGAAGTAACAAAATTAATATGGTTCTTTAACATTATATATGGAACTGGACAACAATCGGAAGATTGGCTTATACCAACATATATATACCTCTACCAAAAAAATCAAAGGCATACCAATGGCATGATCAGCACAATACACAATTATCTTAAGATTCATAGCACAAGATATTTCTATGAATAATATTCAATAAAATCAAACCAGAATATGACGAATATCTTAGCAGATCTCAATGTGCAGTTACAAAAGATACAGGCAAGCAATGCTCCACCTCACATTGATAGTAGAGATATACTTGATCTGATCATGTGTTTTATAGACTATACTATAATCATTTGGCCACATACAGCATGATAAACTAATTTAAATACTTAAAATACATATATGTTAAAATACATAAATACATAAAATAGTATCAAATGAAAGCATATCACTATTTTCTGAAACACATACTGGAACCATAAAGGGTGTGTTTGTACCAACTCAGAAAATTCAAAGTATAGTAGTATAAAAAGGTGAGTTAGGAAGATATGATATGTTTTGTGTTTTGTTTTTTGTTTGTGTTAACAAGTTACACATTGTTTTAGTGTTTCTAGGCTTGATGCTATATTTGGTATAGTTAGCATACTTTATTGGTAGTAATAAAGTGCTAGATGTTTTACATATCTAAAAATACCTTAAATCTAAAAAGATAAAGCATAGTTCTTTGTTTAATTGCATTTTCCTTCTGTAAACTTCATTTTACATCTTTATATATTAATTGTTGTTCTAATATATTTTATTGGCACTTCCAATAAAATGTATATGAATTAATAGTGCATTAGTGTTTGCATTCATTTTTATTCTCTTTTATTCAACTTTACTCCTTCACTTACAATTTTAAAGCAAACACCTTCAAAATAGATAAAAATTTAAGGAACAATGTTTGAGTTTTTGCCACATTTCATCAGACAAAATCAAAATGTAACAACTTTTATACTTAAGGGTGAGTAACTAGAATCATAATTATTACTAAATGGATCAATTTCATATGATTGTGTGTTCGATAATGTTTTAGCATATTGATTAGTAAAGTCATATAATATAAAATATAGGTATAAAACAAAAATTCCTCTACAAGGAAATATAAACTTACCCTATTGTATAAGAATGGGGTGTCTTCATTAAGATAATTACTGCTACTCATCGTGAGATTCAATTATTAGTCTCTACATAAAACTAACACTAGATTATTGTCACCATACGTAAAGTAATTTAAATAAGTAAGTAAAATAAATGCATATATTCACTGTGATCCATTTGAACACTCAGTTTTTCTAGTCCATTTAAGTTCAAATAAAAGTTGACAGTCCGTTATGTACAAATAAAATGGATAATCATTTTGTTTTTAAAGCTTCCGAAGAGATAGATGTCAGTAAAAATCTTAAAAACACAATTTAAAATTGATTATTTTAATTTTCTTCATCATTCTTCACTTTAGTCAGAAAATTGTTGACATCAATAAACAGACGTCAATCACGTCAACAGTCACCGTGTCAGCTGTTAACGTAAAAAAATGTTGCATATTATTTAGGACAAAGATTTTCTTATACCAGAAATATGTTAATAAATCTGTAATATACGTTAATTAGTAAATGTGTTTAAATTAAAAATTTCATTTAAATGTTTGTGCTGCTTCAGTCATCTAGTTTCATTATGAAGTGAATAGATACACACGCTAGACATAGGCAACATTAATTACATTAAAAGTTAAGAACATGGCATGACAAAGGGCAAATAATGAATATGAATAATAAAAGTGTATATTCATTAATTTTGATAAAAATATTTTTAAATATTGTTCTAAAGCTATTTTCTTGATAAAGCTATTCTTGATTTCTCAAAATACAAACATTAGTGAAACTAATGTTTGTATTTTGAGAACGATTTCCGAAGTGGAAATTGAAACGTCAATAAACGTACTTTAACCTTTAATTGCGGCTTATTCCCATTTAAATAGTAATTAAATATTTCTTTTTTTTTTTTTTTTATTTCGAATTAACGTGTCTCAACATCTTAGGTCATTGACACGGGAGCAAAGGTTTACAATAGTACTTACAAAGTTATGATACAAAGTTTACAATTGTGAAGAATAAAAATATTATGTAAATTATATTTTGTTAAACAATTGAGAAGTCTTTAAAAAGTCTATTAGGCTCTTGAGTCGGCTTGAACAGTTCAGAAGTTCTTCTAGACTATGGGTTATATTGTTGGCAATGCGGGTGGCCTGGTAGTGCTGACATTCTGTGAGGATGTGTTTGACGGTGATAGGAATATCGTTACAGTGAGAGCATAACTGTTGGTCTGTAGAGGACATAAGATGACCGTGTGTTAAACGTGTGTGTCCTATTCTCAATCTTCGTATTGCTATCTTTTCTTTTCTGTTCAGAGATGCTAGGGATAAATAGCTGTAAACATTAGGTTGTATTTCTCTGAGCTTTGTGTTTTTGGTGATCCAAAGTTTCTGCCACTTGTCTTGGATATTCCTTTTGAATTTTGATTTTAAGTCTTCTTGGAGCTGTATGTTGTAGACAGGTAAGTTGGATGTAGATGCTTCTTTTGCAGCGCTGTCAGCCATCTCATTTCCTTGGATGCCGATATGAGAAGGCACCCATATTATTGTTATTGAAGTCCCTCGGGAAGTGAGGAGATGGATCGATTCTAATATTTTTTGTACTAAATGATGTTGATTGTAAATATTTTTTAACGAATGAATTGCGGATAAGGAATCGGTACATAGAGCTACACTTTGATGATTGTCAAAAGGGAACTCGAGAGCTTTTGAAATACTAAAGAGTTCTCCTGAAAATACGCTACATTCGTTTGATATTCGGTATTGTCGCAGCACTGTATCAACTGTAGTGACAGAACAGCCAACTCCATCTGCGTTTCTGGATGCATCGGTATAAAGCACCTTATCATAGTGGGATGTATTCACAATATCTTTGAAAGCTTGTCGAAAAAAGATATTATTTGTTTGTTGTTTATTAAATTTACAGAGAGAAGTGTTTATAAAAGGAGGTGTTCTAGACCATGGCGGGGATTCTGATTTTATAGATGCAATTGTTTGAGATAATTTTGTGTCTTGGCACAAGGGTTGTAGGATCTGTGGGATTGAAAGTATACATCTGGACGAGATTACGAGTCCAGGTTTTGGCGAAGTCAGAAGATTAAATACAGGGTTAGTCGGATTCGACGAAATTCTGCTAGCATAAGATAGGAGTAGTTGCTGCCTCCGGAGGTAAAGGGGGAGTTCATGAGATTCACAATAGAGACTTTCAGCGGGACTGGATCGAAAAGCTCCTAAGCAAATTCGGAGAGCAGTGTTGTGAACAGAGTTTAAAGATTGTAATAAATTATTGGATGCAGACAAGTAAACTATACAACCATAGTCTAATTTGGATCGAATTATAGCTCGATATATTTTGAGTAGTACACTTTCATCGGCACCCCATTGATGGTGGGACAATGTCTTTAACAAATTCATTCTGCTTAAACAGATGCCTTTTATTTCATCGATATGCCGTCGCCAGGTGAGTTTGTTATCGACAGTTAGTCCTAAAAACTTGTAATGATCAATTGACTCTAAACTTACTCCGTTTAGTGTTATTTTGGGTATTTCTGTGCTGTTGTATCTCCTGGTGAATTTAATTATTTTGGATTTATTGGAAGAGAACCTGAAGCCAGTTTTTTCGGACCATGTAGTAAGGGACTCAACAGAATTTTGTAATAAAGATGAGGTTGCAGCTGTGGATTTTCCTTGGCAGTATACAATAAGGTCGTCTGCGTATAGGGCAAATTTAACAGGAGATTTTATATGAGAGCAAATATCATTGATGGCTAGCAGAAAAAGGGTAGAACTCAAAGTAGAACCTTGAGGTACACCATTTTCAGTGACATATTTGTCGGATAATACTCCGTTAACTGTGATTCTGAAATTTCTGTTATTTAAAAAGTTGTTTATAAAGCAAAATATGTTGCCCGTAAGATCATTTTCTACCAATTTTTTAAGGATAACCGACTTACATGTTGTATCGAAAGCACTTTCTATATCAAAAATTACTGCAATTACGTCTTGCTTGGAGGCCATAGCATTTGCTATATCTGTTTGTAGGATCACTAAATTATCAGTGGTGCTTCTATTAGGTCTAAAACCTGATTGAGCAGGGTTAAGGATATTGTTTTTTTCTAGATACCAGATTAATCGCTTATTGATCATTTTTTCCAATAATTTACAAAGGGTACATGTTAGGGAGATTGGCCTAAACGAGTTTGGAGAGTTGGGAAGAGAGCTGCTTTTTTTGATAGGAAATATAATGGATTCCCTCCATTTGGAAGGAAATTCTTGTCGGGACCAGATTAGGTTGTACAACTCAAGCAATTTGTTTATGGTTTCTTCATGAAGATATTTGAGGAAAATTGAGGGGATGTCATCAGGGCCAGCAGCTGAGTTTTTTGTAGTGAATAGAGCTAGAGTCAATTCTTGTTTAGAAAAGGGTAGGTTTATTGGGTTGGAAATATCGTTAGTTTTACCATTTGCGATGTTAAAAGAGTGTAAAGGAGACTTATTTTGGTTTAGCGTTTTCGATTGAAAATGATGCGCAAAGATCTTGGCAATACTTTGACTTTGAGTCACTATTTTGTTGTCATGAATTAAGGCGGGGATTTTGTAGGCGGTGCTTTGACCTTTCATATGTTTAATTTTGTTCCAAACTTGGCTTGGAGGTGTGTCGGAAGAAATAGAATTAATATAAAGGTTCCATGAAGTCTTTTTGCTTTCCTTTATGATACGTTTTGATTTAGCTTTAGCTAATTTGAACTTGATAAGATTTTCATTAGTCCTTGTTCGTCTATATTTATTCAGAGCTTTCTTGCATACACGAACTGCCACAGCACAGGAGTCATTCCACCAAGGAACTGATTTTCGTGTAGGTTTAATAGAATATTTTCCTATATATTTTTGAGCGGAGTTAATTATGCAATTAGTGAACTGATCAACTAAGTGGTCTATGTTATGTTCATATTTAATTGAATTGACTTGATCTCGGACGTTTAGACTGAAATTCATCCAGTCCGCTTGTGCAATACGCCATTTACTTATTGGGTTGTACGATTTGGGTTTATTGTCTGAGATTAATATAGGGAAATGATCACTATCGAAAAGACTATCTAGTGGACACCATGTTAGAGATGGACCTAGTTTTGGATCACAAAGGCTGAGATCGATATTTGAGAAAGTTCCTGAAGATATATTGAAGTGGGTGCTACAACCAGTATTGAGTAGAAATATATCTTCATTGCTAATTATGTTTTCTATAATTTTTCCTCTGCCAAATGTGCTGTTAGATCCCCACATTGTGCTATGAGCATTAAAATCTCCTACGAGGATGAATGGGGGTGGGAGTTCTGCTATTAATTTAGAAATTTCTGTATGATTTATCCCCTTATTAGGTGGTAAATATATATTGCAAATAGTGATTTTATGAGGACACCAGAAAGAAACAGCTACTACCTCTAAACTAGAAGTGATGTTAAATTTTTCGGAATATATATCTGACGATATAAAAATAGAAGTACCGCCACTTGCGCGTAGGGGTGTCTATAATAATATAATGTCTATAATGTGTCTATATATAATATTTCTAAATTGGTCTAAAAGTTTAAAATAAACTAATTTAAATAAACTTTAATTGATTCAGTTTTATTTTGTTGATAAACGGCATGTGAATACCTAACTGCTTACTAACAGTTAATATTGGTTATGTTATGAGTTCATATTCTTGATGGTATGGTATCTTTCACTTCAAGTCGAAGTTAAATTTGACCAATACAGCATCAAATTAATTACTAAATTTACTAGACAGTGGGGACTGGTTTCAGTGAATAGTGTGTAGGCCCTTAGGTATACCAATTATATAAAGATATAATATTTTGAGATACCCTTGCAAGGGTGTTGTCTTGTAACGTTTGATTTCAGTTATATAGTTTTAAAACGAAATATTTGAGCAGCGAAAAATATTTTAAAGGACTTCTACTGCTTCGCTATTATCCTCCACTCTAATTTGACTTCAATTCCCCATTCCCAATTCCATTCTTCGATTTTTGAATTTTAGCGTTAACCTATTATAAGATCATAGCATGAGTCTTTGAATCACATGAAGTATGTAATGGTTATTGTAACAGATTCAATTGGTAAACAAGGGTTCAATTGATAAACAAGTGCCAGACCTGGCCTTATTAGGGCCAGCCCTGGCCTTATTAGGGAAATGGCTTAATACAGATTTTATTCTCTTAAGTAACCTTTAAACGTTGTGATTGCGTAGAACTATCTCACTATTTATAAATGAAAGCTAATTACTTTGTTGAATTTGCACTGAACTAACGATTTTTGTTTAAATGTTTTAGACAAGATGCAGTTAAGAAAAAGTGAGCTAAATGGACCGAAGAGTAAATGGAGCAGGCCTTAAATACTGTTGGAAACGGAATGTCTGTCAACCAGACTTCCAAGGAATTCCCGATACCTAGAGGGTCTTTCTAAACCATTTGACAACAGGTATACCAACTAGAAAATTAGGTAGAAATACTATTTTATCATCTGATCCACAAACTGAACTTTGCTCAAGAATATTTCGTCTTGCTGACGTTGAAATGCCTATTACTAGCAAGATAATTAAAAGAAGTTTATTTTGTTTTTGTGAGGAAAACTTTCACATAACTTTAACCCAATGAAACAAAAACCTGGGCATAGGTGGTTGAGACTATTTTTGGGTCGCCACCCTGATGTAGCTAGGCGTAAAATACAAAATTTGAATCCAGCTAGAGCAAGTAAACTTAACAAAGTGATTACCACTGATTACTTTGACAAATTGAACGTAGTCATGAAAGAATTGGATGTTGCCGGAAAGCCTCAGAATATTCTCAACATTGATGAAAAGGGTTGCCGTTTGACACTGCACCACCAACAGGAAGTTTTTGCCTAAAAAGGGACGAAGATAGTGCATATAGTAGTACCTCAGGAAGCTGAAAACGCGACAATCGTGTCGTGTGCCAATGCTAGAATTAGTACATACCACCAATGATATTATTTAAGGGTCAAAGGCTCAAACCAAAATGGGAAGAAAATCTTCCTCCTGGAACCAAGGTAGTTATGATACCTAAAGGAAGTGTGGCACATGATGTTTTTGTGAAGTGGATCAAACATTTTTAACAGTTTCGAGTTAAAGGTAAAAATACTTTGTTAATTTTTGATGGTGTAAGTCTCATTTAGATACAAACATCGTTAAAGCTCCTGAAAAGTACGGCATTACTGTTTTGTCTTCCAAGCAATACAAGCCATGAGCTACAACCTGTAGATAAGTCTGTTTTTAAATCTTTCAAATCATTTTGGGATGATGAGGTTCTTCGTTTTTGGATGAATAATCCTGAACGCTCGATAAGACGCACACTCTTTGGATAAATATTTTCTAAAGTTTTGGGCTAAACCTGGACACCAGTAAATATTATTTTCAGATTTAAAGCTACGGGAATTTACCCTTTCAATCCATCAGTAATTCCAGAGAGCACTTATGCACTTTCATGCCTAACCGAGCTTGAAAATCCCAATGATAAAAATGAAAATAGGCAAGACTCAAACACTTCCACAAATCATAAGAAAAGTACAGAAACTGAACAAAGTACTTCTTCAGAATTGATGAATAAATTTTCAGCTAAAGGGATCAAAACTTTACTTATTGAACATTCATCCAAATACCAAGATGTTAGCTCTGAAAGTGATGATTCTTCAAATTACTCGATTCATGACACATCAGACAATGAAGATATGGAACATCTAAGCTAAATATGTTCTTCGCAGGAATGTTGTCCACTCCCAATATTACAACTAAAAGGATTCAAAGAAAAAATCCATTAATTCATGAGCCCAAGAGCTAGTGGGTGGTTAACTTTGATGCTCCTTCTGATAAAGGCGACGCTGCACCGAAAACTTTTAATAAGAAAAATGAAGAGCCCAAATTTCAAATGAAAATAAAAAAGAATCTTTAAGAAGTGAAATTGCTGATCCGTCACTACCATGTACAAGTGGTACAATTAAAAAGCCATTAACAAAGTCTTCACAGCGAGGAATGTCCCATACGAAAGCATGATACTGCTTCGCTTGTGACGGGGATCAGATCAGAGACATGAGGATGTGCTCAGCCTGTGGACGGAATGATGTGGACTTACACAATTTGACAAAGATGCATTTATCTACCCAAAATGTACTTTTTGAAAAATATTTACTTTGTAAATAAGTAGGTAATTAAAAATTTTATTGTTTTATTTTCCAATATATATATATATATATATATATATATATATATATATATATATATATATATATATATATATATATATTCAAATATACGGAACACCTGGCCCCAATAAGGCCAATTTGTAAAAATTAAAAACAATTAATATTTATTACAATATACCACTAAAAACTAAAGTAGTATAGGTGGTCGGTAAGTTAACTGATATTTAAAGCTACTTTATTATTTTCTAATTCAAATATGTACCTACTTCCTTTTAAAAAAATTTTAAACGTTAATGTGGCCGTATTTGGGTTACCCAACCTTATTATTTTTAATTGGGTTAATTTTTTACTTTTTTTAAATGATAGCTTTATGTCAATATTTGAATATTTTTTATTTCAATCCGTTGAATGACTAACTATATTTCGTTAATGGTATAATTACGGTTTAAATATACAAATAATGAAGAATGTTTAGGTTTAGCTATTGTTTTTGTTTTGCCCATGACAACTAACTGGTAAAGTTTGTGTTGCTTTGGTATCTGAAACAAGAGCTATATCTTGGTCTTCCAAAATGTGAGGATGCACCAGTACATCAGTTTGAGTTTGGCTGTCCGAAAAATGTTGTCTTTGTTCGGTTTTTCGTCGCCTTAATATTTCTGCGCATATATATCCCACCCCGTCGTCATCGGCAAGAGTTAGTTCTCGTATATGCTCGTCGATTTCTGAAGAGGTGGGTAAAGAACGAAACGTTAACTTCTTTTTTCTTGGTATGTCTATTATCTAGAAGTTAGTGTATTAGTGAGGCTATAAACTACATTTTATTAGATAGAACACTTACTCTTATATTGTTCTCTATGATATCCGAATATGGGGTATATTTAAGCAGCGAATAAAAATGTTCGCTGTCTTTTGGAGATTCCGATAATACTGTCTGAAGTCTTTTATCCGTTGTTATTTTTGGCAAGTCACTGCCTTCCAGTATATGGGGGTACACTCTGATAACAGTCTGAACATATACATCTGCTGTATCAATTTGTTTTTTAAACATTATTTAACCCCACAATACTATTGAGTTCTTATTATACCTATATTAATTCCAGACACTAGAAAATGGTCGAGAAAAGTCACTTTCGATATTGTCAAAAATTAAATATAAACCAATAAGGTTAGATTTTCACTGATATGTCTATATTGTCTATACAGTAACTTAAACTTAATTTTATATTTTATATTCTTCGTATCCACCTATTACCGTTAGTTTTCAACAGTGAACACAAATTAAATTAATTTTTTTTTCATTTACCTAAGACTTGGTATTTCTAGAATTAGTGATGAGCTAATTCAGAGTTCGAGATTTTATACCACGAAGTGCAACTCAGATAAATTAAATAAGGAAACCATGATAAATACTACTATTTAAATTAAAACAGTAACTATCCATATAACTTCTTCTTTTTCTTCTTCTTCAGCCTTAAGTAATCCAACTTTAGACATAGGCTTCCCCCAAATCAATCCAGTGTCTTCTATTTTGCGCCACTTGCTTCCAGTTGTGTCCTCCGATCTTCTTAATGTCATCAGCCCATCTCATTTGTGGTCTTCCTCTGCTTCTCTTTCCTAACCATGGCCTCCACTGTTGTATTTCGTGGTTCCATCTCTTATCCTTTAGTCGGGCATTGTGTCCTGCGAAGCTCCATTTTAATTTGGCGGCATGTTCTCCTGCGTCTTTTACTTTGGTTTTGCTTCTAATCCAGTTGTTTGTTTTTTTGTCTATAAGTCTCACCCCAAGCATTGATCTATCTATCGCTCTTTGTGCTTGTACTATTTTATCCATATTGGACTTGGCGAGTATCCACGTCTGTCAACCATACGTGAGTATAGGGAGGATACACTGATCGTAAATCGTAAATTTACGATCAGTGTATCCATATTCGCTCCGTGAGTGACCACGGTAGGGGTACCTTGAAACGATGCCAGCGTGCGTATCGGCGAAATATGACAAAATTAGACACTATCGTTTTACGCATAAATTTTATCAAAAATGTGTGCAAATACATGTTGCGTATTTAATTGTGCTAATAATAGCAAAAATAGTAAGTGTAGTTTTTATAGGTTCCCAAAGATTACATATAAATTAGAGAAAAGAAAAAGATGGATCCGTGCTATTAATATGAAAAAGGAAATATCACATAACCTCATTTTTATGCAATTGAAATAGGAAATATTTAAATAATTTACCTTAAATGATATTTTATAAGGCTTCAAGCTAACTGCAGAGTGCCTGATGACTTTAGCTTTTATATCATATTTTTTACTATTACTGTTTTTAATTATATGCTCATTCACGTGAAAAACTTGATTTGCCAGTACTAGATTTTTAACTTTTCTTTTCCGTTTGGGGTTAAAAAGATATATTATGATATATTTTGAGAAACCCAGTTTTTAATACTACATTTATTTTGTACATAAACTGAAAAAATATAATTAAAAAGTTAATTATTAATAATTGTCAATTTCGCCTATATTTAACAATGTCAAACATATGTCATATGTTTAACCTGAAAATTGGTAGGTCCAAAACTGTCAGATGAAGGCGGTAGGTGTCGCGTCAGTCACGCACGGAGCGAATAACAGTGTTTCTAAATTGAGTCGCTCAGAAGCAGAGTGGCCTAAGTGTAAAATTGATGTTTTGAGATATCGGCAAATAAAGAATTGAGCTAAAAATAAAACCAGTTTTTTTTATTAACCAGTATTATTTTATTCACTTACACAAACATTTCTGGAACCTAATACATTATATGAGTAGAATGCGCAAAAAATTAACAAAAAAAATCTTTTTTTCTACAAAAAAAAGTCAGTTGGGCCACTATGTCAAATATTAAGCTTTTACGAAAAAACATAAAACTTTCACTTGGGTCACCTATTCATCTGTTTCCGATCCATTATCATTATCTACTGCCTCCACGTTTGTCTTCAGGTTTAAGTAAAATTCATGATAGACCGGCGGAATGCAAGGAAGAAGACTCTGAAAGTCTTTATACTTTAGTTGCTCTATGGGTCTTCCAGCAGGATAGAGGATGTCCAAGTAGAAGTCTTCTCTTTTTATCTGAAAGACGTCTGTTCTTTTTTTGTGACGTCAACACAATTAAATAATACACTCTCGTTATTAGAATACTTAAAATAAATTTTGAATGGCTCTTCTGATTTGAACATTAGCCACTGTATTTTAAGCCATTCTACTTTTATATCTTGCTCTCCTCTTTTTTCGGTTTGTAAGTAACTTCTCTAGTTTTTCAGTACACTTAAAATTTTCAGAGGTCATTTTAAATACCTGAAATTTGTTCTTCTTTTTGGAACTGGAAATAACTTTCACCCAATCGTCTGGCAAAAAAATGTCTTTAAAATATCGTTTTTGTTTTTCGATCACTCCAAAGTCTCTGTCACATGGCAAAAAGGAGTGACCGGAAACTAGAAACTTGTGATGTATGACTGTGGGACTGAAAGTATTGGAGACACTCATGTATGTACAAATAGATGCCAGTTTAATATTTCGATTCTGACCTACGCATTGGTCGCTGTACAAGATCAAAACTGGTGTGTTAATATGTGTTTTTACGTAGTGTAAAATGCAAGAACCAATTTCTTGCGGACCACGTGAGGCTATGCCTTCATGCCATACATACATGTGTATCTGTCCTGTCGTTAGATTGTGGATGCCAAAACAATACGTCCACAACTGTCTCTTGTAATAAGCCACTCCCGTAGAAATACTAGGAGTAGCTAAAGTTTTCATCAAATCAAATGTAATTACTGTTGTGGTATCTTTATTCTTGGCTGCATCTTCCTTCATTCCACTTCGAGCTGCTTCTGCCTTCCGCAGGTGTAACTCTTTCTCTGTTTCCATTCTGCTTTTTTCTACACCTACACAGCTTTTTATTTTCATGTTATAAGCGTCACATCGTTTGCAAGTGTCAGTGAGAGGATAACAGAAATGAAGATTAAAATCTTCATTAAATATTTTCGAAAAGATGAATTTGGATACCTTCACTTCTGGTTCTTCACCTTGCACATACAAATCATAAAGTTTTGAGATATTTAAATTAGGTGACAGATACTCTCGATTAGGATTTTTGTTGCGGCTATAGTGTGATGTATATTTGGCAAATTTGTTAATGAAATCTTTTATATTTTGAATATCGGTTTCCCTTGTCTTATTCTTAGGGGGTGCTTGCCTCTTTTATCTAGTGGCCGAGTCATTAATTCGCCACCTATTGATTTGTTTATTAAAGCTCTGGTGAGCCTTCCATCTGAAACTTGTAGAGCTTTTTTGAAAAATGATTTACAAACAGTTACCATATCACCTGATTGTTTCGGTAATGTATAAATTCGTGTCTTAGAACCTTTATTATGGTTTTGAGCTGCTGTATGTCGACCTTTATTGACAACATTTACTTGTATATTAATGTAAGTAGTCTGTAAATTAAAATCAGATAAGTTGTAGAAACTTTGGAAAATATTTTTTCTTTCTTCAAGAGATAACAACAAATGACACTTTCGTGGACAGCTGCAAACTCCATGAAAAAATTGTTTCTTGGACACAATTCTACCACGAGAATTCAAATATGATTTTCCTGAATTTCTTTCCAACTTAGACTTGAATCTTTTCCAAACTGAATTTTTTTTCTTACGTTTTTTACCCCTACTTGATCCAGGTTCCACAAGTCCATCTTCTGTGAAGCTTTCCCTAGTTGTAGAAGACTCAGAATTAGAAGGTGGATGGAAGTCAGAGCCAGAATCTGTTTCAAATTCACTGGGTTCACGAGTACTGGATGTATCCGACAACGGCATTTCCAAACTATGACAAAAATATTCTCTATTAATTATTAATTCAAGTGATCAAATGTCTTTAAAAAAAACTTTTGAATAAAATCCTTTACAAATGTCTTTAAGTTAAAGACTAACCTATACTTTTGGCAACATCGCTTAGAAAACCATAAACATACCATAGATATTATAAAAATACGTCTAAGTAGAAAACTAGCCTGCTTTCTTCATTTTAAGGTTATAATCTTAAAAAATTTAGAATCCTAATTTAAATTTTGAGCCGAGATATTTACAATCACTATTAATTTACACTAAAATACAATAATTTACTCACCGTTGCTCAAGATTGCACAAACATAAACCGTATAAAAGGCTGATAGTACTTTAAAGAACGAATTAACGCTAGACAAGACTGATACAAACACACAAGGCAAGAGTGACAATGTCTAAAATATCATACTGCACACTGGCCCAACTGTCACTTGGGCCACGTTTCCATAACTAGATCATGTGAAATGTTTACGTAGCCTAACTGTACAAGTCGCGCCATCTCTTGGTATACAACGAAATGTTAGTTGAGCCACTCTGAAATGAAAGATATGATAAAATGCCACCTATTTTACTACCTACCTGAATTATACAAAAAAATCAGTTGGGCCACTCTGCTTCTGAGCGACTCAATTTTACAGTTAGTTTCGTATTACAGATAAGAAACATACAGTGAACATCTAAATTATGGAATATTATCATTATTTCGAGAACCGTCGAGTTTTGAGGAAAATCCCGAAACAGGTCGATTTTGGTTACAAAATACCCATGTTATAACGTACATGGAGTAGGGATTATGTCACCGGTGTAGGTGTAGTGACGTAATCGTTAATTTTTTTAAATAGAAATCGGTATAAGTAATGCGAGACCTCATTTAAACGAGAATTTAATTCTTTATTTAATGACATTACATTTTTAACTAAAATATTTTTTTAAGGGTACAAAAACAATTTTTTTTATTTTAAATTCAACTAAATTACAACTAATGATTTAATTCATAATGTACTTTAAAGTAATTAAATTATGCGTAATAATTATTTTAAATTAAATGTTCGAAATGCCATCCATCGGTTTCTTGACAATATGCGAATCTATGGACACATTCATCAAATACATTGCGGATGACTTCTGGAGTAATTAGAGTCATTTCATGCCTAATTCTATCTTTCAAGTTCTGTAAGTTTTGGGGTCTATTGACAAAAACTTTTGATTTTATGTAACCCCACAGGAAAAAGTCTAGAGGTGTAAGATCTGGCGACCTTGCTGGCCACTCTAAAAAACCTTCTCTTCCGATCCACCTCCTGGGAAAGCAATGATTTAAAAATTGACGTACTTCACGTGCGTAATGCGAAGGGGTTCCATCTTGTTGAAACCAGATATTTTCACTAGGTAAATTTGGATTATTGGCATTTGGATACATGTTAGCAAGGACAGGTATAAGTTGATTTCCCAAAAAAGTTAAATAACGTTCTCCTGTTAGATTTTCTTCAAAGAAAAAAGGGCCAATGATTCTGTCATTAATGATCCCTGCCCATACATTTACTTTCTGAGGATATTCCGTGTGTAACTCAGTCATCCAATGTGGGTTTTCTTTACTACAATATCTGCAATTTTGACGATTCACAGTACCATGTATAAAAAATGTGGCTTCATCGGAAAAAAAGGATTTGATTGATGAAATGTGGATTGCGGATACATAAATCCTGCATAATTTCAGAAAATTGAAGCCGGCGATCGGGACCGTCGTTGTTTAATTCCTGATAGTTGAATTTTGTAGGGATGGTATTTTTTTTTTTTAAATACGTAATACCGATCGTTGGGAAACTACAGCATATTCACCCATTTGTGTTGAACTACTATGAGGATTGTCATGTACATTTAATAAAATATCAAGTTTCACATTGCCTCCAATTTTAGGACGCCCAGCGTTTGGAATATGTTTAACGTGCCCAGTTTCTCCAAATTTTCGGACTATTTTACTTACTGTTGATTGGCTGATGGGTCTGTCTCTATATTTTGCGTTGAATAAATTGCATACCTCGTTCTGTGTTCCTTTTTTTTTATCTCCGCATCTGCTAAGAATTAATATTTCTATGCGTTGTGTTTCATTTAGGTGAGCCATAATTTAGTATTCAACAGTAAAAATTACAATTGACAACTGATGACAATTCACAAAATCAAAACATTTACGTCAATAAATATTACAGTAACTATGCCACTATCGCTTGCTTGAATTAATATTTGACAAAAAGTTTCAATGTCTATGAGATAACTTTTTGTGTCCATTATTATTTTTACTTATTTTTGCTTTTTTAAGTATTTACTCCAGAAAGTCATGACAGGAACCGATGGATGGGATTTCGAACATTTAATTTAAAATAATTGTTATGCATAATTTGGTTACTTTAAAGTACATTATAAATTAAATCATTAGTTGTAATTTAGTTGAATTTAAATTAAAAAAATGTTTTTGTACCCTTAAAAAAATATTTTAGTTAAAAATGTAATGTTAAATAGAGAATTAAATTTTCCTTTCAAATGAGGTGTCGCATTATACCAATCTCTATTTAAAAAAATGAACGGTTATGTCACTACACCCACACCGGTGACGTCATCCCTACTCCATGTACGTTATAAGATGGGTATTTTATAACAAAAATCGACCTGTTTCGGGATTTCCCTCAAAACTCGACGGTTCTCGAAATAATGGTAATATTCCATAATTTAGCCGTTCACTGTATATACAGTGGGTACCTAAAATATAAATAAAAACGTGGTGCAAGCATGGTCTCCACCTACTCCAGATTATATAGAAGCCTATAGATAGATAGAATAGAACAAACAAATTCTATATATCGACACCTCCTACGTAGAATATCGTAAGTGCATTCGGCCAACTTTACAGTACAGCTTATGAGTACAGCTGTTTAAAGGTTCGCTCATTGTTTATTGATGATTGTTCAGTGAAGGAATAACCAATATATTTGAAAATTTGCATAATAATTACGAAATAGGTGGGTAATAATCCTGTGTAGTACTTGAATTAACATTATATCTTGTTTTAGAGAAAAACCACTTACCATATTTTACGCGTTGACTAACATAAAAAGTAAATTATAGTATGTAACACTTACTATAAATTACATTGGACACTATACAAAACTATTTGTCGTATGTCTTAGATACTATATTCTTTTTTGTAAAAAATGATAAAAAATTATTGTAAGTAGTAGATAATATATTCTACTACGATAAAATTTAAAATAATAATCTCGTAAGTTAATTAACCTCAATGTAATAAATACCTATAGGGGGTATTTTTAGGAAAGTAGGCAATGAACAAGCATGAAATTATTATTGATAGAATCACGCCATCATATTTTATTGATAAAATTATCGTTATTTGTAATATAAATTCAAAAAGTAGTACCTTATTGTAATTATTTTAAGGTACAGTAGTCTAATTAAATCATGCAATATTTTTTACTAACCCTTATTTTAAGATCCACCAACGTAACGTAAATTTTCACTATAAATATAACTCACTATCACCCTCATTCTGAGTGTTTCCAACTTCTAAAAAGCAATAACGAATAGAGACTTTTAAAATGAATACAACATAAAAATGCATGGCTATGTGATTGTGGTTTTGGCCCACGCAATTAATAATAATAATAGTCTCCCGTTTTTCCGACCAAAATGTAAATTCATTTGTGCCTAGGTCCTTATGTTTTGAAATAAATTTCATCTAACACGTAGAAACCTCATTACCGCCCCTTTTGCCCTGCCCTTCATGCCACATGAAGTAAGTAACTTCTTTATCCACGACATTGAAAACAGTGAAGTTGAATATTGATAATTTACGTTTATAATAAAGATAATAAATTACCGTGTGGATCATTAAGTATTTTCTGAAAATTGAATTGTAGCTGTTAATATTTTTCTCTTAGAGGTTTTAGCATAGTTTTTATCAAAGCACTTTCTTTCACGTGTGAGATTTTTACTATGCAGATGTGATTGATAAATCTGTGTTTCACACACACACACACACACACACACACACACACACACACACACACACACACACATATATATATATATATATATATATATATATATATATATATATATATATATAGGAATTAAACGTTGGTATAGGTATCGGAGGGATTGTTCTTTTGCTAGTAAGAGCAAACCATTAAAATCTTCGGTAAATGCTTAAGTAATAGTTACGAATGGGTCACAGCTGATCTAAAAAGTCAGCCAGCTCTGGCAACTAATCCTACTTCCTACGTCCACGAAGACATAAGTCGCGTAATAACCGACAATGTATGGCGTATTATGGGAGTACGATATATAGCAAACGAAGGAGGGTGAAAGGCGGGTTTCGGCGTCTTATAATCGGAACACACTAGCGAACCCTTTCCACTATGAACTGAGGCAGCGTAGTAAGATACGCCTCACAACCCCTAACATGAACGACATGTTCAAATCTCCGTAGGCCCAAATGTCCCTGAACTAGGTAGCTTTCGAGATCAAGCTAGAAAGGCAAAGGGTGCTAAGAATCTGCTGAGTCTAAACCGTTAGCCAAATAAAACAACAACGCTTTATACAGCGACATATAACTACCGCTTGCTATCAAATAAATCCAGAATTGTGGAACTAGAAAAAGAAACTGAAACTATAAAATAGGACGTCGTAGGAATCAGCGAAGTAAGACGGAAAGATGAAGAGCTTATGGAATTAGCGTGAGAAAAGACATTCTACTACCGAGGAACATCAACGGGCAGAACAGGCAGTATTGGTTTCCTAATCAACAAGAAATGGAAACGAAGAGTAGTATAAATAACCAGTATCTCAGATCGAGTAGCCAGTTTAACCATACAACTATCAAAGAGATACAATATACAAATTATACAAGTACCCAACCACTACTCATACTGACGAAGAAATAGAGGAACTCTACAATAACATAACTGAAGCACTAAATAACAATAAAAGTCACTTCAAGTATTTAATTGGTGACTTTAATGCCAAAGTGGGAAAGAGAAACGACAAGTAACAAGTCATTGAAAAGTATGGAGTCGGTGAGAGAAATGAAAGGGGAGAACGACTTATTCAGTTTGCACATTACCAAAATATGCCTATTGCAAATACATTCTTTAAAAAGAAATCGAACAAAAATGGTCTTGGGTAGCACCAAATAAAATGAACGAAATGAACTTCATTCTGACTAACAAGATTGCTACAAAAAAAGATGAAGTTGACTTCAGAAGTGGATTCAGTATCCTGGATCATATCTATACGCTTTGAGAACTAATGAGTAGAGCTAAAGAATATGAAATGCCGCTGGCATTAACCTTCATAGATTTCGAGAAGGCTTTCGATTCTATATATGCCAAGGCAGTAGTAGAAGCTTTGATTATTTAAGACATTGACAAACCGTACAAAGACACTTTTTCAAATATTTATATACAGACAAGCACAAACTAAGGTATGAAAACACTCCAGAATTTCCCACTACCAAAGGCGTCCTATAAGGAGATGCAATATTACCAAAGCTCTTCACTGCAACTCTAGAAAATATCTTCAGCAAAATGAACTGGCAGAACAAAGGCATATCCATTGATGGAGAATACCTCAGCTATCTAAGATTTGCAGACGACATCGTTCTGATTGCTAATAATCCTGCAGAGCTACAAGAACTTATATGCGACCTAAATGCAACTAGCATAGAAGTTAGCCTAAAAAGGAACTTGAGAAAAACAAAAACCATGTACACACATGCTAGTGAATGTATAAGATGTAAGATGGCTCCTTACTCCCATAACTCAACAGAAGAGTGAAACTGGCTTGGGCATGTTCCACTAGACAAGCTGTGGTAGGTGCTAGAAAGCAACAAAATTCCACGATTTACATTACCAAGTACTACTTGCAGAATATCAAGGTGATATTCACTACATGTTGCGAAAAATAGATGAAGAATATACTAAGTGGAGTCTACGAATCAATCCATCAAAAACAGAGTATGTCGTAGTGGGAGGTGAAAGAATAGCACTTAGAACTAAGAGGTACACAAATCGAAAATACTGATAGGTATGAATGTCTCGGTGTAAGCTACAAACGATGGTCGGAATACAAAAGAAATAGCTACTAGATTTGTAGTACTAGATTACTTGATAATAGTCAAGGTAATTCAGCAATACATCAACTGAATAGTATGCTCTGGAATAACCACTCGAAACACAAAAATTATCATATGAACTGTTGATGTTAGTGTTTTTACATCCAAAATTTGAGAGGGGTGTAACTCCCTATTTTACAGACTATTGAACAGAATAAGTGTATTTGTATTGTTCTGTTCTTTGTGAGAGAAAAATGTATTATTAATACGTATCTCGTTTATGCTGCAGAGGTCCGTCAGAAGGTCTCCGTTTTCGTTTCTGATATTTTCATTATATCTCTGTTTTATTCCTGGAACTATATCAATAATGCCATTATTACTCGTTTATTTTAAAGTCATCTTCTTTCTAAAATATCTGAATGAGCCGGATACAATTAAATTATTAGAAGATTTTTGCACAAAGTAACAAAAATAAAAATTTGTTTAATTTATTAATGTTTTGTTTTTGAGAACGATTTCCGAACTGGAAAACGAAACGTCAAAATAAACTTATTTTAAAATAAATTTTGGCTTATTCCCAATAAAAATAGCAAATTCCATTGAGTTATATTTAGCCTGTAGTTGTTTATAAATTGGCGCTTTATTTCTGCCAATTTGACAGGTATCTTACTTGGTCCCGATCTTGTAGGCAAATAGCCATGTTTTGAGTTGAATGATCTTGAAACATCTACCTCCAGCTTAAAATAACTGCTTATTTAAACAATCTTTTTTAAAAACGATTTTCGGATTGGAGACTGAAATGCCAAAAAAATATAAAATGTAATTTTTTATTATAATAAATTATAGTTTAATCCCATATAAATACAATATTAAACTTAAACATGTCACAAGGCAACAGTTGCAGAACCTATTTAAAGCTGCTCTACGGCCTAAACAATAATTGTTATTAAAAAAAACTGGAAACCCAGTAACAAATGTTATGTCATACAGATATATTATTTAACGCTCTACAATTTCCAAATTACTAAAAAAAATAATATTACACCATATTGATCATATTTTGCAAGTAATTTCCCCACCAGTTTGGATGTTTCCAGCAAGTTTTCCACCATTCAACAGTGCCACAGAGTAAAGCAGGTTATTATATAGCTCTAGAAAATAAAAGCTTTTATTCAGTCGTGTTTTTGGATGTGAGTCGAACATTTGAAAAGGTATGGCATGATCGTCTATTGCATAAAATTATACAAGGCTTCTGTTTATCCTTCTACCAATTTAATA
Organism: Diabrotica undecimpunctata; assembly: GCF_040954645.1. Taxonomy (NCBI): domain Eukaryota; kingdom Metazoa; phylum Arthropoda; class Insecta; order Coleoptera; family Chrysomelidae; genus Diabrotica; species Diabrotica undecimpunctata. The sequence continues at coordinate 141,626,904 of NC_092803.1, forward strand.
TAACATATTTTGTAGAAAGGCCATTCAGAACAAAACTTAAAGGACAAACTTCAAAACTATATCACATTAAGTCAGATATTCCTAAAGATAACGTACTGAGGGTAGTACTCCAGTTGATTTATACTTCTCTTCATTTTTCGTAGATTTTGTCTTGGCCGATATGTTTTAGGTTGTGAAATTTTAGGAAACTTAAGAAATTTTACGTAATTTTAAAAAATACTTAGTTCATGAAATTCAAATTGCCAGAGACAACCTAACTGCTGAACTACAAAGAAGAATCACTTTAGCGTGGACCGTATATAAAGGTATATCAGACATCTTCAAGAGCAAGATGTCGATATTTGAAAACGAAGAGGTTCGACCAATGTTTACTACCAGCCATGACTTACGACGCTGAAGTACTTTCCATAACCCAGACAGCAACCTAACTCAGAGTAGCCCAAAGAAGAATGGAACGGTCGTTACTTGGACTTACTCTCAGAGTTAGAAACAAGGAAATAAGAAGAAGGCGTCACAGATGTCATAGAGCACATAGCGTGGGTAAAGTGGAACTGGAAGGGTCATGTGGCCAGAATGAATGACCAGCGGTAGACCCAAAAAAATATAGTGGTACACCACGAGTAGACAAAAGAAGCAGAGGTAGACCACCTACACGAAGGACAGACAACGCCAAAAGAATCGCTGAGACTTGGCTGCAGGCAGCTCATGACCGACTGAGCTAGAAGGAAATAGGGGAAGCATATGTTTAACTTTAGACGCAGACGGCTGGATAATATGTTTTAAGAACCATTGCTGCATAAAAGGTTAATATATTCATCAATAAAAACCAGGCAGGACAAAAACTAGGGGAAATGTGCCTATGATGGACCCATAAAGGAAAAAGCTCCATAATAATTTTAATTATTTACTTAGAAGGCTTTAAATATGACCATATAACGTCTTGTTATTTGTATAATATGAAAGTGTTTCAAATTTTGATAAAAATTAAGATGACAAAAGTTATTCATAGTTTACTAAAATCCTGTTAAGGGTCCATCATGGGCATATATCGTAAATGCGAAAATAGTTAATTACAGTAAATGCAAGCTGCATCGTCCGAGTCGTCTTCTTCAAAAGAAGATTCACAATCGTCTCCAGAACTGTTTGTAGTTGAAACACGAACTTGCCTTCACTTTTCTACCCAATTTCTGAGTAACTTCTGAGTAACTATTTTTGATAAACCTTCAATCGAAGAAACATTTTGGTTCCGATGTTCCGGTAGTGAGTTCTCGTCAGAACATCCTGGTAGTGGGTTTTGTTCATAATTTTCTCTATCTGTTGTTATAGACGGCAAAAATTACCAATCCTCGAATACATCTGGATTGAACGGTTCTATTCCTGTCTTCTTAAATGCATTTATTGCATTTGATGGAAGAGCACTTTTTAAATATGCTATGCATTCTATTAAAGATACTGGCTACTTTAAATTGGGTAACTGTTTTACCTGGATTCTGTCGCAGCCATAATTGAATTTCTTGGCCGTAGTAAGTTTGAAGTGGTCTAAAAAATCCTACGTCCAAGGGTTGAACGTGATGAGAGCAGTGAGCAGGAAAACAAAACATAATAATACCGTTTTCTTTTGCAAACTGGAAAGCTTCAAAACTTTTATGACTACCATGACCATCGAGTAACAACAAAACTTGGTTGGTTTTAGAAGCCTTTGAATACCTTCAAAAATGTTGCAGCCAGAGACAGAACATGTCGGAAGTCATCCATCCTTTTTCTTGAGCGAAGGCTACACTTCCAGTAGGTGCATCGATCATAAGTTCGTCTTTCTTTCTTTGTCGAGGAAAAATCAAAGCAAGAGGAACATATGTTCCAATTGCATTCATTGCACATACGACCGTAACATGTAGACTGCGCTCTGCACTACTTAAAGCACCAACTTGTTTGCGACCTTTACTAGCATAAATCTTCTGCGATCTCTCTTGCACAGTTGTCAAACCGGACTCGTCCATGTTAGAAATGTTTTCCGGTGGAAATTGAAACCCGTCTAATATATGTGCTAATACTGTAAAATAGGCACATATATTTGGTTTATTAAAAGCTTGAGCCCTTGCCAACGTATTTTCTGAAGTTCGTAATGATATTCGAGGGTTTCACTTTAAAAAGCCTCTGGCCCGTTTCCAGCCTGCCATCTTGGTTTCCTTGTTAAAACTGTGGCTAATATTGTTTCTTCCAGCTACTTCGTATACAAGTTTTCGTAAATTTTTACTGGTCAGGCCAAAAAAACGAGCTTCCATAATAATGCTTCGATAATATGGTCAGCAATTTCCGTTTCAATAGCAGTGAAAAATATTGGTCTTCGTCCTCCCAAATCAACTTTGGTACGTCCTTGTTGCTTATCAAAGCGCCTTTTCAAAGTCGTTTTTGGGACGTTAAATATTTTTGCTGCCAGCTTAAACCCCATAGTTTTTTCTTGTATGCTTTTTAAAGCTTGCTGATCCATCACTGTAAAATGTATTATGTTAATCCTTAAGTAGCAACTTATTTCCTTTTTTCTATGATGGACCCCTAGTCCGTCATAGGTAACGACAAAGGGGTCCATCATAAGCAAATAGACAAGACAGTAAATTTAATTATTTGTTTATGTATTTTGTTTTGACCATTCTAACCTAAAACAAAATATAGTATTTGATAAAGAAAATGTAGTCATTTTATACAAAACAAAAGCAACACTTAGCTTAACGTATGTTACCAGTAAAATATTACCAAAAAATTTTATTAGATCAGCAACGTCAAATTTTAATTTTATTTCACAAATTTACTGTTATAACCGCCACGGGTCTGAAACTTTGCTAATACTCAACTCAAGGTTAACTTCTACTAACCTTGGCTAATACTAAACTACAAACTTCATGCGCAAGCGGCAACCGGCGATGTGCATGTAACCGCGCCATATTTGAAATTAAAGCAGGGGGTCCATCATAGGCAGGGGTCCTACATAGGCACACTTCCCCTACAGTCTTTTTTTATAAAAGTGATATAAAAATATGTCAAAGTCAAATTTTAATAGTTCAAAAGTATTTTTTATCTGTCAATTTTTTAAAATGTCGAATTATAAAGATGTACAAGCAAATTCAAGAGATAGAATACGTTTATTAAATCAAGAATCTGTCAAGACGGGGGCGCCGTTCAATCTAAATACACAAAGAACCCATACGCCTTTCAGTACTTCGGATTCGTCATGTCACGTAAGACTGTATACATATAACCTGTTTCGAAAGAAATTATTTTATCTCAGCTTATATTTTTGATAATTTCTTGAAAACATTTGGACAAATTACTTGGATTTTTTAAGTTTATTTTTTTGAAAACAATTTATCCTGATATGAATATTGTTGACCTAAGACACGTAACTTACAGTTGGTGTAACTTTGTAGCTCATCTTTTTCTTCAGTGCCTTATCCGGTCCGGATGTTGGCGATCATCAAGGCTATCATGGTTTTGTTGACTGCTCTGCGAAACAGCTCCGCTGAGGTCATCCCAAACCATTGTCGGAGATTTTTCAACCACGAGATACGACGGCGTCCCGGTCCTCTTCTGCCAAATACTTTACCCTGCATAACAAGTTGAAGAATTCGATATTTTTCTTCGTTCCGCATCACGTGGCCGAGGTACTCAAGCTTGCGTTGTTTAATTAAATTAAGCACTTCTTTTTCTTTTGTCATGCGCTGTAGGACCTCAACGTTGGTGACATGGTCCACATAAGATATTTTTAGTATCCTTCTGTATATCCACATCTCGAAGGCTTCGATTCGTTTTTCAGTGGCTTGCGTCAGTGTCCAGGCTTCAACTCCATACAGTAACACTGGAAGAACGTAGCACCTCACTATTCGCATCTTGGTTCCCAAACTGAGATCACTGCAGCACAGCAAGGATCTCAACTTAATAAATGTAGACCGTGCCATTTCAATTCTGGATCGAATCTCTTGAGCGTAGTCCCATTGTACGTTGAGGGTAGTTCCGAGGTAAGTAAATCTGTCGACTCTCTGGATCTCTTCGCTACCTGCCATTAGTGTCCCGGGATCTAAATTTGTACGGCTGACAACCATGAATTTAGTTTTCTCAATATTAAGGTTCAGTCCGTATGTTACGCTCACAGTTCGCACTCGGTCTAGTAAGGCCTGCAGATCGTTTAGGCTGGTTGCTAGTAACACAGTGTCATCGGCGTAGCGGATATTATTGATGTATTCACCGTTCACTCGGATTCCCATGTCTAGGTTTGTGAGGGCTTCATTAAAAATCTCCTCAGAGTATATATTGAAAAGAGTCGGCGATAGCACACATCCTTGTCTTACTCCTCGCATGATCTTCACTTGGTCGGTCAGCTGGTCTTCGACCTTGACTTGAGCACGTTGGTTCCAGTATAAATTCATGATGATCCGAATGTCCTTCTCATCCAATCCAACTCTTTGTAGTGCGGTGACCATCTTCTGGTGCTGACAACGGTCAAATGCCTTGGCGTAGTCAATAAAACAAATATAGACATCACAACTGACATCGCGGCATCTCTGAAGTAGGACTTGTAAGGTGAAAAGTGCTTCACGTGTACCCATAGAATTGCGGAAGCCGAATTGCATTTCACCTACATTTTCACCTACATTGTAGCTCATACACCTTGGTAAAGCTTCGCCAAATAATGAACATATTTAATACACTTGCCCTATTATTGGTATTTGGTCAGTTCTCATAATTACTTTATCGAATCCAAAACAGGACATCCTGGCATACAGTCAGTCACAACTTAACACTTTTTAAAAGAAAATAAATGATTATAGTAAAAATGTAATAGTCAAAGTAAATTCATATACTAAGAGGGCATGGTCATTTGCTTTCTGTCTACAGATCTATTGAGACGCTTTTTAAAGAGAGTAGAATATTTTACCGATATGGTCCAGTCGAGTTAGACGAAAAACAGGCTCAACCTTGCATGCCGAGCTACCTCAAATTTTATTATTCTAACCTTTAGGGGGGATCAATAGTAGTGTAAATTTAAAATCGCGACTGAATTCCGCCGTTGGGTTAGCCGCCATCTTGAATTTAAAAATGAAAAAAAAAAACCGGTTTTGATCAATATCTCCGAAATTTTCAACTTTTAGTCAAAAAGGGTAGGAACTAAAATTGTGGCGAATGCGATTTCCTATAATTTGTTTTATACAAATTGTTTTGCGAGGTCGATATTTTCCAAGTTAAGAGAGAAAATGGAAACTAAGTATAATGGTTGAATTATCTCGTTTATTAATAACTACGACATAAATGTACATTAACTAAAATGGAGAGAACTATAATTTTAATCAATTTTTATTTCTTTGATCTTTGCGCTACAATCAAGATTTAAGGTCCTAAGTCTAACGAACCCTACACGGTGACGTCATCAGCAGCAAACTATAAACAGGAACAAACCTACGAGCTTAAATATTGATTTTAGCAAAAAAATGAGAGAGGTCAAAATTGTATAAAATATAATTCTCTTCATTTTTGTTTAGATATATTTATTTCGTTTGGTTAATAATAATAAACCAGATAATTTAAATAGTTATGCTTCGTCACCATTTTTCTAAGCCCCCCTCCCTTAACTCCGAAAATATATACCGCATGAAAAAATTTGCATGAAAATAGCAAATCGCAAATGCAACAATGCTAGTCCTACCATTTTGTTTAAAAGTTGAAAATGGCCGAGATAACGAACAAAAACAATTCCTATAAGCCCAATCCATACAAGGTCTTAAGCTCGATCATTATCGAAGCATACATACGAACTTAAATATTGATTTTAGCAAAAAAATGAAATCCAATTTGTTGCTATTCAAAACCAGATCAAAACCATCAGCAAAGGGTACGTCTTAAAAAGTATCGAAAGCTCGAACATCAGAGCAAAAGAGATTAAAATACGCCACAGCCCTACAAAAGGTCAATTCTTTACCCCAATCCAAACTCCCAAAAAAAAAGGGAGCAACCATTTCTTGGGTAGACACACATCTGCTGCTTTTGCAGATGAATCATCAGAAACACAAAATGCCAGCCCAAGGCGTATAAACTCCCAAGATAATGTACCCTCACCGAATTTACAGAAAGACTACACTCCCATAGATTCTAAATATTATACTGCATTCTACAAACCTCCGTTTTAAAGTAGAGATGCTGAAATATATTTCCTTAAAACTCGTAAAAATGTTATTAGTTATTTAAAAAATGTTTATTAAACCTCTCTATATAATTGGTAATATATAGTATTATTATTTATAGTATTATTTTTTCAGTCATATCAAGCAAAAGACACTGTTCATTATCTCTCACCAGCAACAACCCCAGCAGTAACAGATCTGGAAGGCGATATTTACTATCAACAATTCGCTGATTATGAGCTACCGCCACAAGTTGATCACTACGGGAGTTCTTCTACTTCTACCTTATCTTGTAAAGAACCTGACTTGCAAAGAACATTGGCGATAGTTAAACCGGATGGCATGAAATATAAAGATGTCATTGTTAGAGCTATAAAAGGGGCTGGAATCAAAATGTTGCAGGTAATTCATTAAAATCTAGACAATGAAAGGATATCTGTAATGGTTTGCGTTTTCGCAGAGCTATCTGCTTTTAATCTTTTGTAAGCAATATATCTTTATAATCTGTAATCATTTCGCTGTGGAAATTTGTAATAACTACTTTATCACTTTGAAAAAGTTTATTTAATTCCACAAACTTTGGTAAAATCCATTCCAAAAACAGGTAAAAAGTTCCCATCTCAATTCATCCACTAATTTTAATTTTATTTTACTTACGTTGCTTTAAGATTTTGAAATTTAGTGCCCGAGAAATGTTTGTTTTTATTTAATCGTTTGTAGCTGTTACATGAGATACTCGAGATAAAAATTTAAAGAGGATGATCATAGCATTAACTGAAATTTTCGTATAATAAGTGTCTGTCTAATAAGTGAAAACATAATGCTATTATAGTATCGCTATTGTATCTCACGCTAATTTTGTAATACCCACCATAATTTTTCCCTATCTGTATATATATAGTTAAGTTAGATGTTTACAAGGGATTCAATCGTTTAATTTTTAGGAAAGAATCGTCCATCTATCACCCGAACAAGTTTCAGAAATTTACGCTAAGCAATATGGCACCCCCTCATTTCCTCACGTTGTAATATCAGTGAGTATTTCACCGATATTAGTACTGTCGCTTGCAGGTAAAAACGTGGTGGAAAAATGGAAAACTATGGTTGGACCGTACGGACTCTTAAGAGAGGAATGGTTTTTTCCCTATAGTATTCGAACTCGGTTCGGAATTCAGTCAGATATTCCGGACGTTCTACATGCTTCGGAAAACATTACAGAAGCTAAATGGGAAAACAGATACTTTTTTCCAAGAAGTAAGTCTTTTATAAATAGCCATCTAGAACAAAACGGAAATATTTGAAATAAAATGATTAACTCATGCAAGATTTCATCGTATATAATATGATAAGAGAGAAAATTTTGCCGGCAATATGTTCGACTGGTATAAAAGTTTGTTGATTGGCAATTTTCGCGAATTAAATTTTGGCAGTTAAATTACGAGACGTTAGTCGAGTGATTTTGTCAAAATTTCATTCTCAATTTCTCATTTAATTTTCAATTTCAAAGGCAAAATTTTGCCGTTAAATAATTGTCTCTCGAATGATATTCGACTAGACTATTTCACGAGACAATTAATGCACCATATTAACGACTTTTACGTGATTTTTACTTTTTCAGTTTCAAGTAGAATATACCTAAAATGAATAAATTTTCATTATTTTAAAAAATACACATTAAGGTGACTTTTACTTTCTAAATTGAAAAAAAAAGGAAATTTTTAAATATTAGACAAAAAAACTATTTAATTTATGATCATATTTTTTTTCTATTCATTCTTAAGGAGGATTTGAGGTATATAAAATTTTTTTTTTGGCATTTTTTGTTGCTTTTCACCACTGCAGAGAGGGTCTCCCAAATGATGCATTTTAATTGAGGAGACATTCTGCCCTCATGTAACAATTTGTTTTTAAATTCCAACGGAATTCAATTCGTGAGATTAAAAACTAATAAATAAACCTTTAATAAATTAATTTTTAATGAGTTTATACGCAATTTTATAAAAACTTCGAAAATATGTCTGTTTTGGGGAGAATTTACCCCTATACTGAAAAGGTAACGTAGTTTTTTTTTAACTTAGAGGGTTTATTTAGTAGTCGTATATATAAAATACCAAAAACAATTTGGTTTACTGAGATTTGTATAGTAGAATTTGAGAAAAAAGTAGAAGTTTGGAAAAATGTGACGTATTTTTACTGTAATTTTATGAAATAAAATAGCCATATTTATTTTTTATCTCTAATCAGTGATTTTTGGTGCATATTGGGTGCTCTCACTCTCAAAAGCTGTAAATGGTTAGTCTAAGCTTTTTTTTTATATAACTTTGCCCTCTTTTGATTAATCGCTGCTCCGTCAGTATACTATTCAATTTTTATTTTTATCCAATTTTACTGAGGAACTGTAGAATTCAGAATTGTTTTCTATAGTAAACTGATTAACTTTGAATTTTCTTTTCATATTATGCATATTTTCATGCGTCTCCTTACTTCGACCGCCTTTTAAAAGACTACCAGATCCAGGCCTTTTTTCCGATTTTCAAAACAATAATAATTTTCGATCAATTTTCAACAATATAAAACAAGTTTTGGAAAGCAATTATCGAGTTGCAGGTATACAGATGAAGCGGGGCAAGCGGTGTTGTATACAAAATTAGTTTTAGCTAATGTGCATACCGTTATAAATACAACTATAACTTCGTTTCTATTTCGAATTTCTTCTCGAATAAAATTTTAGGACAGTATTTCCATGATACTAAGGAATGTTTTACGTAAACAAAGCCCGATTTTTTGAAAATTTAGAAAGTTGGTATAAGTCACAATGTATTGTGTCATTAATAGAAAGTGGCAAAAGCTACCATATTTATTAAATTTTAAAAGACTGTTTCAAAGTTTTGTGAAAGGTTTTATTAAAGATAGGCCATTTTAAGCTAGTTCGCCCTATTATTTTTTCTTATATTGTTTACATTGTAGATATTTTGGAGCCCATACCTATATATGAAGAAAAGGTTTCGGATTATATACAGAATCGTATAGCTTCTATATTAATGGAAGGCTTAGTAAATGTGGTTAAAAACAAACCAGTTGATCCTGTCCTCTCTTTAGCGGAATGGCTTCTGCTAAATAACCCATACCAACCGAAGTTTCCCGAAAAAATAGCTCTCAGTCCTCTTTAACCTCATCAATAGGTATAGAATAAATTTTTATATAGAACTTATTTTAAGTTTATTTTTACCTATTTTTTAAATATATTTGTATTGATTTTAAGAGATTGGCTGAACAGTTAATGTTTTTATAAACATACGATATTATTGGCCAGAAAGTGATAGCTAGTACAGTCTATTCTTCCTCATTTTGGTCATACCACTGTTTGGTAAGTCTTTGAATATGCGGCCATTTATATCCTTTTAAGCCTGTCATGTGCTCTTCTTTACCATCCTGATATGTTCATCATTCTAAGGTCGTCCATCCTGTTATGTGTGTTCAGCTATGTGTCTTTTGCTTTTCCATATCATTTTTTGTAGTATATCTTCATTTCTTCTGCCACACTAACCGTAGATACTGTCTTTAACTTTGCCTTTGTCTAAAACTGCCTTTTTCTTTGATGGTTTCTCATTATTGGTTGCTTATTGGGGAAATCGGTCGTATTCGTAACAGATCATCAGTAGCTATCTTGAGTCCACTGCTGAAGATAGACCTTCCGTATCCACTCCATTGATCTCTGTTCCATTTGTAGTTCCAATTCTCATCCAGATAATTATAGGTATATACTGTTACGTTTTAAAAATTCAACCAATCTAAATAAAATATTATTTCTGTCAATAAGATTACTCCACTTTACCATAATATGCAAAAGTCATTGTAGTAAACAGATTGTGTCCCAATTTGCATATTAGTGATATTTGGGTAGTAGCCTTTTTAATCTGACTAGGGTTGTTTTGCGGTACGTCATCTTGACAGTCGTTTTTGGTATATGATGGTGTCGTTGCAACAAGAGTGGACCTCTCAAATTAACCACTCCGCTGTACGCTCTGCTTAGGGGCTTCGTGTATAGTGTACGAAGTAGCCCCAAGCATTTATCCAATTTAACTTCTGGATGCTGTGGTTTCTACCAAGTCTTGATAAAGACAAAGTATGAAATTTCTTATATGAACAATAAGGTAGACCATTATTTGAAATAAAACAACTTTTGAAGTGTGAAGACTAGCTACAGAGTCTAAAATTGCGGTAGCATGGAGCAGATCCAGGACCGGTGACCCCCTAGAGCGTACTATGTTCTAGGTGAGGCCGTGGTCTAACGACAGATCCTAACTGCAAGCAAGCAATTTAATTAAACCCAGCCTGTGAGACATGTTCACCACTAAGAATTACGTTCGGGTGTAACAATTCATTGGAGCGAGGTGTATTAACTCGAGTAAAAACAGGAGTCATTCCACCGCGCTCCAATGCTCCAGACCATCAATTTCCCCCCTAGCACTCTGATGCGCGATAGGGGCACAACTATCGCCAAATGCTCTTCATGTGGGAGTCCTGGGTAATAGAACATGGTTTCACAACCGAATTCAAGACTCAGGACAGCGCATTGTCGCTATAATCCTATCTTACTGTGGCTTATCCGCGAACTAAAATTGCTTACTTGGGCCTCAAGTCTCCGCTCTGAGCTAGGCTCAGTTCGGCGACTTGGTGCTCAAGGGGTTGGGCCCTACGTGTCCGGGTTTTTTGTTAATTTTTTTGTTGGTGGCTTGCGTCGGTTTTTTAATTTTTTTTTTAATATATGCAAATATGTGACAATATAGAGTTTGTCCAATTACGACTGGGCCCACGTTGTATTTTGCGATTGTTTTGAGCTACGAACTATCTTCTTTGTGCGTTGTTGTTGTTATTTTTTGTAGTGTTTTCTCTCTGATGTGACTCATCCTGACTCGAAGATTGTGTAATTTATTATACAAAATCTCCGCACAAGTCGAGGTAGGCGGGGCGATGCGCATCAAGTGCGTGCTATTGGTCGACAGACTAGGGCACTTGATGACATCCGCCCCCTTTAGAGACTCTGTAGGTAGGTGAATTTTTATTAAAAAGTTACAATTTATGAAATAGGTAGAAACATATGACGAAAAAAGTATTACAAAATATAATTAAATGTTCGTAAACACAACACTATTACCTCGATTCCAGGGGGTGGTGGTGGTGACAGCATCTCCATCCTCGGCAGGTTCCATCCTCCTTCGATGCACTAGTACCCCCGACGGGTTCGTCTCCTTCTCAGCTCTCCGGTTCCCTTCTGCATTGTCCATGGTGTTTCGTAGGCAAGTTTGCCCGAGCCTCCGTGGTGACGCGGACCACATATTGTTAGGGCAGGCAGGGACTGTAGCTACTCTGGGAATGCCATAGCTTCCGGGACATCAAACTTTGAAGAATGCTGGCTCCTCTCAGGCATCTGGTACACAGAAGGAGTCAGGTCTGCTTAGGGCCTCGATGGCGGAATGTTAGGTTTTAACGTCCTAACATCCGGTGACTCTCCCTCTGTCATCTTGGATCCAGCATGGATTCATTAGGCTTATGTGTAGCAGCGGCTTCTCATCGGATGGGTGGGTTCGAAAAAACCGTTTTGGCGCCATGTTGTCGCAGCAAGAGTGGACCTCTCAAATTATCCACTCCGGTGTACGCTCTGCTTAGGGGCTTCGTGTATAGTGTACTAAGAATTTATCCAATTTAACTTCTGGATGTTGTGGTTTCTACCAACTATTGATAAAGAATTTCTTATATGAACAATAAGGTAGACCATTGTTTGAAATAAAACACTTTTTAAAGTGTGAAGACTAGCTACTTAGGCTAAAATTGCGGTAGCCTGGAGCAGAGCCCCGACCGGTGACCCCCTAGAGCGTACTATGCTCAAGGTGAGGCCGTAGTCTAACGACTCATCCTGACTCGAAGATTGTGCAATTATTTATAAACAATCTTTAAGTCGAGGTAGGCGGGGCAATGCGCATCAAGTGCGTGCTATTGGTCGACAGACTAGGGCACTTGATGACAGTGGAAAGTTATCAGGTAATTGTTTCCGTATAGATCACCCTCGTTGGGGATATCAGCCTGAACTTGTGTTATAGATCTTGGGCCGATTGTAGTGTTGCTGTAGGCATATTTTGTGTGATTGTCAAGTTCATGCTGTATTTTACGGGACACAGACAGACGGTAATGATTCCTGAAGCCACCGTGAAAGAATATAACATCAGGTATGTAAAATACATTTTCTTTTGCAGTACAATAAGCCTATTGTTGATTGTTTAAGTGTAATTTTTAGGCCTTGAACGACCTAATCGATAGGGGTAGCCAGTATTTATTGGGGAGAAATACGTTGTAGAAAAGTAGATATTTCAACCTGTACCCTAATTAAAACCCTTCTGGCCAATGGTTACTACGTAGTTATACTGCAAGAGCAGAGTATAGGACACACTGTAAACCTATATTTATGGATTTAGGTATTATGCCACTACGTTCACTCTTTATATATTAAAACGCTGATTGAAATTCATGCCAACAAAGCTAAATTTAAGATAAACTCCAACTTCCATGATTACGATACAAGATCTAGAGATGCTATCAGAGCACAACGTTTTAGGTTGACAAAGAGCATAAAAATTCGACTGATGTTAGTTTGTATAACTTTTTGCCAGATGAAATAAAAAGTCTTAACTTGTTATCGTTTAAGACTAAAATCAAATCACACTTTTTGAAACATTGTTTCTAATTAAAAACAGAGTACCTGAGTACAGCTTTTACTTAAAGTACTAGTTTGGTCAGGGTATTTGCCTATGATAATATTTCATGTTTTTATATTTTTATTTAGTGTGTTTATCGTTTCTTAAATTTTTAATATTAAATATCTTTTTGTAATGTTTAAATTCGCAAAAATTTTTTTATATGTATTGTCATTGTTACTTTGACTTGTCAAAAACAAAACTATTTTTGATTATTGATCAAATAAATTTTATTCTATTGTAGTTTCAATTTTTGTTTATTTGTAGTTGCTATAAAAATTCAATTATGCAACCTAAGTAATTTTAATTTTAGTTGCTATAGAAATTGAATTATGCTCTTACGTAGTTTTGATTTTTGTTGCTATAGAAATTGATTTATTCCTCTTACGTAATTTTGAGATAGTTTACGTTAATTTATTAGTTTTAGATTTAACTTTATGTGTTAGTGTAATCTACAGGGAGACATTCTAATATGTTTTTCATTGTAGGGTTTTCTTTTCATTTCATTCAATTTTTTTACTACGTTGTTCTTCGTGGTTACCTACTTCACCATTGATTTCCTCCACGTTATGGACTTCGTCACATATTCCCACGTTCGAGGGAACACATCGCTGGATACCTCCACTAGTTTTATTATAAGCAGTTTTTTATTGTTTTATGTTCTACAGCCAGCGTTTACTCTCAAGCTCACTCGACGCATATAACTTGCGAATAATTTTTTGTGGACAAGAAGCCGTATTTGTTTTGGTTTATCCTAGTGTTTGTTAAGTAGTGTTACATTTGTATGGCTTATTTTATTATTCAATATTTCATATTTATTTACGGGCTAAATTTATTTTTGGTTGACTTATTATTAATATATAATTTATAAGTGAGGTGTCGTTTTATTTCCCTTGCTCCATATATCATTGATTTAGTACTGCAACAATTGATAGGTTTGGAGTTGTAGTCTACTTTAGGCGTGAGCCGTGGGGCAAATCTGCCTGTTTTTCGTTTACCATCAATGTTCTTGTGTTATATGTTGCCCTAAGCCATATTCTTTGCCGTTGTCGTCTGTGATGGTAGACACTGGAAATTCTTAAAACCATGTGTCCCTCTACCTCTTGGTTTCAAAGAACTACCGAAGACTGAGGGAGAGCCTTACAATTTCTTTGTTTCTCATTTTACGGGGAATCCTGGCAGATAAATATTTACAAATGAGGGTTGCTAGCCATCGATCAATCCTCATACTTATAGGATTAGGGAGTCGAAGGTATCATATGTTGTAATAACCATCTGTTTTCTCCATTTTAACACCAAAATTGTTGCTTGCCCACTTGTTTATAATAATTAATAGATAGATAAATTCATATACTGTTATTTTACTCGTAGTTCTTATCAATGTATTACTTCAACCGTTGGAATTTTAAAGCTATTCACATAATTTTTAAAATTTATTTTTTTCTATTTTTAAGAGTTGTTCTTATACTTATGTTCTTCTTGTTTCAGCAGTTGATTGTTTTTGTTTACACAATAAAAAAAGTAAAACAATTTACATTTTATATTATAACATAAATTATCAATTATATAATTATTGCTATTGAGGGTTCTTCTTTTCTCAAGTACATTTATTAATAAAATAATAAGTAAGTATTTTAATAGGGAAATAAGTGAAAACATTTCTAATTAATATTTGCGTCTGTTCGCTACCCCCTGCTGTTTATTCAGCTAACTATTATTGGAGTCTGAATGCAGTGGTGACTACACTTTTCGTCGATTGTTACATATAAAAATAGGTTTCACAATGGCATGTTCATCCTAAATGATTAATTCACGGCTTTCTGATATCTTTTAACTTATCTGCTATCCTAAAATGGTATCTTCTAATTTTCTACTAGATTTTGTGGACTATTTAGTATGTTTTGTGTGTGTACGATCTCATTTAAAGCCAGTAAGCGTACAACCAATAATTAACCGTTAATTTCGACAGAACAGATTTAAAATAACACCTTATCCAGCCATTACTTTGCTTGATTTTTTCCATTGGGAAGTTCTGTATTATCCACAGAAAATTTAGATTTTTTTTTATCGTTTTATAATTATAAACAGCGTCACTTATACCACTGTATTTTGAAAACAATGATGAAATTGAATTAAATTTTGATAGGTGATTTTTGAATATCGTCACTTTCTATAGCATATGATCATCTGCTATTAATGGCACCATGTAGTTTGGTACAAAATTTATTTAAATAAATAAAACAACAATGCTACAAACGAAATTTTATTAGATTCCAAATTATCCAGCGGTATCACAGAATCCAGTCAAGTAACAAAATAATCTCCCAAGTAATACAACTGTCTACTAAAGATAATTCCTAAATAACTACATATTTCCATATTTTTATTTTAAAGTACTTAAGATTAAGTTTACAAATAAATCTACTTTGGTAATTTATGACACAAAATAATTTTGCCTGAAACAGAAAAGACATTATTTAATTATAGAAAAATTTATTATGTGTTGCAAATAAACTTCTTTTTATTAAAAGCGAAATTAAGTTTTTGTTCCGTTCTAAGGAAAAATATTACCTTCCCAAAAAAATTCTACACCTAATATTTAAGTGTCTTTAATACTTAAGTATTTTATTTAAAAGAAATTTTATCGTAAAATAATGAAACAACACATTTCATGAGAAATACAATAGTTGATTGAAGATATATTCAATCATCAAGGCTGAGAGTATTGAAAATTAACTAAGGCTGACATGCAAAACGGACTATGAACGAATAGACTACTAGAAATCAAAAGTCCATGACTATGGAACATTGCACATTACACACATTAGAGAATGAGGAGATTCCTGTTAGCTTAAAAGTGTACATATAACATAATTTTTCTGGTTTTTTTGTAGTATGGATTAAAGCTTGTGTCACTTGATGAATACTATGCGAGAAGCTTAGAGCGAATAAAAGAAAAGGGAACATCTACAGAAACCATTAGAATCAATAAAAGAATTCTATATAAACAAAGAGAATAAAGAAATTTTACTTAAAAGTAAAACAAAACAGAGGGAGCACCACCAGGAATAAAATAAAATGCGTTAGAAGTATGTAGTCTACTTTTAGGAGAAACAAAGAAAAAATTAAACGTATGTTCGGAGGTCGAACAAAGTAAATACAGACAAAGAGGTAGAACCAGAGAAAAAAGATAAACGATAAAAAAAGACAGATAAGTTCTATGCTGATGAAGTAGTGCTGCTAGTTGGAAGAAAAAAACATCTTGAAAAAGTCTTCCAAAAATTTGAACGAGAAAAACCAGACAAAGAAGACACAATATATACAAATGAGAGAAGATATAACGAAAGAACACATAAACATTAAACAATGTAAATTGAAGTGATCGACTTCAAATTTGAAAAAGTAACTGAGTTAGATTATCCAGGAATATAATTATTACATAATAACAAATATTGAAAGTGAAGGAAAATAGGAAGGACTCATGCAAAGCATACACACAGCAAGTAAGTCAAGAATATGGTTTAGAACTCAATACAACCAAAACTAAATGCATGCTCATCAGCAGAACACAACAACCTCCGATGCAATTGACATTAAACAACCGAAAAATAGAACAAGTGGAGACATACACATACCTTGGAACCACAGTCCACACAAAATGGGACCAGTCAACAGAAATAAGATCACGAATTGAAAAAGCGCGAAACGCGTTCAACAATATGAAAAAGTGGTTCACAATCAAAATCTCAATGGAACTAAAATTAAGACTGGTCAAGTGTTATGTCTTCCCGGTCTTGTTCTATGGAGCAGAGGCATGGACCACAACGGAAGCCACCCTGAAGAAACTAGAATCCTTTGAGCTGTGGATATATCGCCGTATTCTTCGGATATCCTGGACAGACCACATCACTAACGTGGAAGTAATGCAGAGAATAGGCAAAAGCAAAGAAATAATCTTCACCGTAAAGAAACGGAAGCTTGAGTACTTCGGACATATCATGAGGCATACTAAGTACCGGCTGCTACAGTTAATAGTCTAAGGAAGAATCGACAGTAGGAGAGGACCGGGAAGAAGACGACACTCATGGATGCATAACCTGCGACAATGGTTCGGACTAACATCGACCGAACTGTTCAGAGGTGCCGTAAACAAAGTCAAAATAGCCTTGTTAATAGCCAACGTCCGAAACGGATAGGGCAAAGGAAGAAGAAGAAGGAAAATAAACACACAGTGTGAAAACCACTTATGGAATAATAGTTATTCATGTACCAAGGATATTAAGTAGATGTTTATGACCGATGGCAACTATCTTAAGTAAGTCGCCCGAGGGTATACACATTTATTAATGTTCACCGTGCATACAACCTTTTATATCATACTATGGACTCTGGATGGACTCTGTTAGAGTTGCGTGAATCATCCTGAACATTCAAATTTATATTCAAAATTGCACCCTGTACTATGTATAATATACCATATATAAAAGGTGTTCCATAATGAAATTTAGTTTTCAAATGAGCCTTATGCCGACCCTATGCAATTGTACGAAGTCGTACCACTACCGTCGCCACGTAGAATCGTGCGGATTTGTAGAGAATTCATTGTGTGTTCGTAGTTCTCTGCCTGCCATAGCCATGGCGCAGTGGTCGGGTGAACAACGTGCTTATATGCTGGAGGCATACTTTAAAGGCGATGATTCATTCACCATAGCTCGTCGTCGGTTTTGTGAACACTATAACCTTCGCCGCTTAGCTGATGCACCATCAGCTCCCTTCAGTTTCCTAGATGGAAACGTCAATAAGCAGGATTTGCTATACTGGGCTAACGAGAATCCACGACAATTACCCCAGAAGCAACTCCATTCTAAAAAAGAGACCGCGTGGTGTGGCATGTCTGCACACGGAATAATTGGGCCATATTTCTTTGAAAATCCAAGTGAACTTAATGTAAGTGTAACCAGCCAGTATGTCGACATGGTAAGAAATTTTTTGCGTCCCGAACTATAGACTTTTCCGGGTTATAATGAAGACAGCACCTGGTTCCAACAAGATGGTGCCACACCACATACAGCCATTCTTTCGATGGACGCGGTTAGAGAATTGTTTCCAAGCACCGTCATCGCATTAAGCGGTGATATCCCCTTTCCGCCACGATCGACAGATCTAACTCCGCTGGACTTTTTTTTTGTGGGTACCTAAAGAGTGTGGTATACACTGACCCCCCAGCAATCACAGCACAGTTAAAACAACGTATTCGAGACGCTATTGGGAACATTCCTGTGAATATGTGTCAACGAGTTTTTGCTAGCTTAAGATCTAGATTGGAGCAGTGCAAGGAACAAGACGGTCAACATTTAAAAGACATTTTATTTAAACATTAAAATCCGCATGTCTTTTGATTTTAAATTTTTAATTAAACTTATTTTAACATATAGGGTAACGGAGTTTCATTTATTCAAAAACTAAATTCCATTACGGAACACCCTTTATATGGTTCGTAAAGATCAGGTTGTAAAGGAGCTTTAAAATGATAAGAATATACAGGGCATTTCATTAAAAGTAAAGATTATAGATTGTGCTAGACTTGCGTGAATCACCCTGTGTATTTATATTTATAATTAAAAAGCGCACATCTATATTAAAGAGTTGACAGGACTCTGCGTTTTTTATACATATTTTTTTATTTTTTAAATTTTATTCCATAAGTATTTTCCACACTGCATAAAAGTTATGGAATCGGAGCGGAGCGCCGGGATCACTATCTACGATAATAACAGCATAAATATGCCAAAGAAACCAAAACTTCACTTCCGTGAAACAATAATATGAGCTCGTTACATACGAGTGAAACAAGGTTAATAAGTAATAAGTAACTGGAGATACCAAAGTGTTAGAATCATTTATTTTGAAAACCGTTACAATCATTTAAATTGATATTAGACTCTTACCTTTGCTTAACATGTAACACTAATTTATTAAAGTATCTGTAACTTTAATCTATCACAACTTCCCCAAGTGAAGATTTGCAATATCCCAATTTTCGGCACACAGTTTTACCACCCTGGTGGACGATCAAATCGATCATTTCTTCACCGTAAGCGTCTACTATTGTGACACACTAAAAAAAGTATACATAAATAAACTATGCAATCATAAACTATACAATAATAAAATATATAAGAGTAGTATATAGTATTTAATTATAAAACTTCTTCTCAAAATTCTTCTAACATTTTAATTTGACGCAATTTGCTTTGTACAGTGTAAGCGACGAAGAATCAAAACAGTTTCACAATTGACTATTCCAGAGTTATTAAAAATGAAGGGTACCAAGAAAGAAAAACGCGTTTTAAACAACAAAAAATCAAGGCGTATTTTATAAACAAGTTTTGTAAGTAGTATCTCGCAATCTTGGTATATAATATGCTTGCAAAAAACAGTTAACTTTAATAATTTATAAAGATATAACTAAAAAAATATCAGTAACAACGAATCAATTAGTGATATTGGCATAGTGGAAATAATTTCTACTTCGGATTTTATTAATCCTAAGTGAAAATCAAAAAGTCAAAATAAACTTATTTTTAAGTAAAATTGTAGCTTATTCCTAATGAAAATATAAATTGTATTAAGATGCTACAAAAAAATTGCTTCAGAACAATATCATGTATGCGATATCAATTATGTAATATATGCATTTAAAACAGTATTGAACAACACAAAAAAACATATAGGAATCTTAAAAAATAAGAAATAATTATTTAACTAATAATAAAACAGACTTAGCATGTTCTAACTTTTTTGTTAGAAATATTAATATATTTAATAAAAAGTTCAAAGTAGTCTGTTAAGAGTTTTTAGAAATAAGCAGACATATTCAAAAGATTAGACAAATTTAATAATTTTATTAATGTGTGTAACAATCTAATGTGGTTTTTAATGATTCCGATTGAGCTCATTATAATGCAATTTACCAAATATACAGTGAAAATATATAAATATGAAAACATATTAGACATTCTAAATTGACATATTAGACAGTTTTGATTTTGTGAATTGCCATCAGTTGTCAATTGTAATTGTTTACTTTTGAATACTAAATTATGGCTCACCTAAATGAAACACAACGCATAGAAATATTAATTCTTAGCGGATGCGGAGATAAAAAAAGAACACAGAACGAGGTATGCAATTTATTCAACGCAAAATATCCAGACAGACCCATCAGCCAATCAACAGTAAGTAAAATAGTCCGAAAATTTGGAGAAACTGGGCACGTTAAACATATTACAAACGCTGGGCGTCCTAAAATTGAAGACAATGTGAAACTTGATATTTTATTAAATGTACATGACAATCCTCACAGTAGTTCAACACAAATGGGTGAATATGCTGGAGTTTCCCAACGATCGGTATTACGTATTTAAAAAAAGAAAAATACCATCCCTATAAAATTCAATTACATCAGGAATTAAACGACGACTATCCCGATCGCCGGCTTCAATTTTCTGAAATTATGCAGGATTTATGTATCCGCAATCCACATTTCATCAATCAAATCCTTTTTTCCGATGAAGCCACATTTTTTATACATGGGACCGTGAATCGTCAAAATTGCAGATATTGGAGTCAAGAAAATCCACATTGGATGACTGAGTCACACACGCAATATCCTCAGAAAGTAAATGTATGGGCCGGGATCATTAATGACAGAATCATTGGTCCTTTTTTCTTTGAAGAAAATCTAACAGGAGAACGTTATTTAACTTTTTTGAGAATGAGAAATCAACTTATACCTGTCCTTGCTAACATGTATCCAAATGCCAATAATCCAAATTTACCTAGTGAAAATATCTGGTTTCAACAAGATAGAGGGAGCCCCTTCGCATTACGCACGTGAAGTACGTCAATTTTTAAATCATTGCTTTCCCAAAACTTACAGGACTTGAAAGATAGAATTAGGCACGAAATGAGTCTAATTACTCCAGAAGTTATCCGCAATGTACTTGATGAATGTGTCCATAGATTCGCATATTGTCAAGAAACCGATGGATGGCATTTCGAACATTTAATTTAAAATAATTATTATGCATAATTTGGTTACTTTAAAGTACATTATTAATTAAATCATTAGTTGTAATTTAGTTGAATTTAAATTAAAAAAATTGTTTTTGTACCCTTAAAAAAATATAGTTAATAGTTAAAAATGTAATGTCATTAAATAGAGAATTAAATTCTCGTTTAAATGAGGTGTCACAATATACCGATTTCTATTTAAAAAAATTAACGATTACGTCAGTACACCTACACCGGTGACATCATCCTTACTTCGTGTACGTTATAACATGTTTCTCCCAAAATTCGACGGTTCTCGAAATAATGATAATATTCCATAATTAAGCCGTTCACTGTATATATATATATATATATATATATATATATATATATATATATATATATATATATATATATATATATATCAATAGATTTTTTTTCAAAAGTATCATTAATTTAATTATTGTTTTAATTTTTAAACATTATTCTAAAAATATAAGCTAAATATACTTTTACGTTAAAATGTAAGTTTTTGAATAGGACTGTCATTCATTATGAAAAAATAAGTTATTTTAATGCAGCAATTTTAAAATTACTTTTAGCAAAGTTGTAAACATGGTTTTGAAACTGACTTTTTCGTCATAAATTAATACGTTATTTTTTTACGATAAAATGTGACATTTTACTAAAACCTCTGATATTTTCAAGAAAAATTCTACGTTCAAAACTCAAAAAATAGTTTATATAGGAGAGACTTCGGGAAACAATTGCAGTGTGCTTAATTAATGTTTTTTGTTCGTTTAAAATTGACTAAAGAAAACACCCTTTGTCTTAATATCTTGTATATAAAATTTTAATAGAGGTGAAAGCCAATTAAATTATATTAATTATATTATATTATAATATAGTATAATATAGTATAATATTATAAATTAATATAAGTATATTATATTAATTTTAAAGTGGCGAAGCACTACAAGTTTGTTGGTTAACTTTTTTATTTATAATTGAACACTGACATAATGATCACTTTTTGAACATGATTTTGAACATTTTTGAAATTGAAGTTGAAATCAGTAGATCTACTGAAAAATCAATAGACCTGGTAATCCTGCGAGAGGTAGTAATGGGCGACGTACAGGGGGTCCTCTCTCTTTCTTTGTCTAAGATATTACATATTTCAATTTCTTTTTTTTTCTATAATATTGGTCGTGCTTGATAGATCCTTTTTAGTTTAGGCGACCAACCACTCTCTAGCATATTGTTTTAGTCTAGTTCTTGCATTCACAGTCTGTGCCCACTATATTTGCACCCAAACTAACACCTTAGTTATTGTTGACAGGTTTGAGTGTGAAATCTGGATTACACAGTCTATATCTAGTAATTAACATAACTTCATAATTTCATATTTTATCTGTTGCCTTCTCCTATATTACTGTTTGGTTGTACTTGTGGCCAATGTTCAATTTATCATAGAGTTTTGAATTTTAATGGTGACTGTCCATAATTTTAGACAAAGTCGTCTTGATTGTCATATGTCAGATATCACTTTTAACATTTCGGTTAAATCTGAACGCTCAGGAATCATTATGTCTCCTGCCATTGCCCATAATGTAGCATCTTAAACAATTACTTTAAACTGTTTGTCCTTTTGCCTGGTGTTCAATATTTGTATAAGTGTATTTAAATGTTTATAACATTCCTAAATGTTTTAAGGAAATTGTCCCTTAAATTCCCAATGTTTTTGTGGAAGTTATTCTATCATATATATGCAAAACATGGCAATATATGCTTTAACGTAGAATTTCACTATTTGGGAGAGTGATTCATCGTTTAAACGCTGAATATCCTCAAATTTAAATGTACACAGCGGCCCTCGAAAACTACCCGTTTTCTCAATTGCAATTTACTTTTTCTCATAAGAAATTACACAATATATAAGTAGTATATTTATTTGTGCTTCTCTATAGAAAAACTGACCAGGAGTTGTCGTACAGTGTAGCCAATTCTTGTTCACAAGTAGTAATTATGGTCATACAAAACCTGTATTCTTCCACGCAGTGATTATTACCGTCATAAAAATACCAAAAAAACATGATTTTTTCGATAGTAAAAATTAAGCACAAAATTGTACTTAAATAAATTTTATTTATATGTTCCGTTTCGTTACATATTTAAATTAATAAAATAAAAATCGATATTTTAAAACAATATTTTTCAATCGTTTGGCAACTTTGGAATTAGCGACGGAACTCTCTTTCAATTCAGATCCACAGAAAGCCGTAAAACTAGTTTTTGTCGAGCAAGTGCCCATCAACAATAGTTCATTTACATTGGCGTTTCCGATGGTAGGGCATGTGTTGCATTTTGTGAATATATTTTATGCGATAAGTTTGTGTTATTGATAAAACGTGTTATTGATAATACGAGTGTTATAGTTTGTCGTTTTATAGTAAATTTTTAGTTATATTCTGTGATTATTTGGTTTGAGTTTTATTGGAGTTGGAGGAAAAACCGAGTTGTTCCAAGAGAAGACAGCAAAATTCTGATGTTGATTCCAAAATTGAAATGCCGCAAAGGAGACGGAAAATGTTAACGTCCGAAGAGAAGGTAATAATACGAAACGTTTATGAAGGAATTGTCGGCAGAAAAATGGAATTAAATGGAAAAAGGAAAAGCATTGTTTTGGATGACGAGACAAGGAATATTATACGTCGAAAAATTCATTCATTTTATTTTCGGAGTGAAATTCCAACACTGAAAAATATTTCCCAAGTGCTCGAAAACGATGACTCCTTACCCAAGATATCTCGTAGAGTCTTAACCAGGACCATGCGTGAAATGAACTTTCGATATGTAAAACTCAACAGAAAAAGTATGCTATTGGAAAAAAATAAAATTATTGTGTGGAGAAGAAAATATTTAGAAGAAATACGCAAAATTCGCAGCACTGGACGCAAAATATGTTATTTGGATGAAACCTGGATTAACGAAGGTTGGAGAAGGTCATATAGTTGGAAAAGTTTGGCAAGATTTAAATGTCAAACGTAAACGCGAAGCATTTATAGAAGGCTAAAATACAGGATTAAAAGCTCCATCAGGAAAGGGACGGCGTTTAACCGTCACCCATATAGGAAGTGATACAGGGTTTCTTGATGATGGTTTTCTTCAATTTGAGTCGAAAAAACAGGTGATTATGAAAGAAATTGAAAGGGAGGATTCAAGAATGGCTTACAGAAAAGGGGATTGCATACGAAGAATCAATGCTCAAAATTCAGCTACTTGAAGTTGGGAAGGCTGAGAAGGTTGGAAATAAGCCACAATATATCTATTTACATGTTTAATACACTGACGTTTCGATCTCTATTCCGTTTTTAAAGATAGAAAAAAAAAGAAAATAAACAATATAAGATTATAAAAATATATAATAATAAACAAATAAAATAAATATAACTATCATTTATATCTTTGAAAGCTGTCTTTGGATATAGAGATCGAAACGTCAGTAAAAACTTGTAAATAAATATATTGTGGCCTATTTCAAACATTAATATTTGAAAAATAAAATATAATTAACATTAAAATAAAAGTAAGTGTACGTCACTGGATTTCCAAACGGCTTTCTGCATTTCTGGGCCTTTAAACGATGAATCACTCTCTCAAATAGTAAAATTATACCATAGAAACTTTGAAAAAATTTATTGGTAATTAGCAACCTGCGCTACCATCTAAATAATTAAATTTTGTATATATTTTAGGACACCCCATATGTACCATGAAATTACTTACTTGGGATCTGTATTGCACAGGAAGGCCTCTGCAAGTTTTTTCAATTACATGAGTAATCTCGTGATCTATGTTTGGATTGGACAAAATCTTTTCCATCACTTCCACGGCCATTTCGCAAACAGGACACTCCAAAATTTGAACTAAAAATATAAATAATAGAAATATATCAGTCTGTAATAAAAAACAAAATTTCAAAGTCTGGTTCAACTCGATTAGGTCGTGTCAACTGTGATCTGCAACTTTATTTTAAATGGAACACCCTGTATATTATTGCATTTTTATATTCTTCGTAAGATTCTAGATAAAATTTGTAAAAGGTATTATGCATCAAAACTTTATATTTTTTGAGTTATTCATCTTTTTTCAAAAATTTTTACAGGCAAACTTTTTAAAGTTAATATCTCACCCATTTACAATCATAATGTCTTGAAAACCTTTGCACACAAACGTTCTTTCAGGATTTTACATCGAAATTTAATTTCTAAATAAGGTGTTCAGAAATGATACGCCATTTTTTTAAACTTCAAACTACAAAAGTTAATAAATACTTTTGGAGATAATTGTGGTTAAGGATTCATTTAATAATGTAATAGGGTTAATTTGGAGATAATGTTAAAGGTAAGATATTTATTATTTTATTTTAGCAGACCGTGTATTATTTGTGATTACTGTCACTTTTACAAAGTGATAGAAGTGTCTTTTTAGAATTAAACAATGAAGATTGCGTAAATTTACTTTAAATATATCAAGATATATTTCACCTAACAAAGTAATATCAGTATCAATCATAAAACTGAAGAGCTACAACCTGGTTGTCTCTGATGGCACAAAAGACATTAAACTTCCATCGCTCCTGAAAACAACATACTCTTGTTAAATGTTGATTTACTTGGCTACAGCAATGCGAATTGTGTCTATGTGTTATCTAACTATTAACATTCCGTTTTTGTAATTTTGATTCGTCACACCATATACTATTCTTCAAAAATTCATTATCTTCTTGAAATTTTATCGTTACAAATTTTATTCTTGAACAGCGCGATCTGCAAGAGCAGGTCAGCGCGAACATTTCTGACAGTAAGATTTTGATTGGCAGGTAGAGCGGAAGATCCACCCGTCAATCAAAATCTTACATCAGAAATGTTCGCGCCAATTCCCACGCTAACCCCAACGCAAATCTCCACCCAAACCACGTCACCATCAACGGTTTAAATGAACCGTGCTCTGTTCCCACTACCAGTAACGCATTGGTTAGTGATCAGGGTAGTAGTGTCTGGGGGCTCGGAAGACTAAGACTTTTGACGCCCCGAAGAAGACATCTAAGATGATGTCGAAAGCTCGGCGCAATGATAATCGACGCGGTTCAACCCGAAAGACTGTTAAGTTTAATATTAATTTCTGTAACAGTATTATTAATCTTGGCCCTAGGTTATATATATATATATATATATATATATATATATATATATATATATATATATATATATATATATATATATATATATATATATATATATATATATATATATATATATATATATATATATATATATATATATATATATATAAGGTGATATATCGTTAATTTAAATGTAGACAGCAGTGTACTAAAAAACCTGCAAACAAATCCCTACTACTTAAGAAAATGTTCATGATTTCGCAGGATGGTCACTACCTACGAAGGTTAAAAGATACTCACAAGGAAAAGATATTTGTAAACATCTTTTAAACAATGAATGCGTCCTGAATCACTCACTACGATATATCGATCACAATACAAAGTAAGTAGTCGACAAATGGGGCGCCGAAAAAATTAATGATTCAACCTTCAAAGGCAAATCACAATTATTTCAGGTGCTTATTATGGCACTTTAATTACAAAATTATGTGACATAAAAGAAAAACGTAAGGAGAGGTACAAATGTATATTGCAAATGTCAAATTTTATCAGGTTAATGCACAAAGTCACATATTTGTCACAGCAATAGCTGCAGTCACCCAAGCTGGCCTAGAATTCGTTGAGCATTCTCCAGATTTGGTCGTTAGAGATTATCAACTGTTTGTAAAACTTAAAGAACACTTACATAGTAAAGATTTTCTTCAGATATTGATGTCATACATGCGGTAAATCAGTGGTTTTTAGAGGTCGAATGACCTTTGTTTAAGATACATTAGAAATTATATAACACAAATAGGAGACATGAATCTTACCAGAGACTACGTTGAACAATAAAAGTGAGATATTTGGCATTTTTTAATTTAAATGTGTCGGGAATGGAGCAAAGAACTCAATACTACAATCAATCACTAAGGGTAACAGTATTATAAAAATTAAATAGCATAACCAAGGTTTTCATAAACTAGGAGCGTCCGAGAAACTATTGATATAAACGCCATAATTATCTCACAAATGAGATAACGTCATCCAGTTTTCAATCACAACAAACTGTTATCCATTTCTTTCGCCAATCCAGTTCTCCATGTCAAGAATTTTCACCTCTCTTTCGATCCAGTTGGGTGTGTCGAAAAACAGTAATGAAGTTTGTGGTGGCAGTAAGTGTAATAGAACTGATATGGGGACTTAAAAGACATACGGAATACCTTCTGTTAAAACTTCAGAGAGGAAGTCGAAACCTCTGGATGTAGGCAAATTAGAAGCTGTACAATCAGGAAACTGAATAAGTTCAGTATTACTTTTATAATAATATTAACCTTAGTTATAATTTTGATATCCGATATATCCGATATATTATCTTTAACCTATTCTTCACAACAAGTCGTTTAGCCCAATATTTCTAGATGCTAGATGCAGAAATATTAACATGCTTTATAATAATAACAATGGTATACATAGATGATCAGCTCCTAATCTCAACAAAGTCAGCAATTTTGACAAATCAACCGCGTGCAAAGACTACTGGACGTCACTGAACCATTTCAGCGATCATTTATTACCAAACGAGGTCTTTTAATCTCGATGCTTATATAACTATTGAAAGAAGGCCTAAATTTTTGTTATCTCTTGTTATCATTATTTGTTAAATTGATCCTCTAATCTAACCCACTGTTTTCTATTGTTAGTAATGCCAGCTCGCCTGCGTATACTCTAATTTGTGTAGAACTCAGTATAAACATCTGGTATATTTACTAAAACGTATTCCAATGATACATACATTAACACATTGCCTGTAACGTCACCCAAAAACGACTGACAGTGACTTTTTGCCGGAGGCCATGTCGGTCATTTATAACTAACAGCAGTTTTTACGTTAACGCCACATCATGTTAACGGGAACAGTATACTGTTATTACGATAAAATTATTGCTTAAAAAAGATTTTGTAAATATAAATTCGACAGTCAGTTTTGTCTACTAACAAACCTATAAAGAAGGCAGGACATGCATATTAAAGTTATTATAAATAATGGCAAATAATTCTTCGTGCGTGCAAGTCTTGTTACAAAAATTTAATGGCTACTATCAGAAAAAAAAGTAGATACTTATTGCTTTGTTTGTACTGGTCAACCTTATATGTATATAGAATGCTTAAAAATATTTATACTTGCTGAATTTACGTGTTTTTGTTCGGAATTTATTTTTTGGATTGGAAAAATAATAAAAAGTATTTTTGTATTGTAATGTTCCATTATTTTTTTTTGGAGCGCCAAGTTTTTATATGAAGTTTAACTGACACCCCACTAAAAAACTCGCATATATACTAAAACAATTTTTAATTGAAGGTGATTACTTGGCAACATCGCACTTAAGGAAGCCCTTAACGATAACTTTTTAACGAAATCATATTCCACTTAGCAATTTTGCAGAGGCGTACCAAAAAAAAATTTAATTATTTATTTAAACACATAAGTAATTATGTAAAAATTAAATCTAAGACCGATATAATTATTAAATTATCATGAGTGTCTTTTAACAGGTATCTTATAGTTGTCTAACAAAATAAAGTAAAATTTTATTGTTATTATAGAGTCAGCGGCGGCCGGCCAGGTGAAGTAGGTGAAGGTGAGGTTCACCAAAAAAATATAATTAAAATGAGACAAATAAATAAAAAATGAAAGCAACATTATTATATTTAAATTCTGAAATCAATTATTTATTCTCTTTTAATTAATCTAAAAATTAAAAAGACAACTAGCTTTATTAGCGGTACGTACTTGACGGTCAAGTCCTGACCTGTGTCACTAGCCGTGTACTGAATCTTCAGGAATAGGTATTCAGGAATAGGTGAATATAATTTTTGAAATTCGGAATGCATCTGCATGAGCGTTCACGGTTGCCATGGCAACGTGACGTCAGCCTATCCTTAGTGATAGCTGAGAAAACTGGTGAGTGCAGTTCCGACTATAAATATATTATTCGTCTTCACCCACTGTTGGATGTGTATTTGGTATTCCTATTTTTCGGAAATTTCTCTCAGCGACAATATTTTGAAATTTAGTCTATATAGATATTTTTTATATAGTATAGTGTATAGTATAGTATTTATTAGTTTAGTTTAGTCACAGTATTAATTTTATTTGTTTAGTCACTTTATTAATACATTTCTCTGTGGTTTGTTTCGGATTTCGGATATAAAGTGTTCTCGTGGATTTCGTTTGAACAAAAATAATTTTAGACAGACATAAATCCAATTAATGACTTCTTCTTCTTCTTCCTATGCCGTCTCCATTAACGGAGGTTGGCGACCACGTTTCTAAAAGTTTCTCTGTCTTTTGTAACGTGGAATAATTCGTCTACAGTCATGTTTGTCCAGTCTCGAATATTTCGCAGCCATGATTTCCTCTTTCTACTTATTCCCTTTTTGCCATCGACTCTATCCTGCATGATGACCTGCAGAAGACTACATTAAATGGTGGCTAAATTAACGACTTGGTATGTAATATATTAGAGACTCCGTTTAGGCATTGGAAAAATGAAGATAAAAGGGATGTTCTTTTACATGGTCGACCAACCAGTATTTTAAACGTCTGCGTCTGATCCAGAGTGGTCGGCTGCAATCAGCATCTGACTCAGAGTGGGCGGCTGAATCGAAACTCACCAACCCGTTTAAGCAGGCGTGGTGATTTAATCGCCAAAAAACCCTCAATGAAATGTCAAGGTTCAGAACTAAAATACCCCAGGCAAGCAGAACGAATCGTATCTAGTATAAGTGCCCTAAAAAACTGTTTTCAAGTTATTAGGGCCCTAAACTCTATACATTTTAGCATATGTATATTATCTCGTTCACAATCTGCTTCAAGTTGATATGCATTGGTCAAAGGATGAGGATAAAGAAGTGCACATTATAAGAAAAAACATGAGCCGACATAGATTTATAATTTACAATAGTGAAGAAACCGCTACATCAGTGTCAAACTTAGTACATGGACGTCAATCTAAATTTGCTTTACCAGATGAAACCAAATTCGACAATATTGGCCACATTAAAAAAAGAGACGATAGTGCAAGAATGTAGGATATGCAAAGGTAATACTATTTATTTATGTAAAAGGTGTAGAATGCATCTACACCCCGAATGTTTCGAAAATTTTCACCTTAAAATTTAATTTACATTTAAGATACTATATGTTCCTTTATTAAAAATTGTACCGTTTTCCTTGAAAATGAGAAAAACAATCTTTTTGGTTGTAAATTAGTCTTAATTTATGCGTTTTTAGTCTAATCTAATAAATTAATTGTCAAATTTCTCTTTGTATATTGAGCGCCGTTAATGGGTTAATACTATGTAAAGAATAAACTTGCCTCAAATTTACTTTACTTACCTCAAAACTATTTTAAAGTTAATAATAAAGTCTATTTAATAAATATATTCCCAAGAAATAGAACACACTACGCCTATGCACACATATAATGAGGAACAAATAAACTAAAGTATCATATTTCTCTCATTCCCATTCGGCCCAAGAACGTAAATATATATGGACCAGCAAATTATTGAAAGTTTACCGATGTTTCAAACTATTCAATGAACTTGTCTCAGTATACACCCGTGAATCGCACCAATTTATATTGTTACGGGGGCAAATCTTTATAAGACTATATTACTTTTGTAACTAATTTACATTGGCGAAGCATACACAATAAAAATGACCCCGGTAAGAATTTACTGCTGGCATTTCACATTGCCGCTACCGTTTAGTTCAATTTCTAGATTAGTCACCTTTAATTGAAAATTGTCCGACTACAAAAGCCCATATACAGTCACATAATTTGAACTGACAAAAGTGGCCTCATTTAGCGTGGCGCCCTATGACATTTCTTACAAAAGATATACGTGGCAGGCAATGTGTTAAGTAAATATTCTATATGATGTTTATTAAATAGAACCAGACAAAAATTAGGTACACTTACAAATATTTTCAAGTAGTTTTTATTTACCTTTAATCATGTCCATTTGTGATGATTGGCACAATTTTATGTATGGACATATTTTCGATGGTTCAAGAGCAGCAATCAATAATTGAATGACAGTGTCTGCATATTGATCAACAAACTTGTTACAATCTTGTTTTACGGATGATGGCATAATCTTGCAAATATCTTTAACTACAGTTTCAATTTCAGCCTGAAAAAGAAAATAATACAAAAACTTACTAGGAAGTCAGAACGTTTTCAGTCCTACCGGACCATCATCAGTGAAAAAGGTCTATATAGTAACTAAAACTAGCCACATATCGAGGTCAGAAATAGTTTAACTACTTCTTAATTTGGTTTGTAAATAAAATGTATTTTAGGTAGAGAGAAATAAGAATAAGACTTACTCACAATCAATTTATTTTAATTAGCCAGTTCTTCCATCACATAAGTAATGTAGTGCACAACCTACAACCTACCCCATTTTTTAAATGAAATGTCTATTTTGTCTTTTGACTGTGTTCTGTTTGTCCCTTAAATCTTTTTAAATTTTTTAATATTCTTGGAAATTTATTTCTATTTTTACTATCTGACATCACAATAATTTCTTTCTGTCATAAAAGACCAAGATTGGATCTTTATTTACTTAAAAAATATACCTTTGATCAATTGCACATCCAAAACTAAGATCAAAAAACATCTATCTTATTATACCTTGTTACAGTGCTGTCTGTTGAAGGTTAATAATTTAAGTAAATAACACACATTTCAAAATATATCTCTACAATAAATATAAATAACTTTTAAATAGTATAACATCACACTTAATTTTCAACAAACAATTTACTTTAATAACCACATTCCTATCCTAGTTGTTAATATATTCTTCCCTTCAAGAACTTTCCCCTTATTCGTTAAATAATTGCAGTAAAATCGATGATCACCTGTCACCAGATTACCATAATGAATTTTTAAATGTTTTCTCAAATATTTAATAATGATCCTTATATCGGCATCATTTAGTTTGCCATGTACTGTTGACCCGAGGATGCATAGAAAATTATAGTACATGAAACCAGTCGTCGATGGTAGAATAAATTGATTGTGAGTAAAATGAGATTATCTAAAAACTATTGAGTTTTGAAGTTATATATAAAAAATATTGACTTACATCAGTCGACTTATCTTTCAATTGATCTTCTATTTCCTTCATCACAAATTCGCATAATATACACTCTGGTTTGGATCCAACAGAACCAGTATGGATCTTATCCTTAATGACTATTTGACCATTGACAGTATTATCTGGTATAACGTTAGTTTCTAAAAAAATATATCACATAATAGTTGGAAGAGGTTTCTATAAAAAAAGTCAAAAATCCACTTACCAATATTTCCACCTATTTGCCTGACTACATATGGTGGTAAGGGATTAGCTGGTCTATTATCAGTGCATAGATGTAATGCCACACACACTTCTTCAGGAGTCAAATCGGCGAGTAACATTTCGACGATATGATCTGTGTATTTCTCAACAAATGTTTCGCATTGGTTGTCGATCGTTTGTGGAAGAACCTTGCACAATTTTTCAAGCGCAGCCTTGATTTGAGCCTATAAAAAAAATCGAAAGATTTATACATATGATTATACATTGGTCGTCCAGCAAATAAAAACGTTTTGGCATAAAAAATTATTAAAAACAAAAGATATCAACACAAAACTATACCTACGAAGTCACAATACCTTACGAACTCCATGGTTTTGTACAGGCGTGAAGGAAAAATGTAAAGAAAAGAAAGAAGCTTACCTGAAATACTTGTCAACTAAGATATAGGAGGTACACGATAATTATTACAAGACAATAAGAAACAAAACACATGCATTTATAAGAAAAATAAAAAATAATCACCCGGAACGTTTTTCGAAAGAAATCGAACATGATTTTTATGGTCTTCAAAAGTAAATAGGGCGCTTTATAAGAGATCAAAATGAAACTAGAACCGGAAACACCAGAAACTATCACAAATGAAGAAGTTAATATAAATACATAGGAAGTTCGAAAAAACTGAAGAACAGACGCAGGTAAAGGCGGAATACCAAATGAATTACTGAAATATTGTGGAGCAGCAATGCCAGAACAATTTCTTCTCCTTGTAGTGCCTATCCGTTTCGGATGTTAGCGAACAACACTAATTACCAAAAATAAAACACAATAAAATACCGTAAGCATGGAGAACTAGAGAACTAATTCTACTATTCAAAAAAGGAGATAGATGACCAGACCAATCAGACCAATAATGACATACACGGCAAAAACAAGACCTGACACAGAGAGAACAAAATGGATGTTAGAAACAGCAGAGATGAAAACACTTAGAACAATTGATGGTAAGATACCATGGGACAGAGCTAGAAGTACAGATATACGACGTAGATGCAAGGTGGAGAACATAAGAACTGGGTAAAAAATAGAAGAGTAAAATGGAACGATGTTATAAGCCGAATGACAACAAATAGAGTAGTAAAGAAGCAAGAGACGGTTCCCAATAGAAAGACGATCAGTAGGAAGACCACGAAAACAGACAGAGTCATGTCTATATAAAAAGAAGAAGAAGAAAACGGTGATAAAAATAGCGAGAAAACTACGGTGGTATATACTTATTAAATACTAACCTAAAACTTACAACTAAATTTTACAAGAACTGATGAATCAGAGGATAAGTTTAACAGAACAACAACAGGATTTTGTGTATAGATGTAATATTCATTATAAAGCAAATTACTGAAAAATCACTAGAGTATAATAGACCAGCATTTCTGTTTCTAAAACTATTGAAAACATCTATCAAAATAAAAAAAATACCAATCAGAATAGATGGACTACTTACAGAACATAGAGACAAAGACAGAGGGAGTCATTGAGCCCTATGCTCTTCAATTTAATCATGAATAAAATCACCATAAGTGTTAACAAAGAAAGAAGATACAGAATGGGAAACAAAGAGGTACAAATACTCTGTTACGCAGAAGACGCAATATTAATAGACCAAGATGAAGATAGTCTGCAAAGACTAGTCCACAGATTTAACATAAGAGCAAAAGAATTTAAGATGACAATCTCAGCTCAGAAAACTAAAACAATAATCATCAGCAAAGAACCGATCAGACGTAAAATTGAAATTGATGGCATTTTGGAATACCTTGGAATTACACTGTCCACCTATGTAGACCTGAACAAAGAAGTGAGAGATCAAGTACAAAAACCAAATAGACTGGCAGGATGCTTTAATAAGACTATATAGCGAAACCGACATAGTAACACAGATAAAGTCAAGAATTTATAAAGCCAGCGTAAGACCAATAATGACATATGCATCAGGAACAAGACCCACACAGCCACAACATAAACATTACTGGAGACAGCAGAGATGAGAGTACCGAGAAGAATTACAGGAAATACGCCGAGAGATCGAAACCAATGTTTATCGTTAGAACATAGAACATTCATAGAACAACATGAGGTTGTATCCGCTCCGGGATATGCCTTTACTGGATCGCATTTCGATAGAGGAGTGAAAACATTAGAAGAAACTGTAATGTACAGTTTCAGACACTAAACAGAAAAAAGAATCGAATAACTAATAAGTAGAATGGGGAAGACCCGTGTGATCAAAATAGTAGGAGATAAATCACCAATCGCTAGAAGTATCGGATGACCGCGCCAAACATGGAGGTATCAATCTGCCACTGAACAAGCAGAATTGTTATAAAGAGGAAGGAGAAGATCAATCTCTTATCTTCACGGGATCTCCAGCCCAACAATGTCAGTCCATTTATCACAGCTATTCTACATGTCTTGCAAATATCCATTTTAGCCTTGATTTCTTCTATATCTTCTATTCCCGTTCTGCGAATCTCTTCGTTTTTAACGGAGTATATTATAAAAACTGGAACCACTCATTCATTGCGTGCGTGAAATCCTCAGAGTGATTTCACTACAGAATGTGTCCTTCAATCTACCGTATGCAGCCCAACCTAGACAAACGCTTCTTTGTATTTCTTGTGTCTGGTTGTCTTTGGCGAATTTTAAGTCATGACCAAAACATTTGTAATGTATAAACTCTTCTATGGTGTTGTTTTCTGTTGTTGTTATTGTTCCTCCGATGACCAAGATTGTCATAAAATTCATGTCATGTTTTACTTTATTTGGAATCCCACTTCTTGGGTTGCCTGTGAAAGTTGATTAAGCATTACTTCGGCTTTGTGTAAATCATAGGCAATGAGGACAATAACGTCGGCAAATCGAAGATTGTTGTTTGAAGCATTTTCCGTCGGCATTTATCACGGTCTTGTACCAATTGAGTTTTTTTGAAAACATATTCCAGAACTGCTGTGAAAACATTGGGTGACATCGTGTCTCCTTGTCTAACACCTCTCTTTAATGGAAATTCGTTAGTTTGTTTTTGGAGTTGCACACTTGCTGTTGATTTTTTATAGATGTTATAAATTATGCTCGTGTATCTGTTCTCCACACGGCATTGGCCTCTCTTTGGACTCTCACGATTCTGGACTCTCTCTCACGACACTGGACACAACTATCTCTCTTAATAACAAGTAAATGTAGAAGATGTGAGGTTTCATAAAAAAATCCTTAGTCAGTACCTTTTCGGACTGAATTCCAATGCAAAATATAAATAAAAACTCATGAGAATTCAAATACGAAGGGATTAATTATGACGATCTTATTTAGGCTTTCGACTTTTCAAGGGTTCCCACACGTACTATAAGATATACAAGTTATTGGGCACGGCTCTTGGATTCAGCTTTTTTGGCAATGCAGTTATGTTATCTGCCATTTTTAAGACAGGCGTTTCTAGAGTGTCACAGTTATCACCAGGAAGTTCGTTGCATGCTAACTTAAAGAAACTTAGCTGACGGGAATGGAGTTTTTTGTTTGGGAAACTCTAGTGAGCACTTGCCCTTGGTGGTAGGGCGTCCAAGAACATCTTTCTTGGATGTTAGAGTATTTGATGGATTCCAGGACGTATCTTTTGCCATGTGTCTTTTAACACCAAATAGAGGCGCGCTTTATACCCAACAACAGGTCTTATGTACGTTTTATACGTATGAAGAATATTCCGATATCAAGTGATCTTAGTACTCCTAGGAGATTGACACTTCTCGCCCTGTATATTGTAAAGGTCTCGTTAAAATTCGATGCCCAAATAGGACATAAGCGGTCTGCAGGCCTTTCTCTAAGAATTACTCTTTGGGTTTCATCCTCGAGATGAACGCGGGATGAATTAGTCTGTCTTAACAGTATTAGCTGTGTTTTAATGGGGCTTAGTGTGACTCTCCATTTACTGCACCATTTTACAATTGAGTTAAGCAGTGCGATGAGAAGTACCTGCGGAGAATAGAGCAGTGGTATCAGCATACAGGAGTATGTTGTCGGATCGACTATTGGGCTGGGGAAGGTCGCTGTTGTATGCTGTGTATAGTATTGGCGCTGATATAGAGGGCTGTGGAACTCCTGCTTAAAAGTAATGGATATCGAGAGTGTCTCAGCGACTTCGACACGAACTATCCAGTCAGGGAGGTAGGAATTTATGATTCTCAGAAATGGAATCGGTAGTCCAAAACATGCAACTCCTAACAAAGCTGTTTAGAATCAGTACCAGTTTTTACCGATACTTATGATTAATTCTGTGTATTCCCAATCAAATTAAGAAATGAACTAATTTAGATTGCCAAGATAAATTATTTTTTTATAGTTTTGATATATATATATATATATATATATATATATATATATATATAATGGTAATGGGAAATAAAATCTTACCTCAGACTTGTTATTAGACACCATCTCTTCCAACTTGGTAACAGCAACAAGACACAAAGGACATTTGGAATCGCTCTTAGCTTCCATAAACACTTCGATACCACTCTTCGAAGAAGGGCAAACTCTTATCATGGGACATACTTGAGAAGGATCGATGGCCTGATCTAACAGAGCAACTAGAGCTGGTTCATACATATCTACAAAGCTGATACAAGTAGCGTTGACTGAAATTGGTAGTTCTTTGCAAGCTTTTTCTATTACTGTCTTAATTTCTTTCTGTAAAGGAATTAATATAATTTGTTAAATCATTTGTAACTATTTACTGGATGGTGGATTCATAACTGTTATACACTTACGTGCATATAAATCAGCCCATTTCACAATCAATTATTTATTATTATTAATAAATTATACTTCAAATCAAAGTACAACTTTAAAAGTGTAATAAATGATTTATTTTACTTTAACGTGAGCATAAAATAAAGAATGTCTATTGCATATGAAATGTAGAGAGCGAAAATACAAGAATGGCATATCAAGTTAAGAATTGTCATAGGTATAAGCAACATTCCGACAGCTTTAAAGTATTAGCCGAGCAATATTTTGAGTATAATTAAGGATTGTAACAAACCGTACCCTCTCGGATCGTGAAGCCTATGGCGTGCGGGGATGTAATAGCCACCTAGGAGTTAGGAGAATTTTAAGTAGTTGACGTTAATGTGTTTGTGATCCAAGATCTTATACACATACTGTATAAATTCAAAACAGTATCAGTTAGTTGGTTTTAAGAAGTTTTAATTTAACCTTTAAAAGACACATTTTTTATCCATGGTTATAATTTGCTAGTAAAAACCCTAAAATCCCTGAGAATAACCACTATGTTCAAACTATAGGCTTTATAATTGAATCGGTAAACGTTTATTTGCTAGAAGAGTTGCTGTGACACATGAAGCGGATCGAAGAGTCTGCAATATAGCGAAACTCAATCTAAGAACACGAACAGACAGAAAGTTTTGTATAACCGAATGTGACCGCCGCTTCATTGTATTGAGGTCATTAAGAAACCGTCACCTTAATTCAGTTAATGAGCTCTACAGAACCGTGAGGTCTAAACAGTAAATGTTAGCGAGTGGATAGTAAGAAAACAAGAAACCTCCAAGAAACCCTGCAACTGATCCAACACTTACTCTAGCTCACTTCCATGTACG
Organism: Diabrotica undecimpunctata; assembly: GCF_040954645.1. Taxonomy (NCBI): domain Eukaryota; kingdom Metazoa; phylum Arthropoda; class Insecta; order Coleoptera; family Chrysomelidae; genus Diabrotica; species Diabrotica undecimpunctata. The sequence goes on from NC_092803.1 coordinate 141,665,092, forward strand.
TCTGAATTTTTCACAATTACAACATTCAGACAATACAATGACCGTATGTTTTCCAATAAGACCAGAATATCTTTATGGCAATGACCTAAGAAAAAAAGTATATAGAACACAAGATGAAAGGTTTGCAGAGTAATGCAGAGCGTATTGGGTACGGTGGCGGTTCATGTATGATGTGCTTTGTTTAAATAATCAATCAAATCAGGAAAGCAATTTAATAACTGAATCGGTCATTTTAAAAACCACATATATCCACATTTTATCAAAAATAACTTTTTCAACCTTATCATGTAGTTTGTACCAGCCTCTATCATTTCGTGAACAAATCACACTAATCCCATCCTTAGTTAGTGATATAAGCATTCCAAAAATATTCAGTTCATTTGAAAACCACATATATCCGGGATATATGTTGTTTTTTAAATGACCCGTTAGGAAGCGCGCTCATCTTAATGTTGACATTACTATTTAAAAGTAACAATAATTCTGTGAAAATGGATACCGACGTACGCGAATCAAAAGAAAGGCGTAAAAAATGTTACCTTCAAGTGTGAAATAGTTAAAAAAGGTCGGGTGCAAGGTATAAAGTATATAGATTATAAAGGAAATATGGTTCCCAAAATTGAACAAGGCAAAAGTTGCAAGTAAGTATTTCTTATTTCATAACCTCAAATAGTCGATTATAAAATGTTACTTTTAGATGCAGGAAGAAGTGTATTGCTCAACTCTCAGATGAAATAAAGTTAGAAGTGCATGCAAAATTTAGAGGATTTACCACAAAAGTTGAACAAGATACGTATTTACAAAATCTTATTACACCTGAAATTGTTGTTCGGAGACGTCCAGTACAGGGAGAAAATGTAAAACGAAAACCTCGTTGCTTCTCATATACATATTCAATATTGTTTTCTTCTGGCAGAAAATATGTGTGTAAAGAAGCTTTTGTGAAATTACACGGGATAACAGACAACAGAGTACGTCGTATTTGTAACTTATTAGTTATTGGTAAATCGCCAAAAGATTTACGTGGCAAAAGAACACCAGCTATTGCCAAGCCGGTTTCTACTATTATAAAAATTCAAGAAGATATTGAGTCTTTTCCCAGGAAAAAAGGGCATTATACCAGTGGAGAATATGAATATTTAAATGAAAAATTAAATGTGAAAATCATGCATGAAATGTTTGTGGCGTTACATCCTGACTTTACAGTTAAATATAAATTTTACTTAAAAGTGTTCAAGCAGAATTATAATTTTTCATTTGGGAGACCACAAGTGGATATATGCTGTAAATGTGAAGAGGTAGACTTAAAATTCAAATCAAAAACCCTCAATGATACTGCAAAACGAGTAGCTATAGCAGAAAAAATCGTCCATTTGCGTAGAGCAAAAAATTTTTATAATAAAATGAAAGAAATCACAGAACTATGTCAAAATGATCGTTCTGTTAGAGGTATTTGTGTAGATTATATGCATTTTTAAACGATGGTATACAGCAAACTACTGGGATTTTCTCATTAATTTTTATATGCAAAATCTGATGCTCCCGGGCATTCCAGTACAGGAAACTTTTTAACTGCAACAATTAACTATCAACGTATTTAATATACATGATATGAAAACTGGAAAATATTTGTTGTGCCTATATCATGAAGGGGTAGGAAGAAAATGTCCTAACGAGGTTTGTTCTTTTATTGTTGATTTCATTATGAAACAGAAAATTCTGTCTACAGAGGTAAAACATCTTCATATTTTCATGGATGGATGTCCGGGTCAAAACAAAAACCACACTACGGTAAGAATGTGTTCTGCTTTTGTTCAACTTGGTATATTTCACACCATGGATCAATACTTTCCTGTTCCTGGACATTCATATATACAATGTGACCGCGATTTTGCTCTTATTAAGCGAAAATTAAAGAAATTTGACCGAATTTATACACCATTTCAGTATGTGGCACTAGTACTGTCATCGAGTCAGAAAAATAATTTTACCGTATTTTTAATTGAAAATAACAGCCTCATAAAGGATTTTAAACGATGGTGGCCTAAATATTATAAAAAAACGTGCTTATCCGTGGAAAATTCTAGCAGAGATGTACCAACAGATCAAAAGCAAGCATTCACCATTGCATCGTTTAATCACTTTTCTTACTCTAATACAACAAAAGGATATGTGATCGCACGTGACTTCATAGATGGTTTTACACAACATTCGTTGAAACTTTCAATAACAGATACTGTTTCTGGTTTTCCTTTAGAGAAAGCTTACCCTGACCAAAAAATTTGTATTAAAGACAAGAAAATGATAAATTTACGCAAGTTTAAGCCTTACGTAGAAAATGAAGAAGTAGAAGACTGTAAAGAGTTTTATTCCGAAATTTTTGACTGGCCTACAACAGCAGAGTACACAGATGATTAGTAAAATTATTATTTTTTGTATACATACTGTTTACGACAATTTCTTTCTATTGTTCTATTCAAAGTTTAATATGTAAAATATATTATTAAGTTGACATTGCGAAAACGTAGATTTATTTTAGAAAATTTTCGAAAAATAGCAGTAATTTTAAAAACCACATATATCCATCGACTTTAATGGTGTTTTATAAATAAAGTATTATGTCAAAATCTGCAATATATGATAGAAAGCATTGCATATATTATGTACATTAGTACCAAGCCACAATAATTGGTCTCTCAAACAATATATTGCGTTAAAACAGTTTTTCTCAAAAGCACTACTACTGGATATATGTGGTTTTTAAAATGACCGATTCAACTATAACAATATTTAAAAACAAATTTAGTGAATATTGTGATATATTGACTCAACAAGATGGTGTCCAGTACAACTGGATTCAAGATACTCAAGACTGACAAATGCCGATAATAACTTCGCCACATCTAAAGGTGAACGCGTTCGAAAAACAGATATCATAAGGCAAATTTGGATTATTGAACAGTTGTTAGTGTCTAACTCTTAAACTTATTTCATTTTGTAAGGATGAACTATAGGTACGTTTTATTAAAATCCTATGACGTCATTTTCGTAAAACACCAGAAGCTTCAGATATTTTTCTGATAGGCTGAGTGGGACCTATTTCTACGTGACCTAAAACTGCAACTTTAATACCTTCATTTCGACGACTTAGTTTTAGGTTAATGTTGTTGACTGAACCCGTACTTCGAAACATGTCAATTAAGTGTTGTACGTATTGGTAGCTCGCATTATTGTTTGGATGATTTTGATTAAAATTTCTTGTTGTGGCTTTGGCACAATCATTATTACGAAAGTAAATAGCAACTATTTTGATTCTTTCCTTGGTATAAACGATTTTGAGAGTAGGTGAACACCAACTGCTAACTGTGGCGAAGTTTACTTTGAGACATTCTCACCGATTTTGTTTTGTTTCTACTTTGTATTCTTATTAATTTACTTCATTTTTAAACTTAGAAACTTTAAAATTCGAATTGTCGGTAACTAATCAATCGACAAAAAAAATAGATAAAAACGGTTGAGCAAGTAATGAAAACTCTTTCCAAATTATGGGTCATTTGTTCTCATGGTGCTATCGAACAATTTGTAGCACCCCTCGACACAAAAATCGACTGGTATTTGGATCAAAACATTTATTTTATAGAGTTTTAGATGGGTAACAATTTTCGTTGGGATACCGTGTCACACCGATTTCAAAATTAATTTAGAAACTGTCTTATAGAATTTTAATGTTATTTTTAAATCATTTGTAATGATATTATTATGCTTTAATGGGGTATATGAAATAATTATATTAAAAATAATATTTTTATGAATCAATTTACAAAAAAATGGTCCATCTACTTATTATAAATGTAAATATTATACTTACTTCAGTTTTAGGATCTGTAAGTGCAATCTGGACATAATGTAAGAAATATTCACAAAATTCGCAGAGTTCCTTGTTGTAAAGAACTTGAGTATGCGGTGGCATCAAAAGATCAATAGGTAATTGTTGTTCCAAGTTAACTTCGGACAATGCACTTGTATCAATTTTTTCCGGTTTCCTTTCAGAAGAAATCTCTAATGCTTTTTCTGCATTATGTTTTTCCAAAAGTGGTGCAATGTAAAGTTCTTCCTAAAAAAGAAAATTTACCATAATATCGAATGGCATCAATAGTAGGCTAACTGCTTAAAAAGGTAATGTTTGGGTATTCATTTGTATGCATTTTATGTATTTTCAAGTTTAATATTATATATTGAAGAATCTTTTATAATAACACCAAATTTTGTTGAATTAGCTTTATGGAAAATTATTTTTTTACCTATTGGCGTAATACCTGACGAGATCCAATAAGCAAAGAAATATGTTCTATATGATGAACGCTTACAAAATCGGTGTATTGAAAAGAGACAGCTATATAAAAGACAATCTGAGGCCAACATTAACCTTCTTTTTATCACAATTCGTGACATTTCTTGTTTATATTTTGTCAATGAATTAGTCTATAGAGCGTTTCACGTTAAGAAAATAACATTGCGGAGATAGGGCCATGAATTTCTTATGGACAATAGAAGCGCAGCGATGCCACGATGAACACAAGCGCGATTCAGGGTTGTATAATTTGTATTTTCGTTTTCACAGACATGAATTAAATTAATGTTTTTTAACGTAATTGACCAAAAGTGCCCATTCGAAACAAGAGATGAAAAGTAGGGAAAATGATTTTAATTAAATAAATAGTATTTACAAAAGATAATTTTATTTTATCTTATTTTAATTATAGTAACGACAGTTTATTTGTTTTTCGCTAAGAATATCATATACCATGAATCATAGAAATCAGTAGAAAATATTGCTTAGTTAAATCATACACTTTGCCGGCTATTAAAGATTTAAAAGCAAATAAACGGACCGCTTGGAATGCATATATCTAATTACTAATTGCAACTTAAAATAATACGGTGTGCGTATGTCAGCGATTTTATGTCGTGCTCTGAGACTACATAATGACAATAAGGCTTTGTGGTTCTTCAGTTGTTATTCTTTACAGTTAAATGTTAATTGAAAATGGAAATTCGAAAAATATATCGACAGTCTAGTAAACCGCATGCCTGAGAGTTTTGGCAACACTGATCTCCATAAGCCTAATGTTATTTTCTTAACGTGGAACGCTGTATAGTCTTGTACTGTTTTTGCTTTGTTTAAAGATAGATTTTATACATACTATTAAAAAAGTTACTATACTTCCAGAAGCTGATATTGGATAAAAACATCAATATCAAAGCAATTTGCGTAAATGATTAAATTAGTGATAGAATTCAATAAAATAAATACATGACAGAGGATATCTTAAAGCTAATGGAACATCATAGTATAGGTAAATCAAATAACGGGAAATGTAGTTAGGGGACATCCATAAATTACCTCATAAAGTCATTTGGACTTTTTAATACCCTCCCCATTTGTCGTAACACGAGGTTTACAGTCGAGGTCCTCCCTCATGTCGACGTTTTACGTTTTTATTCTTTTTAGAGGCAATACCGACAAATTGAAATATACCAAACGAAGTCGGATGTGCATTCATGACTTCCCTACCGCCTGTCTTATACCATCGTAATAAGCATAGTCCCCCCTTCATTTTCTCTACGACGTAGTTTATACGTGTTCCATTTGTAAGCAAAAATTAAAAGAGAAATATAAACAGCCAAAGAAAAATGAATGAAAAATGCGAGGAAATGTAGACTATATAATAATTAAACATAATTTCTTTTATATTCTTCTTTTTATTAAGCCATCTTCTAAAGAAGGTTAGCGATCACTTCTTTAAACGCTTTCATATCTTTTGCAATGCGAAATATCTGTTCAACACTGAGGGAAGTCCAATCTCTGATATTCCTCAGTCAATATTTCTTCTTTCTTCTCAAGCCTTTTCTTCGCTCTACCCTTCCTTGCATGATGACGTGTAGCAAAGAGTATTTATCGCTTCGAAGTGTGTGGCCGAGATACCATGTTTTTCTTATTTTAATTGTGTTCATAAGCTTTCTGCCATTTCCAATTCCTCTTGACACTTCTTCGTTTAAGACTTTTGCAGTCCAAGGAATTTTAAGAATTTGCCTATATAGGCACATTTCAAATACCTCCAATTTTTCTACGGATTGGGCTTTGAGAGTCCAAGTTTCTACTTCATATAGCAGGTGCTCTCACGAACCTCAATCTGAGACCCACACTCAATTTCTTATTTATAACATTGACTTGTATTTTATAAATCCTTTTCGAGCTATTTCAATTCTGACCTTTATCTCCTCACCTTGATCTAACTCTGAGTTTATAATTGCTCCGAGGTATTTATACTTGTCGACCCTCTCTCAACTGTTTACCCTCCAATGTCAGATGTATATTGTCAACAGGGGTTTTCGAGATCACCATGTATCTGGTTCTATCTTTATTCATTGTTAGCCCCATCTTTTTTACTTTCCCTGTTAATGATTTCTACAAGTATTTGTTAATCGTCTATATTTTCTGCCATGATTGCGGTATCGTCTGCAAATCTTGTTATTAAAGATGCTCCCTCCAATTCTTACACCATCAGCTCTTTTCCATAGTGTCTCCTCAAATATTAGTTGGGAGTACACAATAATAATTGTGGAGACAGCATACATCACTGTCTAACTTCTCTTTTAATTTCTACTTGATTTGTCTCATTATCTTCTACCCTTACGACCGCTGTTTAATTGTAGTATATATTTTTGATTAAATTAATATCCTTGGGATCTAGGTGTATGTGTTAGTGTTTCAATTCAATGTTTGTATGAGTTTACCATGTTAAACTCTGTCAAACGCTTTTTGGAAATCTATATAACGTATGAATATGTTTTTATTATACTTTCTGCATTTTTGTAATAGTACCGTCATTGTGAACAATGCCTCTTGTTCCCATTCCACCCCTAATCCAAACCGTGTGTTGTCTAATTGTTCTTCACTTTTTTTATATATACGCGGTTGAATAACTGAGTACTAAAAATTAATGGAAAAATCCCAGTAGTTGGCTGTATACCATCGTTTAAAAAACTTATACAGAAGTAAAACACTTCACTTCGTATGATAGAAATTCGTGGAAATTAGGCATCGGACAACGACGCAAGACGTTTTGAAACCGATATATGTATATATATATATATATATATATATATATATATATATATATATATATATAAAACACTTCACATTTGTATTTAGGTATAAAACATATAATTAAAACTTTTTAAAAAAGTGTCGTGAAAATTTATACAGGAGCATAACGTGACGTTTTCGATCTAGATCAGATCATCTTCAGTGCCTTCTTTTGTAATTGAAGCTAACACTAAACTTGTAGCTGTGACATCAATATATGGTTTTACATTGTTCCAAATTTAAATTCTAATGTGACTCTAGGTCGATGACATTGGATAAAATTTTTTTTGTGTGTCTTGTCGTTGGTCTGTGTCGTTTTAACTGACAAGAACCACGTGTTAAATTCTAGTAAAGAAACATGTTGCTCTTTAAGTATTAAATTTTTATCCAATGTCAAATTGCTGATGGAAACTCAAAAAAGAAATCGTTACATTTGAGCTAAATAAAAATTTTCGTGGACCAAACATAACTGGGACAAAGTTATTTATAGCGACGAAAGCAAAGTTGATGTCTGTGTGGAAGATTATCATGTGATTAGGGAAAATGTGTGATTCGAGAAGCATTCCAGAGAAGGATTTTCTCAAAAGAACTGTAAAGTTTCCACAGGGCATCCTGGTGTGGGGTTGTATGTCGGCCAAAGGGTTGGAAACTACATTTTATTTAGGCCATAGTAAACGCAGCCAAATATCAAGGCATCCTTGAATATTCGTTTCTACCAACTGCGACAAAGTTATACTCATCTGGAGATTTTATCTTCAGGACGGAGCCTCATGCCATACGGCTAAATCTACCAAAAAATGGATGGGATAACATGACGTTAAAGTTTTGTCACATCCTTCTAGCAGCCCGGACCCTTAATCCAATAGATACACTCGGGCACACAAATAACTCCTAAAAAATAACCCTCAGGGTACTGTGCCACAACTACGTGCTAAATTTCAAGAAATATGGCATAGTTTCACCCCTGAATTCTGTGAAGGCCTAGTTGATACAACCCCTAATAGAGTTCACGCTGTTATTCAAGCTAAGGGCGACGTTACGCCTAATTAATTTTTATTTTAATTTGTTAAAATCCTCTTGTTTCAATAATTAGTTGTAGGCATTTTTTGGCTATCAAACAATTAATTAAATAGTAATCAACATAAAATATATAGGTAAACGGCCGGTTTCGCTTTCTACACTTTGCAAAGCATCTTCAGGTCAAACGGTACAAAGTAAATTAAATGATTCCGGTACAAGAAGTTTTAGTTATTGATTCGTGTGTCTTATCTTATAAAAAAAATTTCGGTAAATTGGTATTTTATTCGCAAAATAACTGCTTGTTCCAACATATAGTTGATACGGCTCGTATGTCTGTTTAATTTGATAATTTCCTTAGATTCTAATAAATATAGCTTAAAGACTTTATTCTGGACGTGAAGAATTTGAAATTTGTCATTAAAAGAATGATTATGGTCTAGAAGGTGAAGTGCGGACGTAGAAGATCTGTTTTTTTATGCTCTGCTATACGTTTGTTAAAAGTTCTACCAGTTTGACCGATGTAATTTTTGGGCTAGTCGCCACATTTAAGTTTGTATACACTACTGTGTAAGTGCTTTTTATTTTGGCTATTCCTATTCCTTTTTTATGTCACCAAAAATCGCTGTAACACAGAATATCAAGTATATAGACCACTAGTTCACATCACAATCGAGATTTATATACTTCAATTTTATCAGGATTGCTGAGTTTGGTCCAAAAATATCGAATTCATCAATCTTACAAACCAAATCTGACACCGTGAACTGCTGAAGTCCACAATTTCAGCGACGTCATTATTTAATTATTTGTTTTTTGGGATTGAATTATTTTATTAGAAATTAATTTCATCGTAAAAATATGATTTATGAAAATTATAGTAGATTTAAAGATTATTGTAAATACTGATAGTACATAATAAACAGAAGTGTAATTATAGTATGTCTACTATAATTATAATATGGTTGCTAACACTGGTGTTAAGCCAGATAATTTTCACTACAATTAACATATAACATTATTTTAAACCATTAACATTATTTTTAACACTGTTGTTAAGCCAGATAATTTTCACTACAATTAACATACATTATTTTAAACCATTATAAAAAATGAACAAAAATAATTCAACTAACTTCAACTATAAAATGATTTTTACCTTTGTGTCAACTAATTTTCACAGTAACTATGTTTTGATATAATAAAAGATTTATTTTTCTAATAAAATCTTCAAGAAAAATAAGAACTACGATATTGCATTTTTGTGTACATCTAATTTAGAGGTTAAATTTAGAACATATAATTCTAACAGATTGAACATTTCACCCTTTTTAAAATTGTTCCAAATCATAATATTCCACGAGGACATACCTTTTCCTTAGTCACTTTGCAAATTCCAATCTCGTCACAGACTTCGGTTGCATTCAGATGATCTACTAAGTATGTGTATACTTCGCCGTAATATTGGTCTACAAGCTCAACGCATTCTTCGGAAAATTTACCAGTTTGTTTGCAAAGACCTTCCAGTACTCGTTTAAATTCATCTTCGGTGGTATTAGCTACCAATAAATTTCTGAGATGGTCGACTAATTGTTCGCAAAGTTGGCACGGAACGTCATCTTTAACATCTCTGAAAATAACACGTTTTATTTACAAAAAGAAGTAAAAAAAATGTTTAAGATCTATTCTAATCCAAATTTATATTTGAGGAAGTGATAGTATAACAAATACCTAAAAAATGTTTAAATTTTGTACAAGATGCAAGTGAAGATTAAAATCTTCTATCTAAATAATATCAAAATCGAAGAAATACGCTGGGTCGGAAGAAAACAACTGTCATGGCTGCGTAATATTAGACAATGGACAGATCGAACAGTCAAGGAATTGTTTTATCTAGCTGCCGATCGAGGACAACCAACCAATGCTTGAAAAAAAGCACAGCACACAAAGAAGAAGATGTAGAATATAAAACTGTCTGTCATAACTTTAAATTGTTGTGATTTGACGTTAATTTTACGTGTACGTGGACGTTGAATAAAGGAGATTTATAAGCAATCTCTAATTTGTTCAGTTCTGTGAGACAATGTTAGAAGAAACGAGCTTTTATTATTACATTACTATTTTTCGTTATACAATTTTTTTAAATAATTACACAATTATTAATTCTTTAAACATGCTTATTTAGGGCGGATAGCTCAGGCGGTACAGTGTCTGACTTCCACGCAAAAGGCCGGGGATCGATCCCCAGAGCCGGCGAGAATATCTAGATATTTTTAAGTATCTAAAAGCTCCAGTTCGACTCAGCCTGAATAAAATTTGTATCTTGGGTAAAATCACGGTAATAACAGGCGGTTGAAACCTTAGATTAACGAAACTATGGTTTCTTTAATCTAAGGTTGAAACGTAGCACTGGTCCTGTTAGCGGTATAATTTCAAATATAAAGCGAGACCATTATTATAAAAAAGACCTTCGCATAATTCAGACCTTTTACTGGACCAGCAAACTTAAAATATTCCAACTATACCCTAAAAACGTTCATATACAAAGAGGTGCCCGACAAGGTTGTTTCATGTCTCCATTGCTCTTCAATTGCTACTCTGAATGTATACTCAAATACTAGACGACGCCAAAATTGGTAAAAAAATAAACGGTATATATGTAACCATGGACCAACAATATGGAATATTTTGAAATTATCGTAAATATGTTTAATATGATGGGTTCAAGTTACCAAAACACTGTTTTATGAAAAGAAAACTTTATTTATTACGTTTTAAGTGAATAATTAAAAAATTACACGCATTGTAAACAAATAATTTTAAAAAATTAAACATTTAAAAAAAAATGAAACCACTAGGTATTATCGAAGACGTTACATTTTAAGGTTTTGTAAAAAAAAAACAAAATTAATAGCTAGTCCTATCGACTACAGCTTGTAACCGTCTTGGAATGCTCTGAATTAAATCTTGAGTATATATGCTTTAGGAATTGAATTTCATTCTTCTTTTGTTACAATCCTTAGCCCACTCTAGCCAGTGTCAGAGGAACACGATTTCTTTTACGAATGCGACATTTTTAAAGTGTCCCACAAATGCTAGATAGGATTGAAACCCGGGCTATATGATGGCCAATATAATCTTTCAAATTAAACCTCATCAAGGTAACTATTTACTATTCTAGCGAGAAGAGGCCGTACGTTATCTTGCATTAGCTATCTATCATATCCAATATAGTCGAAAAATGGCAAAACATGATCTAAAATGTTTTTAATGTAAATGCTGCCATCTCCCCATGTTTGGTATGTCCTTCCCAAGCAATACCACCCCATAGTATTATTCCGCCACCATTAAAACTAACGCTCTGTATGAGGTTTTAACTGGCATACCGTTCGCCAACTCTTCTGTAGACAAAGTTTCGTCCACCTGGCTTCCATAACTGAATTCGGATCTCATATGTGAACAAAACATTTTACCACTGCTCGATAGTCCAATTACCGTGTGCTCTGGCAAATTATAGTTGAGCTAGTCTAGACTTTTGTCATTTTAAGGACGTCGTGTGACTTTCGACAGGACGTCTTGGTTTTAGGTTAGTATCTTTTAACCTTCGTCTAACTATTTTAGTGCTAACATTAACCTGTCAATCCGTTTTCAAGATGTGTAGATATCAATGAATAATTTCGTAAGCTCTGAAGAAATAAAAAGCGGTCGTCTGTGGCACTTCTACACTATTTTCTTCCCTACCTAAGTCTGCTTATAATATAAGTCTGTCATAACATAAATATTCCATGTTTCTGGTCCATGGGTGTACTATCAATATCAGGTATGCAGAAGACACCGTTCTGTAGAAAGAATAGAAGACTTACAAAATATACTAGACAGAGTTAATAATGCAAGTGCAGCAATGGGACAGATAATAAATCTTCAAAAAACTAAAGCAATGGTAACTAGCAAAACCGATCAAATCTGTCGCATTGACCTAAATAAAACCCAGTTAGAAGAAGTTCACAAATTTAAATACTTGGAGTAAGTAGACTTGGTGCAAAACCTCATGAACCTTGGAAATACACATGCTTTGCAAAAATGAATCCTACAAATATTGACTTGTTTAATTTCATACTGAACTGCGCGACAGGGTTGGATCTGCGCGTAGTGTAAAGTAAGCTCACTTGAACTGAAAAATTTTACGTTCGAATTCTGGATTTACATAATTCCAGTTGTCAGAGACAAAAATGCCACTGAAAATGTCAATTTTTCCCCTGAAAGACCGCCGGAGGGGGCGGAAAACATCGATTTACCAAGAACATTTAACATTTAACCCGTAGAAAAAAATATTTCAAACAAGAAATGTAGCTGAGATAATTTTGAATAAAAATGTTTATTAGCACATTTTCTGTAGCATGAACCATTGTCTCAGAAAAGACGCTTGAAACGACCAGCAATTTTGAATGTCAGTTATGCTCGCGAAATCAACCTTTTTAATAAAAATTGTACTAATTCGACGGTAAAACTTCGATATCTTTTGTTCTATCGACAAAAATCAAAATGCATTTTAAAGTTAAAGAGTGCAGCTTTCGTATGCAATTCTTGTATTTGGCCGCAAATGAAGTCAGTTTCAATAAAGCTGTTAAATAAATAAAACGGGAATTTTTTGCCATTTTTTATGATTCTCATGAGATCAATAAAATTTATTACTTCCATCGACCGATCACTATGGCATTTCCATTAGTAGCGCCTAATCTTCAAAACAGTTTTGGAAACAAATATGAGGTATTTAAGATATGCCTAAAAAACGCTGAATTTCAATAAAACTGCTTTATTTCGATTGCACAAGTACGTTTTTCAAAACTACTCAGCTTCAGCTACAATTCCACCAAATGCCGTTTTCGTGGAAGCATTTCTCGTCCCGTGAGATCGTTTTTAATGTGAAAGTTTAAATTCAGCGTTTTTAGGCGTTAGCGTTCCTCTAACATGAAATCCAAATTTCATGCTAGAGGTTTTGAAGATTAGCATCTAACAATGGAAATTTCGCAACGGCCGGTCAATAGAAGTGATAAATTTTATAAATCTCATGATAATCGTATAAGATAGAAAAAATCGCCAAAATTTATTCATTTAACAACTTTAGAGAAATTGACTTCATTTGCGGCGAAATTAAAAAATTGCATACGAAAGCTGCACGTTTTACCTATAAAACACTTTTTGATTTTTGTCGATAGGACACTGATTGAGTTTTTACCGTCGAGTTGATACAAGTTTTATTTAAAAAATCGATTGCGAGCGTAACTGACAAGTAAGAGTGGTAAGAGTAGCAAACTTTTTTGCATCTTTTTGGGTACCAAAACTGGCATTCTCAGCAAAATTCAGCTTGTTCGTCTAGCTTTTAGAGATCAAATCTCTGATGACTGGACTAATTAAATAGTATAATTTAATAAAAGTAGTATATAATTAAATACGATCACACATAAATTTTAAATAATTTGCGACAAAATCTTTCTATAAAATAGGTTATTTTTGAATATAGAAAAACTATCTATAATGCACAAATTATGATTATAAATAAATCTTTACAAAACTAAAAAATTCTTAGAGGGAAAATAAATAACAAATCAGCGTATGACGGAAAAAGATTAGGATTATGATTTAAAATTCGCACACGTACACAGTATTATTCTAGGCCTCGGGAGGTATGTGCGTCTATATTGGACGCCCATGTCGTGACGCATGGTGACGTACGCACCAAAATTGTAAAAGGGGATAGTTGCCTTCTCTCGCCGAGTTTGTCTTGGGATTCACACAATGTGGCCCTGGCATTCCCACAGTGTGGCCCTAGGATTTCTTCACTTTACACTGGTTGAATATTGAAACGTCCTCTTATTTTGAAGGATTGTGCAGTACCTACTGACGAAACTTAACTGAAAGTGAAAAACTCATTTAAACTGATTTGAAATTCAGCCAAATGTATTTGCATTTAAATGTCGTTGTTGTCGTTGTCAATCTAGTTCTGTTTCACACTTGTTATCAACTTCTAAATTTATGATAAATTCATGCGCTTAATCCATAATGAATTCTCGGCTGATACCCTTCTTCAGTTTTTTCAATATGCCTGCAAGTATTTGTCCATATCACTGGCGTGATCTGATTTAGCCTGGTGTTTGGTATCTCTTGACAATCTGCTAATTTAAAAGTGGTGTTTCTTGACACCACTTCATTTTTTAAAATCGTTTAAATATCTTTTCAATTTGGTTCAGTTCCGGATAATACGGTAGTAAACGTAAAACTTGTGTTTCTTGCCACCACTTCATTTTTTAAAATCGCTTAAATATCTTTTCAATTTGGTTCAGTTCCGGATAATACGGTAGTAAACGTAAAACTGAGTGGCCTTACTTGCTAGTAATTGGTGTGCAACATACACAGGGTTTTTCGGTTTAGCTCAAGTATCTTATTTTAGAGCTCCGGTTTTGTTTCACTTTCCTTGAAAAATATTTTCTTTTCTGTCAGCCATTTTCTCATGACAACTTCTTTCGAAGCTGAGGTAGAACATTGTTCAAAAGTCACATTATGATAGAAAGCCTATGATGTCTATTACCAAAACTTGCATAAAACTGGATTGGGAAGAAGTTTTTCAAAAATTACTACAAACGGTGCAGAATAGACAAGATTTTGATGTAGTGATCGCAAACCTATAGTAATGGAGTGCACCAGAAGAAGAAAAAGATTACTTCTGTAGATAACCGAGCAAACAAAATAATTTGTATACAAAGATTTCAAATTCAGACAAATTCAATTTTACAGTATCAGAGAAAACAAATGTCAGCTTAAACTTATGCACTTACCCCACGGGAACGTAGCCAATATGAGAATTGGGTGTAATTTCAACTCTAGCTCTGTGGGCATGGAACTGAGCACTACATTCTCCAGAGAAGAGACAAACTTCCTCGGAATTCAAATGTTGTTGAAGATGGTTGTATATTTCGGTGAAATAAGTGATAACGAGATTACTGCATCCATCCGAAAAACTGCTGAATTTACCACAGAACTGAAACAATCAAATAAAAATAATAATACAGCTGTAAAATTTTTTAAATAAAACCATAGAAAATCCACTATTTCACAATGAAGTAGATATATGTTTTTAATAGTACTATACTAAAATTCAATAAGCTATGCAAGAGACGTAAACATTAGCAGATATAGGCCTCTAACTGCACCGCATTTAGGATTATCTTTTCGTTTGGCGAGAAGTATTATCTTGTAAAATACGAAATTTATAATTTGGTTTTGCAAAAATGCGGGACAAAGAACCTGCTTGTTTTAAGTTGAGATCCGACAATAGGAACCATTGACATAGGGCGAAAAAACCAAGAAATATTTTTTTTATCTCAAAAACGGCCAAAAAATTTTATATACCGGGTGTTTTCAAAAAATATAAGTTTTATTTATATCTTTTGTTATAGTTGTTTGTATGATTCCAAACCGTTTAAATATTACAAAACGGTGAGTTTTTGGAATAAAAATACAAAATAATTCATAATTCGTTTGAGTTCGGCGTAAATATATGGCAGTGATTGAGATCTCGGCTACTTTTAAATATTATTCTCATAAACTGGATAACATGTCACTATCATCAACGTTTATAACAAGTGGTTCAACATGTGTTTCAATTATACTGTTCAGCCGCCAAATTTCCTTTTCTACTTTTTCTTGAACATGTAAAATGCAGTTCTTCCATGTTTCTCAATTACGTATCTATCATAAAATTTTTTGTTCTTTTTTTACGATTGAAAGAAGCTGTACTTATGTTAGTATGAAGCATATTTTCATCAAATTTTAGATTGTTGGAACGGAGCCAATTCTGGATATTGCTTTTTTAGATGCACTTGTTGGTATTTTCTCTATTTTACGAGAATGGTACGGTGCGTTGTCAAGAACAATGATAGATTTGTCTTCTAATACTGGTAAGACATTGGAAAACTCATTTTTAAAAGATTAACCTGTCATCTCATCATAGTAATCACCAGACTTATTTGACTTAAATACCCAGAGGGCACTTGGAACAAATCCATTCTCGCTGCAAATGTGTTAAATAATAAGTGTTTTACCTTTTCCTAAAAATTTAAAATATTTATAAGTTTTGAGATTCGAAATATGTAGAATGTAATAAATTACGTGAAGGATTTTTTAATCCCGTTGTTAATCCGTCCAAAAAAGCTTGTTTAGATGATTTGACTGTAGCGTTTACCCATACTTTAGATTTTTTTATGCGCAGCGTTCAACCATGTCTCATTCAGATAATAAATTCTGCGCTTCTCTTCTCTATAAGTCCTTATCTGTTGAAGATTTTCTCGTTGCCACACCAAAATGTCGTCTCTGTCTAATAAAAGGGTGTTTCTTCCCTGCGTTGACATTGAAAGTTTTTTTAATATTCTATAAAATGTGGTTACGTAAAATTTGGCAAATCAGGGCCATCGTTCACCTTCTTTAAAACTCCATATACGGTTGAAAAAATATGAAATGAACCTGTCTTCTAATTGCATTTACGTCAAAATCATCTATTTTATCAAACTTTTTTTTCCGATTCAGATATACTTTTGGTCCAGCGAACTGATGATAAGTTTTATATTCCTTAATCGCCGTAAGTAAATACCTTTCGATCACAAACTCCATTCTTTAACAATATCTTCAACCAATAATCTGTGATTTTCTACTGTTTCATATTTCAATACATTTAAAATTATTTCTTTTCCTTCAGCGCTAAGAGAACTTCTTGTAGTTCGCTTTCGAAGAGGACTCGATGTATTTTCAATTAAATCATCAGCAGAATTACTGGACGACATTTTTGTTTTCAACAACTGTAATTATGTATACAGTTTAAAGTCGTTCTACAGATAAAAATAAATACTTAAGTAGTTTTAAAACGTGCAAAAAAAATTATTACTAGTTCAATATTAACAGCATAAACATAAATTGCCATTTAATCATCAAAACGACAAAATCATCAAAACGACAAACAAATCGATTCAAAAATACAACACTTCAATACCAAAATAGTAAATCTAATCCGAGCCGTATTAGTTGCCGACTACGTCGAGTAGCAATAATTGTTCCATCAAAATAGAGATGGTTATCTCGTTTAGTTTTTGAATATTCCTGGACAATCGTTACTTACATAATTGTTTAAATTATTCATTAATTTAATTAATACATATGATTAATTTTTCACTAACTATGTATTCAGTGATTACAATAATTTATATACTATGCAATAAAAACTAATATTCAAAAAAAAAAAGAAAAACTGATAGTTATTCTAATAATATACTGTTACTATCGGTACGAGTAGATAAATTTGGAACATCTTTAACAGTTAAAAGGCAATTATATCGTTGTTTACATTGTAACGTTATAAACGTCACATCTTTATTAATTTATATTTGCATAATTATTTTATTTTAATTTCTTTATTAATTTATTAATTTCTTAACCTTTAGTTTCTTTTTTACTATTTTTTCTTCAAAAAGTAGTTGGCGCCCTCTGTCTTTCGTTTCTTTCTCTTTCTGTCCCGTAGAATTAATATTTGCCTTCTCTCTCTGTCCGGCAGACTAAATATTCTGTTCTATATTGACAGAAGAGATAATTCCATCATACGCATACGTCCTATGTCATCTGTGTAAACTTCATTTTAGTCTCCTTACTTTCTGTCAATCAACTTTTCTAACGTAGTATGAATACAATTTTTTGTCCGTTTTTGAAATTTATAAAAGAAATCAAAAATTATTATAAGCTTCATTTTATGGTCTGCAGAATTCTCTTGGGGTGAGTACTTTCACTGTAATCTATATTCTATAATTCTGAGAGCATTTTCAATAACGTAACCTCACTTCTTGTAAAGTCACGTTTTTTAATTTTGTGCAGTAGGAATCCAACTGAATTTAACTAAGTTCAATAGTAATTCTATTTTATTTTATCCTTGCCATCTGCTATTTGTTTCATTGTAATTTTGTAAAATGGCAAGGAAATTAAACCCCCTTTGATGTATCTCTAATACAAGCTGTTCCTTATATTTTAGTTTATTGGCAGTATTATGAACTTATTGGCTGTATAGAAGACTTTATTGGAGAATATTGTATAGAATGTATTAAATAACATGCTCTGGAGGACCTAACTGCAGCTGTTAGAAGGACCTAATTATCTAATTGGAAGGTCACAGATAATTGGTAGCAAGTAGCCCATCGATGCCATGATACCATAAGTATCGTCCAAATTTTATTTACTGTAAAGCAATGGCAGAGTTGTTTTTAGCTACTTAAGTAAATATTATTTTTTTTATCTTAAATAAATATGTCCAGTTAAATAATTGTTATAATTGTGAAGATAGCTGGCCAAAGAAAGCTTTAAGTTACATACCACAACAAAGAAGAAGAAGGGGAAGGCCTTCAGTTGCCTGGGAAGAAAATGTACGGCACATAATGAGAGATAGAGCCATCAAAGAAGACGAATGGATAGACAGAAAACGATGGCGGTCGAAATGCGAGAAGCGGCAGAGGCTGTAGGAACCTCGCTATATATATATATATATATATATATATATATATATATATATATATATATATATATAAATAATTGTTTTATTTGCTTTTGCTATCAGCTAAGGGTTCATGGTTTAATTCCTAGTTTAAGACAATAAATTCCTGAATTCATACTTGACATACTGAGCTAGGCGAAGCATAGACGATAAGCTCACATGGTTGATTGAGGTATTATTTTTATAATAGTATTTCAATTCTCTTGGGTAGTCTTATCGTTAAAACATGCCCTGCACCGCTTATTAAATTTAGTATAGATTTTCGATACAAATGCCAAATATACATTATATAAAAATAATACTCACATTTAAGAGTCCGTGCAAAAATTCATCCCTCGACATCTTGTTAAATTTGTTGTCCAAAATATCAACCACTTGGTGACACCCCTTGCATTTATCTACTTTACCTGGTACTACTTCAGGTGTTGGTTCTTCATCAGCTTCCTCGAGTAATTTTTTAACTCTCTCGTTGTTGCAAAGTCCGGCTACAGAGCAGACGACTTGGGGATTCATTTGAGATGCCAAAGTATCGATCAAATCGGGAATATAATCGTCGGCAATTTTGTCACATTCTTTTACAATGGGTTTGACATGAAGCAAGGCACAAGAGCCTTCAAAAACTTCTTTAATCAATTCCTATAATAAAAAATAATAACATGAGTACTTATATAAAATAAATAAGTATTATGATTAAATCAATATTTGTACAACCAGTTTTGTGTATTGAAATAATACGAAATCTATAATTAGATACAATTGTAACTGGAAATACTTTATTGATGTTTTGACTTCCTGGTCGGAAGTTAAAAAAAATTGCTACTGACCTGGAGGTCGAAGAAAACCTTTCGATAGGCGCGAGTATATGGTACATACTGTCACTTACAGTTCCACCCTTGTATTTGAAAATTTGAGGGAGTGATGGCTCATGCTTTGATCTATTTGCCTATTTTAGTTATACTAATCCGTTATCAATTTTTTTCGCTTGAGGTCAGTGTATTTAAGTAGTTATAACGCCTATCGTATGCGATATATACGCGCGACCTTTTATGTAACTTTTTACTTTTATTGTTTCAAACGATATTATTACGAGTATATTGTAAATTTAATTTATTTCACATGTTTAATGCAACGGTTTCAAAAATGGTCTTTTTTGGCAATAGGGCTACCAGAAAAAATTATATTAAATTCTATAATCCAGAAGATGTCGAAGCACTTAAAAATATGATTATAGGTAATGATTCGAGCGAAAAAGAAAATTTTATAGACGAAAGTGACATCAATAAAGTTGAGGATATGCAGGAATGTGAAGGGGATTCTGAATCAGAATAAAATGCAATAGAATCTGGGAACGAAGATGACATTAAAAACTTACAATTTTGGCTTTATGAAGCATTTAAGAAAAAAAAAAGGTTAAATCATTTTTTTTTTCTTGGTGATGGCATAAAACTCAATTATACCAATACAATGACAAAATTTAATATAAATTTTTATTTTTAAGCTACCGAAATTGAATTTATTTTAAAATTATTAAATTTGAAATTTAACTTATATTTTTACTTCTATAATGATTTCTTGTCTTTTAGAATAGCTCTATGTAGATTTAAATAAATATTATATATTAATATTCTAGTTACTTTGGTGAGCTCGTCTATCGGAAAGTTAAATCAAGTAGTTCTAATTTTATAAGAGCGTTATGCTATTGCGTATTTAAATCACAAAGACCAAGTCTGAATTTGAGTAATAATGATGAAAACTGGAAACTCAGAAGACTGCGATCAAGACCAATTCGTGTTGCTGACCAAAAAATGTCGCTGATTGGAATGAGACTTTATTATTCTTCAGTAATCTGCAACTGATGAGTACGGACACAAAAATGGCTTCAACAAAGCAAAAATGGTTCTCCATTGAAGAAAAAGGGTTTATAATACAACGTTTAGAAGCTGTCGAGTCAAATGTAAGGATTACGAAGGAATTCGGTCTAAATTATTCGACAATATCCCCAATTAAGAAAAATAAACCCAATATAGAAACTTTGTTCAATGCGAATGCTTTAAAACCCAAAACATGTGACAGTGTCGTCTGACACAGCTGACACACAAGCTGACTGTGCGCTTTTAGAGTGGTTTAAGCTTCAAACTAACCAGGGAATATCTGTAAATGGGCCTATGCATAAAAAAGGCACATTTTTTGCCAAAGAGCTAAATATTCTTAAGTCTGATTCAGTAGCGGCAGTAATTGTTAAGTACAACGTTTAGAAGCTGCCGAGTCAAATGTAAGGATTACGAAGAAATTCGGTCTAAATTATTCGACAATATCCCCAATTAAGAAAAATAAACCCAATATAGAAACTTTGTTCAATGCGAATGCTTTAAAACCCAAAACATGTGACAGTGTCGTCTGACACAGCTGGCACACAAGCTGACTATGCGCTTTTAGAGTGGTTTAAGCTTCAAACTAACCAGGGAATATCTGTAAATGGGCCTATGCATAAAAAAGGCACATTTTTTGCCAAAGAGCTAAATATTCTTAAGTCTGATTCAGTGGAGGCAGTAATTGTTAAGAGAGGGGGGCGATAGACTAAATAAGTTCATATTGTATTTACTTAATTCATAATAACACATTAATAAAATGAATAAAAAATTTAGAAAATAATATTTATTTTGGTGAAAAAAATAGAAAAGTGAAAAATTTATTTGGTTTATTTATAGGTGAAAAATACTCGGGAGGAAAACTTTTGAAAGACAGAATAACTGTCATGGTTGCAGCTAACAATTATCGGCAAGTTAAAGAACCCAACATATTTTAAAAATTTACGATCTTTGGCGGTAGACTACGGGAGCAATTGCAAGGTCTGATAATTTTATCAAATGGATACACGATTGAGATCGTGAACTGATTAAAAAGAAGAAACATATTGAAGAGCGTAAGTTTACTTTTATTGCCTCTTAATAAACGTCCAGTATTGCAACCAAAGGACCAAGGAATAATTCGAGTGTTAAAATCAAACTTTCTTAAAAGGCCTGGTTCTAAAAATTGTCATCAGCCTTAATGTAAATGAAGACACCAGTGCCAAACAGCTGAAAATCACAATACTGGATGTCTTTCTAATAATTTATAACACTTGGGACAAGCATGTCCCCTTTACATGCAGCTCACTTCCGCGGTAGTGAGCAGGGAATTGAGCAGGAAAGTTGGCAGCTTGAGTATGTAAATACGTCGCTCGCGCTGTCATTACTCATGCCACTGCCGCTGTCGTACGCTCCCTTCGTTGGCGGTTTTTTGGCGGAAATCAAAGGACTTGCAGTGCGAGTAATAGTGACTGTTTACATGCTGCTCGCTATCTTCTCGGTGCACGGACTTATTTGTTTATTGTTTGGTAAATTTTTCGTTAACTGTGGTTGAGTGGAGCAAAGACCAACTGCTGAAGTTTTTAGAGCTATATGCTAGTGAGAGATTACCTTCACATAAAGACCACGAAAAAAGGCACAATGTACCCTATGCGGTTTGTCTTTTAAATTTAAATTTGGTATTTTAAAACGATATTAATTGCTTCACAACCTTCCGGCACAATCAACGAAATTGCTGGTGATGATACTTTAAATAAATAATGCAAACTTTGGTAACAGTCTCCAGTGGCCAAATATCGTAATGTTATTGCCAAGCGTATTTTTGGTGGTATTGGAATTCTTACTTTAGTATGTTTTTTAATCATGGGCTCAATTTTCTGAAGGAAAAATTTAAAATCTATGCGTGACATCCTGCAAAAGTTAAAAAATTCTCCGGATTCCTCAAAAGTCAGTTCATTGAAAAAGTTTGTCATATTTCCTCTGTAAAAAAATGTTTGAAGCCATTTTCAGATTATTATCCAAATAAAAGCTGTCGCCCCAGTAATTTCTATGCCCTCCATTGCTGATGGTACACTGATGTAGCACTGTGGTAGCTGTATGTAAACAGTCATTTGCCTTAAATGTTGCCGTGGAATTATTTCGGACAGGACAGTGGGCAACGCGAGTAGCAGCAGCAATGGCTGCATGTAAAGGTGATACTATTACGTCAGCGACGATTTTCAACTGTTACAAATACGTTGGATTTATTCGAGATAGTCCCAGTGTCCCTGCAGCTGCCGACAATGATTATGATTATGTGTCTGCCTGGACAAGAGCTCTGAATAAAAGACTACCTATAGGAAATGAAGAACTTAAACAATATTCTGCTGTTGATGACGATCTGGCAACGTATGAGGTGCCTAGTTACGAAAATATTCTACAAAATAATATTAACGTCGACATCGAAGATAGCGACGATAAGGACTGCCTGGAAAAAAATTGTACCACTGAGTATAAATGAATGACAGACTTTTTTCACTAGATATATACAAATAAATAATTTTTTTCTCTGATCGTCACATAAATATTAATATTTAAATATATACCTCACGTATGTCATTATTTTAGTAAGTAAAGCACAAAAATGAAAATTGTTAGTTCCTTTAGAAAGACTTCCTTTTCTTGAAAGAACAATATTACCGGTCTCTTAGCCGTTGTTATAACCGGATTTTACTGTACTTTTTGTTCTTTTAAAGTTAGTTTTACGATATATTTTTGTTAGTTCCGTTTATACTTGATATTGTACCGAAATTGTAAAACTCCGACAATCATTTTTGGTTGTTTTAGATTAGATTGTAAAAAAGTGAACAAATTAATAAAACTTCTCAAAAGTGGATCCTAAAAAGATAATTTTGTTTTTTTTAATACTAACTTGTGTTTCATTACTCTCCAGCTGATCCCGCGCCTGTTTTACCATATCCAAACAAATTTGACAGATGCTGCTGTCATCTGGTGGCAACGTCTGATGAATCCAAACGGTCTGAATGCAGTGTTTAGTGGCATGGCAGTCAGCAGCAGTACTATAAAATAAAAATAAGCAATTTAGTAAGAAAAACCAATCTTCTAACGTGATATTAGAATAAAAATAAATAACGTCAGACACAAAAAACTACACATTCTAAATTGTAAATGCATTTGAACTAAATATATCCTACCAATGGTGTAGTAAATGGCTATTTGTTAAAAATTGATTTTGAGTTATTCAGATTTTTTATTTTGACAAAATTGTGTGACAAAACCTGAACCAAATGTTTTTGTGAACTAAGAAACAGCTTATATCGTCGATATTTTGGTGCAATGCCACATCAAACCATAAGATGGAACTGACAATGAGCAATTGGAAAGGCAAAGATCCCCAGAACATTTGAGGGAATTACAAAACACGCTTTGTCAGTGAAATATTATAATCAGAAACGTGCATGGATGAGCAGTGACATTTTTTAAAGATTGGTTCTTCATGGATTTCGTATCATCAACAGAGAAGTTTATAACAGACAATAATCTACCCAGAAAAACGGTTTTACTGTTAGATAATGCGCCGACTCCTCTTGATGAAAGTGAACTTAAAGATTGGGATATAAAGGACATGTTCCTCCCTCCGAATATCATAGCTATCTGTCAACCTATGGACCAGGGTGTTTTGGAGACGCTGAAAAGAAACTATCGGAGAATCCTTCTCCCAACCATGATACAAGAAGTGAACGATGGCCCAGACTTAATCCCACCATTGAAAGCTATCAATTTGAAAGATGTTTCTATCTACTACCTACATGTTCCGATGTAAGTCAATGTTAAACTGATTCTAGTTTTATTTTAATCTTTTTTACATTAATATGTACCGGGTGGTCCAATAAGCCGATCTCTCGGCTATATATCAGAAACTATTCATGTTATAACTTTAGGAGAAAAAATTCCTTAGTAAAAGTGGCCAAGAGAAATCGCTGGAAATAACTTTCAAGTTTCTGGGTTAACCGCTAGGGGGCGTAACCTGTGAAGAAAACTTTGAAAACAAGTTTTTTGGGAAATATGCTCAATTATACCAAGTGTTAAATAAGTAAACTAGAAAGAGGCCTAAAATTGTTTAAGTACTTTTTTTTATTTTTTCAAATAAAGGGTGGGGGAGAGTGGGACAGTATTTGTGGATAAATACCTATAACTTTGATTTGGATTAACCGATTTTAACGAAATTAGTGTCATTAGAAAGAGTGTGGATGAATTAATTTGCATCCACTATAAAATATTTGCATTTAGTTTTAATTGTCATAGGTAGAGGGAGGATACTTTCGAATAGAAAAAATTAAAATTTGTTTTTCTTCAAAATATTTAATGGAAACACCGATTTATTGTAAATTATAATGGAACTGGATTAAATTCGTAACAAAATGGCGCAAACCGCATATTAATAGCTTTTGTCGAACTCGAGATATGAATAAAAACGTATAAACATAAGTAAGTATAGTATTGACTCACCCTGTATTATAAATTAAATTAAAAAATAAGTCAGTAGGTACTTTTAAATTTTTTGTAGCAGAAGAATCTTAATGTTGATACCTATTTTGAACATTGTTATTTCATGTGATTAAAAATAGTTTTTTCGAAACTAAGTAGGCTACGACAATGAATTTGACGGGGAGTTCATATTGTTTATTTATTGGCAGCAGTTAAAACATTGTTAAGAAGTGTTATATTATAATTCGAATTGAAGATTGCACTTTTTTGAATAGATATTAATATTGGTAATATTAGTAATTAATTATCAGTACTAATAATTCGTGATGAGTATATCAAATGCAGAATTGTATGATATGATTGGAGTTTATTTCGAATGTCACCAAAATGCCGCTATTGCCTCACTTATATATTCTCTAAGATATCCTGACAAGAGACATTATGGCAAAAAAGTATTTGAAAGAAAGGCAAGAAGATTAAGAGAAACTGGTAGTTTTCACCGTCCTTGTTTTAAATGACGTAGTAGAGGTATGATCGTAGATAATTCAATCAATGTTCTTGCTTTAATTCAACAGAATCCACATATAAGTAGTCGGCAAATCTATATAGAATTAAACATACCCAAAACTACTGTTCTAAGGATTTTAAAACATCACAGGTTGGTTTTTCATATTATAAAGTGAACGTTTAGTACAGAAACTTGAAATTCCCTTTAAACTTTAGATTCAACTGTTATTTTAATATTCCGATAAAAACGGCAACACGGCGCTTTTATCCTTTTATCCGTTTCTTAAAAATACTTATGCACCATTTATCTTGTGAAACAATTGTGGATTTTTCAAGATTTTTTGAGTTTTAGTAAATATAGTGGTTTCTTTTTCACCAATATTTGTTGTTCTGTTTTTTAGACTGCATCCTTATCATGTAGTTCTCCACCAAGCTTTACATGAGAGAGATTTTGATGCAAGGCTGGATTACTGCAATTGGATGTTAAGTCTGCTAGAAGAACAACCGCATATCATGTCAAAGATTTTGTGAACAGACGAGGCTACGTTTAATAGTGCGAGTGGTGTTAATCTGCATAATATGCATTATTGGGCTGAAGAAAATCCGCACTGGATACATGAGGTGCAAGTTCAAGGTAGATGGAGTCTTAATGTTTGGTGTCGTATAGTTAGTATGGAAAGATCGTAGGTCCATATTTCTTTGATAGAACTTTAAATGGCGAAACATATTTGGATTTTCTGGAAAATCAGTTGCCTGTTTTATTGGAAGATATTTCCTTACACACAAGTAGAGATATGATATTACAACATGACGGGTGTCCTGCGCACTTTTCCAAACGAGTTCGAGATTATTTGTATACAAGTTATCCAAATAAATGGATTGGAAGGAGAAGTATATTTTCATGGCCAGCTAGATCTCCAGACTTAACATGTCTGGACTTTTATCTGTGGGAAAGATTGAAGGACTTAGTGTACCAAACTCGACCAACCACGCGAGACGACATGAAACAGCGCATTATAAACGCAATAAATAGTATATCAAAAGCTGAGATTGAAGCAGCTGTTATGTCTACGCGCGAAAGATTACATGTTTGTGTGGACAACGATGGAAAACAATTTGAACATTTAATTGGACATTAAGTTTTAATGATCGAGATATTTGTATGATCTTTACATATTTAATTTTAATAAAGGGTGAGTCAATACTCAAATCTCGAGTTCGACAAAAGCTATCAACATGCGGTTTGCGCCATTTTGTTACGAATTTAATCCAGTTCCATTATAGTTTACAATAAATAGGTGTTTCCATTAAACATTTTGAAGAAAAACAAATTTTAATTTTTTCTATTCGAAAGTACCCTCTACCCATGACAATTAAAACTAAATGCAATTGTTTTATAGTAGATGTAAATTAAATCATCCACACTCTTTCTAATGACACTAATTTCGTTAAAATCGGTTAATCCAAACCAAAGATATAGGTATTTATCCACAAATACTTTCCCACCCTCCCCCACCCTTTATTTGAAAAAATAAAAAAAAGTACTTGAACAACTTTGTGCGGAATTTAGGCCTCTTTCTAGTTTACTTATTTAACACTTGGTATAATTGGGCATATTTTACAAAAAACGGGTTTTCAAATTTTTCTTCACAGGTTACGCCCCCTAGCGGTTAACCCAGAAACTTGAAAGTTATTTCCAGCGATTTCTCTTGACCACTTTTACTAAGGAATTTTTTCTCCTAAAGTTATAACATAAATAGTTTCTGATATATAGCCGAGAGATCGGCTGATTGGACCACCCGGTACATACAGTATACAGTACATATTGACACAGCAATTTTAAGAGTAAAGTCCCTTGCAATTATATTACAATAGGCCTAAACTTATGTTTCATTTAACCCTCCCTATTATCCTCCATTTTAGCTTTTCCATCGGCCCGTTTATGGCGGATTACTACTGTAAAGCTACCATTCTAAGAAATAAAGTTTTTTACTTTTTTTTCAATAGTAAATTCTCCAAAATAGGTTTAAACTTTTTATTAATGTCCAGCTTTTAGAGAAATATGCACCATGTAAAAAGTTATGAACACTCAAAGTTAGACTAAATCTTAGATTTCTCGACTTATAAATTTTTAATATCTTTTAAACTATAAAGTTTTTATACATAACATATGTCTAGATTGTCAATCTAATTTACAAACCGTTGCACGTCATCGGCGTCATAGCCCATGATACACACGTGACGTCACCATGATACCAACACTAAATATTTAGGCGGTAGGTGTGTTCTTTTTTAGAATCACTTTGCCGAGTACACTGGCATTACAGCCACTAGACATATTTTATTATATAATATTTAAAGAACTAATATTTAAAGATTTCTATTAATGTTAACTTAAAGAAATAGACAACAATATGTTTCATTTAATTTGTATAAATGCATTATAAAGCGTTTTTATGAAGAACATTTTTTCGGAACACACTGTAATCGAATGAAGGTGAAATTTTGGCATAAATTGGTAACACTTATTTGACAGTTGCGGTGTTGACACTTTTTGTACTTTATTATTTTAAATTTTAAAGTGAATACCTCTTGTTTTATATTTTTACCTATTTAATAAAATCTGTTCTTTTTAGAACAAAATTAGTGTGTTTTATTTCAAAAATGTCACGTAAGAATTTAAATAGTCGTTGTAAAGAGTATAATAATAATTATGTGACCTATTTGATTTAAAATGGATTCAGGATTTTTTTATACTTTGGCAACTATGTCAACTTCGATCTCTGACGTAGATAATGACGTGCAACGGTTTGTAAATTAGATGGACTGTATATGTACATCTTTAATGTAACAATTTTTTGACCTACATATTCGTACTTAGCGAAAAATTTTACATAAGATAGAATAGTTTTCGACTATCCACATTTTCATGCATACAGAAAGGTCCCGAGGTGGCGGATTATATGCGATTTAAATAAATTCACAAAAAGTACTACCATGAAAATAATTTAGAATAAAGACCTCAACAAAACATGACGCACTAATGTAGTATACCAGAATGTCCAAAGAACAAACGGGCTACACGGTATTTGTTTGTATTATCTTGACAAGAAGTACACTAAAAGAAAATAAGCCTTCTCTTTGTTTTCTTTCTGTTTTCTTTTATGTCTATATAGACTCTTATACTATGTGTATCCAATGGTTTTATCTGTTTATAGATTTTTTTGAGGTTTCTTGACTGCCTCGCTTGACCGGTATTACTTTTTCTTCTTCTATTCTTCTGAATTGCCATTCCGCTCACGTTTTCGTTTTGTCATCACTCATTTATTTCTTTTGTCTCACGTTCCCTTTACTGTTCTGTTTATACTGTTTACTTCTGTTCATTAAAGTTTTCCTACTATTTTCCGAAAATTTTGTTTTAAATTACGGCTAGACATTCATTTTGTACTTTAAAAATCCTGATTGTAAAGCAGCAGGTATACGAAATTGTAATTATGACGACAAATAAGTTAAAATGATTTCGATATAGAATGATTCATGAACTAATATTACGTTGAAAAATAATCAACAGCATTGTTGTAGGTAGTAGTATCGAGTTTGTTTCAACTTTTATTACTTTAAACATTGCGATTACTCATTTTCCTATTATTTAATTTTATAACTCGGTATTTCTCTTATTTTAATGAGGTATTTTTATGTCAAATAAAGATATTGTTTCCACAAACAAGATAATTCGATATAATAATATACAAAATGTCATGTTTGTTGAATGCTATGAAGTTCATGTAGTACTTATAGCAAATTTTGAATCTTCTTGGTTGTGGCTTTTCCTATTGGGGTTGCCGAGCAGTATGGCAATTCTAACTTTAGTGCGGAATTTTTTTTCTGACAATCATGACAAAACATTCTCGCAGATTGCATGACAGGATATGAACCTCGCGTCGTCCTAAACTTTTTCGGTCCATGATTTTCCCCTTCATTATAATTTGAAGCATTTCATCTTTTACATTACCGAAAATATGAACTAGCAACTCGACATCGAAAAAGCCGTTATCAGGACTCTGCGTCAACTTTAAAAAACAGACTCGATTTTTGTTTAAAGGGCTACACTTTTTTCCAGTATAACTCCATAAATTTCACTCTCAAGCGAAATAGGAATCCCTAAATTTTTAAGTGGCATTGGAGGTCAAATAAGACGTTGTAAATATATTGATCTCTTTACAAATATCTTGTCAATTTTAAAATTGTGCCTAAGAACTTTTGGTAAGCAAATTTTTTTAAATTTTAATGATATCTAGATGTTTACTTATGTATCATTCAAACGATTAAATGTTGACCACTCGCGTTAATACATTAAAAAAGATATGTTCTAATGCTCTCGTATATTCCGAATTATTTCCGAACTGATTCGATGGCACTGGCCTACAATTATTGGACAAAAATCTTCTATCAGTCATCAAGAGTCGACAAACCTAATGATCGAGGAGAGAATTCAATACAGCTTATTCCTCCAATCCAGTGCAGAGGAAAATGTTAAAGCATAAAATGGCATAAGCATAAAATCACCGTACTGATGAAAATCAAATCATCGTCATCATAATGTTCATTATTTTCAATAATATTATTCAAGGCGGGATCAAGACCGTCTTTTAGCACGCTTTTGTTCGATCGTCTTCACATTTATGTATAGTTAATATCTATTACTTTTTTTACAAATATTACTATTTTTTGCATTTTTGCTAAGGCTATATTTCTTACTGATTTGTGTTACTTTATTTGCAAATTTCCGAAGATTTTCTACAGTGTTTGTAATTAAAACCGCAACGTCAGCGTACCTTAGGTTAGTTATGGCATATGCTTAGGATTGAAATTCCATTTGACTCATAAATCTTTCCGAAATAGGTTTTCGGAGTATATGTATAGACTATATATACACATTTACTGATGCTAGTCCACTAGCGTTGTCATTGAATAGAGGGAGTAATGGCGTATTGTGGCGAAAAATTGTCAGTGAGCTATGGTTAGTAGCGCTCTATGACGGTGTTGTCGGTTTTTTGAGGTACTTGGAAGGAATCATAGGGTAAAGTGGCTAGTGGTGTTGACACATATTGTTGATCTACCGTAAATGCTTTATCAGGCAACACTTAGTCACGCACCTCTGCGTAAATACCTGCTCGCAGATGATCGATGCCGGTCTACGGTGGTACATGATCCCATCATGTACCATCCAAGACCACCCCGACATCAAAGACGGGGTGTGTTGTCGATCCCGAAAAGTGCGTGTTAGGTGAGTGATAGATGCATTTATTTAATATCTTTCCTTTTCCGGCCTATTTCTCTGTGCTTATCACGTCCTCTTTCAAAAAGTTTTATAAGAAAACAGAAGAGTTGCTATGAACAAAAAAAATATCCACCACACCAGACAGGCTGACGATACTGTAATATTTAGATACACTGGCAACTTATGCAAAAAAAAGTTTAAAGTAAAACGTAAATTGCGCGCAAAATATTCAGACTCAGAAATTTGACAAAACAGCAGGTTCTCAACAGAGGTCTTTTGAAATGAGTTATCCAAGTCAAAATAATTATGATAATCGTAGGAGTAATGAATCTGGGGAGGAAAAAAACTTATATACACGACATCTAATATCGTAATATTTATTTATCAAAACTTCTTACGGTTTACGGAAAAAATATTTTCCTGTTGATTAATCTACTTATCAGTATTTGTGATTACCAATAAATTAAAATAACTCCAATCAATATGTTTTTATAAATAAATAATGACGCATGAAAAATATTTTATGTTTGCAATTTGTTCTTATCATTGTTTGATCTTTAAGACGAAAACTAAATATATACTTATGAATTAAAATTAAATATACTTATTAAGTATACTTAAAATTCAATATAAATATATTTATGAATTAAAATAATGAGTTTACTTTCCCATTTCTCTCAATTTATTGTCTTTATTGTATAGTAAATGGTGCTAATATTTTCACGCCAAACGAAAGTCATAACAAAACATTCGCGAAACTTAAATTGAAGTTTGACAATAGGCTATTAACTGATGTTCTGTTCTCGATTTTTCAAACTCCGAACAGATTCACTGATCTCTACAACTATCTGTAATTACTTCCGCATTCATAGATCATTATTATTGCAGTATATTTTTATGCGATTGAGAATTAAGGACTGTACACTGTATTCAATATTTCTGTGAAAAGAAAAAAAGAAAAAAAGAAAAAAAGGTTATAACAGGAAGTTTTTGGACTAACAAGTCCATCATCATTGCAATTACCAGATAAACATGATTGAAGGCACTAAATATACTGCCGAGCATAAAATTAGGGTCACCCCGTAATTTGAATTTATTTTAGAAATTATTATGTTTTTTTTAACTATTTTCGGTTGTAACATACAATGTAATTTACCAATAGATTGCTTGAAAGAAATTGTTGTTGCTGTTTCGATAAGCATTTGAGATAAAAAAAGGCCCTTTACCCTAATTTCTGAAAACCATTATCAGCATAGTTTTTGTTTCAATGGTTTTAACGTCAATTGTAAATTGTTTGTGTAGTGTTGTCACTGTCAGTGTATTGCAATGAGTGTGAGTTCTGTTGTGGCGGCGTTAGAAGAGTGTCCCAGTCAGCGCGCAACTGCGAGAAATGTTGGTGTAAGTCTCTCGAGTGTGCAACGAATATAACGACGGTACCAAGACAGTCTGCTTGCTCGAAGACCTGTTTCAGGTCGAGGCAGAATTACAACAACTACTGACATATTGCTTTGTCGTTTCTAGTACTTTGAGAAACCGAACGGTCATGACAGTTTACCCTCGAAAGCACCTGAAGAAATGAGAAATGTAAACGTAAGTGAATGGACAGTAAGAAGGCGACCTCATGCTGCTGATTTATATTCTCGAACTAGACTAACTGAATCACCGCTTTCCCGTAAACACCGAATTGTCAAATTGAATTTTGCAGAAGAACAGTTTATTTGGATAATACAGGATTGGAGTTGTATATTGTTTTCCGATAAATCGAGATTCTGCCTTACGAGCTCAGACAAACATGTAAGAGTGTGGCGACATCCAGGCGAAAGATATGCTCAAGCATGTAATGCCGAGCGACTTCCATTTTGTGGAGGATCAGTTATGGCATGGGGAGGCATATGGTTTGACGCTCGAACGGAGTTAGTCTTTATCGAGAATGGAACATAGACTGCGCATAGGTAGCTGACACAGGTTCTAGAATATCATGTTTTACTGTTTATAGTTATTCTTAGGGATAACGTAACATTTATGCAGGATATTGTACGGCCCCACATTGCTCGGATGGTTACTGAGTATTTTGACCAGGTTCCAATCACATGATTTGTTTGGTCTGCTCGTAGTCCAAATAAGAATTATATAGAACATGTTGGGGATGAGACTAAGAGACGTTTACGGAGTCATGGTGCCGGTCGCCAGAAATTCAAGAGAGTTTCGTGACATATTGGTGCAGGAATCGAACAATCTTCCGCAAAATGTGATCTAAAATCTGATCCAAAGTATGCCTCTTCGTTTGCCAGAGGAGCAAATACTCGTTACTGTTACTAAGTGCTTAAAATATATTTTGTTTCAACAAAAATCACATCCAATTAAAATTGTCCCTTTTCGATATTTAGTATAGCAAAGGAAAATTGTTAATTTTCACTACTTTCAACAAAATTTACAAGAAAAAACATTGTTTTCTTTAAGGGATCTGTTAGTAAACTATATTACAACCGAAAATAGTTCAAAAAGAAGAATAATGTTTTAAAATAAATTCAAATTACGGGGTGACCCTAATTTTATGCTCGGCAGTGTATGTGGGTAAAATCCTTTAAATGATATTAACTTGGTAAATTAATTACATTTATCTGTTGATAAATTTAAATGATGTTTTAGTTATATGTAACTGAAAGTAACTGAAAAGTTCTGTGATGGAACCCAAAAGGGCATTTTAGAATATATTTACCATTTATAAAGGCTTTTTTAAATAAAAGTTTTTATGATTCATGGTATACAGCCAACTACAGGAACTTCATTTTCCTTGTGGAAAAGACGAATACTACAAGTTTTCTATTCAATAATGGAAGCCGGCTTTGCGAAATTATCAACAAGGTCCGAAATGCAGGTATAGCTTGAAGAATCTCTCCCTCTCTCTTTATCTAATAACTTCTAAACCCTTCGTCTTCGCATATTATTTAAACCTTTTACCATGTTATCTATCCATCTGAATTTGAGTTTACCTAAGGGTCTCTTGTCGACTAGGTTATCCTACTATGAGAAGAACCCAGACAAATAGATGAGCTGTACGTCCTGTCTCTGAAAATATATGTCGTACCATCTGCGCCTCTGGGTTTTTATCTCGTTGAGTATACTTGGAGTGTATTATGCTTTCCAATTCTTCATTTGTTTTAATTTGATATTGTCCAGTTGTGATATTATAGTTATATTTTGCCCTATTCTGTTCTACGGCTGATATTTGTATGTATTTCGTCTTCCCTTCATTATTGATGTTTAGTCCTCCTTATTTTGCTTCCTTTTCTATTTTCACAAACACATCCTTTGTATTGGTGGAACTACTGCCTACGGTGTCTATGTCGTCAGTTTATGCCAGAATAATTAGGAAGCCCTGATCTGAGAATACCTCGCGTTAAGTTGCGAGCTTATTTGATGGCCATACGTACCAAAATCTTAAAAGGTAGTGGTGATAGTTCGTAGCTACTTTTAAAGCACTGATAATAGAGAAACTTTCTGTGGTTTTTCTCTACTTTGATCTTAGCCATTGAATTCTCAATACATATTTTAGTTAAATTAATAATCTTACTTCGTACCCCTATACTTTCCGTGGCCATCCACACTCACACAATCCCTTACGATGTTGTCATAAACTTATCGGAAATCTATAAACAACTGATTCACATCTTTATTAAATTCCTAACTCTTTTCCAGAAGTGTCTAATAATGAAAATCTGATCTAATGTTGATCTTCATGGCCAAAAGCCGCACTCATAATCCTCGACGTTCTCTTCTGCGTATGGGGTTATTCTCGTTCAGTATAATGTGATAGAACCTTGTGTGTTATGTTTAGCAGCGTGGTACCTATGTAATTCTTGTACACAGTTCTGTCATCAGTTTTATAAATGGGGATTTATATTATGGGGGGAGAGGATAATTATACCTTCGTTCAATTACTTCGGCAGTTTTTCCAATTCCCATGTCTTCCTTCCCCACCAAAGATTATATCACCTCATGCAGCTGTTCTCTAGCATATTTTCTGATTGTGACGTTATGTTGCCACTAATAGATTGTTAAAATATTCTTACCATGTCTTAAAAATGTCTCTTGTTTCAAAATATTTTTGATCTTTTAGAAATTCCAGCTTTTGTTAAATGTTGCACCTATTTCCATGTCTGTTAGGATCTTGTTATATATAGGCTTCCCTCGTTTTCCTTCTTAACGAGCTTGATGTCTTCGCTCTGCGTATGTATACTTGTTGCCTGTTTTCATCATTCTGGGGTACTGTAACATCTTTAATCTGGTTTTGTTCTTAGTATCTTGTGCTATTATAGTTGAATTTCTTGCCATACCAGTGGTTTCTTTTTAATTTTGTTTCAACATTTTTTAATGCGGCCTTTGATATTGAAAACTCAATCTTGTTGCAGCACTCTTCAATCCCATTTTCCTTATTTTTTCCTAATTGTGCTGCTATTTCTGTCCGGTATTTCTGCGCGTTTCATTCCTATTCAATATCTTGGTATTCCGACTCTTCCTTTCCGTTTGTTCCCGCGTCCTTCCACCCTAGCGGAATCTAAACAACTGGATACTCCAGTCGTTAAAGTTTCACTATTATTATAAAGAGATCATATTTAGATACTTACGTCAGATTTTGGCACCAATGTCCCGGTCCTCGTGTACATAAATCCGTGCCCAACAGATGTTTTTTGTGTCCTGGTTTCGGTGGGACGAATACCCCGCTGGCAAATGCTGAAACAATAGAATAATTATTACCATACAACTACCATACCATAGTGAACAGATATCAACTCCTCGAATACATTATTTTATTTAAAAATATTAAATACGAATTAATAATGTTATTAGCCGCTGTTCCTGGATTAAATAATGATAAAAACAATTGTTTTATATTATATAATAAAATAACAAATAAAATAACAGTTGAAAAACAAATATTTTTAAATAATGTAATATTGACACAACTTATTTGTCTGTGAGGTATTTAGAAATAACTTATTTACAAACCAAATTTTGATAATTTTTTTAACATGAAAATGAATATCGTACCAGATTAATTCACGTCAATAAGCCCTGATTTAATACATATACGAAGAAAATAAAATTGTTTCTATCATTTAAGTTAGAAAGACACAAAAGACCAACTACGAACAAAAATGAAAATAGTTTTGCTCTTATAGAGCCTTATAATAACAATTAGTCGATATAAATCTAGATATCCATATATAAATAAGGAGTTAATTATAAAAAATATTACTATTAATGAAAACGGAGTATGGAGATCCAGGTACAACCATGAATTCTACCAACTGTTCAAAGATTCACCGTTCTCAGAAGTCGTTAAACTTCAGAGACTTCGATGGGCTGGTCATGTAGTGAGAATGGAGGTGAAAAAAAATCATAGACAGTAAAATGCAGGGCACAAGACTAAACGGAAGACTACGGAAAATGTGAGAGAATGAAGTGGCAACAGACGCGCAAAATTTGCTAGACGTGAGAACCTGGAAAAGATCGGCGCGGGACCGGCAAGGTTGGAGGCACAGTTTGGAAGAGGCCAAGGCTCGATTTGGGCTATAATGCCATTGAAGAGAGAGATATATAGAAGGTAAACATAGTAATCTGTGGTATTTTAAAATTCTATGCTTTGGTTTAAATTCGGATGAAGATACTGGTAATATTAGCTTCCACTTAACACAGAGCAGACTGTGTCAATAAAGTATAACCAAATAAACAAATATCTAACAAACGAATCTCTAGATATAACTGAAAATATACTCTGGATAATAATAATATAGAAAAGGTTAAGTCGTATATATACTTAGGACAAAAATCAATTTAACAAAGCCTAACTTAAAGACTGACTTAAATAGATGTTCCTTAGTATGTGCAGCATTCGAAAGATTACAAACAGTATTTAAATCAAACTTACCAAATACTTTAAAGGCAAAAACTTTGGATCAGTACGTGTTGCCGGTATTGAGTTATGGAACTGAAACGTGAGCTTTTAACAAGAATATAGTCCACAAACTCCAAGTGACTCGGAGAGCTATGGAAAGGAGAATGATTAACATTAAGCTCAGCGATCGCAAGTCCAATGAAAAACTAAGAAGGCGAACAAAAGTTACAGACGTAATCCAAAACATTGCCATGTTAAAATGGAACTGGGCAGGATACATAAGAATGGAAGACAACAGTTGAACGAAGCGAATTATTGAATGGCGACCAAGAGCAAACCAGAGAAGTAGAGGCAGACCTCAAACCAGATGGACTGATGACATCAAGCAAATGGCTGGTCATGAATGGATGCAAAAAACAACAAACAAAAATGAATGGACACACCTAAGGGAGGCTTATATCTGAAGATGGATGGAACAGCTGTTGAGGATGAAATAAACGCACCATACTGTAGATTTGTTGATTGAGCATTACATACAAAAATTACACACTCACAAAATATACATACACACATGCACACCTAGACCTAGAAAATTTGTATTCATAGTATAATAGATATTATAATACAAAATTTGCTTAGATTTGAAGAATGGTATTTGTTCCTCTGCTTTAATCTATTTTCTACTTTGCAGTGTTTGCTTTTATTGCATTTCAACTTTTTCTTTGATGTAACGCCATAACTTTTCCTTCCTTCTTTTAGCAAGTTATACAGAAACCAGTTTAGTCATTGTACCAGATTTGCTATAGTACATTTGAAAATGATTGATAGCACA
Organism: Diabrotica undecimpunctata; assembly: GCF_040954645.1. Lineage (NCBI taxonomy): Eukaryota > Metazoa > Arthropoda > Insecta > Coleoptera > Chrysomelidae > Diabrotica > Diabrotica undecimpunctata. The sequence continues at coordinate 141,702,695 of NC_092803.1, forward strand.
AATTTTATTGCACGTGAGATAAAACTCTATATAAAATCACAAAACAGTGACGGAGATTTTTTTAAATAAAATATTCAGCGTTGTTCTGAAAATGTTTGGGTTTTACCTAAAATTATTAAACTTACAAAATTATTTCAATTCTTGTCTTAAATTTTGTAGTAATTTTAATCAACAAATGATATAAGTACGTAATCTCTACAGGTAAAAAATATTTATAATTTCCAAAAAGAAGAGGGTTAATCTATAAGCCCTCAACTTTCTTAGAAAGGATTAAAATTTCCAAGCGGCAGAACGTGTTTTGCGATTGTGAAGGATTTTAGTTAAGATTAACAGGTTGTGTTTGTGAAGTCCTGTGATTATAACAAGCAGAATTGTTAGTTCTAAGTGAAATTGTGTAGTAAAAATGTCACAAACGTCTAATTTTACTCATGTGAAATTAAAGTGTCATTTCACCGTGAGAATGAAAACTTTAGTCTTAAATTTACATTATGCTTTTGTACTAGTTTCTAAGTGTTCATATATGACCGGAGTTGGAGAAGCAACTATATCGTGAGAAATAATACAACACTTAAACTTCAAGATGTTCGACAGCTATTATCTAACTCCATATATAACAACTATATCTAGGCTAAAATTTGGACATGCTTGTTTTCCTGCTCATCTTACAAGAATTCATGTGATTTAAAGTAAAAACTGTGTGGAATGTGGAGTAGAAGGCGACCTAGATCATGTAATTTTTGGTTGTGCCAAATATAATTTGGAATCCACCTTATTATATAATAATATAGTTCATATTACCGGTAAATCACCGGTAAACTCTCCCTAGCGACTCAAAATAGATTAATTTACGATTGCATATTTTATTAAAAAAAAAGCAAGCTGATGTGGGTCAAGCTATCTTCAATCGGTTTTGTAAGGCTTGAAACATGAACCCAAATCTGAATCAAACCAAAGCCCTCGAAGTTGCGCAATGCCTAGGACTAAGTGACTTCAAGGCATCAAATGGTTGGTTAGAAATATTTCGCCGTCGACACCATATTACTTTCAAGACAATATGTGGCGGATCCGCTGATGATAATGTTGAAAATGTGAAATCTTTAAAAGAAAAACTGTTTGTTATTTTAAAGGATTATGTCCCAAAAGATGCAGACGAGAAGGGTCTCTACAATTGTGCGTTGAACAAGAAATATGTATTGAAAAAAGAGACAAGTGTCCTGAAAGAAAAACTGCAAAACAACGAATTACAATTTTGTTCTGTGCAAATATGGAAGGTAAAAATGAGAAACCATTTGTCATAGACAAATGCAATAATCTCGATGTTTTAAGGGGCACACATCGATAAGTTCCTCTTGAATACGACTACATGGCTCCACAAATTTGACACGAAGATGAAAAAGTAGAATAGAAAAGTGGTATTCTTTCTGGATAATACTACATATCACTCCAAAATTGCACTGGATAATGTTAAAATTATTTTTCTTCCACCCAATAGGTACTACCTCACGTTGTCAATCCTTGCACCAAGACATTATCCAGAATTTTAAAATGAATCTGCAGTTTTTCCAGCGTCAAATATATCAAGCCTACGTAAGCTTTTATATTAATAAGATAATGAGAACAATAATTATGACATGTCCACAAATATTTCTAAGCTTTTACTAAAATGTGAATCTGATTTTTTAAAAATAAATTAAAAAGTATAAAGCAATCAATAATTTGAGATTAAAAAAAAATCAAAATTTTACTATACATCATCAGTTGGCGCTACAGCCCTTCGTGAGCCTTGGCCTGCTTCAAAACATTCTTCCATCCTTTCCTATCGTTCCCTCCATCCCTCATTTTACTATATAGTGTGTCCAAAAAAAGTATGCAACCTATCCTTAAATTGATCATTGTGTTGATTTGTTTCTGATAAATTGAAATTACAATTAATTAAAATTATATTTAATCTGTAAATAAACAACGTAAAATATAGATCATTTGTTTTAATTTTCCTACGTTCTCTCTTAAACGACCGCTCCTATTTAGCGACCAGCTTTTGATTCCACGAGTGTGGTAGCTATTGAAAGGTTTTACTGTACTTAATTTACTCCTCCTAAGTGCCTTCTCTGTTGAGGTTGGCGATCAATATGGCAAATTTCTCTCTGTTCTGGGCTTGATGAATTAATTCATTTCCTCTTGTGTGGGTAAAATCTCTGATGTTTCGTAGCCAAGATTTTTTCTTTCGTCCTATGCCCCTTTTACCTTCAATCTTGCCTTCTAATATTACCTGGAGCTGCTCAAATTCCCTATGGCGCATTATGTGTCCTAGATATGACGTCTTTCTAATTTTAATAGTATTGACCAGATGAGGGCGTGTGTTCATTGCTCTCAGTACTTCTTCATTCGTAGTTCTGCTGGTCCAGATTATTCTTAGCATTCGGCGGTACATCCACATTTCAAATGAATTTAATTTGTTGACGTCACGTTTAAAGCTGAAGCAACGTAATTTTCATAGATATACCACTTGATTTTTTCTCAACAATATTATATATTCTATAATATATGGACTTGTCTCAAAAGACAGTTTTAGAAATATGTCTTTTTAAGTTATGGATTTTGAATGTGATTTAATATTTGACAATGTTAATCAAACTATAAATAATACACTGTGTGCATTTAAATTGTTTATGATTTCTATTAAACTAAGCGATAAATTGAAGGTCAACGTTTAAAACTTGTTCGGAAAGGTAAGTGAGAGGTTTTAACATCTTTCGTGATTGTTACAGATCGAACAAGGATATCTAATAATTATTTAATATCAAGTATGTTCGAACTCTGGTCAAGATATGTAATGAATTTTCGTTAAAAATATTGTTCCCGAACTGATTACTAATTTTAGGTTACTTCAATTTAAAATAATTATCGGTAAGATAGTTTCGAAACAAATTCAGATTTCTGCTTTAATCTGGAGCCTTCTAAAAATTACAAGGCATAGCCAGACGTTGATAAAGATGTTAATAGAGACATGGGCAATCTAAAATTTGCATTCCACGACATGTCTCCTCAACTAAGCAGAAATCTTTAACGAATTTGTTTCTTGTACTCATACAGAGTAGATCCGAATAAAATGAAAAAGACAGACAAGATTTGATTTCACGTACAAAGCGTCTATGTATCTGTTGATACGTATTTCGACTTAATAAGTCTCATCAGAACAGTTATTCATAGCCGTTCTTAAGTGAAAAATAATCTTCTCTGTCTTATTAGGAAGCAACAATAAAATGGCTTCGTTATGGACGCAATAGCGACATCTGATAGAAAAATCGGTAAGATAGTTTCGAAACAAATTCAGATTTCTGCTTTAATCTGAAGCCTTCTAAAAATTGCAAGGCATAGCCAGACGTTGATAAAGATGTTAATAGGTGTTATTTTATTGTTGCTTCCTAATAAGACAGAGAAGATTATTTTTCACGTTAAGAACGGCTATGAATAACTGTTTTGATGAGACTTATTAAGTCGAAATACGTATCAACAGATACATAGACGCTTTGTACGTGAAATCAAATCTTTTCTGTCTTTTTCATTTTATTCGGATCTACTCTGTATGAGTACAAGAAACAAATTCGTTAAAGATTTCTGCTTAGTTGAGGAGACATGTCGTGGAATGCAAATTTTAGATTCCCCATGTCTCTATTAACATCTTTATCAACGTCTGGCTATGCCTTGCAATTTTTAGAAGGCTCTAGATTAAAGCAGAAATCTGAATTTGTTTCGAAACATCTTACCGATTGTTCTATCAGATGTCGCTATTCCGTCCATAACGAAGCCATTTTATTGTTGCTTCCTAATAAGACAGAGAAGATTATTTTTCACGTTAAGAACGGCTATGAATAACTGTTCTGATGAGACTTATAAGTCGAAATACGTATCAACAGATACATAGACGCTTTGTACGTGAAATCAAATCTTTTCTGTCTTTTTCATTTTAAAATAATTACTTGAAATAACACATTTTTTATCATCCTCTCTTTACCTTTATTATTGGGAAAAAACAAGATGTTATGTAAGAAAACAAAACAGTTTACCTTTCTGTGGCAAAAGTGTACTAAGAAAAAGAACATAGGTACATAAAATTGGATTATACCAATTATATAAAAAGTAAACATCTGTATTACCGACATTATCTCCTGCTATGTATATGCTAGATAGAAAAACGACTAAATTTGGATGTGAGAGTGCATTCCGATTTTTGCAGAAAAAGTTGCGTGATAACTTTATTAATAAGAATGGACTTATCCTCCCTCTCAAATAGGTCGAGAACGTTAATAAAAAAATTAAAATATTTAGAAATTACCTACTATAAACATCGATTTTTTTCTAGTTTCCTTGCTTTAAAACGATTCATTTGGGAGAGAAAGTCGTAATGAAGTAAAATAGTGAAAATTAAATTTTCTATAAGATACACAGCTGGTTAAAAAAGTTTTAATTTATTACCCTTGATGCAAAATAGAAATAAACACAAAAAAGAGAGGGGGAAACAAGCCTTTTCTTATTCAATGTTTTCAACCACTTAGGACCTTCATAATTCGTCTGGAAAATTTTTGTAATATAATAAAACCAACTTTGATTAAAATCGATTTAATAGATTTCGCATAATAATTTTTCAATCTATTTTTTTTAAATTGAATTTATTTTAAATCTTGCATATATTATAATAATAAAAAAAATCGACATTGCACGTGAAAAATAACCAAAAAAATTAGGTTGAAGAAAATTGAATTTCAAAGGTCAAAATCGGTATACGTAAAAAAATGTATTTTCTCGGCTTCCAATAAGGCGATTTTCTTCCTTCTTTTTTTAATCCGATGTGACTTGAATAGAGACACCAGAAAAACGCATTACCAAATCCCAAGGATGCCCAAAGGTTAATATCTCGTATTAATGTAAAATTAAAGGAAAATATTTATAAAAACACTAACAGTGTTGAATGATAATTTACCGGACGGTTATTAATATTTTACTGATAAAATAGTTTGTTTAAAATAAAATGAATCATATAGATTAGAACTGAAATTATCTAGTTCCTTGAATTAATATCATTATGCCAAAAATTATCAACAGTTGACACATCTATTACCAATCCAAAGAATATTTTTAATATGAATTCAAGGATCAAAGTCTCGATATGTTTCATTTGTTTTGGTTCATATTTTTGTTTTTTAAAGACGAGTAAGCTGTTACTCGTTGTTTGCCGAGTAATTTTTGTATAAAGTATATTGGTTTTGTTTAGCTTTTTATTGAAACATGTATTAATGCGATATTGATATTTTTTATGTTATTTGCACAATATGTTCTGTTTATATTATACAAAAACTTGTATTAGTCCTAATAGTTACAAATAAGGACATATATAATATATTGCATAACTACGAATAAGGACATATTGCACACGACTTCGCTATGATCTTTATGATTATTTATGATCTCTCTCTATAATCTCAATTGTGCTTTTGACTTAGCAGATCACAAACTCCTGAGATCATAAATTCCTACTGATAGTTGGAAGGCATGGGGATGCGCAGTGAACCATATGACTGGGGGAAATCCTATTTATATAAACGCTCTCATATCATTGTTTTTGAGAATGTACAATCAGATCCACTTACCTCTACTATTGGAGTATCACAGGGCTCAGTCCTTGTAAGACTCCTGATAAGATCATTGAATGTGCCGTCTCACCACAGCTTTGAAGAACTCGTAGACAACTTTAATAGAGTTTCTTGTGAACTTAACGAATAGTGTACAGAAAATAGCAATGAAAACGTGCTTCATTGCAATCAAACGATGCATCTATTCTCTATCTAATGGAACTATTCAAAACATCCATTCTTGGGAGTAATATTGGATATAAAACTAACTTGGGAACCACATGTAAATAAAGTGAGTTCAAAATTAAGTACACTCTGTTACATCATAAGAAATCTAAGAGAAACTATCATTTGATGTTCTGAAACTGTTATACTTTGGTTTAGTGCAGTCAACCATTCAAAATGGGTTAATTTTCTGGTGTTCTTGCGTCCTTCGTCTTTTTGGAACCCACTTCTACATTCGCATAATAATGCACCATTTTATTTTCATTAATTACTGCAGAACTATACCGTTTCTCAAAACTGTTGCAAACATTCGTAAATATTTTAAACAAGTCTATGAAAATCATCGCACAAATGTTTTTGAAACTGAAATGATTTAGTAAAAGAAACATTAAAATGCGTTCTTGGATGACTAAAATGCATGACAGTGAGAACTGTTGATTCTACAGAAAAGAAAAAGAAAGGGGCGTAACAGATCGGACATCACAACATTCCAACTTAATTGTAAACCTCACATAAAGTTAAAAAATAGAATAGCAACTTGGAATGTCCGCAAGATATATGCAGCAGAAAACCAGTAATACCATAAAAGGAATAAATATCGACATTATTGAAATGATTGAAACAAAATGGCCTGGGAATGGGTACATGCCAACATAACGGGGCAACTTCATACTGCTCGGCCGAAATCGATAATGATTCCCAGTTCATTGATAACATAAGTCTGTAACCACAGAACTGTTTAAATAAGTTTAACTAATTCTTATGTAATTTGATGTGCGGAAAACGAAAATGATTTTAGAAAATGTCTAAAACGTCGGGCCAGGATATTTTTCCTTGCCTATGCTATGAGATATTGTACTTAGCGTTCTAAAACAGAACATATGTGGCTATATAAACTACATATTATACCATATGTACTCTGCCTACTCAGTTTTGTTCCTAACCTTGATGAGGTATCAACTCAGTTTCTTTTCGACAATTTATTCTACCTTGTGTAATGTGACTTACCACGTTGGCATTATTATAATTTTGTTTAAATAATAATTTCGTAACATGGTCTAGCGAAGATGCAGAAATTGTCTGACTCTTTTTGTTTTATCTGTGGGGAATATACAGTGTTAAAGCAACAACTCAATATAACAGACTTACCGAAGAAAATGTTCTTTGCACATTTTGGACGAAAACTTGGAGATCAAGACAAAGTTGAGGTTCTTCATAACGTTTACAAAAGATGTGTGAAGGACCTTCGAAACTAATTTAAGGATAAAAAGAAAAGTTAAACTAAAAATCAAACATGCTGCTTTGGATCCCTACTCAATATTAAAGTTATTACTACATGGAGTGTCTTTCTCGTTGGCTCCTTACTTATGGCTCACTTAACCCAAGAAAGAAATCTAGTTTGTAATAGTAACATTGAAAGTTTGGTAATTCGATTCAAAAACGAGTATGAATCCACGTATTGGCGTATCTTTATCGACTCATCGAAGTGCAGCTTAAAAGAGTTTTACTACATAACGGTGTTTTTTATGCTTCTAATCCTGTTGAACATTCTGTGTTCTTGAAAGATACCTAGGAGAACTTCTTCAAAAACTCAAATATGAAAATCAAAGATCACGGTTGACAAATGTGCGGTAGTTTGAATATGCTGCTGAAACAGAGTTCATTTTTAGATTCAGTGCATCACAAACCATATATAAATCAGTTAAAATTATCAAAACAGTTTGTCAAAATTTTTTTGCAGACCTGTATTATTGTTTTCTGTCTTTTGTGCTAGTGGAAATGTGTCTCGTTACGTTTATGTTAAACCATTTGTGCAATTGTCTTTCTTTCTGTGACCTCGTTATATACTTCGTTTATAAAACAATGCCTTGGTGTGTCCCTAGCTAAGAAGAGTGTCTTTATGCTTCTAATGTAGATTAACTCACAACCAACTTAGGGGTTTTGGACCAGTAATACCATAAAAGGAATAAATATCGACATTATTGAAATGATTGAAACAAAATGGCCTGTTAATGGGTACATGCCAACATAACGGAGCAACTTCATACTGCTGGGCCGAAATCGATAACGATTATATGATAGTTGTGTCTTATTCATTTTGCGTCTGACTGTATGACGAAAAAGCTCTATGTCATTAAAAAAAACTTTCGAAAAACTTCGTTTTTCTTTCTATTGCATAGCTTTTTTAACAATAACCTTTATAAACCCCCTGTACACTTGATCAATGAACTAACATACAATCATCATTATTACACTTTGAGTGTTATAAAATCACAATTTCACACTTTCGGTTAGACCATTAATAGATACAACTCGTGTGGAACGGACCTGACTTAAAATAAACTATTTAAACTATAATTTGCATTGAAAAAAATAATTATTATTCATTCAATTGTATTTGTAGTCAACAGCGAAAACAAATTTCGTGCAAAACTATGTTGGAAATTGCGAAATTTTTAAATATGAATAATTTCATAGCAAGGTTTACCTAGATTTCATTAATATATCATGCTTTAATAAGTAAACAATAATAATAGGATGTCCAGCTGATATGAAATATCGTGGTAACGTTCTTTTGAAATCAATATTATTAAAAAAAGATACTGTGGATATAAGCTACACCAACGCCTCAATTATGCTTAGTGGAATAGTCACATAAAATACAAATTCACAAAACTAAAAGGGCGCATGACTATAAATATACAAGATATTACGCCGTTTGTCGTCACGGCGTAAGAGCCGTTCTTACCTCCACGACGCGGCATTACACGATTCGCATCAAAAATCATTATAACATAATTCTGCATTCGAGAATTGCTTGGAAATTATTTTCGATTCAGTGAAAAACTAGGCTTTCTTTCGTGTTTTTATTCTCTAAAATTAATACAGCTGTTCAACAATTAAATTACCTCTACTTTAACGATTTTCTGATTTTATGAATTTTAGTTTGGATGGTGACTTGTTTCTTTATCTTCATGTTTTCATGGGTTTAGTTTTTTGGTTATTGGTCTTCATCTTGTTTTCATCCGATGGCTTACTTAAAAAAGTTATCTAGTTATTCCTGTTTTCATTCCTGTTTTTTTTTTACTAATGACACAGAAGTGTACTTACATTAAAATCTGGTCAGTAAGACCAATTATCAATTTGTTTCTAACTTAAATTATTAATGAAATCTTAAAATTAGGTGTCTACTCACTAGTATCTTTCCTATTATTTCTAATAACTAGCATTAAATTTAGCATGCATACTCGCACAACACTTTACTCTGCTTTTCACTCACTCATTTTTCACTTTTCCTGTGGTATGTCAAATGTTTTGGTAAATTCTGTTTCACGGTTTTTTTGAAAGAAATAAAAATCTTGTGTTATACCTACGGTATTTTCAGAACCAGTATAGTCCAAGCTGTAGAAACCAAAATGAATGACTTTGAGCATTAATTAGTGAATTTTTGAAAATAGCAGAGTGTTATGAAGGGCAATATCTGGAGTAACCTCCAAGTGTTTGCAACTCCAAACTGACTGTTATATTTTTTTTATAACCAACTTTTAAGGTTTTTTGATTAAGATTAAAATGAGTACAATATTATGAAATTACATAAAAAAAGCTTTGATTTGAAGTATACTATATTAAATTTTTGCGTTATAAATTAACTAATTTACAGCACCCCTAGACACTACGCACATTTTTAACTTATTAATTATTAACTACGACTGTATAGAATTCATACTGTTTTTAGACTTTCATACTACACTTTTGTGTCACTTGATACTATATATATATATATATATATATATACACATATATATATAAATATATATATATATATATATATATATACACATATATATATATATATATATATATATATATATATATATATATATATATATATATATATATTGCTGACCACCTTTATATTTTTTATGTTTTTATGTAACTGATTGTTGACTATAATCTGTCTACCGAAAAGACGGAGTAATAAAAATGCATGATCTGCACGTGATCGTGAAGAAATATTGTGCTTTGTATTGTGTTATTGTGTTAATTGTATTTATTTTATATGTTAAGACTTATATTGTGTATTGTACATTATTGTGTTTTGTAAAGAAATTAGGTAAATACATATACTAATACAGATATTGGTCAAAAAAGTATTGTGGATGTAATCACGCAGTATAAATATGTATAAATTATTTTATAAGAAACAGGGACGCGCCAAGTAACTTCCAGTAAAATTACCAGGGTAGAACTATTATAATCAATCACTCCTTTACATTTCAACGTGGAAAACTATGAAATTTTTTCTACATCTACCTAGATTTTTTTAAGGACAATCAGTACACAGTACACTTACCCAGAAAACGAAGACGAAAATGGGTAAATGCAGGTCAAACTACCAGCAAAATATGGGTGGATGAAAATATTAAAAATCACAGACAAGCCTTTTTGGAGGGTCTGTCAACTGGGTTAAAATCTCCCTCTGGTAAAGGTAAACGTATAATTATATTACATATTGGATCAGAGGATGGATTTGTAGCAAATAATAGTTTGTTGGTATTTGAATCAAAAAAGAATGGCGATTACCATGCAGATATGAATGCTGAGGTGTTCGAAAACTGGTTCAGAAATATTTTGCCACAATTAGCAAAAAACTCTGTAATAGTTATGGACAACGCTTCGTACCACAGTAGGCGTATTGATAAATCCCCTACATCAGCTACAAAAAAGGCGGAAATACAAGCATGGTTGAATAGACACGGCATAGCCTTTACGGAAAATATGGTAAAAGCCGAATTACTAACATTAGTAAAGGCCAATAAACCAGCTGACCGATATGTTACAGACAAAATGCAAGAAAAGAACATTATGTTTTACGTTTGCCACCTTACCATTGTGAGTTTAACCCAATTGAGTTGATCTGGGCCCAAATCAAGGGAGAAGTGGCAAGAAACAACACCTCATTTAAAATTGCTGATGTCAAACAGTGTTTTTATGGAGCAGTGCAAAATGTAACAGCACATAATTGGCAAAAGGCAATTGAGCACGTTAAGAAAGAGGAATCAAAAATGTGGGAAACTGATAGACTAATGGAAATTACCGTCGAACCATTAATTATTAATCTTAATAATGATTCCGAAACTTCCACTTCCGACAGCGAATAAAATTCCTTGAAATCGCAATTAATCGAGACCAAACATTCTTGCCCTTTGACAAGTGAAGAAATAGAGATCGCCCTTAAAGACGTTTCACTGGGAAAAGACCCATATTTCGACGGCATACACCACGAATACATACTCAATTGCATTCAGAATCCCACGAGAATTTAAACATTCAAAATTCATAGCAATACTAAAACCAGATAAACCAGCTGATCACCCAAAAAGCTATCGACCAATTTCTTATAATATAAATCTTATAGTATAAACTACTTAAAACAGTAATGTTTAAAAGAATCAGCCCAATGATCTGCAGCTTTCAACACAGTCTGACCAGAAGGAATGATTTATAGACTCTTACGTACTCTGCCTTGCAAATTCACCGCTAGACTAATAGAAAATATGCTCATCGACAAAGTATTTCAAGTAACTATGGGATCCGAAATAAGCACCCCAAGAAAACTCAAAAATAGTCTACCACAAGGCTCGGTACTCGCAATATTGCTTTATAGCCTTTATATCGCAGACATACCGACAACATCAACAAAGTTTGACTATGCTGATGACTGGGCTTTATTAACAACAAGAAAATCACAAAAGAAACTGAAGTAACCTACTTTCACCTAAACAGCAATCTGGAGTCCAGAATACTACTTAACGTTCTTTTGATAACACATAAATCAACCACAATAAACATCCAAAATACCTAGGCGTGGTTTTGGGCAGAACGGTAAGATTTAGAAAACATTAGTACAGTTGCTAAAAAACTAAAAACCAAAAATAACATAATTCAGAAGCTCTGCGGCACAAAATGGAGGCATCGTTATCCAGACTCACGTCTTCAGGCTTAGCTCTTGTTTATTCTATAGCTAAATATTGCATACCAATATGGATCAACAGTACTTACGTTCAAAAGATTGATATCCAGCTCAATAACAGCATGAGAATGATAGCTGGTGTAATCAAACCTAAACCAACCCATTGGCTACCAATGCTGAGCGACATTACATCATCACACCTTCAATCACATCACACCTTCACGACTCAATCTGCTGACCAAAGAATATAACAAGATCCTTAGCAACATGGCGCTGCCGATTCATAACTATATAAAAGATGCAAACCAAGGTCTACTGCGCTCCAGAAAATCTCCAATACAAACCGCAGAATTAGCTGCAGCTACCGAATAACTTGTAAATAGCGAAACTGATCGCCTAATCTTTATCTTAATAAATATCTACCACAACTTAACACCGATTGTGAGTATAAGACCCTAGTCCCTAACATTAAAGAATATGTGCTCACACCAGCAACCTTTTCATTATCACTTTATTATTTACTTCTTAAGCTATCCTCTTTCCAACGACCCCTCATACGTCACGATCCTACCAGCCGTTCTCGAACTAAACGACGTCAGAGTGGGAGCGAAGGGGGTAGCTCAACTGCCCCAACCTCTACTACAATTTAAACAAATTACGTTAACTCCACTTCTACTGGCCGTAGAAGAATTTTTTTTAATCTTTGTATTAACTTCAGCTATAAAAATCAATAAGTTAAAAATGTGTGTAACGTATAGGGAGAGCTGTAGCTTATTTAATTTATAACAAAAAGTCGTCCTTATTTCAAATCAATAAATAAGGGGTAGAACATTTTTGAGCAAATATTTTTATTCCTACATAAAAATATAAACGACCAAGAAGAGAATCCGTTTAGAATTAGATCTTTATTTTAAGAATTTTCATAAACAATTAAACGTTTCTCGAAAAGAAATTGACCGATCGCATCTTACGAAGTCTCATTCGATTTGTAATTAGAAGAGCTACAATATAATCTTTTTGTATATAAAAAAATAATGTTTACAAAAGTAATTTCAAAAATATAAAATAGAGAAAAATTGACATTTTTGTACTTTCAATCGTATATTTGTATTATGTCAAATTTAATGTAACGGAGCTCAAATTAAAGCTTTTTATATATGTACTTTTACAATATTGTATTAATTTTACCCTAAAAGGTTGATTTGATACAATAAAAATAATCAATATACACGTTTTTGCACATCAAGTGTCATAAAAAAATTATAAGCAACAGTTTAAGAGTTGCAAATACTTCAGGCATTACCCTTCATAACACTGTATTGGTTTCAAAAATTCACTAATTTTTGTTTTTTCTCTAGAGTTTTTTTCTCTACAGTTGGGCTAAGATTAGAGTGAATAATGCGTGAATATGTCAAACATTCTGTAGAAAAACAGTTAGTAGTTTTTGTTCTCATGAAAGCTGTTTGTGAGAATAAACTGCTTTAACTTAACTGAATAACTGCTTAGCTATGTTTAAAATCGAATACTGTAAAAATCGTGGAGTCCGCCTGTTTGTAAAAGACGCTTTAACCGTCTTTGCATGGTGAGATTTGTAAATAGTGTTCTCCAAATAAGATGTTCAAAACATGAAAGGAGAAATTACAATAAATACTGGTGAGAAGAAACACAAAAAAAATCTAGAAGAAACAAAACATTGTTAAGTTTAACGAAATACGAAAAAAAATATCTCATCAAATCAAAAAAACACTATACTTTTATTAGCTTCTATAACTATTATTTCTATTAATGTTGTCAAAAATGGATATTTTTGCTTAATGTTATTTATTTATCAAATAATATAATTTATTCAAAGAAAACTGGAATAGTAGAATGTACTTGACAACATATCTATATGATAACAAATACGATTAACGAATAACTGTGTTATCAATCGGTACGTGTTTGTGTCAAATATCTCTACCTCCAGTCCAACTAAAATTAATGTTTTTCTTTCAACACTTCTCAAAACTCTAATTAAGACTTATCAGCATAGCATATTATGAAACATGATATCAAGTAACTGACTACTAAATGAGGCAATTTCCCTTTAATTTTGTTGCTGAATTGTTTTTGAAAAATTGGCATAATATTCGCCATCGCCATTTGTAGTTTTCCGCTTGCTAAGTAGCCGCTCAAGATAATTCTACAAAATTCCAAAACAGAGTTGCCATAAACTTTCCTTATATATCAATTAAAACAAGTTTCTCACCTTGTGGGAATAGCAATATTCCGTCGTCTATACAACAGAGTATTTTCATTTCTTTGTCCTCCATTCTGTATAATTTTTTTAGTTGATGTTCTTGATGACTTCATTAATGATTACATTGAAGAGCATAGGGCTTAATGAATCCCCCTGTCGTATTTCGTTGCCTATATAGGTTCTGTAAGCCTGTATAGCCTCTTATTCTTGTTGTTTTCTTCTTCTTTCCATCTTCTATCGAAGGTTGGAAATCATAATGGCTATGCGGACTCTGTTGACTACGGCTCTAAAAAGTTCTGCACTACTGCATTCAAACCATTCCCTTAAGTTCTTAAGCTAGGATATTCTTCGTCTTCCCACATTTCGCTTTCCTTGGATTTTGCCTTGCATAATAAGTTGTAATAATGCGTATTTTTGCCCTCTCATCACATGTCCTAAGTACTCAAGTTTTCGTCTTTTGATAGTTAATATTATTTCCGCCTCATTTCCTATCCTTCTAGTTACTTCCATGTTTGACATTTTTTGAATCCATGATATTCGTAGGATTCTTCTGTAACACCAAAATTCAAAGGCGGCCAACTTATTCAGATGGACTTGTTTTAGTGTTCACGCTTCCAAGCCATAAAGAAGACTAGAGAATACGTAACATAGAAGCGTTCTCAGGCTGTTGTTTTAGTAGGTCTTTTCAATAGTTATGACATCCAAGTGAACTTCTCTATTATATAAAGATAAATTACATCTTTGACTCTTACTTTATCAAATGCGTTCTTCAAGTCAATCAGACATACACACGCTGGTCTATTAAACTGCTTTATGACGAATACTGTAATCTGTATGAGTTTTCCTCTGATTTATCCATTCATGCAGAATTTATTTTTGTAAGTTTTGGGGTATTATTTAACCCAGTTACTTCTGTAGTTTTCTGGTAGTTTTTTATCACCTTTGTTTAATAGGCGAATTAGTTCTGAAGAAGAATTATGAAGTCTGTAAACCCAGTAGAAGCAAAGTTGTAGCTCATGAAAAATAGGTTATTATTTGTCAAATTCTAAGTCGAATATTTCAACGTGAAAAACAAATGAAGCACTTTTTGGAGAAAACTCATCAAACCCTTTGTAAGTGTTTAAAAAAGTTTCATTTTTGTTTTTTTAAGTCCCTAGCATCAAAATTAAGCGAGTTACGCGGACAAAGTAAAGTTGGCCCATTTTTTTAAACATCGTGTACATCCCCCCTAATTAACACCATAAATAAAATTAAGTTACCGCTTTACAATTCACTTTATTTATGTATTGATTATATGATCTGTAAGTTTAACCGGTTCAAACTTCTTATTTTTGACAAAATTTGGTTTAAAGTTAAAAAAAATTTTTTTTAAATTTTGATAAAAATGCATTTTTTTAAAAATAACTTAAAAAATATAGGTTTTGCTTTTCTAAACATTTTGGTTTTTTTTTGTTTTTCTGTAAAGCTACGGTTTATTAGAACAGTGCGCAGCGCACAGCATACACGTACAGCAGAATCTGTTGTACTCGACTCACGGCAGTTTTGGATGAGTCGGTTTGTTAGATTAGTTCGCATACATATTATATTCTGTCGCGCTCAAAACTAGTTTCAAGTTTGTTCTCTTAAAGGTTGTACGTTTAGAAAAATGAATTCTCCCAAACTTAACGCAATAATTTTATTACTCCAAGAAGAAGAGGAAGAAGAAGAGTTGATAATGTCAAATCTAAATTAAAGAAATAAAAATGTAAACGAAATTTTTTCATGTCGTAATACAGAAGGTGCTTTTAAATTAACAGTCGAAATAAGATTGCTTCAAAACGAGGAAAAATTTCGAGAATATTTAAGACTTTCCAGGGATTTATTTGGAACTCTTACAATTTATAAGGGATGATATTTCTAAAATTCCCTATAACAGAAGACATCACCTAATTATTACAATATTAATAACTATATAAAAGTACAATCATAATTTCGGTATAAATGTGTAAGCTGTGAGCTCAGCTAAACGTTTGCGTCCAAATCAAATCGCAATTGATTCCGGCGCACACCGTTGACGTACACTGCTATCGCTCTGCAGAGCGCTCAACTAAGCAGAACCAGAACCTAACAAACCGTTATCTATAAAGAACCATTTCTTTGATTTTGACGAACGTGCGCGGCGTTCGACTGGCTGTGAGTTATACGTCGCTCACTGCCTCACTGTTCTAACAAACCATAGATATTGCTGTTCAAAGTTTACATAATATACTCGTGATTAATGACTCGTTCAAGCCCTTTCAACGACAACCCTTTTAAAAATAAGGGTTTAAAAAAATTAGAATTTTACTCTAGAATTTTTCATTTTTAGAGTCTTTCATTCTTCTTCTTTTGGCATCATAAAGCTGCACGAGTCTTTGCTGTCTTATTATCTTTCCCTCGAATGCTCTTAGTTCATCGTCATCTTTTTTTGCCATTACCCAGGTCTCACATCCAAAGGTTACTACAGGTCTAATTAATGTTCTATAGTCCTTTTGTGTTCTTTTGTCTAATAATTTCGACGTCATCAATATTTTATTAGCATAGTATATGATTCTTCTTCTTCATGTACCATGTCCTTTCAGAACGTTGTTTATCATCATAGTTACCTTAATTTTAGTCACTGCCGCCCTTATCATACCAATCTCGCAAGTTCTTCAACCATAAAGTCTTTCTTCGTCCTGGACTGCGTTTGCCTGTTATTTTCACTTGCATAATATTTTGTAGCAATATGTATGATTCCCACTGCAACAAAAATTAATGCACATGGGTTGAATTTAGCTACTTGTGGAATACTATTGATTGATCTGTGCTAAAATATGTAAAGGTATCCACACGCTTGATGGTATAGTTTTCTATTGTGATATCATTTTCATTTTCAAGTGGCCTTTTGACATGCCATGTACTTGGTTTTTGTTACACTTATTTTAAGCCCCCTTTTCGGGATCAATTTCCCTGAGCACTTCCATTAGCGGTTGCTGAGTACTTCTAATGATAGCTACATCATCTGCATATGCAGTAATTTGTACTGATTTATGTACCTGGCTGGTTACATTGGTTTTTCTGATGACTTCCTTAAGAACTAGGTTGAATAGCATGGTTGATGGTGTGTCTTTGTCCCACTCCCATCATTTGATGTCAAATAGGAGAGTCAGTACTTGATCTAATCTTACTGCGGTTTTTGAATCCTGCAACGTCATTTTTATGGGGTTAATATATTTGTTAAGTATACCCAGGTTTCGAATATCTCCCAGCATCTTGTTTCTTTGTTGTACAATATGTTGTAAGCCATTAACAATCTTTTTTCTGGTTAATTTGTCAAATTTGTTTAAACGTTTGTTTGTCTTTTCCACAATCTGTTTTGGCATATAATTGGGGTCTTTGGCGGGTAACGATAAAAAATGCACAGGAACGGGGACGACCGACGAAACATACTAGGCAAGATTGAAGCTAACTAGGACTGTAGTAGCACTGAGAATGATGATCATGATGAAGTACATTTTTTTGCAATGACTTCCCACATCCCGACAAGATCTCCAACTTGACTCAGACGAGTTGCACAAAAATGAAAATAATTTTGTAACTACAAATTTGAATTAAACAACAAAATATC
The DNA here is from genome assembly GCF_040954645.1 of Diabrotica undecimpunctata. Lineage (NCBI taxonomy): Eukaryota > Metazoa > Arthropoda > Insecta > Coleoptera > Chrysomelidae > Diabrotica > Diabrotica undecimpunctata. Next base: position 141,720,391 of record NC_092803.1, read on the forward strand.
AATAAAAAACATAATTATTATGTTATTAATTTTAAAAGCACTTGTTCTATTTTATCAATAAAAAGTGATATTAGATCTGATATTATTTACAGAAGGTTGTTTTTATTAATTTAAAGAAACTTAGATTACAACAAAACAATAAATAAAAAAACAGTAAAATATTTACAACCATCATGATGAACTGATAAAAGTAATTTAAATAGATACCAGAACTACAATATCTAAGAAAGATTTATTCCAATAACAAATATCTAACGAGCAAAGATTTTTTGATTAGATCAGTTTGTTTGTTACAAGTTCATCTGCATATCAATACTTTTTTAATATCAATTACCATAACTATCACAAAAAATAATTTAATTAATAATGCTCTTTTGTTTTGGTATGGTATTTTTGCATAAACATTTTTTGCCCTAAATGTTTCTCAAACATCTGGATTTTATCTTTTCCTTAATATATTAGACACAATAACTACATAATTTGTCAAATAGCCTTTATTTAGTGTCCATTTCGTTCTAATAGATGTTGTAGCAGCAGCACGAAATATGACAGTCGCTAGCATCTATTTTAAACACAAGAACGTACACAAGGTAACCTGGACCTCTCCTGATGGAAGAACCACGAGTCAGATTCATCACATCTTGATAGATTCAATACATGGAACAGACGTAATAAACTGCAGAAGTTATAGAGGCCCTAACATAGACTCAGAGCATTGCCTAGTGATCTCAACATTGAGGGCTAGAATTTAAACACCAGTGAAGAAAATAAAATGCATAGAAAAAAAAACTGAATGTGCAAAAGCTGAGAGATGCGACAATTGCAGAACGGTACTCGGAAAACATCACCAACAGGCTAAAGAATCAAAATGTAAATAAATAAGGCCAGACAGATATACTACTGGACCGGAATAAAGGAAGAAAGACATTGAAGCAGCAGCAAAAGATAAAATAGGAACAGAAATTTGTGCTCGTAAAAATCATTGGTTTGACGATGAGAATGACTATGAAACCAAAGAGAAGAGAAGAAAAGAGGACACAAAAAAACCTCAACAGAGAGAAATAATTCATAGCATTCTATAAGAAAGTTAACATCAACAGAAAAGAATTCAAGGCAATCACAAGTTAATGCAGAAGTCAGAATGGCGACCTATTAACAACAAGGAAAGATTAATTGAATAGATGGGTGAAACACTTTAATCAGGCACTTAATATAGAGGAAGAAGAAGAAAACCTGGGAGACGAGAGAGATATGGTAAGGGGAACAAACGAGAGGGAAGAGGAACCACCAATGATTGTTAAAGTTAAAGATGCAGTTAAAAAGCTATCCAGAAACAAATCACACGGAATAGATAATCTCCCAGCTGAACTATATAAAGGTGGCCACGATACCATAATGGCATTACAGCAGTTTATAAAAGAAATATGGACACAGAAATCCCTCCCCATTGATTGGAATATTGGAATACTTTGCAGCATACACAAAAAAAGAAGATATCTTTGAATGCTCTAACCACAGAGGAATTACCCTTCTAAATGCAGCATATAAAATATTTTTCACAGTACTAAATCACGTATGGCAACATATAGAACGGATAGTAGGAAAATACCAGGCTGGTTTCAGAGGTGGTAAATCTACAATTCATCAGATTACAACCCTGAGACAAATTTTAGAAAAAACACTGGAATATGGCATAGATACTCATCTTATATTTATAGGCTACAAAGCAGCCTATGACTATGTGAATAGAAATAAAATATTCAAAGCAATAAGACAACTAGGAATACCAAACCAGTTGGTAAATTTAACAAAACTAACTCTTGAAAAAGTTGAATGTAGAGTACGAATTCAGGGAAAACTGTCTAAGCCTTTTAAAACGCATAACGGGCTGCGCCAGGGAGACCCTCTCTCCTGTATACTGTTCAATCTGGCCCTGGAAATAATAATATGTATGTCACAAATCACAACCATTGTTTCAATATATAATAAATCAGTGCAAATCCTTGCCTATGCTGACGATATCAATACTAGGAAGAACGGAAAACGCTGTACAACATGTAACTGTAACTATTAAATGAATCAGCTACAAAAATGAGAAAATAAGCACGCAACCACAAATCCTACGTCCACTTGTTATAGAAAACGACGTCGTCGAAGCAATAAATAAATTTGTATACCTTGGAGCTCTCCTAACACTGAAAATAATACTACTGTTAAGATAAGATAAACCACAGAATTTGCATGGCCAACAGATACTATTTTGGGCTCAATCTCCTCCTTAAATCCACAATTATATCAAGAAAAAAAAATATACCTTTATAGAATATACCAGGAACCAGATAGAAAAACGCTCCTTGATAAACCCATTGGTCAGAGAACAAGAGGAAGCCCAGAGCAAGCTTCCTTGATAACATCGATGAAGACATGAGAGAAATTCTTGAGGAGACTAGGACCCACGCAGGGTTGTAAAGCCAGAATAATGATGAGATGTTGTAGACAGAGACAAAAACTGTTTATGTCCGTGATTATTTCTGTAAGAAACACAACAGAGTGCATCATCCAAATGTGTTCATATATTCAGAAACCATATTTTTTGGTTGGCATTTAAAATACATTGGTCCCTAACCAATTGAATCGTGTGACTATTCAAATTAGAAACTTTCGTTCCATGAGTGAAAGACTGTCAAAGTAGTCCAGGATATAACATAGAGAAAATATTTTGAATTTAAAGTGTGTTCTGAATAAATGTATGTAATAAGTACATTAATCTTAGTTCTCTTTTCTTTCATAAGTCAAGTATTTATTTCTTCCAGCAGTCTGCCTTATTGTGTCTATTACTTTTTTTATTTCTTTTGTATTCTGGGTGTTTCTATTATTATTTGTTCTATGTCATTCTATAAGTTTTTGAAATCTTTTGCTTATCTGTTCAATTCATCTGCTATATCCCACAAAAGTAACTATTCTTTTATTTCTTCAAAAATTTGTTCTGAAACTATTTCCTTGTGGCATCTTGCTTGACTTCAATGCTTAACAATAGTTTCAGAACCGTCTTAATGCAATTAAGTAAAAAAAATTCTGAAGTGGAAATTTCCAATAAAAATAGTAAATTGCTTCAAAAATTTGTATAACTCTTTGATGCTCATCTTGTTTCTTTTTAACTTCTTTGTTTTTAAAAATGTTTTTGATTATTTCTAGGTTTTTTCCAGTTCTATTCCCTTTTTGTCTTCATATTTAATCTATTAATAACTAACTTCCATGTTTTCATGGTGTGGCTAAGTAGTTTATGGCTGTGTAGTTTGTACTTTGTGCGTCTTCCTGGTTTTTGTAAACATGTACTAATATACTGCTTCTCCGTTCATCTGGCATTTCTATTCTAGTAAATAGACTTGTAAGCCAATTTGTTCCTGTCTGTCCTAATGCTGTCCACACTTCCTCAGAAATATCATCTGGTTCAATTGCTTTACCTTTCTTTATTTTTTGTGCTTGAACCACTTTCTTGTGTTGTTAACTCAATTAGTTTTCTGTCAAATTCTTCATTTAGTAAACTGTCAAAGTTCTTATTCCATCCCGGATACATATTATAATCTGATTAAAATCTTTTACTCTCTTTTCCCTAAAATTCTCCCTAAAATCCTTTTCACTTGCACACTTCCTAATTTTTTTTCTAAGAAATCACCCAAATTTTGTGTACCTAACCACTATCTAAAAGTATTTCTCATCATTTTAGTTCCTCAAAATTTTTATCTGTTTTTACTCCAAAATTTACCCAAGTAGAGAAAAAATCCCCCAAACCTGGTTCACATGTTCAGGATGTTTTTGTACTCCTGGTCTAAGGAAGACATTAATCTGTTATTTGGTCAGTAAAACTGAATCTAGAGTTGTCTAAGAAGTATATCTGTTACTTCCATGACTCTGCCCTGAATATTAATACATAAAAACTAAAATATCCCAATATCCTTATATTCTAAGACAGTTAGGCCCCAACTGCTTAGAACTTACATCATTAATAATAAATAAATCTATTTGTTCTTTCCATTATTTACTTTTCGATTATAATATTAGTAATCATTATCATTATATTAAACATTAGTTTCCATATAATTTTATTAATAGTCCCATAAGAAGACAAGTAGACAGAATGGAATGGTAAAATACACAGAAATATACTGGAAAATACAAAATAATATACTAGAAACGTTATCTATAGACTAATATGACCTGTGACTAATATATAAGCTATTTACACTGACTCAAGTTAAAAATTCCAAATATTTAAAAACAAGTAGCTATTAATCATACCATATTTATTTATTTATTTATTTAACAATATATTGTAACCCAAGGACAGATAAAGCACAAATAACAATTTTCTGGGCAAGTTAAGAAACTACAGAGAATAAAATAGGTACTAAAATTTAATACAAGCAGACCTTTAAAATATGAATCTATTGTTTCCACAGTAAAATTCTTCTGACAGATTCAGTACCAGGCTTATGGCAGGCTGCTAGGTTAACTTTCCTAAGACAGGGCCATATTCGCTCTTAAGAATACATATCCATTATACATACTAATAATGTGGCAATTAAAAACAAAAAGTCAAGAATAGACGGAGTGTTACACAAAAAGATTGGCCATAAATTATACCACAATTTTTAAGGATGGAAATAAGTTGATTTGGACGAACTTATCTATATGCAAAAGTGTACCCAACAAAAGTTAAAGGGTGTTACAGTTACAAAATAAAACGTAAATTTTTTAATATTACTCCAAAATAGCTTCAAACTTTTTTATGAAAATTTATATTATAGTGAATATATTTTTTTCTCGATTTTTCTAGATGTTTAGAGAGGATCTCCAAACTTTTTTCCCCAACTTGTTTGTATGATAACATTGGATAAAAAAGGGTCGTCAATACTATGAAATACCTATTTTTTTAGTATTTGTTTGTAAAATCATAAATTTAGAAGATACAGCCACTTTTTTAAATGTCAAGCTAAAATAACACAATATTAATTTTCTTAAATATCAACTTTATTATTCAAGTATGTAATTTTTATTACATATTAATTACAACTCTATTATAGAGTTTTATTTTTGGTATAGCTTAGAATTGAGGAAAACTCAAACTCAAAACTCTTCCACCATTGTGCATAACAATTGGATTTTGTCCATGCATCTTATGGAAAATTTTGCAGAAAGATTTTGGTTTGTGAGCTCACAAAATACAACTTTTACATAAATGAAAGACTTATAACTGCTGAACACTATACTAATTCAGTAGATAGGACCAAAATGAGGTTAGTATGGATTTTGAAAATTTTGAAAACTGTCAATAAGCAAAACTGCTGCATGGAAATGAGAACAAACATCAATTAAATATTGAAACAGCTTTTCATCCAGACAACTGACTGTTTAGTGCGCTTTATAAACTGGTGGAATCATTGATATCCACTTTTGCAAAAATGAAAGTGAACAGAATGTTACAGACAAGTAATAACTGCTATAGAACCATAATCATTGACTTTTTTATTGCTAAATTTTATTATCTTGGTGCTTCAATAAAGATGGTAAAATTGCTAAAGAGCTCAATCATTGCTTGAGAAGATATATGAAATCACTAGTCTATGCCGATAAGCCAGAGACAATTAATGACTTGGGAGCCAAAATTTGCCTTGTTATTACTGACAGATTACTCTAAATGCCGCAAAAAATGATCAACAATTGAAGACCTTGGGACTAGAAGCGGACAAGCCATAATTTCATCAAAAATGAGTTAAAGTTGAAATTGCACATTGTAAGACCATAATATAATGTCACAAACAGAAAAGTTCAGCTTCCTAGATGGCGCTGCTGTAGGAAGTCCTGTTGTGTCACATTTACTTTATACTGCAACAAAAGGGGACAAGCCACAGTAATAATCAACATGACTGTGGAACATTCCAGTGCATGTAAATAGAAAAAGAGACAGTACATTTATTAAATGTGCAGAGCTGAAAGTATCTTTAGTAAAAAGATAAAAAAAGTATCTAAGATACTAAAAGTATCTTAGATACTTTTATTTAAGATACTTTTTGGTTCATTTAAAAGTTACTTTTACTTTAGATACTTCTTAAAAGTATCTAGTATCTTTTATCTTTAAAAGTATCTTTAGATACTAAAAGTATCTTAGATACAAAAAAGTATCTTAGATACAAAAAAGTATCTTAGATAGTGATACAGAGACGATGTGTATTGTTCTTTGCATCCGGCCCGCAGCATTATCCGTTTATCTCGTTGGGTGTGACTCGTTGGAATTCCATGTTCGATGCTCTGAACTAGATTCTTAAGTCTAAAGAAAAACTGAAATCTCTATACGAAAAATTAAATTTTGCAAAACAAGATCGGCTCAGAGATACTGATATAAATTATTTAGCAGAATTATGCCAAATACTAAAACCGTTTGCTTTGGCACTTGACATTCTTCAAGGCGAACAAAATATGTACTACGGTTTCCTTCTACCATCAATCGTAAGCTTGTTTGTTAAAATTGAAAAGCTTAAAACCAATAAGTTTAAATATGTGGAACCTATTTTGAACGCTCCGACAGTATCTTTAAACTCCAAATTTGAAAAACTTCTTAAGTTGACTAACCAATCTGCAATAATTGCTGCAGTTACTAATCCTTTATTTAAAACACGTTGGCTTACTGCATTTCGAGGAATCAGGAATATCGAAAATGACCTTAGTGAAATTAAGGATTTGGTAATTACAGAAGCTATAAAAATTATGAAGGAAAATGAGGAACAATTAAAACAATTTGATGTAAGTACAAATAACATTACTACTGTAATGAAAAGTAACAAAATGCAAAACGACTTCTTTGAATTTGATATTAACTCCGAATACTCCGATCTTCAAACGCAAAACGAAAACACTGACTATACTGATTTAGATTATAAACCACAAGCTGAGCTGCAACTATTACAATATTTGGCCGATTCTGAAACCAACATACAAATGTTAAAAAAATATAATATTATAGAACAATTATTTAAAAAGTTCAATACGCCATTACCTTCTTCTGCAGCTGTTGAAAGAATGTTTTCTTTTGCAACTTTTATTAATTCACCCCGACGTCATGCCCTGTCTGATCATACTTTTGAAAATTTAGTTTTACTAAAAGCTAGTGGTTATACTAACTAGTTATTAGCTACCAAAATGTTACTATTTTTTTTATCCTATCCTATTGTGTTTAAAAATTGAATTATGTTGAATGTTCTGTTTTTAATGCATAATGCATCTTATGCTGTTTTTAACACACGAATTTATGTTTATTTTATATTATTTTGAAAATTTAATGTTGGATTTTTGTTTTCAATACAAAGTTATTAGTTTGTAATAACTTAACGTCTTTTATTTCCTATCTACTCCAAAGCCCAAAGTATACCATTTCAAAGTACCTGCTGGCTTAAACTAAAATTGTATAATAATTTAAAGGGTTAAAATGATGTTTTTAAAACAAAAGTATCGACAATCTACTGTAGAGCAGTAAAGTACCAGGTACCTTTATATTATACCCTAAAAGTATCTTAGTTACTACAAAAGTATCTAAGTATCTTAGATACTAGAAAAGAATCTAAGTATCTTTGATACATAAAAGTATCTTACATACTTAAAAGTATCTTAGATACTTAAAAGTATCTTAGATACTCAAAAGTATCTTAGATACTTGAAAGTATCTAAGATATTTTTACTCTAAATACTTTTCCGGTATTTTGTATCTTTAGATACTTTCACAAAAAAGTATCTTAGATACTTAGTATCTTAAGATACTTTTTGCCTCAAGTATCTTAAAAGTATCTAGATACTTTTAAAAAGTATCTTTTACAGCTCTGTAAATGTGTCACTTGTACCCTTATGTTATATTTTGTGAACCTAAAATATTAGGTTTTTTTTGAAGGTTTTTTTGTGGCTTATCCCTTTTTAGTAAAGTACCTGTTTGATTGTAGAAAAATGAAAATGCTATTACTCCACAGACTTCTTGAGGTGCCTTGTCAACTCCAGAAAAGAAGGGGTACACAAGAATACCCAATGGAATACAAAATTAAGCATAAGACTAAAAGAAATGTAGGTTATGGTTATGAAAATACAAAAGGGAAGAAAAAAGAACAAACAAAATTAGATACCTTGTGGGTGCACAAAACAGTGTAGACAGCTTTTGGCAGTAATGAAATTAATACATTTAATGCCTTTTGGAACCTGGGTAATTATGATAATAAAATATTTACCTATTCTCAAGTATGAAGGTCCAAAGGAATTCCAAAGAAGCGAAGTTACCCAAAGAAAACAAAATGAGTTCATTCATTTAGAAATGTATCAGTTATATATAGAGTTAAAGTAAATGGTGAAAGTTGAAATTTGTAAAAAAGAGTTTCTTGTCATGCACAGCATTTCAAAAAACGTATTGAAAGACTGATTAACCAAAACAAAGAAGGCATTTTTACTCCAAAGTCAGATGAAAGTCGAATTATTTTATATAAGTAAAAGGGGATAAGCCCTAGATTTTTTCAAAAATTATTAAAAAACTCAAAAACAAAAATATACAAACTGGATTTCATGAGTTAGAAATAAGTTAAAAATGATGCTTTCTTCAAAATATTGTTTGGTGGCATGTCCACTTCTGGTCTCAAGGTCTCCAATTGGACTGTCTAATTTGACCTTTCAAATAAAGCCAATTGAATGCTATTTAATATAATTTATTTGCATTTTAATTCATTTTAAAGTTATGTTTATGTACCCTTAAAAAACAAAACAAAAGACTGAAGAATTAAAAAAATTGGAAAAGAAAAATAAAACTAAGAAACACAAGGATATATAAAGTGAAATATTATGTAGAAGAACAATTAATATAAAGATGGTAGGAAAAAAACACAACAAAAAAAGGGAGAAAAATATTATGCCATGGTCACAAAAATCTAACATTAAAACTAATTATTTGTTTTTTCTTCTTTCTACTGCTATTAGGACTTCATAAAGAATATGAAAAGATTGGTAACAAAAAAACATTCTTCCATTTCTCAACTTCCTAAGTACTGCAGCAATTGTAAATAAAAGCATATACTCAAATTATTGATATATTTGGACTTTATATTAATACCAATTTTTAAACACTATATAAACAAAGAAACTCTAAAGCTCGCATTTTCTATGTAAATGCCAATAACAAACCAACCAAAATTAGACACTTATCTTGGCAAAGGCAAGAGGTCACATTATTTTTGTAAACAACTGAGAAAACTATAAAAATATCTCCTTAATTATCTGGATAATAGAATAATATATGAACTATCAACAATAAATCAGAAACATCTATAATGTGGATGTGGATCCCCCATCTTTTCATGAGGTGCACAATGGTTAACATAGGGGTGACTCACATATTAAAGAAAATATTTCTCAAATATTAAAGTAACTATAATTGTTAAATGTACTTTATAACCATAGCTGTTACAGAGACATTAGTTGTTTTGCATTTTAAAGCAACAAAGCTTGTCTCAAATTATTCCAAATTAAAATTCATCATTAGTATAAAAATAAATTACAAACAAAAATACAATGCAAAAAATCTTACCCGCAAACACCGCTACAATTATTAAAATCTTCATTTTAACCATACAATGCCGCTATCAACAAAATCACTATATATTTCAAACTTATAATAAACTTTTTGCGTTGTCAGTGAAGTGAAATATAAATTTAGGTGCTTTGTTCTATCGTAATTACTTTGAACTAATCGTATATCGTATGATTCTTTCGTCTATTTCTTCCAGAACAAGACTCACAGCACTCACTGTCTTTTTTTATTTGTTCAATGGAAATAAACAAAACAGCTGTGTGTCAAATGTCATTGTTACAGTCATGTTCTACAGTCACCCAACGGTACATGACCACCAAAAATAAGAAGACGATTCGTTCCCTGAAATTAACCTCTGTTATTTGTCTACTCTGAAGTTATATCATAACAAATGTCTTTTATTTTTAATAAATATTATTTTTATGTATAATTATATTTTAAGATGTTTAAATCAACTAGTACCATATGCGGATGTAAAAATATAAAGTATTTTAAACTGTTGTCAACCCAGGCTGAAGTCAATTGCCAAATAATATCAGATTTAATAGGTATCTATTGATTTTATTCTAATATTCTTTAAAATGCATATAAAAAATAAAATATTTAACTTTTAGGTGTTTCAAGAAAGGAAGCACTAATGTGTGTTGAAAAAAATAAGTTGCAGAACAAAGATGGAGAGTTTTTAATTCAGAGTATAAATTTTTGTAAAAGTTTAGGTTACTCAGAGTTTGATATCTTAAAAGTGCCTAACTTATTGACAATTTATCCTATTGAGCTTGAACAACATTATTATTCGCTTAAAGAGGGAGGATTTCATGATATAACACCACAAGTTTTATCCAAGTAAGTATGATGCCAAGTGTTTATTAGTTCTAGAATGATAAACACAATTCCTGTAAAGTCCTTTTACCCTATGACGGTCGATATGCAATTCAGATATGATTAGTGGGCCTCAAACAGTGAGGCATTAATATTTAATTCCGATCGCTTGAAAAGTAAAAATATTTCATTTCCTGTATTTTATGTTCAGTAATAATACTGGATTTTACTGTATCAAAGGCAAATAAAATGAATATAATATGTATATACAGGGCATTTTAAAAGAAGTGGGACGGAATATTTCAAATACTCGAAATTATTTGCTAACATCAAATGTTCATCAAGATCTATATAACTAACTATAAGTCTCTATTTTGCATAGAGTAAAAATTAAACCTATGGTTTTACATGCAGTAAAATTGGAAAATACTTGCCAAGTTGCTGGTATGTCCAAATTTGAATAAAACACATCCAATACTTTACTTTCTGCAGACACTGTAATAAATGTAACCTTGAAACAAATTGGCACTAAATCACTTTTGAGTTTTCAGCAAAACAAAAGGTTTAAACATGTGTAGTCCAGTAATTAATACCAAAGCTATTGAGAGTATGCAGTCCAGTAATTAGACAGAAGGTACTTTATAGTTTAACTAAAAGACACCACAAAGTGCGAATTGAATTCCTGAAACACTTTTTTGTTACTTCTTTTTAGCAAACGATTTGTCTTATTCACTGTCTAATATTTCACTATCAGAGTCGTCACTATCTGAATTTTTTTTCTATCCGAATAATTAGAAGCCGGACCTCATCTATAACTTGTTCAGTTTGAAAAGACTTAACAATTATGTCTTCCGTATGTCTAATACAATTTTGCCATTGTTCTGCCTTTATTTGTTCTAGCGATTCTTTCCATAAACTAAGAATGCTAGCGTCATCTGTTGTTTTGGATGCATGTTTATCATAAACCAACCCAATGCAGCGATGGTTCATGGAGAATTAAAATGAACCACGAGCTGGATGAACTAATGCAGAGCGCAGATATTGTCAGATTTGTAAAGTCACAAAGACTAAACTGGCTTGGTCACCTAGAAAGAATGCCAGATAATCGAGCTTTAAAAGTAGTCCAGAGATGGAAGCCCCAAGGAAACAGAACAAGAGGAAGGCCCTGTAAAAGATGGATAGACTACATAGAGAGGGATCTTAAAACCATGAACATCAGGCAGTGGCGAAGGAAAGTATCCAACAGGGCAGAATGGAAGAACATTGTTAAGCAGGCCAAGACTCACAAAGGGTTGTAGTGCCATTAGAAGAAGAAGAAATTTATCATAAAAATTTTTGGCTATACCCCAAACTAACTCAATTGCATTATAGTGGCAATGGTAGGGAGGAAGTCGAAAAACTTTATGGCCATATTTAAGAGCCATTTGGTCAGTAACAAATTTCTTTTGAATTTTGTTCTCTCCATACCTTTAAAGTAAATCGACTTTTAAAAATATGTCACTGTGATAAATTTTCTTTTCTGTCAACCACAACTTTATTTATTTATTCTTTTTTCCAGCTGCTTGAAGGAAATCTCTCTTCTACTTTTGAGTGGTAGGATGCATTATCCAACACTATTATGGATGGCCGCTCAAATTTTTTTAACAAATTTTCTTCAAACCATTCTTCAAAAACATTTGCATCCATATTTCCATGGTAATTACCTGTATTCTTTGTAGACGAAATAATTAAACTAGCGTCGGGAATAAAACCCTCATCATTTCCAGCATGAAGTAGAAATGTAGCTTTTACCATTAATGGAAAGACTAGAAGAATAATATTTTGTGGTGCCATCTTGCTAGGATGATTTTGACATATTTCCTTTAGCGAAAATCAATCCAAGTTTCATCTAAAAAATTACAACTTGCCTCGGACTATTAGACATTTTATTGTTCATGTATTTTCTTAAAAAATGCCACCGTTATGAAACAACATTAGAGAGTTCACACAATACTTGTCTATTATTTGTCTTTTTATATCGAAAACCTAAATGTTTCAGCATTCTCCACAAACTTGTTAAACTAATATCACACAGTTCCTTGTCTTTTATTTTTTGTAACACAGCACTAATTGTTACATGTTTTTTGGCTTTATACATATTATATTATAATATTTTGAATTGCAAGTTTAATTGACTGGTGCAAATCTAAAGTTTTTGGATGTGGACGATTTCTCTTGCTTACTTTATTTATTTCATCCTCACTCATGTTATTAATTCTTCGGAATGTCCTCTCTGAGATACCGCAAGCATCGAATGTGCGTTTCTGAACTGCCACAATAGATGTCAATGGACCCATTTCAGAACTAAACGCCGTTCTTCTCTACGTTTCGACTGTATTTTATTTTCTTCAAAATTACTCATTTTACTTTAAAATACTGCTTCACTACACTATAGTGCTAATAGTTGTATATAGGTACTTATATACAATTACTACAGCCTAAAAAGGTCGAGGGTTGTACAACAGACGAAACAATTGAACACAAATTATTTAACAGCCAATGCTAAACAAGCATAAACACTGCATTGATTGTGATTGCAAAAACCGTTCGCATGTTTTAAATAAGATTTTTGCTGATTATGTATTTTGCTAAATTATTAAATAACACCAATACAACGCACGACCATCAATTAATTTTTAGCGATAAACAGAAGTGTAATATGATGACAAGTTTGAATTTGATCTACTTTGTCGATAATAGTGTCGTTAACAGAAAGATATTTTTACTTAAATAGCATGAATAATTTTTTAATGATTGTGTGGATTTAAGAAATACATTACTAAACAAATGTTTAAAGTGTGTATAAAGGAGATTACAATTATTATGACACATGGTACTCCTTATTTTTCAAATAATATGTTCTTGTAAAGGCATGACTTTGATTATTGGGCAAACCTACATTATATGATACGTCAGAAGAAAATTAAAAAAAATTAACATGTAATAAATTCACTGTTTAAATAAATCTTCTGTACTCGTACTATTGCAATAAAATATTAAAACCAATAAACGATAACTTGTTGAGCAGTGCTGATTGAAACAACAGAGCAGTAAAATGTTATTACATAAAAGTAGTGTAAAATATATCGCCGCTTATCTGGTCCGCTAGTAATAAAGTTACCAGCATTTAATTGCAAAGTGGTCTTCTTAGGTGGAAAATACTTTAACAAGTTGTACTTGTGAAAGAAGTTTTTCTAAAACGAGCCTAATAAAATCGATACTTCAATTGAAAATGCTGCAAAACTGTTTGGAATATCTAATGGTGCCTTCTGTTAAACAAGAACTTGTACTAAATATTGATAAATATACTGTAGGTGATGAATTTTAAAAAATGATACCATTTTAGCAAAGAGTGGTATTGTAATGTGTGTGTAATTTTTAATGTATTTTTTATTTATGTGACTGTGACCATCCATATTTTTCTTATCATCACGCAATAATTTAATACAGTATACTCCCTCTATAACGAACACGGTTATTACGAGGTTTCGCTTATAACGAGATACATTAGATGTCCCGTGAAATTTCTATTGAACTATAACCGTTTATAGCGAGGCAAATTTGGTTATAACGAGAGAAAATAAGATCCAAAAACGTGTTTTTTACGTTTTTGGTCCGGTCGTGGCTATAAATAAATACCTTTTCAAACAGCCACTCAATAAACTTAACTGCAGTCCGCAATAAACTTCTTTACAATGAATAAATACAACTGTTTCACATCTTTAGAAAATATATATGATAGAATGATACTGGACCATTTAAAGCAGTTAAAAATGACAGAGCTCTTAAAATTGCAGAAGCAATAGTTTATGTTATCCTTGAAAATACGCTTTATACATTATGTAGTTGGAAAAAAATATAAGTACAGATTTTTTGTTTTAACGTATATCATTGATAATAAAAGTAAACAACTCTTTTATGTTTTAATATATTTCATTGACAATAAAAGTAAATAACTTTTTTTCAAAAACGCCATTCAAACAATATTTATTAGCATCTTATATTGCTCCGAATGGCTTCACTATAGGAAGTTAATGGTTTAGAAAACTACAGATTCATATGTATTCACAGTATTATTATTGTCTGATATAACGAGATCGTTTATAACGAGGTAATTAGTCTGTCATTTCAGTTCTCGTTATAGAGGGAGTCTACTGTATAACAAACGCCTTTCCAAAATTTACTATTCAAACAAATATATTTTGAATTTAAAAAATTATTTAAAAAAATTGTAAACTATTTTTCATATATGAATATATCATTGTTGCAAATTAATAAAAAGTATATGGGGGGTGCGATTTTCAGCATTGGAACCTACACTAAAAAAACCTGGTCACGCCTATGACTAGTCTAATTCAAGGGTATGCTGTGCCCATTTTGGCTGTGTAATTTTTGTTTATACATATTTATGTTTATTTTTAGGGCCAGAACATACATGAAAAGAATTGTTCACTACTTGAAATCTATAAAACTAATACCTTTAACTGTAGATGTACAAGAAAACTTGTGTTCCTCTATAGAAGATAATAGTATTTCTTCTAGAATACCAAAACTAATGCACAGTGAAGAACAAAAATGGACTGATATTCATTTACATACTTTGAAAACATTCTTAAGTAAGTATTTACCTTACATTTAAACTACTATTTTACTTGCTATTTATCATACAGGTTGTCCAATAACATCTAAATAAATATTTAAACTGAGTAATTAGAAATTGAAGCGTTTTCATTGCATATAAGCAAATAGATGGGATAGGAACTTTTCCAAAAAAAACAAGGCTGCTTAGCTCAGATAGTAGAGTGTCTCTAACTTCTAGACATTTAAGATTTTTAACATCTAGATATTTTTAAAATATCTACAGGCCCCAGGCACTCATCCTGAATAAGCTGAGTACATCTGGTAAAACCAGAGGTAATAGTAGACAGTTGAGGCATAGCACTGGTCCTGTTACCTTCCTTGTATACTATAGGCCCAAGGGAGAGCAGACTACCCTGCTATAATGCCAAAATCACACTAGCTGTATAAAGAGAGAATATTAACTATTAAGATCCAAAAACTGAATAGAAATCTACCTTGGACCCCATCGTCTTTATCATTCTATTTATTTAGTGTTAACTATAGTTTTCAGAACTAATTAATGACTTAAGAGTCCCATAACTGATATTATTCATACAAAATGACTAAAACTATAATAAACATAATAAGACTAGATGCAGTTTACACATGGTATCAAACTAGATTAAAAAAAGGAACCTACAAAAATTCACATAACAACAAAATGCAAATAAAGAACCAATGTAAAATAAATTGAAAAATAGAAAACTTTTGAAATGGGTAAAAAAATATTTGAAATATTGATTTAAGCTCAGTATACAATCATAAATTTAAAATTTCTTCACTGGATATTACCAGTGTCTATTATGATTGGTTGAATGTTAATGTTAACCATACTTTTGTCTCAGATATACCACTTTTTAATAATTTCATGAGTATGTCTCACACATTTTTCACAAATTTCTGTGTTACATTGATTTAGTGCCTCTTTCCACACATGTATAACAGCACAATCAGAATGTCCATCTCTACCAATATATTTATTATAATATGACTTACAGTTTGCCAAAATTAATTCAATAGCGTTGAATACTCAGTGATAAGGAGGTAGTCTCAACACTTCATGGCTGTGTTCTCTGAGTATCAATTATATACACATTCTGTTTTCTGTTCATTTTTGCAATTTGTAATAATTCAAGTTTTGTGATTTTTGTGTCACACTTAATGTTGTTTGTTGTCAACCAGGTAATAATTTGCAATCTCATTGAAACAGTGGGAGGTTGCTTTTCTAAAAGAATACTGTGATATGGAGCATTATCCATCAAAATTAATGATTGCTCATGGCTCTTATAAATTGGGAATTATTTGTTCAAATATCGATTTAGTGAAAATTTCATTGTTCATTTCCACATTATAATCAGCGATTTTAAATTTTGAGCAAAATAATAAACTTGCTATAGTAACAAATCCTTTCGTAGAACCAGTGTGAACAATTATAAAACGTTGTCTTGCCAGGAAATTGTTTTATTTCACTTTGAATAAATCCATGTTTCTTCCAAAAAACAAGGTCTCTGGGATGCACACTATTAAGATTTTGCATATATTTACGAAGGAACTTTGTTTAAAGCAGCAGTACCGGTGTGCTCCTTTTCATAAATTAAATCCCAATTATTTTAAAAAAATATTAACAGATGTTTTGCCTATAAATACAACTTTTGATCCCTTATTCATTACTAGACTTCGGCAAATATGCATATTGCATATTTTGCATATTGTGCATATTTTATGCAAATATTTCATATTTTGGCATATTTGTATAAAAGTTTGCATAAAGTGCATAACAGTTCAGATTTTTATACTGTATTTGAAAATTTTTAAACATACCAATTTATTTCAATTCTTGTATAAAATTTTGTAGTCATTTTAATCAAGAAATGATCTAAGTACGTAATCTCTACAGGTACAAAACATTTACAATTTCAAAGAAGATCAATTTAAGTAGCCCTCAACATTCTTAGAAAGTCTCGGTCACTGAGGCATTCAGTTATTGGATAATCGCTAAGGGTTCGCTCATTTGCATTTTATGATCTAATCCCCAAATCTATCTACAATTTATTGTATCTTAACAGCAGGTAAACGGCTAATAGTTTTGTTCCTAATTTATTGATTTTTCAAAATCTCCCAGTTTATTGAATTAGGTACCTAAACATTTCTAATTTGATGCTCAGATTTGTAAATCATTTTTGTTTTGATATTCAAAGCGTAAACACTCGTTGTGCGTAACAAAAAGGAAGATTGTGATTTTATAATGCCTAAAACAACCAGTGCTTCAACTTGGATTAAACCTTATAAAGAGCTGTCTATGGATATGGGAAAAATCTACTGTTCAGTCTGTGGCAAAATTGTAAGTATCTAATATTTTCTATTAAATATCTAATATTTCATACATACAGGGTGTTTCCAAATGACACTTACAACGTTTGACTGTAGATACTTCTCGAAAAATTGAACAAAACGATATAGTTAATGAGGGGTCAAACTTATTTACTTTTCGAGATACAGGGTGTTAAAATTAAAAAAAAATTAAATTCTTTTAGTTAATAACAACAATAACTTTAAAACCAATAAACGTATTTACTTGAAATTTAGTACTCGTAGGTTGTTTTTAAATGAAAAATAGCTTCCTTTAGTGAGAAAAAATTGTCCATGGTACAATACAATGGTGTGTATTTAGAAAAATTTTTCACCTTTACTTTTTTTATGAAGTCAGCTATTCTAAAACACAATTATTTTTATTGTAATTGAATTAACAAAAAAAACCTTTTGTTGAATTTTAAAATAAGTTATATGATGTACTAATGGTTAGTAACAAAAACTAATTTGTGGATTAATACTGCATTTAAAACACTTAGCGAGTGTTTTTTTTTCCAAACCAGTTATTTGATTAACCAAAAACACCTTGTATATTTTTATATTTTAAAGGTTGGGTTAAAATAATGGTTTTTATTTTTATTTATAGATAGCATGTGAGAAGAAATTTCAGATAGACCAACATGTGAGAACTGCTTCACACATTGCAAAAAAAGGAAAAATAGGAGGAAAACATCAAACTTCAATGGCTAAATGTTTCCAATCTACTTCAAAAAAATTAGATGAGCAAGAAACTTTTAATGAAGACTTGTGTCGCGCATTAGTGTCTGCACACATACCGTTTTCAAAATTAGCAAATGTAAATTTTAGTTCGTTTCTAAAAAAATATTGCAAACTTAATGTTCCAAGTGATCGGTCTCTAAGAAGAAATAATGTGAACGGGCTATACTCGTCGGTGTTAATTAATATTAAGGAAGAAATTGCAGATAATTATTTTTACATATCTGTAGACGAAACCACTGATTCCTCAGGAAAGTATATTGCTCATTTATTGATTGGTGTTCTTAAAGAAGATACCTTACCAAAATCTCATCTTATTTCATGCCAGCAACTTGAGAAAACAAATGCTTTAACAATTTCGCGTTTTATACAAGAAACATTAGCAACTTTTTTTCTTCCGACAACTATTCCTTCTAATAAATTACTGCTTATTTTATCGGATGCTGCTCCTTATATGGTGAAAGCAGGACAAAATTTAAAAATATTTTTCCCAGATTTAATACATGTTACTTGTGTAGCGCATGGATTAAACAGAGTTGCAGAGGAAATACGAAAAAAGTTTCCTCTTGTAAATACCATGATATCCAGTGTCAAAAAAGTATTTCTTAAATCTCCTATAAGAATTCAACTTTATAAAGAAATGCTACCTAACATTCCTCTTCCACCACAACCTATTTTAACGCGATGGGGAACATGGTTAGAAGCAGCTAATTTTTATGCAGATCATTTTGTTAAAATAAAGAACATAATTGATACGTTAACAGATGAAAGTTCCCAATCTCTTTTGGATTCTAAACAAACTTTTCAGAGTAACTTGCTTCAACAAGAACTTTCATTTATAAAATCAAATTTTAGTTTTGTTCAAAAAACAATTACTCAGTTAGAATCACCAAAACTGTCATTGTTCGAAAGTACAGCATTAATAAAAGAATTTGCGTCATGTTGTCGGAACGTTAGAGGTAATATTGGAAAAGATATTTTAAAAAAATTTGAAGCTACTATGGAAAAAAATAAAGGTTACCATATTCTTTCTGAAGTAGTCAGTGTTCTAGCTGGAAATATTTCGGAAACAATTAATTTAGAACCAAATGTTTTGGTTAGTTTGAAAAATGCTCCCGTTACATCAGTTGATGTTGAAGTTTTTCCATATATAAATATATGTACTCAGACAGAAGCCACAAGTTTTTGTTAGAAAATTTTGAACACCACTTGGTCATTTATTGTTACCATAATTCTAAATAAGTTTATTCATACTTAAAAATGATGTAGTTACTTAAAATAAATGTAAATCTTAATGAATAGTAGGAAATATTTAGTTATGTACACTTTTTTTTTTAATAAAATTGTTACTATTTTACGATTTTTTTATTTATTTGTATGCATATTTTGTAAAATATTTGCATATTTTCGGGTAAACACGTGCATATTTATGCGCATATTTTCTACATTTTTATTTGCATATTTGCCGAAGTCTATTCATTACTTATACTGTACAGAGCAACAAGTTCCTCTAAAAAAAAACAGTTACGTACAGAATAAATCGCACTGTTCTCACTAGTTTAATGTAAAGAAAATAAATACTACTTTGTTTTCAAAAAACTAGAAATAATTTAAAATTAAAAAAATTCACATGAAACTTGACTTCATCATACATCAATCAATGTATTCAGCACAAATTTCCTGCTGGAATATGCTAGCTCAAAATATACTGAGCATATAACAAGTATGTCTTTGGATTAGACACACTAACTAAAATGCGAAAAGTTTGCTTCATAAAATACCTATTTGCAAACATTTTTGTACTGATGTGAATATTCCTTTCACATTTAATTTTTTAGATCTAAATGCTTAGTCTTGTTTTGATGCTTACATTATTATAATTGTAATAATGCCAGCAAGCTGTTGTGACCAAAGAACAATAGGCCATTATTGTGGTTGCAATAGAGAAAAACTAGAATTTCTAGTAATATAGCCCAGCATTTTTGACCTCCTAATTGATATATAATTAATATGATCGACAAAAGTTAATTTCTCATCAAAAATTACACCCAGAAACTTATAAAATTGCATTGATATTCAAATATAGCTTAATTTTTTGGCACCACTCTGATAAACGATTTAAGTCCCCCTGAAGCAGTTCCTCTCTGCTTCACAACACTGGACTGCTGTCCCATACTTATCATTGGACTCATCAACGCCTTCGGCATATTGTAATCACCTAACAGGTAAACATTCGTAGATAAACATTTCTTGACTAGCTTGGGGAATATATTCAATTACACTTTAAAACTCCTGATATAAACCAAAATATCATAGATTACTTGATTTTTTTCCTGGAGTTTAAGTTTCAATTTATTAATGCGACTGAGATATAGTAAGCCATACAATATCTTTCAAATGTTTACCCTCGTCCATTCCTTTTTCTTCCGTGAAAGAGATTATTTTATCTTTTAGATCCCAATCTCGTTCGAAAACCCGTTTTGCACTGAGCCATGTTGCTTTAGTATAGTAACGTATGTACATCAGAATATTCAGGCTGAAATGAGTCAAGAAACTTACGAAATTGTTTATGCTTACGTGCTCATGAGCGAATGCTATTAACAAGCTTAATAACAACATCAAATACATGTTTCATGTCTAACAGATTTACACACAGCTTCTCGATGTATGGTACAATGTACAAATGCCACTTTGTTCCCAGAAAATGATTCCTTAAATATGACTAAAAACCAGATTTCGTCCCTATCTTATTCTGTGCTACATGAGTAGTAATTTTAAAAATATTAATCAAAGGTAATTTCAAAAACGTGGTAGTTTTTTGAAATTCTTGAAAAATGTTTGATCCTTTTATATAATGAACTTATGTAAGCTAATTTTTTAGTAACACAAAAATTGTCATTTTTTACAACTATCAGTAACTGAGCTGTGTCAGTTATGTCCATACTCTCATTCAATGCAAAAGAACAGAATCTAAACTAGTTTAACTTTGACTCTAGTTGTGAGAAAAACGGCTTTTAATTCTAGAAGTAATTGTTTTTCGAGACAAATTTACTGTCTCAAAATCTGGGATGTGTAGCTTTTGAGAATAACTTTTTTTTAATATTATACTGACCTGATATTTCTTTACTTAGAGTTCCTGCTTTATCCTTTTTTTTATCTGGCCATAGTTTCATAAGTGACGTTATTATGCTTTTTGATTAAGTGTCATAAGAAGTTGAATTCTTTGAACAACTACAACTTCGTTACAAACATTTATCCTTAATAAAGCATGAAATAGTATTTCCAAGTCCACTCATCTTTAAAAACATGACATTCTGAATTAGCTAAAAAAACTGATAACTGAACAAAAAAACTATTAACAAACCATAACTATACAAGCACAAACCTGGCACACAGCCGAAGAGGTGTCTTGACACTTACTACACTACAAAAATGGTAGCAACTGCTTCGATCCGAACTTAGCCGAGCAACACATGCATTGTACTCCACATCGTCATGCCACTGTACTATATACATCTACTACGCTACATGAGATTGTATGCAAACTCAGTCAATATTAGATGCGATAATACCCTACTTACAACAGAAATAGAACACACAAATCAACCTATATATCTTGGAGTAACTCTGGACCAGTCTTTCACCTACAGATAATATTGCATAAAAACGAGAGGAAAGGTAACAATTAGGAACAGCATACTCAGAAAGCTAACAGGAAGTAAATGGGGTGCACGTCCTGGCGTTTTAAGAACAACGGCACAGGTACTGTGTTTCTCAACTGCTTAATATGTGTGCCCCGTTTGGGACAGATCTGCCCATACCAAACAAGTTGATACTGCGCTAAATGAGACATGCAGGATAGTAACGGGGTGCATGAAACCAACGCCACTCTCAAATACATGCCTTATACAAAGCTCGAACACCATGAAAGCGACTAAAATCTAGGAAAAGCTTCCTTGGAACAGTGCAGGATGAACCGCCTGAGTATTTTCCTCTTCTCCAGGTTCAATGGACCGGCCAGTCCCTAGACTTTAAAACGTGGAAAATTATGAATAGGATAAGAACTGGGGTTGCCCCAGTAAAATCAAAATGGTAAAATGGGGAAAAATAGACATAGATGATGTGAACTGTGGAGAAACACAGAATATGGAACATCTTCGTACATGCGGAAACTGTCCTCATCGATGTACCCTCGAAGATTTGTGGCTCGCCAACAAAAATGGAACCGACGTAGCCCATACTGAGCCGAAATTTTATGAATGATATGTCCGGACACGATAAAGTAAAGTAAGTAACAGGAATAGAAGGAAACAGTTATTACCTTGCTACGTAGAAAACACAAGACTTAATACAAATATTCTTCTTCTTCTTCCTCTTTATAAGCAATTCTGATTGTTCATTGGCGGATTAATACCTCTATGGAAGGTTGTCACTCCATCTTTTGCGCGGTCGTCCGATACTTCTGCCGATTGGTGACTTATCTCTTGCTATTTTGACGACACCGGTCTCCCCCATTCTGCTATGTGGTTATTCCATTCTTTTTTTTGTGTCTATTCATTTATACACTGTACGTTACATTTTCTTCTAATGACTTCACTTCTCTTTCGATCTCTCAGCGTATTTTGGGTAATTCTTCTCAGTACTCTCATCTCTGCCGTTTCCAGTTGCCTTTGTGTTGTGGCTGTGTCGTGTCTTGTTTCTGAGGCATATGTCATTATTGGTCTTACACTGGCGTTATAAATTCTTGACTTCATCTCAGTGTTAATGTGTTTGTTTCGCCATATAGTGTTATTAAGGTATCCTGCCAGTCTATTGGCTTTTTGTATTTTTCCTCTCACTTATTTGTCCAGGTCTTTATAGCTGGACAGTGTACAAATATTCTGATTACAAATATTCAGACCCATCTTTGAGTTCCCTATCTCAAATTGCAGCCAATAATGTGCCTAAACCATAAGTGTTTGTCACGGTTCAAAGAAGAGTATGGGTAGGCCGATATTTTTATAAAATTTAGTACAATCAAAACATAAAATTGTTTTATGTTTCTTACTATTTTTAGTGTTGAGATTAGACATAACTAAAGAGGAAGTTGAGAATCTCTTCCGTGTTCACAAAATGATAAGAAACAAAAGTTTTAAAGTAATACAACAAAACATTAGATTAGCTGAAGAGTTAGGCATTGGACCTAAAAAAATTATAAAGTATGGATATTTGCTTAGTAACTATCCGACTTATCCAGAAACAACTCTTCGTGATTTATCGAATTTAGCCGGAATGGATATGAGAATAGAGATGAGGAGGTATCCAAAATTAATTACGTCTTCTCCAAAAAATATTATAAAAATTTATGGTATCTTAAAGGTAAGTTTTGTATATATTTTTATATTTTTCAGTATAGGCTATTCAGTATAGGTGGTTGGTATTTTGTAAAATTTTAGGGGTTTAGAGGTTGCAATCTGAAATTATTGTTTTTTAACGTTTCCTATGCAACTGTGGTAGATAATACGATTACGATGGTGACTGTTTTTCGCTCACTGATGAGCAGTCAGTTAGCGAAAGATGGTTGCTGCATCGCCTTTGATAATCCCTGCCCTGTTGAGGAAAAGTCAGGTAGAAATAATTCCTTTATGTTTATGTTTCTTTATATAACAATAAAACACTGAAAACTTCTGTTTTCAACTCCTACACAAAATTTATTATAACTTGTTATGACTACGCTGTTTCGGCAGAGTGCCTTTCTCAACTGATCTATTTTTGGTATGCGTTTACACTTTATTGTCTTTAACTGAATAAGTTAAGGATGGGGAGAACTGTTTGTCTCAAGTTGGTCATTCAGAATTATATATATTTTTTAATTTGTTGATTCTCATAGATTCTAATAAAGATACCTTAAGGCCTTTATTTTGAATGTGAATTATTTGGTCATTAAAATAATGATTATGGTCTAGAAGGAAGTGCGTACGTAGAATTGGTTTTTCTATTATTGAAAGCCCTTTTGTGTTCTGCTATACGTTTGTTAAAAATTCTACCAGTTTGACCGATGTAAGTTTTTAGACAGTCGCTACATGTAAGTTTCTATACACCACTGTGTAAGTGTTTTTTTTCTTTTGGCCCTTGTTCTTAATATATTTGCTTAAGTTGTTGTTTGTTCTAAAAGCTGGTGTTATTCCTTTCTTTTTTATGTGTTTGGCTATTTTTGTTGATATCTTGCCTGTATATGTAATCGAGCTGAATGTACTGGGTTTTTTCTTTGGTGGTGGAAATATTAATTTCAGGGCTTTCTTATGTAGTTTTTGTTTTAAAATTTTGTTGATTGTTTGTTCGTTGTACCCATTATTTACTGTTATTTCTGAATCATCAGTATTACTGAATTTCTATTAATCTATGTAACATGCTATGGTAGGCTGCCAATTTATGTTGCGTAGGATGGGATGATGAATTGTGTATAGTTGTGTCAGTATGGGTAGGTTTATGAAATACGGAGCACTCGTGTTTGTGCATAATTTTTAAATCTAGAACATTTATGGATTGATTTTATTCTAATTCTATTGTGAATTCAATATGACCATGGAGCGAATTAATATACGATAAGAATTTGTCAAGTTACCTGTTAGTTCCTTAAAGCATACCAGTATATCGTTCACGTATCTCCACCAATATAAAAACTGTTTGAATACAATTTGAATACATGCATACTGATGATATTAGTTGCTATTAACTCCTCATAAACACTTGGTCTAAGGACTAGCAACCCCAGTGGACTCCTACGTTACCATGTGATCAATTTTTTTTATAACTTAAACATCATTTGCCCACATATTTAATGGCTTTAAACATGTAAATCCAGATAACACTGATGATGGAATAGTTATTCCGAAAACGTTCTGTGATGTAGCCCGATAGGGTTTTTATATTAATATACCTTTTATAAACGAATTTTTTTAAATAAAATTTTTTTAGATATATTTATTTTCCATCCCCCTTCTAGCGAGGAAAGGTAGAGTTGATTTAAAAGTTCTTTGGCCTCATCTGTGGGCTGATAAAATTCCAATTTATTTTCTAATCGTTTCGTGATTATTTTTGTAAATAGTTCATAAATATTGGTAAGTTGACTTATGGGTCTGTAGTTTCTGAGGTCGGTAGCAATGCCTTTTTTATGAAGTAAGATAATTTTTGCGTTATGCCACTGAGTTGGTGTTACTGCTTCCTGTAGACATCTACCGAATAGTTTAGCAAATACCTACCATAATCCTTTTCCAGCCACTTTCAAGGCATCTGCCACTATTTCGTCGCCTCCAGGGAACTTATTGTTTTTCATTTATTGCACTAACCTTCGAACTTTATTGGCTGGTATGTTCGGTAAAATGTCAGATCTCTGATTAATTATCTTAATGATCCACTCGAGCCTTAAAAATTTGTGTGGATGTTTTTTCTTCCAATGTACATATTCTGTCTGAGTACTTTCAAGCTTATGTTTTCTTCTATTAATGTAGTTATTTTCATCGTATTATATCGTCTCAGGTCCTTTCTAACCTCATTTTTAATTTTCTTATTCAAGATTCTTAGTTCATTTTTGTTATAATTCTGATTTTCTCTAAGTTTTATTCTTTCCTCTAGAAGATGTTTTGTGCTGTGGCTTAATTTTTGTTTTTGTTTTTAGCACTAGGACAGTATATCCTTTCAGATTCTTTCAATATCTGAATAATTTTATTATTTATTTGCATTTAGTAAACAATTTATCGAATCCGTGCACAATAAAACAAATAATCGTCACCTTTGACGTTACTGCATGTACAAAGATTTTCATGTTAAAATTTTGTGGAAGTTCAAGCTGTCAAACTATTTATATAACAAAGATATTTAGAAATCGAGATACTCAATTTTTCGCCATCTTTAACAACGACCATACCACTTATCTAAAGGAGGGCAATATCAAAGTGTAACCTTTAGCGAGATCTTTCAAGTAATTATTTCTACCTCTTCCTACTTTCAATACGTTTCATCCATTTATTCCTAAATGTCGTTTCTCCCTCTTTCTCAATATCGTTTGCATTCATTTATTATTTTTACAAGTCTTGTTGGTTCTATCTTAATATTGTATCAGTCTCTAATTTAGCTAATGTTCTTTAATGTTTTTAGGAATTTGATATACCAGATGAGACAATAAGGAAACGACCGAATGTTTTCCAGTTATCGCCCGAAACCGTAAAACTTAGACTTCAGGAAATCGAAAAACACCCCGATCTTAAAATTTTACTAACTCACCCAAATGTGCTTTCTTTAATAATTCATCATAATAGAGCGAAAACTAGACTATCATTTTTACATCAAATGCAGTTGCGATGCGTTCCATTGACCATTTTAAGTAAGTTATTTAGATTTTGTAACTAATTTTTTGTGCAAAGCAAAAAAGCGATAAGAAGGTATACTGTGTTGAGCATTTAAAGATTGTCGCATGGGGCTAGGGCATCAATATAACATGCTTTTCTGCCGCGGTTTGTAAGCCTTTTTAACAATTAAACTTTTCAGTAACATATAAATCTCTATGTGTTCCTTGGTGTCTGTATGCCAACGAATAAACAATTTTCGGTACTTATGAAACAACTTCGATTACATTCGTATGCAAACAAGATTTTTTCATCACTCCGAGAGGCGTGACGCCTTGTCGTAATGTAAAGGCTTTTCATGCTCGGTGTGGTCGGTTATTCTGTGAGGTGAGCACGACTGGGTGGAGCTAAGGACGGCCTAACTCCTGGTACTAGCCGTTTTCATTAGACTTCTCTCGATAAGGGAATTCTGCAGTGAGACACCAGTCATTCATTAGCTTTTCGTGGGATAATAATGAACCAAGAACGAACAAAAAAATCGAACTAGGAAGAAAAACAACGTAGCTTCAAACATCTGGAAACTTTGGACAGTTAAAGCAAGTCCTGTATCCAAAACGGGCTCGACAGCAGGCTTTAAAGCCTATCCTAAAATCATAAACACAGATATAAGGTATAGAAAAAATTTTAAGTTGCTGTGTGATCAAAATAACCTTTTATCTAGTCTACATGTGTTTTCCCTAAAAATACGAAAAAGAAGGTATCCTAATAATATACTTTGTAATCATTTCCTTTTTCATTTACAGAAAGTGATGTAGACGATGCTTTCGAGGAATATGTAAAAGAAGGTAAGGACATAAATAAGCAAAGGGATTTATTCCAATATTTGAGGAAGCTGTTTTCTGTCTCTATGAAAGAAGTGAAAATGAAGATACAATGCCATCCTTTTTACCTACAAGTACCACTGATAGACATGCAGGAAACTTACGATTATTTGAAATCTGAAAAGTTTTCTAAAGAACATATATACAACGTTTTATACATTATTCTCTATCCAAAGTAAGTTATTTTACATAAAAATAAATCAATCTCTCAGGGAATTTAATGTCATATATATATATATATATCTTAAACCTAAATTAATATTATTACAAAACGAATAATAAACTAACGAGGCTTCCGGGTTGAACTGCGTCGATTTTCGCCATGCCGAGCTTTCGACATCCTGCCTGATGTCTTCTTCAGGACTTCCGGGGTCTTAGTCTCCTGAGTCCCCAGACTCTATACGGTTTACTACTGCTGCTAAGGAGGTCGGACGGTTCATTTATACCGTCGATGATGACGTGGTTCACTGATGTGGCGCTTGGGTGGAGGTTGGCGTGAATATTCCTAACGGTGGGATTTTGATTGATAGGTGGAGTGAACGATGTTTTATTTAGGAGATCTCTCCATGTCGAAGGTTACCGGGTGCCGTCATCTCTTTTATTAAGACAATTCGGCCGTGTTTCAATCTCTATGGCTTCTTGGATAATTCTCGGTTTATAGAAGAGGATGGGGTTTATGATTCTGGAGTTTTCGAAATCAACTTTGTAACCTGTATGAAGATGGTGTTGACTTAGAGATGAAATTATATCGGAATTGGGGACAGAGAAGAAATGTTCATACATAATATTTTGGATTCTTCGATTGTTTTGGCCTATGTAAGATCGGAGGCAGACTCATAAGAAATTTCACAAACTCCGTGTTGTTCATTTGGAATGTTGTCTTTGATTAATCGGACAAGAGATGAGAGTTTTTGTCGGGGGGTAAATATTGTCTTTATTCTTCTTGATATGAGGATTTTGGCGAGTTTGTCCGTGAAACCTTTGATGTGAGGAAGTAAAGCTTTCATATGATGAGAGTCTGAATCTTGGGGTTGAGATTGAGCGGGAGATTGAAGCCTTTGTGCACTGCTTTACTAAACAATCCTATTTTTTCAAAGGAATTGACCATAGTAGGCAAAAACTTAGACTACGTTGCTCTCTTCCATAAAACTGAAGTAATAATACCCACATATAGTGAAAACAACAGTATCAGCAGCAATATTCTTAGTTCCTTATCTGTTTTGAACTTCTACAGTGATGGCACAGGTATATACACAGATGCCTCTAAATCGATAGAAAGGACTGGCTGTGCTTATTTTTTGCCCTCAGCAGGTTCGGAATTCAAGTAAAAACTTCTCAGTGAGTTCTCAATTTTTCCGGCGGAATTATTGGCCATACTCGAAGTGTTGAAATATTTTAAAAACACTTATATTAAAAAAAAACATCAATTCTTTCGTTAGAACATAAAAAATACTTTTTGTCCAAAACATTTAGTAATCCTTCTATATTTTTAATAAAGGATCAATTCCAGCATTTAGCAGACTCTGGCTTCAATATAAAATTTATTTGGGTTAAGGCACATATTGGACTGAAAGATAATGAATATGTAGACTATTTAGCTAAGATCAGTGTAACATAAGGCACTTTATTGTCATATTCTTTGTGTATCAGATGCCATTTCGATTAAAAAAAACAGCTATCGACATGGAAACATCAATGGAATTTTTACTGCTTCACAAACCATACAAGATACACCACTTTACAACGTGTTATTCCACAAACTATTTGGTTTAAGAGTTTTAAAGCTCCAGAGTAAATATATAACCACCATAAAGCGAATATAATTTCGTATTTTTTTCTTATTTGTTGAACTGGCCAGCCAAATTTCT
This sequence comes from Diabrotica undecimpunctata, assembly GCF_040954645.1. Classification (NCBI taxonomy): domain Eukaryota; kingdom Metazoa; phylum Arthropoda; class Insecta; order Coleoptera; family Chrysomelidae; genus Diabrotica; species Diabrotica undecimpunctata. Next base: position 141,749,642 of record NC_092803.1, read on the forward strand.
GATTCGTTACTTTAATCCATGTTTCTAAGCTAAATAATTAATCAGTATCAGAAGATTTGATTAATATTTTGATCCTGGTGTAATTTTGGAAGCGTGGAAAACCCTCCTGGTGTCCGCCTCTTCGTGATGACTTCGTATTCAACTTCTCATCTTGCTGCATTTGATAAGAGTAACAGCCTTTTTAAACAGTTAAAAACCAAAAAAAAAAATTTTTTTGGTTTTAATTATTTGTACTAAATTGTCATTTTCTTAATAAGTTGATAAGAATTGAACCAAGACCTCTTTGAATCTGTAATTCTTTAGACTTTTTAAGAAGTCTCTTGGCCTAGTTTGTTGACGTCCAGCAATATTATAGGCAATATCAAACTTTTGACGGTTTTGGCGTTCAGAATCTTTTATTGATGACATTAAATACTCGTCAAAAACTAAATATATCTCTGCTGGATTTGTTAAAAACAAAGTTTAATGTAGTAAGTACATACTCTGAAAATTTTTCGAAAGTCTGAGGCAGTGAGGATCCTATTGCAAATAATAAAAACCATCAATATATACCGGCTGGCCTATTTCAATTCATGATTTCAACGATTTTGATAACGTCGACATCTCTGTTTTATACATTGGGACCAGCATACGAAAAGAGAGTAGGAGGTATTGGTGCCAGCAGAAAAGTTAAACAATACTCAATATTTATTTTATTATTAATAATAATAACTAATTATTAGTCTTGCAGTTGTTTGTATTATCTCCAAAATGGCTGGTGTTAAAGGTTGTTGTGGATATTTTAAGACCGAGAAGAACCAGTGAATGCAGTTTGTCTGTGTTATTGCACGGGTTGCTAAGGTCCACCTGCTCTTTGTCTTTTCACGTAAAAGATACAAATGAAAACTATGTCACAGAGACAACTGTCTTGGAGTTAGTCACAGCCCTTTAAAAAATATGGGACTCCATATTCTGAAAAAGAAAGAACTGCAGCTACAATCATATATCATATCTTCTTCTTCTTCAAGTGCCATCTCCGCGGCGGAGGTCGGCAATCATCATAGCTATTCCGAGTTTTGAGACGGCTGCTCTGAAAAGTTCATTTGATGTACATCCGTACCACTCTCTTAGGTTGCGCAGCCATGACATTCTACGCCTCCCTATGCTTCTCTTTCCTTGGATCTTTCCCTGCATAATCAGTTGGAGCAAGGTGTATTTCTCTCCACGTGTAATATGTCCGAGATTTTCCAATTTTCTTGTTTTAATTGTATTTAACATTTTTATTTCTTTATTCATCCTTCTCATAATCTCTTTGTTTGTGACGTGTTCTGTCCACGATATTTTCAGAATTCTTCTATACACCCACAGCTCGAATGATTTCAGTTTTTTCATTGATGTCGCATTCAAGGTCCAAGATTCCATTCCATAAAACAAAGTCGAAAAAACATAGCACCTCGCCAACCTAACTCTTAGTTCCAATTTTAAATCCATTGTACATAGCACTCTTCTCATTTTGTTGAAATTTGCTCTATTCTGGTTTTAATCTCCTGAATGTAATCATTTGTGGAGTTAATCATTGTTCCCAGATATGCATATTTGTCCACTTTTTCGACGTTGGTTCCAATTATTAGAAGATTCTCGTTATTTCTTCGAGTTTTCGATATTCTCATAAATTTCGTCTTCTTGACGTTCATTGTTAGACCGTACTCTTCCATACTCCGCTAGACTGGTCACCAGTCTCTGAAGATCTTTAATATTTTCGGCTAAGATCACAGTGTCGTCCGCATATCTAATGTTGTTAATGGGAACTCCATTTACCTTTATTCCAGCTGTTTCACCCTCAAGAGCTTTTTTCAGGATCTCTTCGGAGTAGGCATTAAAAAGAATTGGCGACAATACGCATCCCTGTCTCACTCCATGTCTAATTTCAATTTCTTCTGACAGCTGTTCGTTAACACGTACTTTTGCTCGCTGTTTGTAGTATAAATTTGATATGATCCTGAGGTCGTTGTAGTCAATCTTCTTTGATTTCAGGACATTCATTAATTGTTCATGTCGTACTTTATCGAATGCTTTATTATAGTCAATAAAACATGCGTATATATCTTGATTGACGTCCAGGCATTTCATTAACGTCTATGTCCAGTTTGTGATATATTCGGTTATGGATGACTTTTAGTAGTAACTTTAGCACATGAGACATCAAGTTAATGGTGCGGTAATCGCTGCATTCTCTTGCGTTTTTCTTTTTGGTGAGACAAACAAAAATCGACGTTAACCACTCTTTGGGTAATACGCTTGAACTATAAATTTGGTTTAAGAGTGTCACTAAAACATCAATGTGCTTCTCATCTAGAATTTTTAGGATTTCTATAGAAGCATGTCAGGTCCAGGGCTTTTCCCACTCTTCATTGTTTTTAATGCGTCTAATATTTCTTCTTTTGTAATATATGGACCTATTGCTTCTGACGTAAGTTCTATGTGCTCCAGATCTCCTCTTTCATCATTGAACAGTTCGTCGATAAATTCTGCTCATCTTTGTACTTTCTCGGCCGTCTGTATTATAGTAGTCCCGTGTTTATCCAGAAGTGCACCAGTGGGATTTTGTTTTCTTAGTCCTGCCAGTTCTTTAACTTTTTTGTGTAGGTTAAACAGATCATATTTATTTTGAAGGTCTTCGATCTCTTTGCTTTCTCTTTAAAATATTTTTCTTTTGCCTGCTTTATCATCTTCCTGATCTCGTTGTTTATCTCTCTGTATTTATTGTCTTTGTTTTTAAATTGTCTTCATCCATTCTTCTTTTCTCCTTGAGGAAGTCTTTAGTATAACATATGGTACATTGTTAATAATTAAATACTGCTGTTGTAAAGGTATAATTTTGTTGTCTTTACTGCATTATGCTCGCCATAAACTACAACTCCTTGGTATTTTTCGGACAAATGAAAAAGTTACTGTCGGAAAAATATGATCGGTGGGTACTTGCATTTTTCTTCTTGTAAGCCTTCTATCGTCCATTTTTGGACACAGGCCTCTTCCATCTTAGTCTATCGATCTCTATCCTGAGAAGCATACTTCCAATTTGTTCCAACTTATTTTTTAATGTTATCTATTCATCTCATCTGCAGTCTTCCTCTTGGTCGTCTCCAATGTTGTATTGTGGTGTTTCAACATTGGTCTGTTTTCTAGCAGTATGGTCTGCGAAGATCCATTTGAGTTTGGCAATTTTGGTTGTGATATTATCGACTTTTGTTTTTGATCTTACCCAGTCGTTCCTATTTCTATCTGAAAGTCGTATACCTAAGATTGCCCTTTCTGTTGTGGCTAGTTTATTCATATTTGCCTTAGTTAGGGCCCAAGTTTGACATCCATATGTCATGATAGGAAGGATGCACTGGTTGAACACTTTGCTCCTCAAATATTGAGGTATTTTGCAGTTCTTAAGTATCCAACTGAGTTTTCCAAATCCTGCCCATGCGTCTTGCCCTTCTACTGATTTCCGCACTTTGGATCTTTTTTGTCATATTTATTTTTAGGCTGACGTATTGGGAGCTGTCCGCGAGTTAATCCATCATAGTTTGTAGTTTTTCGAATGTGCTCGCTATATTCACGATGTCGTCAGCGAATCTGAGGTACTTTAACTTATTGCTATTAAGGTTGTGTTGACCAAAAGACCAAAAATACGGGTAGTTGGTATTCAATTTTATTTTGATCTGTAAGAATTTATTAAGTGGATGAGGTTGTTGCTGCGCCTACTCCAAGTCTGCTTCTAGACGTAGACATCGCGTCGTCATTATAGTGCACTAGAATATTCCCAAACATGCTTCAGTTCAAGAAACCAAGTGAATTACAAGATCAAAATTAATATAAAATCTGCCGAAATACTGCCAAAAAAGAAACCAAAGAGATATGCTTTGACAAAATTCGACGTCATCTCTAGTTTTTTTAGTGCGTATTCTTGGTAGTGCCCTTGGTAGGTATGTGGTAAAGAAGAGTAAGAGTAGCAGTCGGTTAAGAGTATGCACTGAACAACAGTGCAGAAATTTCGCGTATCGTTTTAGTATGTATTCAACTAAAGAAGAAGACGTCATACTATCCTTGCTACTTTGCGATTGGTCTGATTATTATCAGGTAAGATATACTTTAAATACTTTTGTATGTCAAAAATTGACACTAGTGTAAAGTTTTAAGAGTAGTTAAAGTATTTTTTCTTAATATAATCGTAAATTGCAATACATTAGCTAACCGATGAGGTGAGCTAGAGAGTTATGTATGTGTGGTACTAAAATCTAGTGGCAATTCCGTAAAACAGGTTCTGACAAAAGTACGTAGTCCTTCTTACTCTTTCTCGAGCAGAAATTACTTATCTTTTTGTTAAATAAATTAAATCATCATCATTATCGTTGCCTTCATCGCTATGCTGTGTCGGGTTTTTATCTTGGGTCATACCAATATCAATTTCCTTTACCGACATCCCCATGTCTCCCTTGGTCTTCCTCTCCCATTTCTCCCAAAACCCTACAGATCAGTACTTCTTCGTATTGTATGATTAACGTCTCGACGTTGAACATGCGCAAACCATCTAGAACTATGTTCATTCTTAATTTTATCTTTTTTTTTGTCACTTTACTCATCCGTCTAAGCATTTTCATTTCCGACACATGCATTCGTTGTTCGCCTTTCTTTTTAATTGCCCAACGTTCAGTCCCGTACATCATAGCTGGTCTTATGGAAGTTTCACTTCAGCAGTACTGAAATTTTTCTGTCACACAATACACTATTAAATAAACTTATTAACCAACTTGTTCCTGTCTCTCCCATTGCTGTTCACCCTTCCCCGGAATATTATATGATGCAACTGCTTTACTTTTCTTTATTTTTTGAAGTGCACCACTTCCTCGTTTGTTATTTTGGTGACCATTGCTGTTACCGTCTTCGTTAACTCGACTGGTTTTCTGTCAAATTCTTCATTTAATAAACTGTCAAAGTATTTTTTCCATCTGTTTTTGATAACCCTTTCGTAAATTATTATTTTAATGTTTTCATTTTCTTCTTAAAGTGCTGTCTCCCTACGGAGGTTGGCAATAAAAATGGCTATTTTTATTTTTGAACTTGCTCTAAACAAATCAATCTATCCATATTGATACCACTCACGTAGATTCTTCAACCACGAATTATGCCTTCGGCCAACTGATCTTCCTTGAATCTTTCCCTGTATTATGAGTCTCAAAGTTTCATACATATTTGGTCCTCTCATCATGCGGCCTAGGTATTCCCGTTTTCTTGTTTGTATAGTGATGATTAGTTCTGTTTCTTTACCAACCCTCTCCAGTACTTTTTTTATTTGTAATTTCATCAGTCCATGCTATTTTTAATACTCTGTGGTATAAACAGAGTTCGAAAACCTCTATTGTTTTTATATGCATTTGGGATACATATAATCTGATTAAAACCTTTTGCTTTCTGTGCCTTATGTCTTGGCTTTTTTTTTATCTGTGTTTCTCCTTTCCTGGTATCAAGTGGATCGTATACGCTTCTGCTTTAGCTTTTGCTACTTTGGCTTCCTTTTTGGCGAGCCTATAGTTTTAAAGAGCATATATTTTCTAAGTATTTCAATAGTAAAATCTCTAATGGTACTGCCTATCTTCTTCCAAATTGTATTAGGACTTCCTTCCATGTTACAACACATTTTTTTCTACTATTTTGGCCCTGCATTGACCTTCTTTTTTATCTTTTAACATGCACCTCCTGATTTCTTGTGGTCCTTCCCGATATTTTGGTTTAGTTTCATTTCTTACTTCGATGTCCAGCAACTTATGTTGTTGGCTACAGTATTTACCTTCACCTATGTTATATTAATTATTAGATTCATAAAGTTTGTAAACGTCTAATTAGTTAAATTTTAGTAGTTTCTTTTATATTGGGAAATATTATAAAATCCTGAAATGTAAAATGGTTAATTCAATTTCAGGATTGCTGTTTATTGAACGACATGGTCCAATATAAAGGAAAAACGAAAAGGTAGAATATCACTGCAGAACAGGTATGAGAGGTTAGTAGAAAATTACATGAAGAGAAGACTAATAGGAGAGTTGCAAGAAACATGGGATAAATGAATACCTTACGCAAAATAATAAAACGTGTGAGTAGAATGTTTATTCTGTTATATTTTATTATACATTATTTTTATCATGAATTGTGTTTATTATAGGGTACCACACCAGTATAGCTTGGACACTTTAAGAAGGTGTTGACATAATGGAACATTCAATGTACCTATTGAAAAATAAGAACAAAGAACTATATGTCCAGGATGTGAACAGCTGTTTGATGATAGTTGGATCCAGTGTGAGTTTTGTAAGGAATCTTGGCATGAGGCTTCTTCAGCATATAAAGGCATTTATAGGTGACTTTATTGGTATCTTTAGAAGATTTTTGGTGCGTACTCTTAACCTACTATATGCACACTCTTAACCATCATGGAGCTCAAGAGTACGCAAATGACATTTTTTTCCATGTTAGATAATAGTAAAGTATTTTGATGTTAGTTAACCAAACTTTGTTTGTCGGATGAATAAAGAGTGCTATTGGAAAATTTTGAGTTTGTTTGTTTTTAACTTTGTGATACAACCCTTGATCGACTAGGTCCGCACTCTTACCGGCCCTTACCCTACTCTTGGGAAGTTATTTTTCTGATAGTCTACATTTTCATAACTTACTAAATTAAGCCTGTTATTTAAACTAGTCTGTTGTTTCTATTATTGTCTTTAATACCATTGTTTTATTAACTTTATAAGAAAGATATTAAGTTAAACTCTCCAACTCTAATTTTTTTAAAGTTAAAAGAATTTTCAAATAAATAAGTTCATTGTTTTAAGCTCTCTTACCTTATATAAATATTTTTATTTTCAGAAATAAAGTCCAAAGCGCACATGCTACGATAAAATACGATTTAAACTACAAGTATAAATCATTGAGTCAGGTTAAAAAATTAAATCTTATGTTATATCTGATAGAAAAAGAACATCACTTTACAGGAAATGGAATATGGACGCATGGCAAAAAAAATGAATCTGTGGAAAAAAGTACAAATACAGAATAGCAAATAACTGATTGTGTTTTTATTAAATCTAACCAACAATTACTGTTTTTTATGATTCTGATATTTGTCAGAATAATATTTAGTTTTACCTTGGAGTTTTACTTACGCTGTCTTTAATAATTTTTATCTCTTTTCTATTTGTTAGTGATTCTACAATATATAACATAATCTGTTTTATTGCTGTTATGTTCCCATGCGCCGGCTCCTGTTGTGGACATCAACCTAGATCAAATATTCCAACCACTTTATTCAATGTCTATACCGGACTCATTCTGCTCTCACCAGAATTACACTCTGTTCACTTCTAAAGTGATCGTTGTATGGATGTACAGACGATATATTTATGTGTTCGTTCTTCTCACTACTCACTCAGATGTTTCGAGCAGCTATGATGACTTTCATTTTATTTTGCCGAAATATGTCTCTTAGTCAAACGATACTTCAGTATATTGGAGCGAAGCTTCTATACTGGCATTTTATTTTACTTTTTTTCTAAGTGATATGCTGAGGCAAGCGTCACGGAACTAGCGCCACAAGATGCAGTCGCCACGAGTAACGTCATGGAATAGCGGGTCGATTCACTACTTTGGATCAATTCGTTTCTAGTCATCATATATTTATTCTAAGCAGGTTTAAATTAAAAACTAGCTGAAAGATAACTATCAAAATACATACATTAAATGAAAAGTAAAAAATTAAAAGTATATTTGTCAACAAAAAAAGTAAAACAAACAGAAAAATTCGATTCGTAACGATTTTCGAACGTCCAAATTCAACATAAATGTCAAAAGTCATAAATATCATCTAATCCAGTTAATAACAATATAAAATCGCCTGTTTAATAACGCCCGATATCATAATCAATTTTAAGTGAACATTAAATAAGTCCACTTTAAGTGTAAATTTCAGTTTTTTTCTAGTAAAGTTCGAATTAATCCAAAAATGAATTTTTATATGTACGCCACTTAAAAGTTTACAGCGAAAGACTGAATTGTTTAAAAGAATAAAGAATTGATTCTTATGGAGGTGCAAATGTAGAAATATATTGTCCAGAAAAAGAATTATTGCATCAAATTTCCAAAAAATCAGTGACTATTTTAAAAATTAGAAATATTGCAAAATGGCTAAGCTCTGTACATGATCAAACAACATTTAGTAATAGCAATAGTGGTATACAAAGATTTGAAGTTGGAAACTTTGTTAGGTTTATCCCATTTTTTATAGTTGGCCAGTGTGGTTAGTTTGAAATTATATTTGATGACACGGCTAGAGAAGATGCTAGAACAGAAACAGAGAATCTTTATAATGAATCTCCCATTCTTCTTCAAGTGCCCTGTCCGTTGCGAACATTGGCTATCAACATGGCAATTCTGATCTTGTTTGCGGCGCTTCTGAATAGTTCGACAGATGTGAGCCCGAACCACTTCCGCAGATTTTGGAGCCACGAGTGTCTTCTCCTACCTGGCCCTCGCTTACTGTCTACTTTCCCCTGGACAATCAATTGCAGTAGACGGTACTTATCGTGTCACAATATGTGGTCTAGATATTCAAGCTTTCTTTGTTTGATTGTGCTCACGATTCCTTTCTCCTTTCTGATTCTTTAGAGTACCTCTATGTTGGTGACATGTTCGGTCTAGGATATACGAAAAATGCGTCGGTACACCCACATTTCGAATGCTTTCTCCCATATGAACTAGAAATGTTGTGGAAAGGCAATACAGGGTATGGAAACAATGATTATCAATTCTTTAAAGTCGTACGAGATTAAATTTGAAAGTGACTATGAATGTAATAGTAGCAAAAGCAGTATCTCATAACATCACCATATAAAATGGAGTCTTGTTTTAAGTAGATTATAATCTAGATCAACAAGAAATTCATTTAATTAAAGCCATAAAAGGGAAACAAAGAGAATACAATTTTAAGGTGAAATTGTGGGAAAATTATTGTGAATTATGTATTAGATAACATTTTGCAGAACTCTATTCACAATTTCTAAAAAAATATTTTCTATTAAACAAATTCTTTTGTTTCCGAGATAATTTACAATGTATACTTACTTATTATGATGCTTATATTTCAGTAATTAGATTTTTTATAATTGTACATAGTATATTAATCATAAATATATTAGTTCAGCAATTTCTGTACTGTGTTTTTAAAATTTGTGTATAGTTTAAATTTACTTTTTTTAATGCAAATGACATTAAAAGACAATAATTTTTGTACAGTATATTTATTATAAATTTGAGCATAGTTTTGTTTTAATTATAATTCAATTTTTAATATTTTGATGTTTAATTCTTGTTCCTTAAATCTCTCATGATTGGCCTTTCTCTCTCTCTCTCCTTTGTCCTCTTAATCGATCATTCTCTTCATTTAAAACTTTCATTTTTTCTTGGTTTCTATACTTAATTGAATTATATTTGGATACTTATCCAATAAGTAAAAGTTCCCCTTTTTTTTGTAAAATTTACAAAATTACTTGTTTTTGATACAGACATAATTAACATAAATTAACAATTTTACAAACAAATTAACATACAAGAAAAATAAAGCAAAATTGATAGAAACACAATAATTTCTTCAGGCAATGATTAGTTTAGAACACTCAACATAACCAACCAAATATATTTTCCTCCAGGCACCGCGTCACAGCTTGCCTAAGTTTTCCGACTGTATGACCTTCGTTAATCTAGAATCTAGGTTTCATCCAAATAATATATTTTCCATCCAATGCTGCGAATTTTGCCTATTTCTTTTAAATATTTTCTACTCCACACAATAATTTTTTTTTCTAATAACATTCTACTTCTAGTTTTACCTTTTTCTTGTTTTTTATTCTCCAATGTATTTTTGAGCACATGATAAATGCAGAATATAGCCAACGGAGACTTTGGTTAAACTGCTACAAATCATGATGGCTACAAAAATGTCGATCGCTTGGCTAATATTTGATGCCATTTTTCTGCTGACCTTCACTTCTGACGTTAACATTTTCCGTCTTTTCATTTTTGGAATCAACATCAGAATTTTGCTGTCTTATCTTAAAACAACTTGGTTGTTTGTCCATTGTATATCACAGAATATATAGCATTTTTCATATAAATATGGTTACACGTCATAATTTATGTAAAGTGACGTCACTTATATTTAAAATTTCCAGAACGTCAACCTTAGAGTTCAAATTTTCCTAACACAGCTAATAATACGAAACCCATACGGAACTACTCGATCTTTCATAGGCGTCAACATGGTATAATAATTAGAAAAATTTAATCATCAATATATTGGGAATTTTAGAATTATATTGATTAAATAACCAAAAACATTTGTTATTATTAATAATATAAATTTTATGAAATAACCCTTTAAGTCTAATATTCCACAAAATAATAATTTTAATTAAATATATTAGATAATTGTACGCAACTTACTGATAAAGGGAATACTTCAACTTTTTTGACAGTTAAGCGTGTGGCAAAATTGTTTAAAGTGTTGCCACTTTTTTAGAGTAAGAATTTTGTTTATGTTTTGATTTCTTACACAATTTGATCATAATATATTACACATTAATAAATTGTATTTATAAATACATATTAAATTTAGATTAATAGCTTTAAAAACTAATAATTATTGTTGTGTATTGTGATTGTGCTATGCCAAAACAACTAAATAGTCTATAGAAAGCTGATAAGCTTTCATATAAGATATATTATTTTGAACAAGAAATAATGGCAGGACGTTTTTACTATCAATGCTATAAATAGAGGTAAGTTTAAAATTTAGAATATATAATTTTGTATTAAAATGTTTTCTTATGTATTTTAGTGTATTGCAGTAGTCTTAAAACTAAGTGTATTTACTGTTATATAATAGTTTGACAAATAGTTGACATTTTAAAAATTCGTCCTTACTAACTATTCGGACGTTTTGGCAACGCTGTGGGGTTCTGATGTCGTAAATCTTGAATGACGTGAAAGCATTTTTATACGAAAAATGCTATAACTAAAAATTTAGTTATAAAACGACAATCTCCAATAACACTCGGTTTATCATCACAAACGGAATATGTAAATAAAATTTATTTCATTACAATTTTATGCTCAATTTTTTACTATTGAAAAAAACTAATATTTTTTGGAATTTTATGAGGGTAATAGCCGTGTCGAAGAATTCAGGTTTTTATAACCATAACTGCTGCTTGTGAACAAGAATCGGCTACACTGTACGGCAGCTCGAGGTCAAGTCTGCTATAGAGAAGCACAAATAAATGTACTAATTATACATTCTGTGATTTCTTATGAGACAACGCAAATTAAACGGGTAGTTTTCGACGGCCGCTGTGTACATTTAAATTTGAGGATATTCGGCGTTTAAACGATGAAATCAGTTCCAAATAGTGGATTTCTACTATAAGTTGTATTGTGATAATGATGTAGAAATATATAATAGCATAGCATTACCATCTTTCACTGTTTTGTCATTACTTCTGTTCCCATACTTTTTTAACAATGTCGATATTTATTTCAAAAATCCCTACCTTTCGTATCTTATCACTGGTGCTGTTATCTGCTTAATTGGTCAAGAAAAGTATTGGTTTTTGATATTAAATAAAAAAATATAAGAACACAAGTCGTATTTATTTTTTTTAGATCTTATTACACAATAAATTATCAAAATGAGAAAAAATGGATATCATCACTCTCGACATAACTAACAACAACCCGAGATTAATATACCTTTTTATGCTTTTTTACCCCAAAGTTTTAACACATCCTGATAAACATACTTCGTTGGGTTTCCTACGGGATTTTCTAAGATAATAGTTCCTTTTACACCCTTTTCCTCGAAATTTAAAAACTTACAGAAAGGTGCCGATGATCCACTAGGCAACTCTGGCTTTTGGTCCACCGGAACAACAAAAACAACTTGACTGCTTAGCGTATCGATGTTTTGTCCATTAACGGGAGATCCGTCCTTTAAAACCAAACTGAAATGGTCGACGTTAAACAGCCGGGAGGCTTCTTCTTTAAGGTTTTCAGAACTTAAAGATTTACTTCCAGCTTCTAATAAAACTAATCCCTTTGTAGCATCTTTACAGTACTTGGATTTTAGTCCAACTAATTGAAGATTTACCCATTTAACAACAGGCAGCTGAATATTACTGTTTTTAGTTAGAAGTATTTGAATATCAAAGTCTTTTAACTTTTGTTTTTCGTCTATGATAGTTTCATCTGTAGCCTTTTTGCTTTCGAGACTTTTGAATGGTGTTTTGAGTGTATTTTCTATAAACTCTGTATATTCTGTAGCAACTCTGGTTAAGTCACCGGATGTTTTATAAAATACCGCAATTTCGTCAGTGGGAACCAAATGTGCCTTCTTTCTCAGTTTTTGTACTCTATTAATAATTTCTCTTGCGATACCTTCGTCTTGCATAGAAGAATCCGGGGTAACGTCCATTAACACCAGCACATCGTTATCGCTATTTACTTCGTACTGGTCGCTATTTAAACTCTCGGATTTAAATATTAATCTAACTTCCGAAATGTCAACGTGTTGTCCGGCGATATCCCGATGTCCTTTTTCCACCATTTCATTAATTTCAGCATCAGTTAACGACTTAAGTCCTTGTGTCACAGCCTTGAACTCTTGCTTCAGTCTAGCACCCAGCACTTTATGATCAGGTTCAGCTCTAAGAGTGATGCCAAATTTACTTTTATCAGTAGTTGTGCTTATTTTCCTTACATTTAATTCTGATAAAATATAGTCTTGTAATTGTATAATGTCATCTAAATACTGTTGATCTCGGTGTACTACGATGATTTCTGGTAAAGGATACTTTATTGGTATTGTTTTTCTGTCCCTGATTACTCTTCCCAATTCTATAACACTCTGCATATGAGCAACAGCTCGTTCTATATCTACGTGTATTAAAGTTTGATTTGGTTGTGGTAACATTAAATAGTGGATGCTGTCCGCTTTAGAATCTAGAAGTTGCTTCAAATACTGATACATAGTTTCGGTGAGGAACGGTGAGAAAGGTGCCATCATCTTGATTATGTTTAGAAGGATGTTGAACAAAGTCGTTAGCGCTGCGTAGCAATCTTCCTCGCCGTTTTCTCCTTTTAGACGTTTCCTGTTCATTCTAACGTACCAGTTGGTAAGATAATCAAAGAATTTTGTTAATCTTGGAATAACATTGTACAAGTGATACAACTCCATTTCCTTTCTGATGTAGAGAAGCAGAGACTGGGTAAATGATAATACCCATTTGTCCATTACATTGTCACTTTTAACATTGTTTTCGTCGTATACGAAATCTTTATTGTAATTTTGAACGTATATCTCAATGTTCTGAAGCAGGAATCTAAAAGCATTGTACCACGGCAAAAATACATCTTTTATAACATCTCTTACACCTTCTTCTTTAAAACGTAAATTTTCAGCTCTAACTACCGGAGAATTGATTAAGTACAATCTTAAAGCATCCGCCCCGAATTTATTAACTATATCCATCGGATCTGGATAGTTCTTTTTGCTTTTTGACATCTTAAACCCATCGGCAGCCAAAACTAAGCCGTTGCAAACTAAATTTTTGAACGGAGCCTTGCCAAAGAGAGCTGTTGATATCACGGTAAGAGTGTAGAACCATCCTCTGGTTTGATCGATACCTTCTGCTATAAAGTTTGCTGGGAAATTATCTTCAAATTCTTTTACATTTTCAAACGGATAATGAACTTGGGCGTAAGGCATGGAGCCAGATTCAAACCAACAATCAAAAACTTCAGATATTCTTTTCAATGGAGGGTTTCCTGGAATTAAAAAGGAAAAATAATTAGTATTATGTTATTTAGTATAAAAAGTGCGCCTTAAGTATGGAGTAACTGACCTCAGGCACCTGTACGGTTGCGGTCATTGAATAGTTTACACCCTGGCATATCTAGTAGTTTAAACGCACATTACTTCAAAGTGACATTCATTACAAGTGGCGGACCCAGAATAGGTTGATTGAAATTAAAAAATAAAAATAAAATAAATCTCTTGTACAAATATATGAGTATGTTCTTAATAACGAAAATATAGAAGTCTGGGTTAAAAATATCCATTTTATTTTAAATCTATTTTATATTAAATAGTGATAAACAGTAACACAATTACTATTTGGTGGAGGCCACATTATTGTCAATACAACTTTGTAATCTTCTGTTCATAGATAGCACCAATCTCATGTTATATTCAACAAGCTCCTCACATGCCTGCGCAATTGCTTTCCATAGTTCAATTATATTCCGTAGCCTATTATTTAATTTCTTTGCCAACTCTGTCCATACATTTTCGATGACGTTAAAATCTGGACTCCGGGAAGGTCACAGAAGAACATTAACATGAGTTTCTTCCAACCATTCTAGAACAATTCTACTCGTAATCACCGGGCCATTGTCATGTTGCAACATGAAGTGGTTATTGGGGAATCTCTGGAATCACTCATGGCAACATTATGTTCTCAATAATGTGTATAATACAATCCTGCTAATTTTTCTTCTATATGAGAACAAACGCACAAGCCTTCAGCACATATCCATCTCCATACGTTGACCGAGAATCCTCCACTATTTGTTAAATAGTAAGTATACCGTTCATCCAACCTATGATTTCTCGGCCTATAAACTCTTATTCGACCATTGCTATATGGTTGAAGCACTTTTTCATCGGAAAATGTACGTTAGACCAAAAGTTGTCTTCACGGTTTATGAAATCATTACAAAATGCAATTCGTCTCCTCTTGTGATCCTCAGCCAAAAAAGGTTTCCTGACAGCTGTACAATTTATCCATTCACATGCTTTAATTCTTCTACATGGAGTGCGAATGCTGCCAGGAAACGCTGTCTCTTCGCTAGCTTTTCCAGCTGTGGCTAAAGGAACTTCTCTCAGATAATCTTATAACACCTCATCTTGTTGCTCTGTGGAGATCTATCCTCTTGAACCACACAACCGTGCTATAGAGTGAAAATAATCCCAACTTGGTTTGATTTTCCATATGCAAATATGGCTGACGTCCAAATCTTCAGTAACTTGTCTTAGCGACCTACCTTTTTTGACTTTGGCAATTGCTCTTGTGTTTTGCGTGTCATTCAAATGCATTCTAGACATTTTGGACGCGTTGAATAGCTTTTTATTTTATTTTTCAATACGCGTGAAATTTTTGACAAGCACTTTGACATTTAGCAAATCCGTAAAAAACTGCAATTTTACAGTATTACAATGTAAAAATGAAGGTGTAAACTATTCAGTGGCCGCAGTTGTACACTGTTGGCGGACTGACGTTATTTTGTAAAATTTTAAATAATTGTATACAACAACTATGTAAAAGTGTAAACTACTACGATAAAGATCTGTATGGTCTTTATTTTTTATGGAAAACGCTTGAACAGGCCATTTTTTTCCAGTTGTACACATTTTAATAGAATTCATTTATTTTGCATTGCTGTGAAACATCATTTGAAAGCTTTTGCGTCGCTTAGCATGATTTTAAAATCAAAAAAGTTTTTCTCTTTAACTAGGAGTAAATTTAAGAAAATTTTTCAATTTAACAGTCTCTATTTTGAAACGGCGCGACAGAATTGCACAAAAATCTAGACGCAGACTGAATGACACAATTTAATGTAGCATATGCCATATATTGTCATTTAAGAAAAACATAACGTCATATTGTTGACAGATACCGATATTCTGCAAAAACATCTTTTCATCATTAGGCTCATAAGCCTAATGAACCATCTTTTAAAACTTTCCTTGAAAATATTGCGCCAGTTTGGATTCAAAAATGGATTTGACACGAGGGATGCCATCTTTAGCTTGAAACCGCTAGTGCAGAATTTTACAGATAAAAGAAAGGATGTTTTTCTTCGTTTCATTGATTATGAAAAGACATTCGATAACGTTAAACTGTACCGTATACCGATAACGTATCTAAATTGAAACCAGCCAGCAACAGCAGGTCTTCAAAATCAAAACGGAACAGAAAATTTCTCAATAAAATAGAGAATGAGAGACGGATGTATACTTTCTCCGATGTTGTTTAACTTATACACGAGAGAGCATTCACAGAAGAAGCTGAAGACTCTAGTAATCATATTAAAATTTAGAGATTATTATTGACAACATTAACTATACCTGTAAATATCAACTGATTTATTTCTGTAAATGTCAACATTTCCTTAATCTCGGCAGTTATTCGTGTGATTTTGAGCAAAAGTAAAAAACTCAATAAATATTTATTGAATTGAACAAAACATATATCAGGAAAAACAATTCTGACTTGAACAACCAAACTGGAGATATATAATGAAATGATCAATAAAGTATTTGAGTAGAGTTTATACTATTTGCAGTATTACCTGGTATACGACTTGGAATTTCAATGGTATCCACAGTTTCCCTGTGCAAATCAGCAACTTTCTTTCCACTAAGTTCTTCCAATTCAGCTATACTACCAATGCAAACAACTTCACTGCCATCAGCAGACATCCAGATAGGAATGGGTGTACCCCAATACCTGTATTAAAATTAAACAATAAAAAAATTAAATTATTTAATTAAATTAAAAAATTAATTAAATTAAAAATTAAGTAAACACTTTGTTAATAAATATAAAAACTTTTATTTTTATTCCTATCCTCCTCGATAGCATATTTGACTATTTCTTCTTTGTTTGTTATAAGTTTTTTCAGTTCAATTTAGTGGTATTCTCTGCACAATATCTGGCTTGGTGTTTCCTGGCTTAATCTTTTTTGACATATCTATCTGCTTTTTCTTCTGTTACTGGTTTAACTAAAATATTTCATCTTTTTGTTCAATAGGATATCATTGACCCAATTTTTAAAAATTTTAAAAAGTGCAGAATCCACAGCGAAGCGACACTGACAGCATAAAGCAGGGGTCAGCAACCTTTTTCGGACGGCGATTATTTTCAAAATAAAATATTTATCCGGAATGTCCGGAAGAGACCATAAATTTTAAAATGCTTAAAAAAAAGAAAATACAATTCCAATAAGATATTGTATAAATATGTAACTATTCTTCTTCTTCTGGTTCCTATCCGTTTCGGATGTTGGAAATCATATTGGCAATCATGACCTTGCTCGCTGCGGCTCGAAACAGCTCCGTTGAGGTTTTCTTAAACCATGTTCTTAAATTCCGCAGCCATGATATTCTCCTTCTACCGGGTCCTCGCTTACCTTTGACTTTACCTTGCAATATAGACTGCAGCAGGGAGTAACGGTGCTGATTTCTCATAACGTGTCCCAGATATTGCAATTTTATGCGTTTGATCGTAAACACAATCTCTGGTTCCTTCTTCATTTTTTCTAGAACTTCCTTGTTCGTGATCCTTGCTGTCCATGATATTCTCAGCATTCTTCTATAAAGCCACATCTCAAATGCTTCAAGTTTTTTAATAGTGGTGTCTGTAAGCGTCCATGCCTCCGCCCCGTACAACAACACAGAGAAAACAGCATGTAACTAACATAGCTAACATAGCTATGTAACTATATAGATATGTAAATATAAAAAATATTAAGGAAAATAGTTTATCTTTCATTTTATTCATTCATTAAAATTCAATGCGCCTTTTATATTGTTTGACAATTCATTTAAGTCCGTTCATACTGAGATCCTCAACAAGTTTTGTAAATTTTCATCATATATTTTGATTTTGTGAAATTCATTCATGAAAATGTTTGTTCACATAAAATAGGTGTTGGAAAAAATAAAGTCATTGATTTTGCAAAATTTCTTACATTTGGAAATTTGTTTTCTGGTAGATTTGAATAAAATGCAATTAAATTATTTTCCTTAAAATTAGTTTTAGATACATTGTTAAATTGCAAATCAATTAACTCCAGTTGTAAATTGTCTGGTGCTTAACATTTCTTTTGCACAAAAATCTTGAAACCTATGACGAAAATTTTCATCCATAGTGATTCAATAAAAATATTCGAAGGACACTGCTTTTCGTTTTTATTCGATTTTTTTTAATTTCTTATTAATCATGCCTACCAAACGAGTATTGTGACCCGTCGTGTTCTTTGCACCGTCAGTTGTCACATTTTTTAATTTTTTCAACTTGGGATAGTACATATTGAAAACATCTAATAGTTGCAAAATCTATCTTCCCCTCTTGTATTCCCATGGAGGCTTTTTAATGCAACAAGTTCTTCTGTTACACAAATTTTTTTATCAATTCCACGGATAAAAATCAATAATTGTGTCCTGCTAGTTATTATATATATATATATATATATATATATATATATATATATATATATATATATATATATACATACATATTATTATTATTATTATATATATATATATATATATATATATAGTATATTATTGTATCGTTGCGCATTTTTGTCACTGACCATATTTTGGCACGCTCACGCTATAAGTTTGTTGATTTTTCTTAAAATTATATTTGTGCTTTTATTAAAAAGTTGCAAAAAGATGCAAGCCGTCGGTTGCCGACCCTGGTCTAAAGGATATGCTATCCACTAATATAGACATTACTTTAATTTTAAAAGTAAAACCCTTACCTGTTCCTGCTGACAGCCCAATCTCTGGCTTCTTTTAACCAATTGGCGAATCTCTTATCCCTAACAAACTCTGGAACCCAATAGGTATCAGATACAACTTCCTGAAGTTGATCCCTCATATGCTCAACTCTTATAAACCAAGATGGAATTGCACGATATATGAGAGGAGTATCAGACCTCCAACAAAATGGATAACTATGTTTAATCTGAAAATATAAGAAAAAATACAGTGTACAATAAAGCATTTAAGGTTTATGAAAAGAAAAAATAATAGTCTGTGTTTATACCATTAGTGCAGTTTTGTGAACCAACTGGGTAGCCTACTAACCTAAGGTATACAACGAAGGTAACAGGGTTATTGCTATGCTTCAACTGCCTATTATTATACTGCTACGTTAAAATATGAGTCATATTAAAAACCTGTAAACATGTGTTTATTCACTAATATGTTTTAAATTGTATGAGACCCTTCGATCAGCTGGCAGAAATCTACCTGAACGGAACCTTCCAGAAAACGGTCGAAACGATGACCCGGATTTAGCTTCTAGTATAATCACCTGAATTCTCGACCGGCTGTATTTTTATATATAATAACGGAGCTCTCATGGAAGAGGACAGTTAATTTTGAAGATCGCGCGCCGCGTTTTAATTGTTACGCATAGTTTGATAAACTGATATAAATTACCGTGTGTTTTAATAAATTAAAATAGGAACAATATAATAAATTAGTAAAGAAATTATAAATTAAATAAAGATATGATAGTTAAATAAAATCACAATAATACCCTGGTTGTACCCAATATACTCATTTTATTCAGGCCAAGTCGACCTAAATCTGTATATATTTTAAAAATATCTAGACATTTTTGCTGGTGCTGGGCCATGGTCCAGAATAAAAAAAAAAATAAAAATAAATGGGAAAACAACAATTATTGGATAAAATAATTAGTAATATATAAAGAAGAGTAGAAACATTTGTAAAAGAGAATTAAAAAAACCTAAATTCATGTGTGAAAAGCAAATAAGGAATCAATAGTCAGATAACAGTAAATTACCTGAGATTGATGTACCAGTCTTCCGGTTTCTTTGAGCTTAGCAATGATATTCTTATCAGCATCTTTTACATATTGTCCCAAAAATTCCTTTACAGGTTCGACAAAACACCCATTAGCATCAATAGGGCAAATTGGTTCTTGATCTCTAGTTATAGCACCATTTGCTAAACAAACTCTATTATCATCTTCTCCAAAATATGGTGCCTGGTGTACAATGCCCGTACCTGACTCTGATGTCACATAATCATCTACAAATACTCTAAATGCTTTATCTTTCAAGTGAGTAAAGTAGTTGAATATAGGTTCATAGCAGAGTCCTCCCAGTTCTTTACCAGGAAAATTTTTAATAACTTTAACATCATCAGCTGCAAAGATAGATTCTATGCGGCATTCCATCATTATATAAATCTTTTGAGTGCTAACTTGCAGAAGTCTGGCATATATTAAGTCTGGATGGACACAAGCTGCCAAATTACTTGGTAGAGTCCAAGGGGTTGTGGTCCATACTAATAAGGCAGCACCTAAAATGTATTTATTTTAAATTTACCATAGTACAAACTTTATTTTGTTTTTTACCTTCTTTATCACCTAAAATTGGCAGGCTCACTGTCACCGCAGGATCAACAACATCCTTGTAGTTTTGTCCAGTTTCGAAATTTGATAAAGGTGTATTACATGTTGTAGAGTATGGCATTACTTTGTTGCCTTTGTAAACTAAACCTTTGACATACAGTTGCTTAAATACCCACCAAACAGTTTCCATAAACCAGGGATATAATGTCTTATAATCATTTTTAAAATCTAAAATAAAACCAAATTTGTTTAAAGTATCATTTTACTAATTAGGAGCAAAAATTTGAAATTATCAAATAATCCTACAGCTGTTATTAATTTTATTGTTTAACATTACCCAAATATATATATAGTGTGCCTAACATATGAAACAAATTCATTATTTTGCAAATAATTTACTTTTTACAAAAATCTTGAAATAGGTTGAGTTTTAATTTTAAATGCCAATTTTCTAAATAATATGCAAACATGGCGATGCCACCAGCTTTGACGTGGAAACATAATTGTTCATTTTTTCTTAAATTGAAATATCTGTCCTGTAATATCTCATTTAAAAGATCTTGCGTACTACCTGCAGAATTCCCTGAGACCCAATCCCTCTAAAACCCAAGTCTGCGCTTTCCACCTTCGTGCAAAGGAAGCCAAGAGAAAACTCCAAATTGTGTGGAATGGTAATACATTAGAACACACAAACCAACCTATATATCTTGGAGTAACTCTGGACCGGTCCCTCACCTAAAGACAAAATTGCATAAAAACGAAAGGGAAAGTAACAACTAGGAACAGCATACTCAGAAAGCTAACGGGAAGTAAATGGGGCGCACGTCCTGGCGTTTTAAGAACAACGGCACAGGCACTGTGTTCCTCAACTGCTGAATATCCGTGCCCCGTTTGGGGAAGATCTGCCCACACCAAACAAGTTGATACTGCGCTAAATGAGACATGCAGGAAAGTAACGGGGTGCATGAAGCCAACGCCACTCTCAAATCTATATAAAGCAGCGGGTTTTGCAGAACCCTCAACCGTTGCAGAGCACATAGGAGAAAATTAAACAGATCGCGGACGAGCGGCATGCCCTATACAAAGCTCGAACACCACGAAAGCAACTAAAATCTAGGAAAAGCTTCCTTGGAACAGTGCAGGATAAACCGCCTGGTATTTTCCTCTTCCCCAGGTTCAATGGACCGGCCAGTCCCTAGACTTTAAAACGTGAAAAACTATGAATCGGATAAGAACGGGGGTCGCTCCAGTAAAATCAAACATGGCAAAATGGGGAAAAATCAACCAAGATGATGTGAACTGTGACTGTGGAGAAACACAAAATATGGAACATCTTCTTACATGCAGAAACTGTCCTCATCGATGTACCCTCGAAGATTTGTGGCTCGCCAACAAAGATGGAACCGACGTAGCCCAATACTGGGCCGAAATTTTATGAATGACATGTCCGGACACGATAAAGTAAAGTAAAGATCTTATAAGATTGTATTTAGTAATAGCATAGTTGGTCAATTACTATTTCTATGGAGTGAACAAAAATTTATTTTATTTAAATTTGCTACTACTGTTAAAAATTATTAACAGTAAGCTGTTGTAGTGCAATACTTTAGGTGACATACCCGATATCTAATAAACTTTATCTTTTAGTAGATAAATGACAAAGCTGAAGAAATACACAAAAACACAACAGCAATTAATTGCCAAAAATGAAGTTGCTATTAACTGATACAAATCAAGTTGCCTGCCTAATATCAATTAAAATATCAGTTGATGTTTTGTCAGATACATCAAATTTCAAGTAAATACATCAAGTGACTTGTTTAATACAAAGTATCTAGACATACCTTTCAGCCGATCTATCCTATTCAAAATGCTGGACATCCTAAAGTATCGAAGTTAATAGTTCATGTTAAATTGCAAAGGACAGTCAGTATTACATGTTTTGAGAAAAGTACCATCCATACATCAAGAACTCAACGAAGATTATCCCAATCACTGTATGCAGTTTTGTGACATTTTGCAGGATTTATATATAACCACACTCGACATTTTATTAAACAAAGTATGTTCTCCAATTTTTTGGCTACATTTTGTCCAAATGATTCAGTCAATTGTCAAAATTGCAGATACTTTAGTAAGGTTAATGAAACACCTTGAAACACCACTCACTGGGTGTCAAGGATGTACTCAACACCATCAGAGAATAAATGTCTGTGTGTTATCAAATTATACCAGTCCTTGCCAATATGGTTTCAAATGCCAACAATCCTAACCTACCAGACAATAGTATTTGGTTACAAAATGGTACACCCCACTTTATGCATGTGCTGTTCGCAAGAACCACTAGAATGGCCCCCAAGATCTTTAGATCTTACACCTCTAGATTTTTTCTATGAGATTATTTAAAAGCAAAGATTTATGTAGATAAACTGCAACATCCACAGGAGTTTCTAAACCGAATTAGAGACGAAGTTAATAGGATTAATTCTGAAGTTACTTGTAATGCGCAAGAAGATAGTAATGGATGGTATTTTCAGTATTTCATTTGGCTGAAAAATATTATGTAATAATTAATTTAATATTAGTTCGTTTATTGTAAAATTATTCTCTGATTAAATTAAATTACTTTTAATTTTTCCTGTATAAGCATTAATCAGTTAAGTATGATACTGCCAAATACATTATTAAAAGACCTTTTAAATGACATATTACAAGTGACATAATCATTTTCCCACGTTATTAAAAAAATAGCATTTAAAATTAAAAATCGAACTATTTCAGGATTTTTGTTTAACACGTTGCCTGCCGCAAAAAAGTTGTTCAATTCTTGGAGGCCATGTCAGACACATATGACTGACAGAAATTTTTATGGTGAGGCCATGTCAGTCATATATGACTGACACGATAGCTTTTAAATACCCTTCTATCACTCAAAATTCAAAACTCATGGTTTAATGAAGTATCATTCATTGATACTTAATTAAAACATTGGTGGCGCTCCAAGAAAAAATAATGAAAAATTAAAAGAAAAAAATAGTTTTTATTTTTGACATACAAAAGTGAAACAAAAACAGGAAAATATAAATTTATTAAGTATGAATATTTTTAAAGCAGTCCATGCACATATAAGGTTGATCAGGACAACCACAGCAATAAGTTATTACTTTTTTCACTTTCTTTCTGACTTCCAATCTTGCTAGAGAAGCAATCAAATGTCTGTAACAAGGCTTGCAAATATGACGAATTTTTTGTCTTTCGTCAATGCATGTCCCGTTTGTTTTATGGGTTCTTCTCTTGTTTCTATGTCTAAAATTTGCTGAAGCAGCTGTTCTCTGAACCTTCGTATTTGCATCTTCTTTTTCTTTGAAACAATTTTCATTACTAGGTAAGCATTGACAACACTAATGCCGAGGAGATATTCCATGGCCAGCTTCCTGAACCACTTTACCCCTTTTCTTAAAGTTGTTGCATAAAAAGACATTTAGTCAGATATGTCTATGCCAGATTTTCCTCGATTGTAAGCTACTACTATACTTGGTTTTATCTGCTAATGACATGGCCTCTACCAAAATAAGTTTTCGGGCAGGCCACATCAGTCACAATTGGGTGACGATTTTGAATAAACAAAACTAATGTTTTTTATTATGCAATAATTTTTTGCTGAAAACATGATAATCTAGACATAAAAACCTTTTCCTATATCTTCTTTTTTTGCTGTGGCCTCCCACGACCTTTATTAGAAAATGCCTGTGGCCCCCCAGTGAAACAATGTTGTCACTCATATATGACTGACAAGGCCTACAGCAAAAAATTTCTGTCAAACAATTTTGGGTGACATGGAAAGCAATGTGTTAAAATAAATTGTTTGCAAAAGAATGAATTTGTTCCATGCTTTATCCATGATCTGTATTATAGAGCCATTTAAAAATATATAATTAGAGGAGACTGTCAAATTACTTATGAAGAGATGTAGGTACATTGGTCACCATCAAATTTGGCTGAGTTACATGACAATTAAGACTTGACATTGTTAATGTAAAGCAGAGTTGGCAAAAACCAAGGTTTTAAAAAAAAACCAAAAAAGCCAGGTTTTTTGGTTTAAATCAGGTTTATTTGGTTTAAACCAGATTTATTTGATACAACCTTTTAAACCAACTGGGTTTTTTTTAAGAAAAAAGAATAGTTCGTTTAAACCTTGTTGGTTTAAACCTGCCAACCGTGAGTAAAGTTTGTATAAAGAGGCTTTTTTAAACATTTTTTTTAAATTAAAAAAAAATGGTATTTAAAATTAAAAAATATAATGTATTAAATATTATTCCATACAGATGTCAAAGTATTGCTGCACAATATCAAAGTCATATACTTCATTTATTTAACACCAATTCACAATCTGGAAAAACTCAAAAATCCATAACAGAAAAGTATGAAGATCAATGACCCCCTAGAAATTTTATAAGTTTTATTTTGATTGTGACAGAGAAAAGATAAATGTGTCTTTAGACTTGAATAAACAACATTTTCAACAACTGTTATAGTTTTATCTAAAATTTGAATATAATTTTTCTATTAAAAAAAATTTTTCATTTTCTAAGGTAACATTTTGGGGCTATGATATCATAAAGTATCATTTAATAAAGTAAAGTTCATGTAACCTTCTGGCTAAGGTCTAATGTTGGAGATTTCAGATCCCACAAGTGCGCCTAACATAACTTCACTTATGTAGACAGTACCGACAGCTTTTACATGCCCTCCAAAGCATGGTGGCAGTTCAGTTAAATAGAAATAGAAAAATTAGTCAGTGCCATAATCAAATCTGGGTCCTCCAGCTTGTTAAGCCAGTAACATAGCAACTGCATTATGGCTACCACCCCACTATATTTTTAATAAAAGTATCAAGTAAATAATCATTATTTTGTATAACCAAAATATAAGAAATATGAAATACATATGACAAGTATAGCTATGCATATTTTAATATCCACCACAATAAAATGAAATATTTTCAAAACAGAAAGAAAAATTATTTTACATATTTCCTTTTTTCTTTTGGCAACTTATTTTACGATATAAAACTTAAAAAAAAAAGACAATAAGTATTTAGCAAAACTCTTCAGAAATTCAGTTCTATGCAGGGACAC
This sequence comes from Diabrotica undecimpunctata, assembly GCF_040954645.1. Classification (NCBI taxonomy): domain Eukaryota; kingdom Metazoa; phylum Arthropoda; class Insecta; order Coleoptera; family Chrysomelidae; genus Diabrotica; species Diabrotica undecimpunctata. The sequence continues at coordinate 141,775,086 of NC_092803.1, forward strand.
TGAAAATATTTTTTTAAACAAATAATATATGGTGTAATTGAAAAAGATAAATTATTTTATGAAAAGTTTTTGACTAATATGGTCTTTTACTGATAAAGTTACTATTGTAAGGAAGTCCTCTAATTATTTTTTTAATGTTCCTTAAAATAGAGCACAGTAATAATGATATAACATACAAATGAAAAATGATTTATAACATTAACATACCAATCCAACGCCCAATCCTACCAACAATTTTTTCCCAATCACCACTGTACCTCATTACAATCTTTCTACATTCTTCATTGTATTTTGCAATACCCATTTTCATTACATCATCAGGTCCTTTTATTCCTAGTTTTTTGTCAATTTCATATTCCACTGGTAAACCATGTGTATCCCATCCAAACCGTCTTTCTACATGAAAGCCTTGTTGATGGGCATACCTGGTAACTACATCTTTAATAGTACCAGCTAGTATATGGCCATAATGTGGTAAACCAGTAGCAAAGGGAGGGCCATCATAAAATGTGTATCTACAAAATATAATTTACTTTGAAATGGATCAAATACATACATGTTTTGCAATTAACTTACCTTGGTTTTCCTTTTGATTGTTTCAGACATGTTTTAAAGGCATCTATTTGTTTCCAGTAGGCAAGGATTTTAACTTCTTCATCAGGAAAATTTACCGACTCCGGAACTCTCGGTATTTGTTGAAATTTCTTTTCTGTCATTTTTATATTTGTATCCAATATCAAAGTAATTCACAATACTTTTAATATTGCATCAGGAATACATACGGTAAAAATTCATAACCTACAAATAAGAGAATGATAATTTTATTGACAGTGACAGACCATATCAACACCAACGTGAACACCAACTGTCAAGTGTCAAATGCTGTCAACGTTGCGATAATCATGATTGGATCGGTGATAGGTGATTGGATCATGTGTAAAATGACATTTTATGTGTTTGTGTGATCAATCTCAAAGTGGAATATTCAATATTCTTTGGTGGAAATTTTAAGCATACTCGTCAGTAATTGATATTTTTTTACATTATAAAAATACAAATTATTACAGTAGAAAACAACTTAA